>NC_069736.1:7783265-8386598 GCF_027358585.1 Pangasianodon hypophthalmus | reverse complement strand
TAATTTGTATATATGGCAAGGTGGAAATTTTCACACGGGGAGTCACTGTAGCTCATTAGTAATTGGTCTTATTTGGAGATATCTGCTTAATATGTGCACCTCTATCTCAGGATACGGAGGAAAGAAAAGGGAGTGTGAGAATGCCAATCACGCCAGGAATGTGAAACTAGCCGCTCCCGCCTTGTGTAGAAGCATTTCAAGGTGCACATGCCCTGGCCCCTTGGAGAATGAAGAGGGGGCTTTGGTGCAGCATTTCAGTGAGCCCACAGGACCATTCTTCAAGATAAGCTTAATGGAATGTGGGGAATCTGGGAAGGGGGTGAATAAAGGGAGTGTGTGATGTGTGTCTCTGTTTGTGTGAGAGACTGAGAGGCTGATGAAAAATAAGGGGGTCTTAAATCTGTGATAAGGTCCTTCTGGTTTCAACAGAGTAAACAAACCATTCTCAGTTAGTACCTGCTGGTTCCTGCTCTGGCAGAAGATCACAGGGTTTATGAGAACAGCACTGGACTTATTGCCAAGCTTTGATAATGTTATTATGGATACAAACAGAAACATATCAAATACTGTCAGCTTTTATCTTAACAATCCCTGCTGTCAGTTGTCCTGTACTTGGTCCAGAGAAGGGGAAAACATTTGAAGGACGGCTATTTATAGTTTTTAATCTCGTCTTCCCACTTTCCCACAGGACAGGTACTGCCTGTTGCAAGCCTTCATACAACCAAACTAGAGACAATGCCGTAAGGCTGTCGGAAGATTTTAGCAATTTAATAGAGATGAAATTCCAAAAGGGGGGTCAGAGGGAGGTAGACATCTGCACATTCTCTCGATCATATGTGTCCACTTACTGACTGGGCGATGACTTTAGTGGTTTAGCAGGAGGTCTCTCTCAATTTCTTTTACTGATAATGTAGGAGGTAGGGAGGGGGGATGGTTGGGTCATAAGCTTTGGCCTGATCTCATCAAATTCACATACCTTTATCTGTGGGATTTTGCCTTTCCCTACACCACGAGTTCTGACCAACCCTTTCCCACCCTTTCTCTCTCTCAGCTCCACGGACATAAAACAACATTGCTTTGGAAGAAATTGCAAGCTGTTTCCAGACTAAAGACCACTCAGAACATGCTTTGAGTCACCTATGGCTAATTTGCCACAGAGACACTCCCTGTGTGGTTTCGGGTTGACCTCCAGGGTGTGATAACTTTATTTGTCTATGACTTTTGTTCTAGTAGTTTTGTTTCCCTCACATACATCTGGTTTAATGTTTACCCTTTGTACCCATAATACGGTTTCATGAATCGTCACTAATGGTTCAGGGCTAGCTTGTTTTAGAAAACACAAAACTAGTTTGACTGAAAGATATGAGATAATACAAAATGTGTGATAAACCCTGGTAAGTATAATTTTATTATAGAGTTTTATTATATAAAAAAAAATCACTCACCTGCTTCTCACTTCTCTCTGCCTCTGCCGATACAATATCATGACCCTTGTGCTCACTGACGGTGCAGATAGCGCAGATACACATCTGGTCGGTACGGCAAAAGAGCTCCAAGCTCTTCTGGTGCTGTGGGCAGATCTTTCTGTCCAGGTTCCCAAGCTCGTCCACCAGTTTGTGTCTCTTGAAGGTAGCCGACTCATAGTGGGGCTTCAGGTGTTTTTCACAGTATGAGGCCAAGCAGTTGAGGCAGGACTTGACAGCTTTGAGCTTCTTTCCTGAGCAGAAGTCACAAGGCACGTCAGTCGGTCCAGCAAAGCTCCCATTGCTTGGAGGCACCAGGTTGAGGTTCAGGCCCGTCTTCTTGATCTTCTCAGCCACTTTGGAGAGGGTTGCATTAGGTCTGAGCACGGGTCTCTGGGTGAAAGTGATTCTGCACTGAGGACAGATGTAAATCCCGGTGTAGTCAGCCTCATTCCAGTAGCCACTAATGCAGTCCATACAGAAGCTGTGGCCACAGGGGATGGCCACCGGGTCCCTCAGGAGATTTGCGCATAGGTGGCAGCTGAAGTAATCTGGAGACATGGGCTCAGCCATGTTCACCTCACACATGCACAGACACGTACACACACAAGATGCGTCCAAACACCTGTTTAAGTAAACAAGGAGTGTCCGTGAACACGAGAGAGAGAGAGAGAGAGAGAGAGAGAGCACACGCAAAGGAGAAGTCAGAAATCTGGAACCTTGCAATCGGTGGGGCTGTGAAGCAAGCAGCTGCACACAACCTTCTTGTACTGTTGAATTCCACAAGTTATTGATTGAAAGCAGGTAAAGCCCTCCCCTTCTTACAGAGAGATAGACAGCGGGAAAGACAGAGCAAGAGAGCACAGGCTACCTTAGACAAGCAAGTCAAGTTAGGAGTGCCAGAGCCTTAAGAGAGACAGAGTACAAGAGGGTGGAGTAAAAGAAAAATAGGGCAGGGCTATTGAGAATGAGTGAATTGTAGTCCAAAGGGTCCCAGGATGAAACTGAGAGTTGTTTAGTAAAGACACAAACACACACTAGAGTAGGCTGTCCACTTTTCACTTTACTTAGAATTGGGAGCCAAAGGATATTTTGATAGTATACACACACCATAATTACACTTGGTCAATTGTGTACATTTGCCTTTATTCCTTTAATCTTCTTACATTCCTCACTCTCATAACAACATACCTTTCCCATTAGTTTCACTGTATATAATAATTCATAATAGCTACTGAATAATGTACTCTAACCTGAATAAATTCAAAATTTCCTAATGACATTATGGCATAAATATTATCTAAACACCTTAAGCTTTGTAGGCTATTGGTGTAAAAACATCCATAGTGCATCGCTAACATTGTCGGAACATAATAATTATTAAGTAAAATAAACATAATTTTAAACTATTTGGCTCATTACAAATGATGGGGGTGTGAAGCCACATAAACCGTAGTCAAAACTGGTCAATAAAGTAAAGTTTTAATGCAGAGGATTTGAGTCATACATTGAAGTAAATCTGGTTGAACTAGTCTCATTGTGTAGTTGCTGTACGGGTGTGTGTGTGTACATGTCATTAAATAGTTTCTGTCTGTTAGTCTAACTTTTTTGTCTTAAAGATTTGAATAAGTCTCTGCTCCACAAATTCCAGATTCTCTAACGATGATTCCGAAGGGTGGAACCTTCAGTGACTAAACAACCACCCTACATTTTTTATCCTTATTTTTAGTATTCCATATAATACAACATTGTGTGATCTATTAGGAGTATGTATTATATTTGTAACTCAAATATAGTCACTTTTTATTTGAAAGAGAAATTGTTACTAGTCTGCTGAGCATATACCAGTTGTACAGATAAATACATGTATTTAAATAATGTAAAACACTTTTTCTTTCAAATATATCAGTTTATATCACTATATAAACACTATATCACTTTATTAACGTATCAATTAAAATGTGTAACTATAAAATGGCAGTCCAATTCAGCTCCATATTTTTACTCTTAGATATGTGATACATTTCAATCTGCCAGTTCTGAGGGAAAAAAATAGATTAAGGGTTTAACAGTGTTTGGTGTAAAAACATATTTTGGGTCTATGACCAAGTAATGACTCTATGTTTTGTATTATTAGAAAAAATATAAGTCATGTTGGTAAGGGGAGATGTGTAGATGTTTGTAACCACACCATGAATCTTAAGTCTCATTGCAGCATCTTACATTCCTTGCATTTCTTGGGCACGCATTCCAGGCGTGCATGTCAATCCACATTCGCATTGCATGTTCACATGCACGTGAACGCCGTCAAGGCCGTGCAGTAGTTGTGAAATAATTTGTCTGTGTAAATGTTTATGCAATTTTGAGTGAATATTTCTTTTGAGGTTAGTTTCAGCCTTGATAGTTGCCAGCTCATAGATGTCGCCCTCGCCCTGCAGTACAAGCCTATTTACTCCACCTGTCATTTCCTTTTTTGAGGACAATTGATACCACTTTGTCTGCCTTTTCAGGGTTTGTGTAATCCTTCTCTGCTGTGTAACACCTCCGAGCCCATTAGTTTCAATGTTTCACCTCTCATTTGCATAGCCACAGCAAGTGTGTATTCACTGAAGAGGGGCAGGGCAAGGTGTTTCAACCTGCACTTTAATATATAAACCATGTCTTTTGAATATTGTAAAAAAAAAAAAAAATCAAATCTAAACTCTAACTTCCCTTAGTGCATGTTTATGTTGTGCTTCATGAACTGGATTCAGAAAGTGTGTCCGATTTATCTGTCTGCGCTGCATTTTTCAAACTGATTTGGTCCAAATTCCAGGTGCGCACGTAGTGACACAGACAGTGACACTTGTTAAACTTTGACTGGCTGCACAAGACCGGTTTCATCAGCCCCGCCTCCTATGCCTATCTGACATCACTCCGTAGATGGTTTCGCCTCACTCCTTATTTGGTATGCTTTCTGATAAGCCAGTTTCTCTTTCCTTCCTCTTTTTTTTTTCCAGAGTTGATCAGATTCCAGGAAAGGCTGTCGTACAGAGCTTTTCCTGTGATTGTCTCTGTGTGACCACTAAATAACTAACACAGAGCTAGGTGAAGCCTTCTCTGGGTGGAGGCCCTTCTCTTCTGCTCGGAGACGTGCACACTAATATCTTTAATAATGGAGGCAAAATTTGGCTAGGTGGTTCTTATATTATATATATATATATATATATATATATATATATATATATATATATATATATATATATATATATATATATATATATATATGCACCTGAAATCTATATAATAAATCAGTACTGTGGCAAATGAGATGACACTAAAAAGTGTGCGATACTTTAAGAACCTCGGCTCTGCTCCTCTGAGGCACATTTCAGCCAGGAAGCTTTGTGTATCCTTGTGTACATTACAACTCAACGATCACGTTTCAGTCGGTTAGTGAATGAGAGAAGTGTATAGGAGTTGGTGTGTAGGGGTTCATACTGAGGTTGCAGGAATGTGTGTGTGCGTGTGTGTGTGTGTGTGTGTGTGTGTGCATCCATGTGTTTGTGTCTCTAACATAGACTGACCAAGTGTACAAAGACTGTGGGCTTGCATAACATATATGTTGATAATGTAGAAGTCAAGGGCTTGCCTCTGTCCATTCGTTTCGTCAGTGCATGGAGACAAGGTATTTACAAGTGCTTCCCTTGAACAATGGTTACCTTTGTCAGTCTTAGCCAAGATGCAGGGTGTGTGTTGCTAGATGTTTGGAGAAAGGCCAAGCTGGAGTGAACAGGTTGCAGAGACTGAAACCGCAGCAGAAAAATCCCGAATTGGAGAGAAAGAGTCTAACAGACACAGATGCCTCTGCTAATTTTATTATGCTTTGAGGTAATGGAAAGACAGATGCATCCTGAAGTAGCTCATGGAATAAAAAGCATATAAACACCATCACCTGTTGACTATAGATGGCTAGCGTTTATTTAAAAAATCTGTTGCATGACCTTAACAGCACTGAGATGCCAGTTTAGTGGCGTGCTCAATTAGTAATTACAATTACATAAGTATACCTAATAAACTGACAACTTAGTATACATGAAAGAAAATAACAGCAGTATTTAAAATGCATTTTTTTTGTCACTGAGCACTTTGTAGCTTTACACTCTGATGTAATTCTGTACACACTCACCTCTTTAAATCACTCAAACACATGCTACATCCAAAACCCAAATATAACCTGTAAATGTGCAATTTGACTCACTACTGAGGCAATCATCACTCGTGTGAGTAACTGTGAGAACTATTTTAAACCTGTGAAATTTATCTAATACTCTGACACTCATCTGACACACTAATGTAGATAATGATGATATATGTCATGTCTACTGTTGTAAAGTTCAGGCAGAATATGTGTGTGTGTATATATATATATATATATATATATATATATATATATATATATATATATATATATATATATATATATATATATATATATATATATATATATATATATATATATATATACACGCACACCACACATATTTTAGTTTTTAACTGTGTATGTATATATATATATATATATATACACGCACACACATATTTTAGTTTTTAACTGTGTATGTGTATATATATATATATATATATATATATATATATATATATATATATATATATATATATATATACATGCACACACACACAGTTAGGTCTGGAAGTATTTGGACAATGACAGAGTTTTTGTGATTTTGCCTCTACACAACACCACAATGGATTTGAACTAAAACAATCAAGATGTGATCGAAATGTAGACTTTCAGCTTTATTTTAAGAGGTTCCACAAAAATATGGCATTTACCATTTAGGAATTACAGCCATTTTCAACTAAGTCCCTCCATTTTCAGGGGCTCAAAGGTATACCCTAACCCTTTACCTTTTTATAACCTCTTATATAATATAGCTTTTTATAACTCGATTCGATGTCATACACCGCTTTCTTCAAACTGGGTTCAAATTAGGTCAATTTTCGTTCATTTTGTCTTATGTTTTTAAATCATTGTTTTATTGTATAATACACCTACACCATTTTATTTTTAACATCTTGGAATTTTTTTTGTGTTGTAAAATACAGAGTACATCTTTTTCTCATTCAAAAAATGCACTGGGGTGCAAACCTTTGCACTCAACTGTAAACAGGAACAAAGTAGAAGTTGTGCTATAAAAGCAGAATCCAGAGATTTTTTTTTTTTTTTTTAAAAAAAGGTCTTTACTGAGGTTTTTGCTGGTGGATAGAATTGCTTTTACGCCCTTTTCAAATGTATTTTTGGACAATACTCCTGAATAAAAACTAAAATTATAAAGGAAACATCCCTGCTAGTATAAAGCACATGAATTAATTATTCATTCATTTCCCCCTGTTTTGAAACCCCTTTTAGTACCTTTCTAGTAACTAATAAACTGGTTCAAGTAACACAGTGTAGCTATAAAAATATGTCACTACTATGTGACCTACAGTCCAGTGGCTTTCACAGCCTGAGTAGAGATGCGAGATAAAAGATAAATGGTAGGGTCCATTAGTCTGTTCTCTTGGTGCAGTCACCACTGCTGTGGTTTGAAGGTGTCACAGTTGAACGAGAAGCAGCTCCAGTTACACTGCAATCAGGAGAGACAAGAGGGGGCATTTTATAAACTCACACACTTCACTTACTATACACGCTGAAAATAGACCAGTGATATTACACCTACTGTGAAGCGTAAAGTGATTTCTGGCAATATTTTATTTGAAATGTCTACATTGCTTCAAAGGAGTGACTGTATAGATGGAGCAAGTCTCTTGCTGCGGATGCCAGTGGTGTCTTTGAGCAAACGTGATTGTGTCTTATCACAGTAGGACTGCTTTTTATCAGTTGCTGCCTCGGATGAAGGTGTAGGCAGCAATAAATCAGACAGCGTATGCAAGCAATGATAAATATTTGACCAGGGCTATTAAAATCTCCACTGTCCACGTTACATTACGTTATGTTTATGAAACGCGGATCGTAAAAGTAATTCTAAATCTCTTTTACATTCTCAGCTCTATAGATCACGGAGTTCTGCAGTGAAGAAATGACTCAACGGGAATCTCTAAGCCTCGCTAGCGTAATTTCCAACGTAGGAGTGGAAGTGGAGTGAATGTTTGGGTGCTGCTCTACACTTTCCCAAGCTACAAATAGTTTTAAAAAAGCCATCTTGCTTTCTCACTTTCACAGTGGAACCTTTTACCTCTTCAGACCCCTCTTCTCTGACCCTTTGCTATCTGACTTATCAGGCTGGGGCACATTCTTGCTGACACTTTTTGTGCCCTGCATTGAAACTCAAGAGCAGATGGCCATCTTGGCTTCTGGGTGAGAGATAACTTTGAGGTACTTTCTGAGAAGAGATACATAACAGCCCCAAAGATTTCTGTCAACACTAAATTGACATTTGAGAGAGGAAACACAAAAGAATGTAATTTCCACTAGTCACATTTAGGAAAGGTTATCCACACTCACTCAGGATAGTTAACGATTAACAATAAATGTTAAAAGTTCAAGCTATTACTGCCATGTTATTCACATTATTTAGCCTCTACAAGATCATGATATGTCCGGTCCTCTTTTCTTGGCTCTTATGTAGTTTTACTCCATGTGATAGATTAATTTAGGGTATGCTTCTTCTTCTTTCTTGCAAGTTGCTCTCAGGGTTTGATGGAATGTGTTAAAAGGTCAGACGGTTTCTTGATGCTAAGTGCACATCCATCACAGAAACCTTCGAAGTGCACTGTAATGCCATGGATTAAGACTTCAAGCTCGTACTGGGGCCTCTTGAGAACGCAGCTCCCAAGAATAACATAGAGATGAGCTCATACCCTTCCCAAAATCTCAACAGACTGGGCTCTTGGGAAAAGGTGGTAATTAGCCAACCATGCTAATTAGTCATACTGTTAAAGGTAACACTTTACTCAAATCCTGTGTATTAAGACTGACATAACCATGACATTAAAGTCTCAAAGCAGATATGAGACCAGGTATGTTGCAGTATCATGCTATCACTGCAAAAAATGATATCGAGTGAAAATACTTGAATATGGACAATTATATCTGTTTCTTATTATGAAAGAGATTATTAGAAATCAAATATAAGATCATACAGGTTTTAGATGCTTTTACATATTTCAAGATTTACATTGTTTTATTTAATTGGCAGGTAATTTTGCTTCCTTCTAGAAATAAATCCTTAAAATTAGAGAAAATTATCTGCCAATAGAACAAGACTATTTGACTCACACTCATTCGCAACTAGGATAAATTGAAAGTCTCTAATCCGCCTACTGGGATGTTTTTAGGAGGTGAGCAGAAACTGGCGAACCCACAAAAAACACACACAGAGGAGCACAGGAGGAAAGTGCAAAACTCCACAGACAGTAAATCGAGCTCAGGATCAAAACAGGAACCATGGAGCTGCACTGCCCTAATCTGTATTTAACTTTTTTTTTATTATTTTAGTGGCGTCTAAACCTTCAGCCAATGATAAACAAGTATTTTATGACAGTCGTGAAATAAATTACGTTATGGCCACTATCATTACAATTACAGTACTGGTAGCATGAGATGTTTATATCACAGGGTTTAAACTCCTGAAGGAACATGACATCTTCCACTGTAGATTTGTCATAAATATAAGTATGTTTATGGAAGTCTTATGACACAGGGTTCAAAGGAAGACTGGAAATTGGAAAGCACTCCTTAGTTTGTCATTTAGACTGTGCAAAAAAAGGAAGATTGCAAAAACTAGATAGTGCTGCATAACTTAACCCCTCAAGCTCCTAGAACCATTGACAGGTCCAGACTTACATTCCTCACTCTCACAGCTATGTCTTTCCTGTTAGTTTGCCTGTAGTTGCTGAATAACTCATAGTAGTTACTGAATAACTTGTTTTAGGATGAATAACTGAATACTAACCTGGGACTTTAAGGGGTTAAATAAATTATAGTAGCTTTCATGGTCCTCTGTACTACCTTTAGATGAACAAAAATCATGCAGTGTGTGTTTAGGTGGTGTATTTTTAGTTGCACCTGTGTCACATGATGTGTGTGTGTGTGTGTGTGTGAGCTAATTTTCATTGCTGTTAGCATAGCTTGTTTATAAAACTGTCACATGCATTATGCAAACCCAGAGCCTAGTACTTATTTGAAAAATGCACTGCAGTTAGAAACACATACATCACATGTCAAACTGAAATGGACAAACCACAACTGTGTTTTGAGATCATACATTTCATTCATTCTTCTCTCCCCTTCATAGTGTTCTTCTGATTGATTACTGGTCTCTCTCCCCTCTCGTTCCTCACCTGTGTCTCAGCCACTCCCCTACACATTTAACTAGTTTCTGCTCAACCAGTTTGTCCTCCCTTGCTGCCTGAATGTTGACTGTATATAACACTGTTGTAGTGCCACATTCTCACTTTGCCTTTGCCTTCACACAGACACACTCCCATACTACGATCACAATCTGCTCCTGTAACTGAGTCCATGTCGTATGACCAGGACATCTGCTACCTCTGCAAAGAGGACCTGAGGGACCCCGTGTCCATTCCCTGTGGTCATATCTTCTGTGCCATCTGCCTCAAGACCTACTGGGACCATGCTGACCACACGGGCCAATTCTTGTGCCCGCAATGTCGAGTCAGCTACAACAAGAGGCCTGCCCCACGCCGCCTGATGTCTTCTCGCAACTCTTCAGTCCAGAAGCTTTCAGAGTCGTCCCCTCCAACTCCTCCATCTCCAGACTACAACTACGCCGGCCCCAGGGATGTGGCGTGCGACATCTGCATTGGGAAGAAGCTCAAAGCTGTTAAGTCGTGCCTGATGTGCCTGGCATCGTACTGTGAGAAGCACCTGAAACCTCACTATGAGTCGGCGACCTTCAAGAGGCACAAGTTGGTGGATGAGATCGGGCACCTGGACAGGCAGATCTGCCCACAGCACCAGAAAGGCCTGGAGCTCTACTGCCGCACAGACCAGATGTGTATCTGCGTGCTGTGCACTGTGAAGGAGCACAAGGGCCATGACATGGTATCAGCCGAACAGGAGCGAAGCGAGATGCAGGTGAGAGCAACTATTCAAACGGAGAGAAGGTGTTTGTCTTTCAGATGGTCCAATAAAAAGTTCCTAGATATATTGTCAGTCTAGTTTCCATTACATGAAATTGCTCGTTCTTTCCCACTACTGCACATTCAGCTTGATTTAAGGGAGTAACTTCGTTGAATCTAAGACAAATTATCCTGACCTACAGTCAACCTGTTATCAAAGAGGATGTGAATGGACATTGTCTATTACTCCTTGCCAAACTCCTAAAACAAACATATCGAAGTGGGAGTGATCTCCACCCGGATTAGACTAAAGAAGTCATCTGTGCAGTATTACTGGTGTGGGAACAACTGTACTGCTGTTTGTGATGGCAAAAGTCCTGCATTGTTCCTTAATCAAAATAGGGAACTACTCACCTTAGTTACCAGCATAACATACCAACATGTCTTTGCTTTTAGGTTTAAAGCATTGCTTCAAAATGTTTCTGTCAAGTTGTCATTAAAAAATCACTGAGTGTCCAGTTTTATTTAACGTTCAGTGAAAGCAAGAACAATATAATACAAAAGGACATTGTAATGTCATATTCATAATGTTTGTCTGTGCGTTACTATAGCAACGTCTGGGTGCCACACAAGCTGAGATCCAGGAGAAGATCCATGACCGAGTGAAGCAGATGGAGGAGTTGAAACAAGCTGTGGATGCATTAAAGGTGACTAAATAATGATTTTTTATATATGACTGAGGCACTGATGAAAGTTTTTCAGTCCTAAATCACTCTAAGGAAACTCTTAAAGAATGCTTCAAAAGAGTGTTTCCCTGCCAGAACAGTTTTTAAGTAGAAGCCCTTTATGAACCAAGTGCCCTTGGAAGATTCTTTTTGTTCAAGTGTGTAATAACACCATCTCAGCCAACAGTATTCATGGCACATTTAAGTCATTTAGGTCAGTTGCTAGTGTTTCAGGGAACTAAACCACAATGCAAATCATTGTATTAACTGATATTTGGCTTAGTTGTACAAATTATAGGGCTAACAGCTACAAAAAGTAGATTTACCTTTCAGTTAACATTCAATACTAAGTCTTCTTGAAGATACGAGACTTTGAGTGCTTATAAATAAGTACAATAGATTCAATTAAAAGGGACAAAATAAAATTAA
The DNA here is from genome assembly GCF_027358585.1 of Pangasianodon hypophthalmus. Taxonomy (NCBI): domain Eukaryota; kingdom Metazoa; phylum Chordata; class Actinopteri; order Siluriformes; family Pangasiidae; genus Pangasianodon; species Pangasianodon hypophthalmus. Next base: position 8,374,894 of record NC_069736.1, on the reverse strand, counting down.
ACCAAAATGTTCTCTTCAGAGCTCAGCTCATCGGGCATTGCAGGAGAGCGAGAAGCTCTTCGGAGATATGCTTCGCACTATCGAAATGATGCAACAGGAAATGGCCAAGCTGATTTCCTCGAATAAGAGAGCAGCACTAAATACAGCTGAGGGCCACATGGAACGATTGGGGCAGGAGATCGCCGACTTGAAGAAGAGAGACAATGAGCTGACGCAGCTGTCGCGCACAGAGGACCACATCCACTTCATCCAGGTACGAGAAAATCCCTGAGCAAAGTCAGTGTGATTAGATGTTTCAGCTTTACGTGTTCAAAAATCAGTGAGGTTGGTACAGGACCTCAGGTTCATTACTGCAGGCAAATCGTCCTGCTTCATTATGATATAAATATCTAAACCACACAGATATTCTATACTTATCATTTTAATTAAAGCATATTTAAAAATGTCTGTGGTCTTTTCTTTTGAAGAGTTACCACATGCTGATAGCCCAGACAGATGCTGAAGAGCTGCCCACAGTTAGCGTCAACCCTTACTTCTCCTTCGGCTCCGTTACCAAGGCTGTCTCGGAGTTGAAACAGCACCTGAATGAGTATGGCAATGAGGAGCTGGTCAAGGTGGCCACCACGGGTGAGTTAAAGCATACGTTATGCTGTAAAACTCAAACCTATGAACATAATATAGCTTGTCAGAGATTCATATTACTTGGGATTTCTCAGTCACCATTTTCTTTATATATAACATACAGACAGGTGACAAATTAAAGGAAAAACTTCCCAGTGGCTCTGTTATGCTGTGGGGGCATTTATTTTTGCTGACATGGACTGGGTTCACTTGGCGGAAAGAGGAAAGCATCTCTGCAAATCAATGCAAAGTTCTTCTAATCTCCTCCTTCTGATCACCTTAATCTTATGATGAAATATTTCTATCCTGATGGGAGTCGTCCCCTTAAAAAAAAAACCCTGCCCCATCCACAGGGTTACAGGAATGATTTTATGATCTTCAACACCATTATAAAACATCAGTTAAGGGGAAGATTTTGTGGAAGAATGGTGTTCATCCCTCTAGTACACTTCTAGAAACTTGTAAAATCTATGCCAAGGTGCAATAAAGCTGTTCTAGAGGCTTGTGATGGTCCAAACATCTACCTTACTACAACACTTTATGTTGTTTTTTCCTTTAATTTGTCACCCATCTGTTGGTGTTCTTTGATCTCCCTTTTACATACAGTTCTGTTCAGTATGTTATGTTATTTTATGGCATATTACTAAATTTAATTATGACCCTAAATTCTCTTCCAGTGAACAAAATGACTTTCTGTCAACTAGAGGACAAAAAGGGGAAGAAGTCTATAAAGGGTGAGTTACATCAAATGAGACATTTTCGATTTCTGCTGCTCTCTTTATTAACATTGGCTGGAATGTTGAAATGTTATTATCAACAATAACATTTTAGCTGTTATTATCAAAAATAACGTTAGCTGTTTCTCACATTGCTGAGTGTGGATTGCAGGTAAGCTTTACATCTCATAAAGTTCAAAAATGAAAAAAATAAATAATAAAAATTACATAAATACATACATAAATAAAATGAATAAATGAAATATACTTAAAAAAATATGCCACATAAATTATTTTATAAACTTCATTCTTCATACACATCATTTTATTAGACATTCGATTTTAGAATTGTACTTGTTATTCTGTTATTTTTCTCTTTAGACCTGTAATTCTCCTTTAATATGTATTCTGTTCCTGTAGACATCTTTGATGATGCCATATAATATTGAGGCATATTAATGATCTTGTGCTGTGTCTCTAGCTGATGAAGTTGATGTGTATAAGACTCAGAGGTCTCTAAGCCATGCACCTCGCAGCCAGACTCCACGCACCAGGGACGAATTTCTCCAGTGTAAGTTTGGGCGCTTTTTGTGTCTTTTTTAATCTACAGCACAGCAACAAATATATTACTTTTACCTGTCATCTTAGAGGGTGTTATCTGGTTTCGATTAGGTGTTGACTCAAAGTGTTTTAAGAACCAGACATGATTACCCAAAACATTATATGAAGAAGATAAGTGTATCATATTTATACAGTACTTCACAAATTTCCGTAATGGTATCTCACATAATTCGCTTAATTATACCTTAAACAAAGCTCTGAGGAACAAGTCTGGCCTTTGGCCCAGTGCGAGGCGGGTTGTTGAGGGAGTTGTCCTGCAGCATTCCTTAGATATGGGATTTGTTCATGAACAGAAAGAACTTGCTTGGCCTGTTAGGTGAGTGGGTGTACAGTTTGTTAAAGGAGAGAAGACATTCCAAGAACTAGAGCGCAAAAATTTATGAGCAAACCTCATTTTGCAAACCTGGCCTGGACGCCTCTTTACTTACTGGCTCATGCGTTCTGGTGCATGCACTTGACTAACCTCATCTGGGTGTTTATTGTGCCTTGAAGCAGGAGAGGAGCTTCAAACATTTCACTTGAACTCCTGGATCTGCGTAGATGTTTAGGTGAACTGTTTGTTATTTTTCTCCAGCTGGAACTGCTTAGCTGAAACGCTTTTTTTCCTGTCTAATTGAAAAACCACAATAGGGCCAGTGCTACAAAAGGCAAGTCTTTCATCTATTGTGCACAAACTGGGTGACGCCCCGATTAGTGATGAAGACAGAGAAACCATAAGCTCACCTCTTTACTCTCTTCATAGTCTGTAGTGTAGTCTTAGTTAAAGCAACACAAATCCCAGAGATATGTGAGCTAGGGAATCTTTATTAGGTTAGCTTTTTAGCTAGGAGGTTAAACAATGTACAATACACTGTACTTCAGGTAAGCATAGTAAATGTAGCACAAGTCATTGAATTCCAATATAACTGCATGGGTGTGTAGTCAGTCTGAAGTGTGTACTACCACTCTCGGCCCTCTAGATCAGAGACGATCACGTGGTTCCTCAGGCAGCCGCAACCTCCTAATGTACCACCAGCTCTGAGAGCCGACGAGGTGGGCAGACTCTAGACTTTATTTGCATGTTGGGCCTATATTCATTAACAGCCAAATAGTATAGCAGTGCTGACCAAAGATCAGCTTTCTCTCCATTTAAATCCTCACTGATCTGAAGTCACTGATTGGGTCAGCACTCCTATTTTAAAGACAAATGTGCCTGGGCTTCACCTTTAGGGTCTGTCACTTTTGTGTGTCATGGTAGAATACCTTGAAACCTTTTGTTTAATCAGTATTAAACTTCACAGTTTAATACTTAGGCCATGGTGGTTGATTTCATCTGTTTTTACTTTATCTATACGTGTCCTTTACGTATGCATCTGTAACCTAAAACCTCTAACAATAATTAACCCTATCTCCGATCTCTTCTGCTCTGTTGAACAGATGCCTGCCAGATAACTCTAGACCCAAACACAGCATACAGACAGCTCTACCTTTCCCGAGGCAACAGGAAAGCAGCACTGAAGAGAGACCCCCAGTCCTACAACGACAGCACCCAGAGGTTCGACTGCCTGCCCCAGGTGCTCTGCAAAGAGGCCCTGACTGGTGGCGCCTACTACTGGGAGGTGGAGTGGAGCGGTGAGGGTGTCTCCATCGGCATCACCTACAAGGGAATCAAGAGGACAGGCTACGGTGATTCGTCCCGCATTGGCTACAACCGCAAATCCTGGGGCCTTTTCTGCTCCGATTCCAGCTACTCAGCTCGCCACATGAAAGATCAAGTCGATGTCAATGCGCCCTACTCTTCTCGCATCGGGGTTTTCCTGGACTATGATGCAGGCACACTGTCCTTCTACAGTGTAGCAGAAACTATGACACTTATCCACCAGTTTAAAGCTTCCTTCAGTGAGCCTGTCTATCCTGGATTCTGGGTGTGGTATGAGTCGGCCATCTGTATTTGTCAGCTGTAGTTCTGTGTACTTGGTTTAGGGAGAAAACAGTAAAATATTTTTTTGATAATTTGATAATATATATGTGTGTGTGTGTGCGTGTGTGTGTATAAAATACACATACACACATTTCATTTTATTTTTTATTGTACATTAGATCAGAGAACTTGCAGTGTGAAAAATAATGTGAATAAGTAACAGTAAACTGCAAAGTAGATAAGCAATTTTGTTAGTGCACTTGGTGTCGTCTGCACTGAGTGATTTGCAGTAAAGCATATTCATGTATGTGTGTGTGTGTGTGTGTGTGTGTGTGTGTGTGTTCAAATTCCAATGCTGGTTTGTATTCACAAATAAAAAGACAATTAAAAGCAATCTGAAATATCTGTCCATTGATATGGACAAGTAGAGGCAAGTTTTAGATAGGGAGGTTTTATAATGTTATGCCCCACATAGATGACGTACACACTTGGACTCTTCCAATGAACTCATAGCACTGATAGGCTATATAAATAGCTAAATAAGTGAAATACCCAGTAAAACTTAGAAGGCATCCTGAAATTTCACAGATCTAAAGGTTAATCAATGAATGAAGGGGGCCATCTACTGGCTGCATACATGAAGCTGATAGATGGACTAAGCACAGATTAGACATATGCTGGCACCAGCTGGGAAAAGAGGGGAAGGAGCACACTAAGGGGTGGCACCACCTAATTTTGTCCAGGAAAAGATTTTCCACATATTCACACTACTTTATTTGATTCATAGATCCTCTATTGCTTTGTCAAAATACCTACAACATGACAATCAGGCAGATTTAAATCAACAGAGAGTTGGATTGGAGTAGTGGTGTGCAGAGATCTTTCAATTCAGTTCAATTCAGTTTTATTTATATAGCACTTTTAACAATGGACATTTTCACAGAGCAGCTTTACAGAAATAAATACATTCAAATTAAATTAAACCAAAATAAATTGTAAATATGTGAATTTATCCCTAATGAGCACGCCAGAGGTGATGATGGCAAGGAAAAACTCCCTGAGACGATATGAGGAAGAAACCTTGAGAAGAACCAGACTCAGAAGGGAACCCATCCTCATCTGTGTGCTAACGGAGTGTGCAATTATAAATATATCCCTTCTATAACTGTGTACTAGAGGGACAAATAGTGCAGTTGTGCAACCAGTAAATTCATCACGGTTTTCTCAAGAAGTTTGGTTTGTTAAACCTATCCACTGTCCACTGATGGAGTGGACAATCTTTAATGTTCAACTATCTATATTTTGTTATATCTAATCTATATCTATAATTTCTTCATTGGTCATGATCACGTGAGTTGCTATAGGTCTGAAAAGAACAGTAGGTCTTTGACATTTAAACCACCTGAGCAGTGATTAAAGTCAACAAGCTAGTATTAACAAGCTAGTAACTGAATGTGTTAGCCTAACACTTCTTACTCTATGCTAGTTAGCCACTAACTTTTTAAATTTCAATTACACCAACGTGTGAAGCAAAATCCAATTAATTCACATTATTTTCATCTGCTTTTTTCTTTTTTCACACCAGATAGATATGAACGCTTCATGATTGCCGAGTCTTGGTGATCGTCTGATGTTAGCTACCTAATTTAGTTACATTAACTGCAGTTACTATTCTATTCAAACCACAAGGCATCTTCCTGCAACTGTCTGATACATAAACCTTTTCAGTAAATGGTAGTAAAGTCTGCTTTTTTTCTTATCTATTTTAAAAATCATGTGGGCCCCTGTTGGTCTGGGGGCTCTTATAGTGCTCACAGCATGAAATGGCCCTCCTCCCAGATGCCTGCTGTCTGATGGGATGCCGGTGTCAGCTGACCCCGACTCCTTCTGCCCACTAGACCTGCCTGGCCCATCCTGATGCCTTACTTCTGCTTGGAGCTACTGCTGTGACTGATCCTACACTGATACCCTAAAGCTTGTACCTACCAAAATGGTTTATGCCCAAGTCTCAGCCATACTTCAGTGGACTTCAGCGGAGTGATCATTACTTCACCCAACCTCAGAAACCCCTTTATCCTGGTCAGGGTCGCAGTGGATCCAGAACCTATTCTGGGAACACTGGGCATGAGATGATAATACACCCTGGAAGGGACTCCAGAGCACCATGCACACACATATTCACACAAGCATGCACACTTAGGGGCAATTTAATGTAGCCAATTCACCTGTTTTTGGGAGGTGGAGGAAACCAGAGAATAAGACATGGAAAGAACATGTGACACTTCACAGACAGTAAGGTGGCAACACTACCTGCTACCAGCAGGCTAAATAAAAATATTTCAATCTTTTATCTTTCAGCAGCTCGTTTTCCAGGTAAGTATCCAGACAAAACTATAACCCTCTTTTTTTCACTGTTCTTTGTTGATGGAGTCGATGTAGAGGTGATGAAGAATAAATACCTGGGGCTGCACTTGTAGGATAGACTGCTGCATCTGCAAACAGGATCAACATTCTGATTAAAGTCAGCTTTGTCTCATCAATCATACTGCACTGTCTGGAAATACTTAATAAACCTCTTTAGGATAATTAAGGGTTTCTACATAGAAGCCCACCAGAAGTGTTTCTGATCACACTAAAACATGGTCAAGTGAAACTGCAATTATTCCTTTCAACAAATTAAACTATGACTTAGACTATGAACTATCACAGTTTATTAATAAACTGCAACTTTTACAAGCAGCAAATGAGCCTAATAAAAAATACACAGACACACACACACATTTACGTCACATAGGATGGTAAGCTTTGCTGCTAAGGGGAACCTATGTGCGGGGGCCTTTTTGCTACCCGGACGCATTTCTGTTGTGCTCCCATTCAGAAACAACCGCCGCCGCGCTTCAGAAAACATGGCAGCTCAGGTGAGAGATGCATGCCGCTTTCTCAACACCTTCTTTTTCGTTTGAAATGCTGTAGTTTTAAAGATGGCACTATTAATATCAATCTGGTTATACTATTTATAGTCAGCCTTGGTTGAAAAAAGCAAAGTAACGATGTTGGATGAAGTTACTGAGCTAGGTGGCTAGCTCTTCCTGGGTGCACATGTAGTTCATGCTAATTTGCTAAACATTTCTTTATGTAAACAATGTGTGATCATCAAACCTACTAGCACAGGATATGTGTATACATTCTTGTACTACCCAAGTGAGCTAGAGCCCTTAACACTTGCCATCAATGTGTGCTGCTTTTCTGTTGCTAACGTGCTAACTAGCAATGTTAGCTAGCTAGGTAACTAGTACGTTACTGGAAAGCTGCGAAGCTACTGATTCTTTTTACACCTCCTGCAAGCAAAATGCTTTAATTTTCGACTATTTTATTATCTTAAGAAAAAAACATGCTGTTTCATCAGTCGTATGTCGTAATTAATTCGCGGAGTTAACTAGCTTAGCTAGTTTTGTATGCTAGAAACTTCTGTTGTGGCTGAAGTGTCGCTATGGCAACATGCCTCAGTGCGTTGTGGCGCGCGCTGAACTGCTTTCTTTATATGTAATCTATAACACATGCATGAGTTTGTCATTTCTTTTTCAATATTGTGAAAGATGGCAACCACAAAAGTGCCGGAGGTGCGTGATCTCACCAGGATAGAGAGAATCGGTGAGTGAAAATGTGCATGCTTCTTTGATCTTTCAGTTTAATACAGTATTAACTGTCATGACTGCATATGTACAAGTGTCTGTGTAAAAAGCTGTTGGTTGATTGTGTGTCTCTCAGGTGCACACTCACATATTCGAGGCCTTGGCTTGGATGATGCTTTGGAACCACGACAGGTGAGACTCCTCACACTGCCTTTTCATATGGCACAGTTACTCTAACAACTCCCTGCCTGAGTGCATGATAATCATATAGGTATCATATGTAACACACATTGCATAGACTAGGTCTTAGAACGCATACTGAGACATGATGGCTGATTTAGTGCCATTGTGACCAAAGCCAGTTAACGACAACATTCTGGCAGTGTCAGAAATCTCAGCGTGAGTGCTGTTGTTTTAGTCTGAAAATACTTCAGACTAGACGAAGCCAGTTCTACAGTCAACTGCACACTAGGAAAAGTTTTTTCTTTTGGTTTAATTGAACATTATCACGTTCTTATATGAAGTGTCAAGGTGTACTTTTTCTTTAATCCCACTCCTGAAGGAATGCTGACTAATCTCTCCAACTGTACAGTTATTTGTTTCGTTCTTTAAAGTTAAGTAAAATCTTTGCACTGCGGCATGGTGAATTCTATCATGACCAGCACTGTGCAAAAAAGAGCCAATTTGGTGCCACACTATCGTGCACATCACTATCCTGTGTCAGTATTAGCATGGAAGAACCTCAAAGACCCCGCTGTAGACTATAAGGAGGGCTCTGTTGACGGACATGAAAGCTTCCATGCTGCGCGCTCTCAGTTCCAGCCTCATCTACCACCAGGTCATCCATACAACTGCGGTTTAAGAATTAGTACATCCTTAAATAGTGTAATATGATACACAGATTTATTATTTTGCACAGTTTTTGCACCAATTAATTTTTTTTTTGTTATTAACAGTGCAGCATAAAAAAAAAAAGCAAAGAAACTGGTAACTTAATTTGTAGCCGTGTATGGCTGTTAATTTGCCTACAACAGCAATGTCCTGAGTCAGTTTTTCTTAAACTATAGAAACGACAACTAGTCGACCAATTATTTTTTTTTTTTTAATTACTTGTCAGCTAGCAAAAAGTAATAGTTGTGCAACCTAGCAGAGCTTTGTATCATAAAGCAGGTTCTTGGAGGGCTATATCTGACATAGCAGTGATATAGAACACAATTTTAAGGGGAAGAATATAAATAAATCTTTTGCTGGTCTTGGTGTAAATAATCAGAAGAGACCAAAAGTATTACCTGAGCGAAAGAAAGGAAATCAGACCTTCATGACATTGAATAGAAATTAATAGACCAGTGAAGATGAGATAATATTGCAGATGTCCTCACACACTTTTATAAATGCTAAATGTACTAATGTTATTGTTTTTAACCTGACTGGTGAGTGACCATGTCAGTCAAACTCAGAGGCGGACTACACACGAAAATTGCATTCTCTGCATAACAAGCTGGATAAATAAAACAGCTTTCTGAAACCCTGTAGTTGGAAAAATATACATCTGCTTTTTAAATCTAGACATGATCCAAGTGGTGTACACAAGGTGCCGTATAGGCCACACCAGACTGACCCATGGATAGTTATTGAAGGGAGAAGAACCACCAAAATGTTTTTATCACAAGTAAATTTAAACAATGTTTTGTAGAGTTGTCATGTTGACAGAAATGTTTGATTTTTTTTATAAGCTGAATTTTATTGAATGTTTGATTAATTTATGTATTTGCCATGAAATACCTGCCATGAAGCTGGTATTGCAATAAACTTAAATACAATCAAAAACAGCTTTCTGAAACCTTCCAGAAGAGGATGAAGAAAGCATTCAGGAATTTTGTAAGGTCTGTGAATGTAAACAAAGCCAGGTTTGTATCTTACTCGTTTAATGTGTGTGGTTGTGTGCCTTTCAGGTGTCTCAGGGCATGGTGGGGCAGCTGGCGGCTCGGCGGGCGGCTGGACTGATTTTGGAGATGATTAAGGATGGGCACATCGCTGGACGTGCAGTGCTTATTGCTGGCCAGCCTGGGACGGGCAAAACCGCCATCGCTATGGGTACGGCTTGTTCTTTGAATAAGCATTTAAATCTAAATCTGAAATTCTCTTGTAATCTATTCATCAATTGTTTATGAGCTTGGGCTGGCAATATGGCCATATAATATTGATATCGTGATAAATTATAACAATGTTTTCTGTTTTCAGTATCTTGGATATCATGATATCTTTTCATAAGTTTTTTTTTTTTTTTTTTTTTTTTTTTTTTTTTTTTTTTTTTAAACTACAAACTGACTTGATGTTTTAAAATTTTGTGCTTAAGTTTTTAAATTGTAAAATGTTCTGTTTTTTTTTTAACTGATTTTTACTCTTCAGTGTTAAATTATAATTAAAAATATTTAATTTTTTTTAAATGTAAAAAAATTCCTTGTAGAGATTAAATAAAATATCATCTAACAAAGATTTAAAAAAAAACATCACTGTATTGTTGGGAAACCATTATATGGTGATACATATCGTGTTGTAGAAATGCTTTCGAGAATCATGATTATAAACTATTTTTTATTATATTTTTTTAAAAACATCCCTCATCCCTACTATGATCATCAGCAGTTGTGTCTCTTTACAGGTGTACTTGACTGTGCGTAACATGCTAGTGTATTTCTAATGACTGTCCTGCAGTGGACCCGTCAGTAAAAGTGTTTGGGGTTGTTTGTACAGGTATCGCTCAGTCACTTGGTCAGGACACGCCCTTCACTGCTCTGGCAGGAAGTGAGATCTTCTCTCTGGAGATGAGTAAGACAGAGGCCCTGAGCCAGGCCTTCCGCAAAGCCATCGGAGTCCGAATCAAGTGAGTGGGCCTGCTGTCACACTGAGTTTCCCATCCTTTGAAACATGAGAAATAAGACATGTTTCATGGTTATATGTTGTTTGAGCATGTGCATGCGTTTGTATAGAGAGGAGACGGAGATCATTGAGGGAGAAGTGGTAGAGATTCAGATTGACAGACCTGCAACGGGAACGGTATGTCTGCGTTCAATTGCTCAATTTTATATAAAAATACATTATTACTGCATATATTTTACTGAATATGTTACACAAGATAACCCACTCTGATTTAAGGAATACTTTGGCAATTTTATTTGTTGTTGTTGTTGTTGTTGTTGTTTTAAGCGTTTAATGTGGACAGGATTCATCGTTGTTTGATGTTGTACTGAGGCAATGACAGAAACACTGTTGACTCAGAACACTTACAATGGAAGTCTAAGGGCAGTTGCTGAATTCCAGCAAAGAATGTTTAAACTATGTGACTTTATAATCCATTATAAAATCTGCAAGTTTATCCTGTACATTTTAACATCAGTGTTTTATACCATGAAAGGGCTTAATGTAAGTTTGCCTAAAGAATTCATAAATGTTTCTTAATTGCACTAAGAATTGCCCTTAGAATTGCCCTTAGATTTCCACTGTAAGTGAGTTTGGACTTAACAGGTTTTCTGTTCTTTTCTCAGTACATGGAAATCTTGTCCAGGGTAATCACACATGCACTGACTGAGATAATCCAAGAAGGCGATGAATGAGAACTTGAGCACACTTACCTGCATGTTTTGTTTTGTTTTTTTTTTTTTTAAATAGAACTTGTTTGTTTAATCAAATGATTGAGATGATAAGTGCTGTTCTGGTAAAATAATCAGCTATGTGGTGGAGCAAAGCAGTGGTAGTGTTACTACCCTGAACTGATTACTTTCCTATAACAGCATGTTCCAAATTACTTTATTCCTACTTTATACCACAGCAATATGCCAAGTGATGTTTTTTTATTAATTAATTAATATTTATATTTATTTATAGTTAATTTCCTGGTAATTTCCTGTTATCACTTGCGTCATAGCAGTTGTAAACAGTCATTCCCTCACCATCCTCTCTTGTTTTTTTTTCCCTCTCACATGAAGTCAGTAAGAAAAATATTACTGCTTGTAATTTTACAGACAAAACTTAAACAGCTCCATCCTGAAGACTTTACTTTCCTGTGTCAGAAAATGTAGTCTTACTGTTACAAACCATTAGCAGTGGAGACGTCCTCCAAAAATGCTGAATAAATATCTCCTCACAGAAAACCTCACCATATCAGTAATTACACACATTTAAATCCATTTATGGCGCACACTGTCTGCAATACTAGTTCCTGTGTAAGTTGTTCCTATAAAAATGATAATGTATCGTATTAAAATTAGCTCATTAATACAGACCTATGATTTGCCTTGCAGCTAAACTACTGTTCGAGCTGTGCTGTGATAGAAAATTAATCATCATCCCCTGACCAATCAGAATTGAGAATTCAAAGACAGTGTGGCATGATGCTTAAATAAATGCAGAGCTGTTTTTGCTAAATAGTCATTTAGACTAAAAGTGATGAAAAATCAGAATAATGAAAAGCCTTAAATAAATCCTGTTAGATTGGAGATATTGATTTCTCTCTCTCTCTCTCTCTGTGTGTGTGTGTGCGTGTGTGTGTGTGTGTGTGTGTGTGTGTGTGTGTCTGTCTGTCCTTTCCTTTCTGCTCATGTGTGTTCAGGGTGCGAAAGTAGGCAAGCTGACTCTGAAGACTACAGAGATGGAGACCATCTATGACCTGGGAAATAAAATGATTGAAAGCCTCACTAAAGAGAAAGTCCAGGCTGGGTGAGTAGGTGCACTGTGTACACAACACAGCTCTCCTTCTCCTTCGGAAAATGCGCATTATTCCTGTTGTATAGTTAAAACTGCAAAACCGCAGGTGATATCCTGTATTAAACGGTGGAAATAGCATTGCTGGTTAATGCTTATAGGAAATCTGACTGAGCTTTCTGCTCGTCTGTAGGGATGTGATCACTATTGATAAAGCCACAGGGAAGATCTGCAAACTGGGCCGGTCTTTCACCAGAGCTCGAGATTACGATGCCATGGGACCGCAGGTAAACACTCAAATCACACACATGAGGCATCACATACACTATATGCCCAAAAGTATGTGGACACCTGACCATCACACCCATATGTGTGTCTTCCCCAAACTGTTGCCACAAAGTTAGAAGCACACAGTTGTCTAGAATGTCGTTGTAGGCTGTAGAGTTAAGATTTCCCTTCATTAGAACTAAGAGGTCCAAACATGTTCCAGCATGAGAATGACCCTGTGCACAAAGCCAGCTCCGTGAAGTCAAAGTCAAACTTTATTGTCAATTCTGCTATATGTACAGGACACAGAGGATTGAAATTTCATTTCCCTCAGACCCATGGTGTGAGACACCTACATAACAGGAAAAGTAAAATAAAATACAATAAAATAAAATACAGTATGTACACTATAAACATTCACGGCACATGTGAGTGTGTAGATATTTACATTTTAGTGCAAACGAGAGAGCAGCATTTGTGGAAGTGGACCTGGTTACATTGTAGTGCAACAGAGAGAGCAACAGTAGTAAAAGTGGCTTGTGCATTTGTGTGATTTGGGGTGTGTGTGTGTGCGTGTTGGGGGGGTTACAGTTCAGTGACTCTTAGGGCAGAGAGGGGAGAGAGTTCAGCTTTCTGACAGCCTGGTGGCTGAAGCTGTTTTTCAGTCTTGTGGTTCGGGCCTAGAGGCTGTGAAATCTCCTCCCCGTTGGCAAAAGACATTGTGTGTAAAGGTTGGAGTGGAAGAACTGGAGTAGCCTGCACAGAGCCCTGACCTCATCCCCCTTGAACACCTTCGGGATGAACTGGAATGGTGACTGCACCCCGGGCCTTCTTGCCCAGCATCAATACCTGACTTTTGGCTGAATGGACACAAATCCCAACAGCCACGTTCCAAAATCTACCGTAAAGCCTTTTTAAAAGAGAGGAGGCTGTTATAGCAGCAAAGAGGGGACAAACTCTGGAATGGGATGTTCAACAAGCACATAGGATTGTGATGGTTAGGTGTGTACATACTTTTGGCCGTATAGTGTATATTACAATGTATACCATACTGCACGTCTGCTGCTCTAATTCTGCATTTCTCATAAACCACTGGCCTCAGTTCCAGTCAGCTTTAATTAAATTAGGTTTTAATTATGTGTTTAGGTTTCGGTAGCAAGAAGATGCAACTGCAGCCAAATTGCTCCCTTAATCCCCTTCTTATTAAAAGGCCCACTCTGGATGTTGCTGCATAAACAAAACTCAGCTTGTACCATTATTGCTCACCGTAGTTGGAATGATTGAATAACCGTAGCTTCTCAAGGGGAAATTATTATATCAACTCAGTGGATAGCTTTCTTATTTGTTTAAGGCATCATGATAAAAACGGAAGAAAGAAAATTACTGTCATGACTAAGCATTGTTGATATTGCTCAGAATAAGAAGGCTCATGTGCTACTTACTCACATAACATTATCGTTAATAATTGATAAATCGATATGTGGTCCTGGGTTTAATGGCTGTTTGTGTTAATGCAATTCAATATTTTGAAGATTCAAAAACTGATTTTATTTCCATGCCACAAATAAAACAATAACTAAATATAAATTTGCCTTTCTACTCAAAATTTATGATGAAACGCAGTGACATTTTCCTCAATGACTAAAAACAATTTGAACACGTCAGAAAATGTTGATCTGTCAAAGGTGAAAGCTAAATTAACGTTTAAGTTTTGTGAATGTATAAACACACTGTACTATTCCTAATGTGTTGGGTGACATTATTAACCTTTTCAACCCCACTGATGTTAGATTTGCGATTGATGTAGTTTATCCCGGTGGTGCAGCCGGTGCATTTGCATCCAGTGTTTCCAGAATGGAACTAGCATGTCTTTCACCTCACATAAATGAAATTCCTTTTATTAAATTTATGCAAAGTAATAAATCTGCTCAAAAGAGTAACATTAAAAGCCACATCCACTTCTCTTGAAGTCTTTGCTGCATGTTCAAGACGGAAGACTAAAACAAAATCCAAATTAGCGTTTAGTCAACATGAACAGTCTCATTCTTCTTCTCTAAAAAGCAAACAGGTGTACTGACTCCAGTAATGTGAAATAACACAGCTCGCTCTCCCTAAACCCTTAAACATATTCAAGATATTTACATTTCCTACGCATTTTCCTGAAGTCAAAGTGGCAGTGTTTTCTTTTCAATTTCAGACGCAGTTCGTGCAGTGTCCAGAGGGGGAGCTGCAGAAGCGTAAAGAGGTCGTTCATACGGTCTCCCTGCACGAGATTGATGTGATTAACAGCCGCACACAGGGATTCCTGGCACTGTTCTCAGGTCTGTCTCCATCTCTACCTACTCCAAAGCCTTATCTTTTCTAAACCCCAAGCGTAGCCACCTAAATGTACAACCAGATGTGTGCCTGACCAAAAGCATTTTGACCAATATTACGTTTTGGTTTCAGACTTTGGAAAAGCAGTATTAGCCAATTTGTACATGATCTATTGATACACACTTAGTAGCATTGGTCCATTTGCACATAATATAATGCAGAGGGAACAGTTTAGCTGCGTAAGAATTTCCTTGGTTAGATCGAGGTACATATAGTTTGACTGTCTTGCTGGACGATATTTTGACATGAATTAGGTACAAAATTATGCTCGTTACTACTAGGGTTAAATGAACGATTCCATTCTATGAATTCAATGAGTGTGTGTGTGTGTGTGTGTGTGTGTGTGTGTGTGTGTGTGTGTGTGTGAGAGACTGACAGGGAATGCAAAATAAAACACCTGTTTAAAAAGAAGCAACATGCCCCCTGACTAAACTATTTATCACTTCTTTGTTTGAAGGAGAGCTCACTAGGACTTTGTTTAAAAAATGCAATTATATTCTCAGAATCCAAATTCTCTCTTCATGGCTGCCCTTAAGACACATGTAGATATTCTGTTTTGCAGTACTCTGCTGCTTTGTGCGTAACTTTTCCTGTTAGTAGCAGGAATTTTAAATGTACCAGAAAGTACACTGAGATTGTATTGAGTAGTTTAGGAGGAGACAGCTAGGCAAAGACCAGCAACTTTGGTCAGTGTTGGAAGAAAAAATGGAAATAAGACATTTGGGAGATTCGAACCTTAGAGCAAACCTCTGCTGTGGATGGTGAGCTGAGCAGGTCACTCTGACTCACTGAAAAGAGCCGGAATTCCAATCAAGCTTCGGTTGTGGCACACCTAGACACATCTTAATTTATATTTCTTAATTAAATAAAAGCAGAGTTTCCGGGTGAGTTTACTGCTGACTCTGGCCTGATCTGGTTTCTGTCTGTCTGCTCTGCAGGAGACACAGGAGAGATTAAGTCAGAGGTACGTGAGCAGATCAATGCCAAAGTTTCCGAGTGGAGAGAGGAGGGGAAGGCAGAGATCATTCCTGGGGTAAGTATAGCTTCTTTGGTGCACTCTAGTCTCAGCCTCAGATGTTGCAACACGAGGCTACGTTCATTTGTGTTCAACGTTTTTAACCTTTCGTATATCAGACATTTGTCTGAGCAGATCACGCTCCTAAACTGACCCGCGTGCACAAAGGAACAATGTGTCACGGGTTGCGTTCAAGCTCGCCGTATAAAGGGCACGTTATTCTGCCTCGGCCACGTCTTCGGTTCGCGTCCCCCCCCCCCTTTTTTTAAGCCTTTTTTTGCTTTTAAGCTTTTAACTTTCCTTAGGCACTGCAGCCAGGTTCTCCTATTGCCATATTCAGCCATTTCATTTGAGATCTCTTCAAACACGGAACGATTGCGATATGTGCCTTCTAATTTTGCATGTACAGCAACATCACCACAAATGTTTGAGGTCTGTTACCTCACTATCCCGCCATCGAAATCCTCCTTCACTGTTATCCTCCATCTTTCCTTTCCAGTAGCACGTAATTATGACGAATGTCGAGTTGGATCGACGTAAAAGTTGCACGAATGCCAATCTGCCTGTTCAGACAGAGGTCGCATTATGACATATGAAAGTGGCCCAAATCAGAATTGAAAATGTCAGATTCAGTGTAAGTAACACAGCTGTGTCACATTTGAAGAAAAAGATTGGATTTGGGCCAGTTTTGCCTGCTGTGTGAATGTAGCCTTAGAAACGTTCTGATACACTGGTTTTAAAAGTGGGGTCCGTGGAACACCATTGGAACGTAAAGCAGGAGGGGTCAGGGGGTCTGTAAATTTTTTTTTTTTTTCCCCAGTTACAGTGGACACAATCCATCGTTATCAAAATGATCATATTTTTATGAGTTTCTATAATTATCAGCCTATTTGACTGATTCCTTGAATTGAATGGGTTTAAGCTAAACCTCAGTAATTCAAAACAAGTCACCTATAAACAATGTCACCTTGGATTTGTGTTCAGGAATAGAAGTCTCTATGACTCTAATAAACAAAATATTATTGTACTTATTTGAATGATGTTTATGAAACAAACGTGTACTGAGGGGGTCTGTGAAATTTATTTTAAAGTTAAAGGGGTGCCTGGCTACAAAATGTTTTAGAAAATAATAATATGAATAATATGAATAATACGAGTACTTTTAATTTATACAGCACCTTTCTCATATCCGGGGGTTGCTTTACAATGACAAAAAACACACACACACACACACACAGAAAAAAACAGAAACAGAGTCTTCCAAAAGCTGCTGGGATCTAATTTCAGTGGTGTAGCTGCTACACACAGCCTGTACAGCCGTAGTGCCACCAGGCAACACCACTCGGACCGCCGTGCCATGGAAAGGAGCACAGACACGTTACTGCTCTGAGCAGTCCCGAGACCAATCCGAATGATCATATAAACTCTCCACCATCGAAGAGAGCAGCAGGCACACCATAGTCCATAGCTCACGAGTGGGGGGACATGTGGACCAGTGGGACAAAGGGACAAAAACAGAAAACAAATGCCAACACATACAAATGCAGAAAAAAAGAAAAGAAAAAGTTCCGGTGATCTTTTATCAGTACATGAGGAAACAAACTTTTACCTACTGTGACAACTTTTAAGAGCAAGGTTGAAAAAGTTGGTGAGGTTCATGAGCCTTGTTTCTTAGCACATACACTCTAAAAATCTGCCTTACATTTAAACTTGTATATCCATTATAACATCATTTTCAGTGAGCATGCAAACATTAATTTATCAAAATAGTTCTAGTGTGTTCCTGGTCATTAATTTTCATTCATACCACAGCACTTTTGAATTGTTCAGTCTGATTGGTCAGAAGGTATTGATTAATTTTCTATCACAGTACAGCTCTGTTAAAAAAAAAAAATAAAAAAAAAGTTCATTTATAAATTAAAAATGATAATTGTTGGCAAATTACTGTGTGTTAAGAGGAGTAAAACACTTCATTATGTACTGTTGTAGGAAAATAATCCACTTCACACTGGGTCACAGTGATTATTTTCCTGTAACAGCATGCCCCATCGTGTTCTATTCCTCTCTTCATTTTCATTTTTCACCCTCATAGGTCCTGTTTATAGATGAAGTCCACATGTTAGACATCGAGTGTTTCTCCTTCCTAAACCGAGCCTTAGAGAGCGATCTCTCCCCCGTCCTCATCATGGCCACCAACCGAGGCATCACCAGGTGTGTATATGCACACAAATAGACTTCACGTAGACCGCACAGCTTTTGTCTGGGCTCCTTATATCATCTGTTCCTCTTCTACAGAATCCGAGGCACCAACTACCAGAGTCCTCATGGCATTCCTATAGACATGCTAGACAGACTGCTGATCATCGCCACGTCTCCCTACACTGAGAAAGAGACCAGGCAGATCCTCAAGATTCGGTGAGATGTGTGTTTCAGCTGCTGTACCACCACAGGGTCAGCAGTAGAGTTGGCATTAGGGTTGTCACTACACACAGATTTTGACTTGGATACCAGTACTGAGTGTAGTATTGTGATTCTCAATACCAGAATTCTCTGGCCAAAAAAACCCCACACACTGTGAAGTCATTGAACAAGAATACATGAATGAATACAAAGCTCTTTATATAAGAGGTATCAAACTCATTTTTGGTCATACTACAAAACAAAAAAAAAACTCCTTTGAAATGTGGTCATTGATCGGCATTTATCTGAAAGGTACAGATTGAGCATGTAGTATATCATATAGTATATCACTGACAAAACAGATGCACAGATGATGTCCTATATAGTACCAATCATAAGTATTCACCCCATTAAACATTTCCACGGAATGAAAAGTGGACATTATCGGGGTTATATGTCGTGCCACCATAACGATGGTTGTGGATCTTCTTCCTTGTATAGCTTTAGGACTGCAGTTGCTATGAACAGTTTTGCACACAAGTCTCCATCATTATTGAACAGTTAATAACTTCAACTTGATACAACAGACTTTAAGTTAAAACTATAATGAATTCAGAAATGACATTGATGCTTTGATACTCATAAGTTCCTGTTAACACAGTTGCACTTTTTGCCTATATAGTATACAGTTATAGAAGAGAAATTATTTATAATTCTTCCTCATCACCACCCAGATGAGGACGGGTTCCCTTTTGAGCCTTATTCCTCTAAAGTTTTCTTCCTCTTGTCATCTCAGGGAGTTTTTCCTTCCCACCGTCACCTCTGGCTTGCTCATTCGGGATAAATGAATAAATTTTAAAAATATGTCCAGAATTTATAGATTTCTGTAAAGCTGCTCTGTGACAGTGTCTGTTGTTAAAAGCGCTATACAAATAAAATTGAAGTGAATCCATATATATTGAATAATATATATTCGAAGGTGAGTCAAATGAAAACCTTAAAAGTGCAACATAAAGTAACAACCAGAAGATTTTCTCGAGAGGAATCCAGACTCTCATTAAGCACTGGGACACTCAAGTAAAATAAAGATTCTGTAGAAATATGATACACTTTTGTGACACCTATTTGCAATAAACAATGCAAAAATAAAATAATAATTCAGGTTTTCATTCATATAATATTGAATTGGGGGGGGGATCAATATAGTCTGCAAAATTATTTACAAATAAAAAAAATGGAAGTGATTGTGTAAGTATTCGTCCCTGTTACTGTGTAACCCGTGAATTAGTTATTTTGGTAAGAGTCATGGTTACAGAATCAACATGTTAGTGTGCAAATGCGCATTTAATCAGTAACTGAGTTTATAACCTTGAGTTTATTGCTGTTTTACCCCCAGTGGAATAACCAAGACTAGCGCTTTCAATTCAATTATGGTCCACAAGACGATTTTAATTTAGAACACAGATTCTAAATTCGTTTTGTGCACTTTTATCAGGCTCGTCCCGGCCCACAGGCCATAAGATTGACACCCCTGCTCAAATAAAACTGACATTTACTACTCAGGGCCTGTCGTCTTAGTGTAAATGTCATAAATATGCAACAAAATACTAACTAATGTAGTTATAAACCTAAAAAATAGTGGCTCTCAAATGGCAGATAAAGGAGCAGGGAACAGAGTGAAATATTCCCTGCGTGTATCTTATATATTTGTGCTGTGTGTATCTGTGTGAGTAATTGCAAAACTAAGAGCACAAAAGTGTGCTTTCTAAAAGCATACATTCTTTCTGCTTGTCTTTTCCCTGTTTAAATATTTAAATCAGGTGTGAGGAAGAGGATGTGGAGTTGAGTGAGGAAGCTCACACAGTGCTGACGCGTATCGGACAGGAGACGTCGCTCCGCTACGCCATTCAGCTCATCAGCACTGCAGGCCTGGTGTGCCGCAAACGCAGGGTAACTGACATGCACAGTTTTAATTGTGTAGTGTCCTGCCACATTTGCTATCATCTTAGTTTCACTAGATTTCATATCTCATCGTAACTTAATCCATAACCTTAAATATTTTCAGCAAATAAATGTTTACTGTAATTATTCAAATTGGAAATTTTCAAAAGAATGTACACCCCTCACCTCAGTGTTTGTGCGGATGAGCTCAGGAGTCCTGCGTGTGTGGCATGAAATCATGAAATGCAGCTTGGACGTTGTGCAGTAGTAAATCCACTGGTTATGTCCTCCTCAGGGTACCGAGGTCCAGGTGGAAGACATTAAACGCGTCTACTCTCTCTTCCTGGATGAGGCACGCTCCTCGCAGTACATGAAAGAGTACCAGGACTCCTTCCTCTTCAATGAAGCACGTGAGTCGCTTTTCGGATATTTTTTTTTTTAATGCTTTTTAGAAACTTGAGATCATTTAACGCGTAGGACTTTGAGAACGTAGTTTGTTTTCTTCTACATTTATGGCACTGGTTCTCAAAGTGGTTTCCTGGGACCCCCCAGGGTCTGTGAGGCATAGCAAGGGAGGGGTCAGTGATATATTTATTAATTTTGGATATCAAATCCACGATTGTCAGAGTTATTTTATTTACTATTGCGTTCTTATAATTTTTGAAGAAAAAAAAAAAGCTTAGTGAACTTAATAAGTTATTGTGTGCAAAAGCTTGAGAACCCCTGATGTAGAAGACTCATTTGGAAAGATCGCTATTATTTATTACAATTATTGAACAAATCGATAGACCAGCAAACTAACAACTATAGTGTGTGTTTATTTATGGATTGGCTTGTCCCATTCTCAGGAATATCAGGAAAAATGAGACTTATTTTTCTTACACAGAGGGCTTGTGTTTAAGCTGCACATTTAAGCCTTAAATCAGCTAAACAATGCATTACATCAGTGATGACAAACAGCTTCATTTGCTGCCCGTCACATGGGGTAGGTGAGGTCTGAGGGGGTGGGAACTAAATGGAAGAATGGATCACTTATGTAAATTATACCTCTTATACATAATAGTTGTTAATGATGTGAATGGAGAGAGAATGTAATTCAGTAGTTGTTGTCCTTGAGCTAAATTAAAAAAATTAAATGTAATATTAATAATGTACAACATCACATCTCCCAGCCCTGTGATAATCGAGGTCTGTCCTATTAATGCTACGGAGGGGAAAAAAATAATGTGTACTGTAAATCTGTGAAGATAAATCATGTCTGTTTTGCTTTCTTTCTTTCTACAGAATCAGGTCAGATGGACACGTCTTAAGGAAGGCTGAGAGGAAAGGCTTTTTTACAATACGTTCCTGTGATGTTTCCTTAACTCCTGTGGCCGGAATGTACTGATGGCTGTGAAGCGCTTTTCCTCTTTTCGTGGAGTTTAGGAGAAATCCCATGCAATGCACATTATAGCTATTTTTTTGTTGTTGAAATAACGAATCCATACTGTTTGGCCTTTTAGTGTTTTGTTTGTTTGGCTTTACATTTGAGTAGTGGATTTGTGCCACTTATGGTATTACTTTTCCATTAAAAAAAAACAAAAAAAAAATTAAAGCTGGTCTAAAAACAATCCATGTCTGGATTGATCGATCCTTTTAGTTTTCACACCCACTATCCATACTTAGGGCTGTATTCACTGTTGAGGACTGAAGTTTAACAAGTTTAAAAGTCAATATTTAGGTAGAGAAAGTAACCTGTATTCAGACACAGGTTTACACAGCTGTTTAAGTCGATTTTCTGCGTGTCCCATTCAGTGCCAGCGATAACGTCACCTGCTTGCAGTGTCACCTCTAAGGCTCCCAGATTTTTCTTGAGTAGAAGCACCAGAGACAGTTTTTTCAATAGAGCCTAGCTTACCTAGTTTATATACAAGCATTTGCCTTTAAGCCAGAAGAAAACACAGACTGAAAAGACTAGTATATTGCCAGTATATTGCCAATACTTTGCTGATTTAAATTTGGTTTAAATGAATGATATGGTTTCCACCCTCATTATTCGGCAGCTTATAAGAAAAAAAGCACTTAATCTAGCACATCCTATTATTTTGCATTTAATTTTTTTTTGTATAATGGACTGAGAGTTAATTGTGAGCCACTACATCAAGGTCATGTTATAATGTGTGTGTGTGTGTGTGTGGGATGTAGGCTATTTTATCATGCTTTTAATTCACTATTTTGAGTTGCTGAATTAATTAGATGATGCTGATGTTGTGGGAGGCATGGCGGCTTAGTGGGGATGGGGGTTCGATTCCCGTCTCCGCCCTGTGTGCATGGAGTTTTTATGTTCTCTCAGTGCTTTGGGGGTTTTATGTAGTATGTAGTATGTAGTATGTGAATGGGTGCGTGAGTGATTTAGTTGCACTCTGTCTCCTTCGTCTGCAATATAGTTGCAGTACTGCCGATTGTAGCCAGGTGACAGTGTAGCCTCATTCTTGGGTTCATAGACTTCTGCAGTGCTGCTGCATCGAGATGCTATAATTTATTATATATTTATTATTACAGCCTTGGGACAAATATTAAAAGCTCCTGATCATAAAAAGCTTTTTATGCATCATGTTACAGAACCTTTACAGTTTTGTATGGCCATCACTGGTCAAATTATACGCAGTGAACCTTCCCCAAAGCTTTATGTTTCCATTTGCCAAATCTTCATTTTTGACTCAGAGCTATTATTAAGAACAGCAGCCCTCTTCATATGCAGAGTACCACAAAGTCTGACATTTCAGACTCGTTGGTCAGTAATGACAGAAATATTTCCTTTAAGGCTGTGGATTATTACTGAAATAGGAAATATTTGTTAGCATATGGGTTACTAAACTCGTTCAGATTATGTGTGGTGCTAACAACACAAACCAGAGCTCTCTCTCTCTCTCTCTACATACATACATACATATATATATATATATATATATATATATATATATATATATATATATATATATATATATATATATATATATATATATATATATATATATATATATATATATATATATATAAAAAACCTTTTCTGCCAGAAAGATCAAATTAGCACAAAGGATGCAATTCAAGTTGTTCCACCTCAGAGAGGGTGTTCAGACGGGTGACAAATTAAAGGAAAACCCTAACATAAATTGTGTTAGTAATGTGTTGAGCTACCACAAGCCGCCGGAACAGCTTCAATGTGTTTTGGCATAAATTCTACACGTCTCTGGGACTGTATTTGAGGGATGAACAATATTCTACCAAAAGATTCTTCCAAAAGATTTTCCCTCACTTGGTGTTTTGCTGATGGTGGTGGAGAGTGCTGTCTAACATGTTGGTCGAAAATGTTCCAAAGCCGTTCAGTTAGTTTGAGATCAGCTGCCTGTGGAGGCCAAAGCATATGATTTACATTATTTTCATACTAAGCAAATCATTCAGTGAGCCTCCATGCCCTGGGGAAAGAGAAATGTTTCATCATAAGATAAAGCTGATCAATCAGATGAGCTGTGCATTGACTTTTTTTTTTTTTTTTTCCTGCATGGACAACAGGCGTTTACTCAGAGCTGATGCTGATATTAAGTGAAAGTCATGGCATCTGAGACTCTACTTAAATATAGCATTAATGTAATATTTTATTTGTAATATTTTATCTCTAGACCATGAATAGGTTTAAACTCTATACACTCTTGGGAATTGTGCAGAAATTCACTTAACTTCCTGAAAACCTTTTTTTTTTTTTTTTTTTTTCCCCTCAACTGCAGGAAGTGGTAGCAAAATAATGTGGAGAAATTTTACTATGGGTGGCAACCGTGGGTTTTTTATTGCATGTATGTCACATATGAGGCAAAAGGTGTCCATGCAGAGGCTTGCATTCTGACTGGCTCTCAGGCAGGTGTACGAGGAACTTGTACAGTTTTCAAACGAGCATTGGGAGTAAACTATCTGACCTCATCTTTATAAAAACTCATTAAATTATTCCAAAGAATCTAGCAAAGAAACCTATAAAAATGTAACTATTTGAAAAATAATCTCTGGCAGTCCTAGTCCACGTTGATGTCTAGCTGACTTCCTGCTGTAGCTAGTTACACAGATCCAATCACAATGAGATCACATATACAAACTCGACAATGAGACTGAATCTTTGTTTTCCAGATATCGATTTATATTGACAGCTGTCAAATTAAAAGGTAATGCTAATAACCGTTTGCTTGGTCCCTCACCTAACACCAAAACAGCAGTCTGATTTATTGAAAAACACATTAAATGCCTTTCTACTGAAATATTTCTGGTGTGTTTAGTGATTATGGAGCTAATTTGTTGATTGGTGCTGTATTTTTGTTATACCTGTGAGAAGTTAGAGGTTGCGTGCAGTCACATGGGGACTTTGCTAGAGCAGCTACAATGATATTTAATAGGAGAAAGAAAAATTAAGGGATAATGGTCAGGTTTCAGAGTTAGCCTAAAAGCAGAATTGCAAGAGCTTCCTTTCTCAATCCCAATTTTTCCAGTGCTGCCGGAAATCATATTAATGAGAAATCCAACATAGAAGTAGTGGAGAAAGCAAACTTTGGAGTCTAGAATGCAATGCAGCTATACAACACAGATACAGTTACAGGAGAGACTTGGCTCGGATAGTTAGTGTTCTACAATATAATGAGTGTGATGGTGTTGGTAAAGGAAGATGGTATTAGCATGAACGTTGAAGTTTTGTAACCTTAGCTGTTGGAGCATACAGATGAGAGAGTGGCAGGTAGTCGATTGGCATTGTGGGTAATGTAGAAAGCCATTAGCCAAGGTGAAAATAGCCCTTTGGTTTTTTTTCCCCAAAGTCAACTCAGAATTTCATTTGAAACAAATTGTCACTGAAGACCACGTGTTGATTAGAAAGGTTAATATGCAAGTCGTTCAGGATGGATTTTTCCTTTAAGACACAGTCGTCTCACTCTGGACCCCCGAATCATTCAGGGCTTTCCCCCTGGCTGTAATTCTGGCTCATGTAGAGGGCATTGTGAGTTTATGGAAATCAGAGAATCGGCTCTGTTTGCACTCCGGCAGCCCAAAGATAAGGACTGTAACTCAAACCTGGCCATTAGCATGCCTTAGCGAATAGGAGAGAATTGTAGAGCTTTACTGAATGATGTGTCAATTACTCTCTCGGATGCTTGAACACTGATATCGCCTTCTTAGACCACACTGGGCTATTTGTTACAACACCTGAGGATAAGATTTCTGTCTGTGTATAATTTTTAGGTCATAGTCAGGCTTTGAAGGGAAAATCTTTCCTGGGTAAACTAATCTTAACAGCAGTTTTATATTTTTAAAATTAAAAAACTACTTGTTTTTGAAAAACCTTATGAATGTGGTGCTATTGGAGTGCAAATCGTCTTCATACAGACTTAAAAAATGAGAAGGAAGACGAGCTTGAAATGACAGCCTGAAGTTGCCCATTCATTCCTATGAAGGATGTTCATTTACTGATGAGTTATCTATAGCATCTTCTCTAACTCCACCCATTACTCTTTCTCTATTTCTGTCTTTTGTGATACCCTGCCATCCGGATCCTACAAATCTGTCTGTCTCCTGCTGCCTCTTTCCCAGCATGCTCTGTTCCTCTAACACCACCATGCCTACTGCAGCTGTGACAAACAAATCCGGGGAGATGGAAAGGTACTGATGGAGCATGTTGCAATGAACAGACTGAAAACAGGAAAAAGGTAAGAGTGATGGATATCACACCAGTGGGACAGTCAGGTGGAAAATGAAGATTGAATTAGAAAGATTCTGCTCATGAAGTGCCAATTTTTCTGTCTCACTCCGTCCAATTTGTCACACGGCTATGTTTAGCTGCTCACAGCCAAGTGCATGCCTATGAAAAAATAAACACACACTGTTTGCAATGATAGTTAAAAAATTCACACATACACACACGCACATAAGCATAAGCACACATGCTTACACACAGGCAGGTGTGTAACTGCGATAGTCCCCGTGGCACCATCAGCAATGTTTATATTTCTCGTGTGCTCAGTCCCTCTCTTGTTTGGCCTTTATATTTAGTAAGGTAAAATAAATAGTGTTCCACGGCACGCTTGTGCCATTTCGGCGCTCCGTACAGAGCCTGCTTTAAAACCATTGCATTTTATCTTCCCTTTTATGAAGGTATGGTAGATTAGAGATTACCCTCAGTTTTGTAGAGCTTTTTTACGCCTGTCCGTTATTCCAGTGTCACCAGGGTAGTGATGGGAAATCTGTCTCTTTTCAGTGAGTTGGATCATTTGACTCAGGTCAACGATAAGATATGAATCATTTGGCTCCCAAATGATTCATTGCCATTTCATCCTCTAAATGCAAAAAGTATGTGATATTTTGACCAGTGATTGTTGTTCTATGGTTGAAATTGTTCCATGAAATCATACTCTACCTTCTAATTAGCAAATGAACGTTACTTTACATTGCATTTCATTAAATCTGCTTTAAAAAAAAATAGTAAAATCAGCAAGGCACGAAAAATGTGCACTGACAAATACATTAAGCATCCCTGCATTAATGTTATTGTGCCGCCTTCTTTCATCTATGCTTCATTTCCATTTATCCTGATGTCTAATACACTCGACTACATACAGTGTATCTTCACCAAGCATCAGTGTACTGGATCCTTCCTGTCATGCTGCATCATGCACACAACTGAGAGTCAAAAACACGCCTCACCAGTCACACTAATGAACAGCTCAGGCGGTGAAATGATCCATCGAAGCATTTTGGTTAAATTACACTGCAAGAATTGCCTTCATGTACAAAAAAAGGCTTATAAATGTGAGACGGCCCTCCATCTTGACCCAAAAGAGTTGACTCCAATAGCCAACTCATTGGTGAATGACACTACACCACGGACTCATCCAGTGGATTGGTACTCACCAGTATGAGGTACCGTATCTATTGCTAATACTAATAATATTAGTACTTTTAGTACTGATAGTATACTAATTAGTTCTAATGGTAGGAGTAGAATGAGAATTATACAGTGACATTTATACAATGACAATGATTGTGGAGCTATGCTCTAGCAAAGTCCCCATGTGACATCAGTGCTGCACACAACCTCTAACTTCTCACAGGTTGTGTGCACTACGGCAGTCTGATTTATTGAAAAACACACTAAATGCTTTTCTACTGAAATATTTCTGGTGTGTTTAGTGATTATGGAGCTAATTTGTTGGTTGGTGCCGTATTTTTGTTATACCTGTGAGAAGTTAGTGGTTGCGTGCAGTCACATGGGGACTTTGCTAGAGCAGATACAATGGTATTTAATAGGAGAAAGAAACATTCAGTGATCTCAAACATAATTCATTGCCATTCTGTCCTCTAAATTTAAAAAATTATGCAATATTTTGATTGTTGTTCTGTGGTTGAAATTGTTCCATGAAATCATATTCTACCGTCTAATTACCAAATTGATATTACATTACCAAATTGACATTTCATTTCATAAAATCTGTTTAAAAAAAATAGTAAAATTAGCAAAGCACTAAAAATGTGCACTGACGAATACATTAAGCATCCCTGCATTAATGTTATTGTGCCTTCTTTCTATATGCTTCATTTCCATTTATCATTTAGGGGTGGGCTTTGTTTCATCCGTAATGATTGTACAGGAATCCCATCTAACACGCAGTGAACTGCATTCTGACAGTAACTACAATTTCTGGTTTATTTAATGTAATGTAATGTCTGTTGAGCTGATACACACATTACAAAGCACAAATATTATAACCAGGAGGAGTTATTACATATTTCAAAATTGTACATACTCATTCACAGCTACACAATCGTGGCGAATTTGACAATTCACCTACCATTTCAAGGTTTGGGAGGTGAGGAAAAAAAAAAAAAGAGAGAAACCCATGTGGACATGGAGAGAACATGTATTGCATGCTGGGTAGTGTAGTGACTAAATGTTAACGCATGTAAATTTTAAAAAATGATACATAATCAAGAATTCGGCAAAAAAGCCAAGCTTGAGTGATGCAATACTGCACTAAAGAATAGGCCTACTATATAACATAATAGTTTAGTACTATGCATAATAGTAATAGTCACCATGTATCTAAGAGGTTATGGTTTAGTCATAATGTGTATCATAGCTTCTCATTCCAAAGTCTACATTCTTGCATCAGCAGACAGAGAGCAATGATCTACTGAACACCATGTGGTGCTTACTAGGCTTTTTCATGGTTTGTTATACAACCGAATGTGCAACAGCGTCCTGCGGTATCAATTTGCCAGAGTCAGCTTAAAGGTCAGGGTTCAGAGGTCAGCTGCAAGACCCTAGCGCATTTCGAAGAATGCACGTCATATGCAAGCTGTCCAAGCAGACAGGTTTAAACAGTGGCGACTGAACCGCTTCGATTAATTGAACCATTGGAAATCTTTTTTAAGTGTTCTGATGATTTGAAAAGTCACCCTGATTTATGGTTCTAGTGACAATACAGAGCATTAGGTAATGAGGCTGTTAACCTCTTGCTGTTTGCTGATAGGCAACATTTGAAGTTACTTACTGAAAATTGAATACGTCTTAACAGTGACCTCTACACACATTTAGACTAGTGTAGTAGTACGCTACTTGTACTTTTGTATGCAATAGAAAGTCTGATCTTATTGTACACCTTTTGGAAGGCGAGGTTAGCTTTAGGATTTTGTACTTCAAACATTAGCTAACATACATTCATTCATTCATCTTCAGTAAATGCTGGTCCTGGTCAGGGTCTTTTTTTTGTTTAATATGTAACTCTGGTCCCTGTGTGTGCCTTTTCTTTTTGTCCCATGCTCTCTGCTTAAGATAAAGGTTCATATTTGGTACAGTATGTCATAGAATTAATGTAACTTGCATATCCGTTAAATTCTTTCAGCAGGTTTGATGGCACCGGGATTTATGGCCCAGGTCAGGTAAACACAACTTGTGCAAAAATATTGAGTCCCCTTTTTGTGCAGCACACACACTATTTCAGTCTTTCTAGATATGTAATCTCTGAGGCTTTTAAGCAAACACTAAACTACATGCACACTGCACACCTGCTTCCACTACTCAGTGAATGCAGTCAAATTGTGGCGTATAGTTTGGGACAGAAATCAGAAGAGAAGTAGAAAGCAAAGTGTAGGAACGAAAAGTAACAGGAAGGCAAAATTAATAGAAAAAAATATGGAGAAGAAACAAGATAAATGTTTTGTGCATATAAACGCCATATAAAAACACTCGGTGCTCACAGACTAAGCCAAACTGGCCTGCACACACAGCAGTGGTGTTCTATTCCTCAAAGAGGGAAGCTGTTTGTCACAGAAAAAAGGTTTTGGCATTGACTCTAAAATAGAGATATTTCTCCTCTGGCTGTTATTTTAGCAATGCACCATGTCCAAAAAGAGCTCAAGAAGAGAGATTACTGTGGAAAGTAAAAGTGAGATGACTGGCATCAGCTCTGATCTAGGATCAGCCTCTGTGTAAAACTGTTAGACATTACATAAAAGATGGACAGACATGAACAGGGTGTATAATCACAGGTGCTGAGTCAAGTGTAATGACTGGTAGGAATTCTGAAATATGAGAAGTAGCATTAGGTTTCTGTAGGATCAGCTGAATATTGCCAGAAGTCTGTGAGCAGTTGTGGTTTGCTGAATGTCTGAAGGCATAAGAAACTCAAACAACGAAGGGATTAATGCAGGAACAACATTTGCAAGCCCACTTTTGATCCAGTGCTTTACACAGTACTGGACTGATACGTCGTCAATGCTTGGTTAATTTCATACTTGTTTTACGATTTCACCGTATTAAAAAAATGGAAGGAGGAAAAAGAAACATCTCTCACTCTAGAAGGAACAGAGAAAACTCAATGTCAGAACTAATTAACACCTCTGTTTCAGCTCCATTTTCTCTGACCCTCATGAAAAGGTTTGGCAATACCCAACCCAGGCTGATTTTTGATTTGGGAATCAAAAAAAGAGAGACTGTCTTGATGATCTATGATATATGCTATGCTGTATTAAAACTACAATACTATATGAAGGTCCTTGCTTACAAAGATCCAGATAAACAACATATTGCAGCAAATGTTACCTTTTAATGCTTAACTCATAGCGATTACGTCATGGCTATGAACAAGACACATCATTTTATAGTGATTATGTTTTGTTTGACTAGTGCCATAGACTCTGAATAGATGAGATACATCTGTTTTGAACTTGAAGTGGAGAATAAACGTATACTGTTTTTGTCTTTAAACATTGTTTTTGACCTTTTTTTAAACAAACCATACTGTCACTTCAATAATTAGACCAGCGAAAGTAAATCTATGAAACTCTGTGAATACTCTTCCCCTTCTTGATAAACTGCCTTCGGCTAAATCATTTACATAAATAATTTTACGTATCTTCTACAAAAACTGCAACGTTTAGAAAACTGGGTCACTGAACTATGGCGATTTTTTTATCTTACATTGATTTGATCTGCTGAAATACTTTGCCTGGTGGGTATCGTGACCACTGTTCAGCAAGACAGCATCATTAGTACCATCATGGGTTCTTTGGTTTGTCTCTAAGATGAACCCTTAATCAACTATTAATAAGGATCAATGAAGGACCCTACTACAGAGGATTTTACAAAGAACCGTTTCAGAAAAGAGTCCGAATAGAACCCCTTTAGTACGTGTTACCCTTATAACCTGATTAATGCAACAAGAATTCTACAAGGAACCCTAGTCAAAGACAACTGTTCAATTATATAGGCCTAAAAAGAAAATGCAGAAATGTTTCAAAGATCAACTTAATAAATGGATTGCAGCAATTACATAAATGATGGGTAGTCAACAAGAACCATTTAGAATTTTGGAGAACCATTTTAAGGTGCACAGAACCCTTTGGTACATTTAAGAACGTAAATATCTTTCAGAGAGTTCACTGTTATTCCATGAAGGACCCTTTCTTCTAAGTGTGTAGCTAAGATTTTAATTCTGGTCATGTGTAGCTTTTGTCACTAACAGTCTCTCTGAAATGATAAAATATCAAATGAAATGATAAAATATGACTAGTGGAAAGTATGTTTTCAAACAGTAGACTCTTAATATCTCAGGTTCTTTCTCAGATTAAGCAGGACCAAAGGTAGTTGAGAAGAAGTCTCAAAATGTCTAGAACATTAATTTTTTTTTTTTTTTTTTTTGAAAAATGTAGAATTTACCAAGAAAATATACCATACTATCTTCTAAGTAGAAAGAATCTCTTTATACAGTCAAGAATGATTATGGAGGTTATGATTTGATATTTTAATCACAAAAAATGATATCTACAGATTTCTACTTTTAAAAATAAAATTACAAAGAGAAATATCTTGTCTAAATCCTTTTAAGTACTCTGAAGTTCCTGTCCAAATATCTTGAAAATATCCTGGGGACATGATACCAAATTTCAACCAAAAACTTGAATAGTTTATCAAATTTCTCCTCACCACTTTAAAAGTGTGAATGAATGCAAAAACATGTGTGTACTGCATGGTTGGGATTCTTTGGGATTGTTTTTTGCATTATTTGGATGTGTTTTGTTAGGTGTGTCCCCAAACCTCATAACACCCAATTAGTAACTAACACATCTAGGCTCAAGAATGAACAAAAAGCCAGAGTGGCAGTGAATGAATGAACGCAGAGGAGAAAAGCTCAGCAGATCCCGAACTTAAGTGCATAAAAATACATATTAAAATTTAAAAAAATTTATATATTACTAGCATATGGGCAGACAAACTGATATGAATGTACGTTAGCTTCGAAAACCAAGAACAAAATTGGTACAATGACCTCCATCGAGTGTGATGTAAGAGGGCAAAAGTCCTTGTGTTAATCATTCACTTGACATTACTGGACTAGATTGTAAAAATGACATTCATTTGTTTGTTCCTTGTTTCTCAAGGAAAATGCTTTTCAGACAAATTCTAAACATTACTAGTAAAACAGCTTAAAATGAGAACGTTATCTGTGTCATTTACAGTGGATATAAAAAAGTCTACACACCCCTGTTATAATTACAGGCTTTCGTGATGTAAAAAATAAACCCAAGATAAATCATCAGATCTTTTCCCACCTTTAATATGGCATAGCAACCAACAAAATTCAAGTGAAAACAAACAGAAATGTTTTAGGGGGAAAAAAGAAAAAGAAAAAACTTACAAGAACCTGGTTGCACAAGTGCACACACCCCTTAACTAACACTTTGTTAAAGCACCTTGCCAGATCTATCAAATTGCAAGAGGATCTACTCTGACTGTCCCATTCCAAAACATCGGTCTTCTTCTAACGCCATTCCTTTGTTGACTTTTTCTTCTTCTTCAGCATTCTAACAGAAACCTACAGATTTTGTGCCAAACTAGATTGGTATTTGGAGCTATCCATGATTCCCTCTATCTTGACTACAGCTGAAGAGAAGCAGTCCCATAACATGATGCTGCCACCACCATGCTTCACCATGGGTATTGCACCAAACGTATCTTTTAGAATTATGCCCCCAAAGTTATCTTGCTATCTTGTTCTCATCAGACCATAACACGTTTTGCCACATGGTTTAGGGTGATTGGGAAGAATGTAAGAGATTGTCACATGCAGGAAATGACCAGTACTTGCCAGATATTCCTGCAACTCCTTTAATGTTGCTGTAGATCTCTTGGCAGCCTGCCGGATAAGTTTTGTCCTTTTGTTAATTTTGAAAAGACGTCCTGGTCTGTCACTGTGGTGCCCCATTTTCTCCACTTGTTGATGATGGCCTTCAGGTTGTTCCATGGTACATCTAATATTATGGAGATTCTTTTGTCCCCCTCCATGGTTTCAGCAGTCGGATGAAATCAAAAAGATCCTACAAAAGCAGCTGATCTTTATTTGGGGTTAATCAGCATCATTTCATTGATGACAGGTATATGATAATTACTTTTCAACAAGATTCTGAATGTGATTGGTTAATTCCGAGCACAGTCAAATGCCCCATTATAAAAGAGTGTGCACATGTATGTAATCTGATTATTTATAAGTTTTCTATTTTGTTTTCTCACTTGAATTTGAATTCTGTTGGCTGCTATATTACATTTAAAATATTAGATCTGACATTTATCTTAGTTTATCTTGGGTTTTTTTTTTTACGTCACAAAAACCTGCAATTTTAACAGGGGTGGAATTTTTATATCCACTGTACATAAGATATTAATTTAGGGATAAAACCAATTTATTCTTATTAATATACATTATTAGTGGTTAGAATCTTCTAGGCTTTCTCATTCAGGTTCCCACATAACATAGAAGCACATGTCATCTTTACATATTTGTCATAAAACACAGCACAGATATATTTAGCTGTTTTCTACCAGAAATAGATGGGAAACAGTTGGATGCTCAATTATATCATGCTGAACAGATCTTTAAGAATGGCTCTAATTTCAGCTCGAGGCTTTTTAGAAATAGCGGGAAGAAAAGCTGAGGCTTCTGTTCGCCTCAGTGTTTAATTATGTGAAAGCTAAACAGACCAAGCGTGTGTAGTATTCACTCTGAATTGAGTTCTGAAAAGTGTCCAAAACTAGCATTAAAAATTAAGCACATCACAGGCTGTTTTCAGGTTGTTGAGTGACTATATTCATTCCAATTTCCACCTCATCTATAACTACATAAGGAAACTGGAGATGTCCTAGTTTTTTCAGAAATGAGCTAAGCTAAAATTGCAAAGTTTATTTTTTAAATTCTCTGTTGCTCAACTTGTATAACCAGGTACCAAGTGTTTCATTAAATCAGGAGTGTGCTGAAGTGTATAATTGAATTTTTTATTATTATTATTATCTAATGTCAGGATTTCTTTTTGGACATTTACATTTATTCATTTGGCAGATACTTTTAATCACAACTTACAAGTGAGCCAACCCAAGTATAAAAGCTGTGACATGTGACATGAGTGGTGCCAGGTTTTTCAGTAGAATCAAATGTAAAATTCATTCAATTATATTCAATATCCACTTTATCCAGGTTAAGCTCACTATAGAAAAGTTTGTATTTACATTACTACAACATTGCTGCAGTATTTGTAGGATTGTCGTATAAGGGATAAAACATGATGGGGTGGCTGTTATAGGAAAGTTTATATCAATAGTTGATTATTTTCCTATATTGTTATTCAATAAATTTAAAAAAAATTCCAATGCTGACATTCTTACATACTATTACATACTTTTAATCCATTTATAGTTTAATAAATTCGTTTAATACATTTAGTGGTGGAATGTCCTTGAAACAAGTTCCTGTTATCACTGAAATTATAACAGCTAAAAACAGTCGTTCAAACAGCAGCTTCTCTTCTTCTCTCTCTTGAAGTTAGTAAGACAAAAACAATCCAGCTACATGTTACAGAGAAACCAGAAAGTGCAAATCCCTCTATCCTGAAGACTCTTTTGTGTATGAAAACTACTTTTATAGCATTATCTCTGACTGTTACAAACTGGAGACACCTTCCAGAAATGCTAAATAAATGACAACTTCAATGATAACACTTTTTTTTTTTTTTTTTAATTAAAATCTGTGAATGTCCAGCTTTCACCATGTAAGGCCATAGGTAAGATGTTATAGAAATGCTGGTCACGTATGTTTTTGAACGAGCAGATTAACATAAACCTGTGGTTTGCCTTGCAGGCGGAACTACTGTCTGAGCTGTTGTTACAGATAATTAATCAACGCCTTCTATAATTGCTATAAATTGTGTGTTTTTGAAGCCTTGTGAAGGAGTTAAATGATATGTATCTATTTAAGGTGCTGTGAAAAGGACTTTCAGGAAATCAGGCAGACATTTACATGTGTGAATGTTTTTGTACTATGTGTAATTGTTAATCAACAGAGCGATGTTCACTTTTAGAAGCCTGTGGGAGGTGTTCTGTTCCTAGCAGTTGGGAAAAGCCTTGATCATGTGTGCCGGCTCATCTGTGTGTTTACCTGGCACAGTGAGGTAGTCCCGTAGCCACATTGTTTACTTCAGCTAATTTCAGGTGAGTATTACACATACAGGATGTCTTTAGCACCACTGTGTTTCTGATGAATGTTTGAGATGCATTCTTGGCACCGCCTGTGTCACTTACTACTTCAAGCAACTTACAAATGAAAAAATTTTAAAACACCTTTAATGTTTTTTGGATAACAGGTCAGCTACTTTATATACAAGAGCATTTCCTGGGGTCAAATTGGGTGTGAGTTCTAGCAACTTTGATTTATGTGAATGGCAAGAGGATCCGGTTCTCCAATTTAATGGGATGTAACCAAATACGAATACATTATTCTGATCAAACAGATAATGTGTTGTAAACCGATTATACAGACACAAATAGGAGGATACAAAAAACTATTTTTTTAGAGGTGTGCACTGGAATTGGGATCCCATAGGACATGAGTAGGAGGTTTTTAATTTCATGCGTGTGAGCAGTGAGATATGAAGCTTGCAGGGCAAAGAAAGACCACTTTCATTAATGTGAACATGAGTTGCTCTGGGATGCATTTGGAGTTCATTCATTCATTCATTCATTCATTCATTCATTCATCCTTAGTAACTGCCTGGTCAGGGTTGTGGTGATTAAAATTGGGCTACTAGGTTGCTTATATTTTGGGAAAATAGAAAATATCACAAGTAGGGTACAAGCAAAAATAATAACTGAGCAAATGGGATCATTCATATTTAATAATTAAAAAAAAAAAAACTACTGGTTTAGGTCATTCCCACTTTGGATACAAAGACGCTTGCATATTATTATTATTATTATTATTATTTTTTATTATTAAACAAAATACTACTATTTATTACTGTTTATTAAATATATTATTATTTATTAATATTGTCATTATTAGATATCATTGCTATTATTCATTATATATCACAATTGTATCGCTCTGTTAAATGTCTGTGAGGTGTGTGTGTTGTGAACTGTGTTAAATGTAGCGTGTTGTGACCAAACACCAAGAAAAATACATGTAAATATATATGGCAAATAAAATGCCTCTGATTCGATTCTTTGGGTTTAAATCTGAATACAGATACAGATACAGATACAGATAGTGCGTCATTGTGTTACACCCCTAAAAAAAAAAAAAAGGTAACTCATAGCATGAAGGTAATAATGATGATGAAATATAGAAAAGACTTTCATTTTGAAATGTTTACCTATAGTCAAGGCAGTTGTTAGCTGTTGTGTTTATACTGTACATCTGTGTTCATTTTGCTACTTTAAAGGGCTTCTTTAAAGGCCAGAATATTATTTTATAATTGAAAATCTGGGCACAGATTTGTCGTTAAATAAACTAGCCCTTAGGACAGAAACAGATATATCAAAATCTCAATTGAATCACATTTGCATGATATGACGAATGTTGAGAACGCCATAAAATAATATGTAAATTAAAAGATAGGTACAGAGACAGACACGACAGAGCTGTCTCACCTAAACCCAAGTTAAACCTTAGGATATTTCTGTGATATTTCTCTTTTATTTTGGGTTTTGTACTTTACGTATGGTAAACATCTGAATTTCTTCTATGGAAGTTCCTCCTATATTCATTCCAAATGCCAGAAGGTATTGATATACACAGGTCAGCTATGTTTCAGCCTCATTCCTGCAGTAGCATGTAAGCCACAGGTGAGTATCCTGTCCCACGTTATGTGATTGATGTCACACTTACCTCCTGAGTGGGGAAAATCGCAGGGTGGAGGGCCTTGTGATTTAGTGGGTGGTACACGACAGGTATCAACATCTAAAGACTTAAGTAGTCTTAAAGAATGCCATCTTTCCAAGTAACACTGAGTGCACGTTGAATGGACCAGACCTGTATTCTTATGAATTTTGTGTGTGTCCTGGCTTTTCATTACTGCCTGAGCCTTTGTTTTGACTTCATTGTCCACCTCAATTACACAATTTGTCAAAGTGGTTTTGGGGGAATGCTTTTGAACATACTTTGAGTGATTAGCCCACTATTCATTATCTAGATCTACTTCCTGACGTATAATTCTATACTTTAAAAAGCAGCTAAAATTAGGCACTTTCGATGGCGAGCAGACATGAAGTCCGGACTTGTATAACAAGACTCATGCTGAAAAGACAGCATGAAACATAATCATCCGGTAGTAATAGGCGTCGATGAAAAATAATAGCACCCCCAAAAAAAACAGAGTGCAGTATTTTCCCTAAATGTTATTGTTTATTTAAGGTTGGCAGTGCACCCAAAAATTACCTGCTATGTGATTTTTCTTTCACTGGACTGTTTTAACAGTTATAAGGAAAGCGCATGTGGAATTTCCAGCTGACTTTAGGGGAACCATGTCTTCCTGACTACACCCTGGTATTTCCTGTCAATCCGTGCTTGGGCGTGTTGACTTTGAAAGTGCTCCCCTTTCACCTTTTCGTGCCCCCATACGGCTAATTTCTTTTTAAAACTAAATCTGGATGTCATCTGAAGAGACTCAGGTTTAATATACAGTTAATGATTTGTTATTTACTCAGTTTATTCAAATGTACATACCGTATGTGCCGAGTTCAGAGTGGCTTGTGATGTGGTCAAATTAACATACAAATAAGACTTTTTAAACGCTGTCCCTTTTCCTGTGCTTTGTTACTCTTTTGCCATCTCTGACGCAAGATTGTTTTGAATGCTAAGTTTCCTGTGTGACCTTAGAGGACAAAAGACCTCATGATCAATAAGCTTGACTGATCCCAATCTTGCTAAACATCTTCCGGCACTAAAAGTCATACATTTTCTG
Organism: Pangasianodon hypophthalmus; assembly: GCF_027358585.1. NCBI lineage: Eukaryota > Metazoa > Chordata > Actinopteri > Siluriformes > Pangasiidae > Pangasianodon > Pangasianodon hypophthalmus. The sequence continues at coordinate 8,336,908 of NC_069736.1, read as the reverse complement.
CTTTTTAAGCTGTCAGTATTCAATTATGAGATGGGATTTTTGTCAATGTCTGTCTGCTGATCTTGACTTTTTGTGCTTTGGGTATCCAACATAGAGGGAAACCAAAATCTGCAGCCCTTTGACAGTAGCTTGGAGCAGTGATACTGAATGGGAGGGTTAAAACATCAGAACCTTGGTGTTACTATTTTAAAACCTATAAGGTCTGAACCGTATAGCACGCCATCTCATAGACGTTATTATGCATACACACAGGAACGCACACATTTGTTGAAATACAGATAGGCAACGGCAAAGTTTCAGTCACGTGTTTCTGTAATCATGCCGTGTCTTTTCCCAAAAAGCATGCATGGTAAACAGAAAAGCTGCCCTAGCCAAGTTTTTCCTTAAAAAAAAAAAAAAAAACCACACACACACCCACGCACACAAAACGCTTCTGTGATTTTTATTTTTCTTGAAACAGAGGTTGGGCTTTGCCCTTCTGGTCCATTTATACCAGCCGGCCCTGGGTTGCAGGTTATGAAGTAATTCTGTACTCAGCTGTGACCTGTTCATTTTGCTTTTGCATGCAGTTTGGGGTGAATGTGTTCCACCTTGGGCAAATATTGTTTTTCACGTGCGATAGGTGAATATGTGAAAAGAGCTAGTGTGTGCATTTTGTTGCTGGGCTGATACGTGTACCTGTATTTCCTCATACACAGCCACTTTTTGTCATTTTGTGTAAGAATTTAGTGAGTGTGTGTGTTGTCAACACACTAGCGACCTTCTTCGTGGGTTGGCAGCTAAATGTTTCCCTTCTATGAACAGAAACCTACTGGGCGAGTGAGGTGCAGAACAAATTTCTTCACAATGTAGGACTTCATTCAGGTCCCCCAACATCCGGATTGACTCTTTCAGTGCCTGATGAAAATTCAGCCTCTCTCCACCTCTCTGTTTGGAGGAATGAAGAAGAGAAACGCTTCTGTTCGGAGCCTGTGAAAGTCTCCATTCTTCCTTCTCAGGTATTTGCAGTACGCACTTTTCACATTAGGGCCCATTCATGCATGACATGCACCCTTTCTGTGAAGTCCCCTAGATCAAATGTCCTGCCCAATATTATTGACTGAGATTTGTTTTGTTTTTTTTGACTCAGTTTGTGTCATTTAGTCTTTTCCTTATTCCAGATTTGTATTTCAAAGTCTTAAACTATCCATGCACAGCATTATTCACATCCTGTATTTCAGCAAGATGAACAACCCCACAAAAAACAGACAACTTCATGGTTTGATTAAATAAGTTTATTTTCATCACTTACATATATGTTTACATCTCATATCCCTCCAGCTGGAGCATCACAGTAACTATATAGCAATAATAGTGTTTATTGGACATGTTTTTTTGTTCTCTTTAACCACGCTTGCTCTTAAAAATAAAATTCCCTTTAAGTTTCTGCTCGACATCAGAAACAGGTTTCTTTATACACGACTCTTGTATGACAAGAAAGAACACATTCTCAATACACACCATCAACTCCATGACTCTTTGTTTAAAGCGAGCTTGTTTTTAAAAAAAAACAAACAAAAAAAACAGCTCTTGTATGTCGCTGATGGTGATTTTAATTTGGCATTGTGATTTTCAAGCCTGTAGATCATCTAATAAACAAAAAAAGAAAAATAAACATGTAGCTTGAATATGTAATGTGACTAAATATTACAGTCCCTATAGCACATAATGCCAGTGTATAACTATTGGATTGGGAAAAAAAAAATAACCCTGAACACACCCAAATGTGCAAAATGCATAAATAAAAAGTGACATTTGATTGGTCTAAGAGGACTTGGGTGTACTGTAAATTCATGCTGTGCTGTTGTTTGGTATGTGTGCATAAGCTGGTGTGTGTGCATGAGTATGAATGAGCACATTTCCTTGAGATGATGAACTATCCAGGCTTTTTCACTAATAAGGACAAACAGAGAGTAAAAATCATAATATCCAGAAGCTTCTTTTCCATTTGTAGAGATTTCTTAAAAATGCTAATACATAAATGAAAAATAAATACCTTGCATCAAAGCTAGTTTACAATATATTAAAATCACTGCATAATTCTCCATTTTTATAGCATTATCATATATAAAACTAATATTTGTAAAAAGAACGGAAAAAAAAGACATCCTTAAAAGAAGAATACAAAAAAGCTTAATTAAAATGAATTTGCATGTGTAAACACATTGGATTGGACAGAATCACATTCAGATAGCTTTTCACCTGGCATGATGAAAGCTCTGAGAAATAAACACGGTGTCCTGCAGTCCCAGTGATGAGTCAGACCTTCACAATACAGCGGGTTTTTTTTTGTTTTTTTGTCAATCTCTTCCAGAACAAATGACACTTCAATCTATATGCAAGGTGCTTTTTTTCAATGTGAAAAAAGACGGAACCTCTGCTCATGTTTTTTTTTTTTTTTTTTTGAGAGGACGTCTACACTATACAAAGCTTCAAAGCCTGATCATTTCCATTTGGTGAAAGGTTTCTTGTGTCAGCGCTAAAATAATAAAAAAAAAAAAAAAACACAAAAAAAACTAATCATTAAAACCAAAACTCGGTGTGAAAATATATAAATCATTGCTCTTATCAAAGCTTTTCCTTTCTGCAAATGTTAAGTGGATTTTAGGAAATTGCATATTTTACAACAAACTGTATTTACAAATCATTTGAGAAACAACAATATTATATATTTCCACGATAAAAACGGTAAACTCTTGTGGGTTTTCGTTATTTTTCCCCTTACCCAAGACGTCTTTAAAAGCAAAGTGCTTCTCCTAATTTATACAAATACTTAATTATTCATGTCTACTTGGTAGCATTTCAAACATTAAAAAAATTTCACTATCTATGAAACGTGTATTTCAGCAACAAGAGTCACCCTGTTAAAAAAACTAAGTCCCAAACTTTGACCTGCTCGTAATAGTTTTGTTACCAAAGTTACAAGTTCTCTCGTAACATGGCATAACAACATGAAGTGGTTAACACCTTCTTTTTTCTAATTGTAAGTAACCCAAAGGTAATATATTCCCTTAATAATAAAAAAAAATTCACCTAACAATAAAACAAATTCAACCTAAACTTTTGAAAGAAACCTTTTTTTTTCTTGGATGGATTTCAGTAGCTGTTTGGCTTGTAACGACGTGAGATGTATCACTATTCAAGCTCTCTCTCTCTCACATTCAGAAAGGGATATCTGCTGAGCGAATATTAGAACCCAGCATACAAAGACGACTATTCTTACACACTAGAGCTTGTTAAATCTTATCCTCTGCCTCTTTTTCCATGGAGAGAGCTGGCACCTTGTAAAGAATCCCTCAAAGAAAATCATTATCACAAGCCACTAAAGACTTTTCCCACTTCTTATTGTTCCCTTTTTTTTATCCTTGGCGTGTTTTTTGAGGTTATGGATGGTAGAAAGTCTGACAAAAATAAACGGATTTTCAAAGATCCGATGGACAGTTCATATTTACACTCCAGTGTTTCTCTACATTTTACGGCATTTTTTTTTTTTTTAAACCCAGCATCCTCTACGAAATACCTTGGGTTTCCTATTTATGAACATACAAAAATTATAGCGCAAATATATTATAGGTGATTATGTAGTCTGATTGCATCATTTGACTGGCATGGCGTTAAAATAGTAAGTGCTAAGACAAAGAAAGATGTAAGAAAAAGAACAGGCATAAAGAAGATGACCAGGGACCAGACATCTGTCCATGCCAACGTTATTAAGGCAGGCTAAGCCATACAGCCGTTTCCACTAGATGACTGCGAGATCACTGATGCCTTCATTTCCATATTTACACAACCAATCAGTGAGCTTCATTCGGCTGTAGGCGTGGTCAGTTCTGGGAATGTGATGCTATGGCACTTGGTGCAGATTGACAGGCAGCGCGACAGGACAGAGTGCATGTCCGTGTTCAGTAGTATGGCACTAAGGGGATTATTAATCCCCTCCTTCAACCCTCCCGTAATTCCTACTGGCCTTTACATGTTGATTTGAGAGCTGCTCACCAGCTGCAGGATGGCTGACTTGCCAGCATTGCTTTACTTCATTGGTAGGACGTGATCGTGTCTCTGCAGCAAAGCAAGTTCAGCTTCCACCCAACAGACATGAAGAGCATGGTAAGAGTGAAGATGATGAGCGACAATGGTGATGATGGTGATGTGCAGCATATGTGTCGAGTGGGTTAGCTACTCTTTCCTTTTTTTTTTTTTTTTTTTTTTTTTCTTTCCTCTCCACCTCCCTTCTGTTCATCTCGCCCACTCCTCGGCTCGCTCTCAATCCTCCCACTCCAGACCTTCTCTCACTTGGTGACCTATGAAAAAGAGAAAGAGTGAGTGAGTGAGTGGCTTCCCAACAGGATGTTCCCATGCAATTATCACTTCGAAGCCACCGTGCCATCTGTCTTCTGGTGCTTGCGGGTCACGCTGACAAAACAGCCCCAAAACTCCTTTTCAAGCCATACACTGATCTTCTAATATTATACTTTTACTCGTATTGGTGTTACTAGAAAAACACGAGCCCACTTTTTGTTTTGTTTTTTTTTGTCCTATCCACAATGTTTAAGTCGTCAAGCTTTTGACTCGGCGCTTTTATCTCATTATGCTTGTAACATTGTACATTTTCAGCTTCACTAATCTGGCTGGAACTAGACACGAGTTAGAGCTTTGGGCCAAGAGCTCTATTGTTTTCAGTATAATATCCCCCAAGTGCATACACACCAACAGACACTAGTCTAATGAAATAACTGGTTCAGCAAATTTGCTTTAACATCGGATTATGGGATTTAAAGCAATAATGCATTTGTGTGTTAAATTTCCCTTAATTGCATTAAATTACAGAGACTATTGTCTCTGGAATTAATTTCGTTCCCTCTTTGTCAACACTGAAAGGGTGAAAATTCACTTATATATGCATCTGAAAAGTATGGAGTCTCTTAGGTGACATAGTGTTTATTTTTTTAATAATGCATGGCCATGAATAAATATATTTGGGTCACGAAAAAAGGATCTCATGACCACAACTTAACATTTTTGTGGAATGTCACACTTTCTGTTAATTTGTGGAAAAAATTCATTTGTCTTGAGAATTCAGGTGAGTTGACGCAGTATCCATGTTGCAATACCAGTGACTCCACTTTGTCTTTGTGTGTCATTCCAAGATTGATGTAAAGTGTAATTGTATCAATCGTCTCCATGCTTAGGACTTCAATCACTTACCAATCATTTAAAATGAGTCCGACACCGATTTCTTTCTGTGACTCACTCATTTTAAAATACAGTAGTTGCCATGAGTTAAGTTTTTTGTGACCATGAAACAGACCTCAGGAAACTTAACTCGTGGGCTTAATATATTAATTTGTAGCCACACCTTAATAATAATAATAAAAAAACACCATATCACTCCAGCAGCTCCACAAATATGCAGCACAGTTATGTTATGACTATGCGTATATGGAATTTAATGGTTAGAATTATGTTGTAAGGACATTTTGATCGATTTTCCTAACATTAGAATTATTAATATTACAAAAAGGCATGGTATAACGGTAAATTCCATAAGGCTATGTATAAGGCTGTCAGAAGGCTATGTCAATCAGTTCTCCAGTTTGTGCTCTGTAAAATACTTGTCCATCTGCTAGTTCAGTTTTACTGAATAGAAGTCAAAAGCATTGCCCTTAAACCACTCCTTACAAGATAACCTCGGTTAAGAGCTCTCCTGAGAGACTAAGGACTGTCAAGAGCGTGTCCTGAGACTTGCTGTCTTGCCATGGACCAGGGCACAGGAGAGGCATTTAATTGGATCTGTGTTTGTCTGATCTCTGTCTAGGTTTGCACCAGTAAAAGGCTAATGGATCATAATTTCAGCACTGCAATTTCAGCAAATAGCTTTCAGCAAATGGCACAGCTTTCCACTTGCCTTTGACTTTCCCTTTAAAATGCCATATGTTCTTGCTTCTCATTTTGTCGTCTGCAGTAGTTAGTGTAAAGGATGCTAATGGATATTTGTCGATTTCTTCACAAAGCACCTTAATATCTACGCAACCCATTAATGAGGAAAAAATAAAGATAACAATTTAAGCCACCAAAGCAGAGAAATATGTATTAATTTTATAATTAGTGAATGAGTGTAACCTCTCAATCAGCATGGCCTTTAATCAGCAAGGAATAGTTATTTGTCCAGTTAGAAATTATACGTCGATGGTAAGTACTGCTGCAAAATGAATGAATATTGTGATATGCTGTAAACTTGGCTGGGAGTGAGGTGATCATGGGGTCAATCCCTGCTGCTGGTTTCAGCAAAGCGAAGAATCTCACCTATACGTATGCCTATCTGAAAATCATGTGCCATTTATTCATTAAGGAAATGTAGGTCATTCGAGCCAGCAGGAATCTGATCAAACATGAAGAGGTGGCACTGCCTTTCCTCAACACAATAACCTTCCAAAGCGGCGTCACAACAACATTAAAAACAGAAAACCACCTCTGTAACTCTCTCCGGGCGCTGATTTTGTTATTTTTAGTCGGGTACACCCAAACATCCATTGTAAACGTCTGCAACTCTGGAAAGCTCGAGTTCCCTGCCTGCAATATGTTTTCTTTTCTTCCTTTTTTTTCTTCAATCTTTTCTTTTTAGGCAAGCGGCGCTCTGGCAATTACACGCACTGGCACGAGCGAAGTGTGAGTGTGTAAACCTGATAAGAGGAGGAAGGGCAGGAATGTGCTCATGAAAGGGTACTAGATATCAGCTTGGCCAGTGTATTACACATAACAGATGTGAGAAGTGAGATTAATCTCATTACAGTTCAATTTTTATTCAATTCTATTCCTTCACTGCAGCAAACGTACTAAGAGGCTTTATGGACTCTCTTCCCAGGAAAGTTTTTTTTTTTTACAATAAAGATTAAAAAGATTAAATTCTATAAATATTAAATGGGGATTTTTCTCTTGTCTTACTAATGGCAAAATGTGATCAGTTCCTTCCCCAGTTTTCTCTGTACTCTTAGAGACCGGCAAATGAATCATCAAATTCTTCGTAAGTAAATGCCACTGAAATGACACACTGCCTAAGAAAATTACTTTGAAAGCTTTTAGAAACAAATTAAGTGACTCAGTGAAGTGCAATTTGACTTTGTCTTACCTTTACTGCAGACGGCGATCGGGAGAGCTGCTTCCTCCTTGAGAAACAAAAGATAGAGGACAAATATGATGGGATATGACATGTAACCATTACACACAATCACCTATTTTCTCCCCAATTTGTTTTTGCCAATTCTCACCCACTAGCTAACCCTATCACATGACAGCTACCACCTGGGAGGGTGGGGCAAACACATGCTCCCTCTGAGACACGTGAACCCAACTTCTACACCTTTTTCGAACTGCTGCTCATGCTGCATTACAGCGCACGGTAACACACTTCAAGGAAAGCGCTATCCGCCCTCTTCCGCATACATGAGCTCACAGACAACCATGATTAGCTAGTGTCGCTCTGATTGACAGGAGAGAGAGGGTATGCCATCCATCCCAGTCAGAGTGCAATTTTTGCACTCTCTCTAGACTCCCAGCCACAGATGGATGTCTCATCATCAGAATTTGAACTTCTGATCTTCTGATGATAAAAGCAAACGGTTCTCTGAACCCATCCATCACACACTTACAAGTTACTACTACAAAAGCACCAACAGAATTAATTTGCATCTCAGACAAACACCAGCATGTGGTCAAGTTCAGCGATGTACAATCCACATTGTTCACTTTACAGTCTGTTGCATCCTAATATTTCTTTATTTTTATAAGAGAGATGTTTTGTTTAATATTAATGTGATAATGTCACATTTGACTCACAATCTGCTGAATGTCATAGGTACGTTATGCCCATATACGATTCCACAGCAGCAAAACCGATGGGACAGATGAGCCTCACACGTGTGTTTGTGTGTGTGTGTGTGTGTGTGTGTGTGTGTGTGTGTCTATGTGACTGTGAGTGCATCTGTGAGCAATCTGTGTCTTACTCTGTTCTATAAATGGCTCCCTTTCAGCCAAAAAAAAGACTAAAACCAAGAAATAAGTCACAGTCTAGGAGGCACAGAAATAGATGCCATCACGCGAGTGAATGCTGTTCATTCTCCTTTTGGCCTTTTAAATATATATATATATATATATATATATATATATATATATATATATATATATATATATATATATATATATATATATATATAAAAGAGAGAGAGGAGATATGTTTTAAGTCCTATAAGAGATATTTGTGAATCATGGGCTACACACTTGATTAAGCACAGTTTTTTTTTTTTAATCTGATTCTGATCTGCCATATAGTTTTCATTCTTAAAGTTTTCTTGGGAGGGGATTATGAAAGGTCATGGCAATTTTTTTTTGGAAAACAGCATGTTCCTCTTGTTGTGTTTATTCACCCTGATATAAAAGTACTGTACATGGACATTTTAGTCACAACAGAAATGTGCCCTTAAAAGCACAATAGTGCCTTAAGCGTTTTAAAGGTACATTTCATACACAAAATCCTCTGACCAAAGGCTTTTAGTTTGGTTAGGTTCTCTTTTTAATTCCTACTAACATTTAAAAATCCCATTTACAGCAGCTTAGTAAATGAGTGATTATTTTTAAACACCACGGTGTTTTGTGACAATGAACGGCTTAAGAATGCTTATCTATGAATGCCACGCTACTGTACTAGAGTTCTTCAGAATATGTCGAGTTCTCAGGAAGCGTGCTCTGCTCTGCACTGTATACCCAGTATTATCTATTCCTGTATGACACAAAGGTTAATGCGGTTAATATACAGGATGCAATGCAGTCGGGCCACTAACCCACACTGAGCAATGATGTGGTAATACACAGACCGCAGGAGAAGTGCTATGGTGCTGTTTATACTCTATATTAAGTGACTATCAATATCAAGGTCTTTAAATGAACATTCACTTAATAAGTAAGGGCAAAAATATTGATTGAGCTTATTAATTAAATATATTAAATATAATTAAATATAATTAAATATATAAAAAGCTGATGTAACCATATACAGTAACTTGGAATTTATCACATATTTATCTCAATACTGAGAATCTGCCATTATAGATTAGCTAGATTACTGATTTAGACTGATTAGTTAGACTGGTTTAAGCCCAAGTAGCATGAATCCCATCGTGGGAACGTAAAGAGTTCTGGCCTTCAGGGAATCCATAGACGGCCACAGACGGTAAGAATGCCACCCCACCTAAAAACGTCTGCAGCCAGACTGGAAGGAAGTCATTTCTAAATGGAAGCAAACACAGGAAGCTTGCTCGATAATAGAAAGGAGAGTCGTATCTTGCGCTCAGGGTTCAGAAATTCTGTTTGTCTTTGCCTTTTAAGGCACTGGGATGCTTCCAAGTCCCTGGGGATATGTGTTTTTGCAATGCACCATTTTTATTTGATTGTAAACATGGCAAGCTGTATACGTATGATCTAAGCGAACAAGCAGTGAATTGTGATATTGTGTACAGTAAGAATAGCTTTAGTCAGCACTGCAGTTTTGCTGACTTACAGCACTTTCTCCATGATTCTTGTTTTACTAGACAAAATGACAAAACCCTGAAATTCCCACTGCATGAGCCTGAGATCAGAGGTGTGATTTTCTGACCAGTGGAAGCTGGTTACAGGTGAGCTCAAGGGCAGCTGTTACCTATAGTTGCCTCTGCTTGAAATATGCCTCAAGCTGAAATTTGTTCTTGTTAATACTGACCTCTAAAACTATAACGCAGCATAGGTTATTATTCTAGGTTTCTGCAGCCTGTCATCTGTGCTGCAGAAATCTCTTTGTTTAGAGAGAGTCCGATTTTAATCTCTCCCTCATCCCGTTTTCCACTCGTTCATCCTCATGGATTAGCTCTTCCACCTGAGGCTATTCACCAGTGCACAAGCACTGCCAAGCTCACCATAATCGCCATAGCAACAGCCATTTTTCTAGACTCCCGTTATGTGATGATAATGAAAAATTACCCTTCCGCTTTTCAGTGCTTGGATAAAATTGAGGGATCAGTGGGATGGAAAAAAAATGTGTGTATCAAGTGTCAGTTTTCATAAAGAAATAACATTTGTATTAACACATTTATAATTCAAAAGCCATTATGAGTCAGAGCAAAGGCACTCACTGTTTCTCTGCTTCTTCCCGGTCGTCAAGGAAGAAGAGGGCTGTGGCGAGGAAGAACATCCCCCCAAGGACGATAACGAAGGGGCAGAGCATGAGGGCGTAGCCTAAGCTCAGGAACTGCCACAGCACTGACGTTGCGTAGCTCTCCTGCAGAGCGTCTGATATCTTAGGAACACACACACACACACACACACACACACACACACACAAACAAACAAAGCATATACTTTAGAAAACAATGGCATAGCAGGCAGCCAGTCATCCTTGAAGGCGATTCCCAAATATGGTTTCCAAGGACTGAAGTGTGTTTGTAATTCTTTAAAAATGTAAGTGCAATATCCTTGTATAGTGTTGACTTAAGGTAACGATTAAAAGCTGATAATAGGAGAGTGTCACAAACATCCTTTAATCAATAAAAAAGGTTACGCAAACATGATTACGATATTGATTAGAGTGTGGATTGCCTGCACAAAGCCTCTGTTTAAATGCTCAGTTCCCCTTAAAATCTAAATGATTAGACATTAACCCATTATTTTCCCCCTCAGACTAAAGGCATTTTTGTGAATATGACAATCTAAGACATCAATTTCCAAAGTATGAAAGCACAAGTGTATAGGAAATGCTTCCATAAGCACGATTTGGTGTGTTTAATCAATGCGAACACATTTAGGAACGTGTGTCTGCTTTGTTACACCGACCATTCACACATGAACTTCACAAAATGATCCTAAGGAGTGGTACTGAGAATCCTCTCACCCCATGCCCTCCGTGCAACCTGTTCTGCTAATCCGCTAGCATCAGCGCTGAAATACATCTCCCACCGGGATGGGAAGGACTGCTGAGTCTAAAAGGGTGTGCTGACAAGTGAAGTTCAGTATGCACTTAGAAATAAGTGTGTGTTCTTTGGAAATTAAGCAGGCTGCCAAAGCACATTTGCTATCAGCCCTTTTTACAGGCCAAAACGGATAGGGTGAGATTCTGAGATTATGTATGGCGTGTATAACTATATTTTAAAATAATGTTCCTTCGTGGTAGATTATTGTTGATAACGAACATTATTACACTGCCACCCACTAAGCCCAAAGTGATCTGTTGAGTGCAAGCAGGTATCACAAATGACGCATAATGCATATTTTTCAGTGCGGCATTGTTTATATTTATATTTGATGTTTTTTTCCCTACTGTACATGATCTCTACAAACCTCACAGGTTTTTCAATGCTCTAAAGACTAAGAATTGAGGCTTCAGTGGATAAAAGGTTCGTTTCATTTCTCCACTCTTCATCTTGAAGAATTACCATGCAGTTGTTAAGATCTGATCACACCAGTGTGGTTTTCTTAAGTCTCTGGACCTACATTTCTGTCTTTCTGCAATTTGTTGTCCATAGCCTTGAGCATTTTGTGAGTTCTGTGCGTCACTGTTCCCTTCACACCACCATGTTAGACTTTGGCGTGAAATAGCTGAGTCACATTTGATGTGGGATGCTTTCTGACCACTAGCAGGGCTGATATGTGCAAAGCTTTCCTTTGCATCACTAGCCATGACCATGCATCCTTATCTGAGGGGAAAGAGAGAAATTTCCGGAAGCAGCCTTAACCAACATGTCCTGGATCACTATAAGACATGGGGTTATGATGGATCTTTTGGCTACACAAAACTTGCTTCCAAAAGTGGCAGTGCGATTCTGGGGTGATCCAGTGTTTTTGTTTTTTTGTTTTTTTTTTTGCGTCAGATGCTCAATTCAGTGGAATGTATCAGGTTGGTGAAACTGGCCCACTGTAGGAGATGTCTGTACTCCAAATATGTCAAAACTATAGAGTAGATTTGTCCTGATTTCTAAATTAGTATATAATAAGTGTTCATCTAACACTTTTATTTGTAGACTTTTTAAAAATTGTTTCCCACAGGGAAGCTGCGCATGCTTTCGGGCTTTGACAAAAAAAAGCTTTCATCATCAAGTGTCGCTAATTGTTCATTTGTACTGGAACAAGACTGTTTAAGTGCATAATGAGTCTCATTGCTGGATTAATGCACTTGCTTTCTAAATAAATGTAGTCATTGGACTTGTTCTGGCACCAGACATTATGAAGTCTCAACATGCTCACTCTTACCATATAATAGAAGTATTTCTATCAGAGCAGAATGGGCTAGAGGCGGTGGCTCGCCATTTAAGGATTAGCAAGCCAAAGGCCTGGTTAAATATAAACGCTGAGAGTCCCCTAAGGCTCACACTAGAGTAATTCCAATATTAATCTATGATTGAGAGATTGTGCTGTACAAACCGCTTATTATAGGCAGGTCAGACTCACCTGAGGGTTCATGTGTCTGTGTGTCTGTGTGTGTGTGTGTAACTGGAGGGGGGTTAGCTAATTAGAGTATAAAATGAGACAGTTTCTATTCATGGTAGTGTTTCATTCATTTACATTATTTCCTACATCTTTAGAGAAACTGTGTAAAAATCCAGCATGCAGATGCATATTATGACTTGGATAAGAAGGAATTTCAGAAGAACAATAACCCTGACCTTAAAGATAGCTCTCTGGTCAATAGCATGCATGGCAGGGGTAACGAACTTGTCAAGAGCACAAGAGTACAGGAGTTGCTGTTTAACTTGGAAAAGCTTTAAGCATTCCCAGCAGAATGCCAGGACCGCTGAACGGGAGTCAAAGGGAAGTCTGTCTCAGTGCTATGGCGTGTCTTCCTGTTCTTTTGGAAGTACTGGTTTACCAGTTCCATTTGTTTTGGGGTAGCTGCGTTAATGGCACTTTCTTCCCAGAACACATTTTTCCTTTGATAGCAAGCTAAATATAATGGCACTGGGCATAAAAAACATGGCTAGTCTGAGGACCTATTGTCTTACATCGGTGGTCAAAGAGGGGAAAGGGAACCGTTGTGTGTGTTTATATCCTTGAAGGTGCAATAGCATTTACAATAGCTGAATCTCCATGCGGCCTGCTGGGAGGAGGGATTACTGGAATGAGAAGTTGCACTCCGGTGCATAAGATGGGAACTCATACTCCTGTTGAGCAACCTTTCCTTTAAAGCATTTCCTTTAAAAACTTTCCACACTGGTACACTTTAAGGTGTTCATGTGCACTGGGATTGCACAAGGTGTCTACAGACCTCTAAACAAACATCTGGAAAGTCTATCACAAGTTAAGATTAAGTTTCTCATCATCATTATCATTAAACTACCTGAGCCTGCATTTATCCCTCATTACAAATTTGTTGTTTTGTATTCTAGTAATTTAATGGTTAATGTGCAGGAGTGGAAAGTAACGAACTACATGTATTCTCTTTACAGTACATTTCTTTTAGCAGGGAACGTGTAATAACGTATAGAGCATGTGCTTGGATTGAAAACCACTGCACTACTGCATTGCTGCACTAGACCTAATGTAATTTACATGTGATCGATTGTGAGTTTTTCAGAGCATGGGAGCAGGTTTGTGTGGGAAGGAGTGTAGAATCTTTAACAAAGATTCATGTCGTGTGTATAGTAAGTGTGGGAGATTCTTACTTACCAGGCCAATGAGATATGGACTCCCTGCATCCCCTAGTAAATGGGAAGTGAAGCCCTGAAAGGCGACTGCAGTGGCTCTTCTGGTTGGTATGACAACATACTGCAGAGAGAAATAAAGGGAAGAGAGACAAAATAGTAGAGGTCAGGAGGTCAGTGTGTAATATCATAAATCTATCCAGAAGTGAAATATAAAAATTCCAGAAGATGAGTGGAGCCTAAGTGTGCAGTAAAGTGTTAGCACCTCTCTGACTACACATACACACACACACACACGCACACTCAGCAGACTGGAGTCAGCTGGTTTCTGCAATTTGCAGGAAGCCCTATTTCATTTAGGTCAGCCACCTTAATGATCTTTCTCTCTCTCTCTCTCTCTCTCTCTCTCTCTCTCTTCCTCCCTCTGGCTCCTCAGTCGATTCCTCACTTCCTTCACCCCGACGTAAATACACGACCTCTCTTCTTGATTGTTATTCCATTTCGTTTTCCGCAAGTACAGTTCAAATTAAGCTCAATCAGATGCAGCAATTATGCCTTGGACCCCACCCAGCCCATAGCGGCCCTCCTTACAGTCACGCATGCAGTCAGAATGAGACACATACCCCAAAAGATGACCAGCTTTGTATCAGTAACAGCGGATAAAACTTGTGTACGTACCATTAAAATATCCGCTGTTATGGCCCAGTTCAAGAAGAGTAGAGTCTCTCCTATGAAGATGCAGATCTATGAGGGAGAGAATATGTGTTAATCATCATTTACTTTCTCACATACAGTACAAAAAAACCCTTCAATTTAAAAAGTCCTTATGTCAGGTCAATGTAGGTCAAAGATGAAATTAGCTACTCTCATAGACCAAATTAAAAAAGAAAAAAAAAAAAAAACTCAAATTGTTTTGGAATATGAAAACATGCAATTATGCTGTGGCTGCATTATTTGGAAATGTAATACTCAATTTTGGAGCAATTGAGCATATTGGTTTTTTTCCTCAGACCATAAAACAGAGACAGACTCCCCACACTGTCTACTGTTCACCAAGAAGCTGAACTTTGCAATTTGCAAAAAGTTCAGTTATTTCAACAGACGTCTCCTTTTCAACAGTCTCGGGAGAAAAAGCAAAGAAGCAAGTAACAAGCGTTCAGTTCCGTCTGCTTCCCCGGCTGTGTGAATTGCTTAACGTCAAATTAAAATGCAAGCATCGCGTTTCGTAAATGATCGGCGTGTTGCGTCCCTGAGCTTCAGACACGGCTGGCGGCAGCCGGAATGCCTGGTGTTTGTGGGATCAAACCAAATGAGGTTCGGCACTGAGATTGTAGGGATTGGATTGGACTGTATTGGAATGTGACAGATGCTGTGGTCATGTCTGCATAGTTTTTGAGACTGGATATGATCAGGATGAGAAGGAGGAGCGAGTGTGTGTGTGTGTGTGTGTGTGTGTGTGTGTGTGTGTGTGCATGATCGTTAAGGTTCAGACACCGTGACTGACACAGACAGATAGACTGATACTGTAATCCCTGCTGGACTCCAGTTAAAGGACGAACGCTGATCAGCATGTCTGCAGACAAGATGGCAGCTGTCTCTGCTGGACGTCTCTCCTCTTCTCCCTCTCTCTCACTCTCTCTTCCCTCATTTACTAGGTCTATCTCTCGTCCATCCACATTCCTCGACTCTACATCTGTCACCATAACATTTCCTTTGCTGTTAGAAAGTCTGGATTCACCGTCTAGGATTTTTATTATAGCTGTAAACCTTCAGAGCGTTTACAACATTGTTGAAAAGGGTCTTTCCAGGGTTCTTGGAATGTTAAAGGTTCTAGCTTTTTTAAAGGGTTCTACTTTAAACCGTTTCTGAAAGGGAAACTCTTCGTTTTAGGGAGCTACTAGATTCCTGGGGTTCTAGTAGATGGACAAACCAAAGAGTCGTTTACAGCATTTTTATTTTATTTTATTTTTTTTGCTGCAGTGGTGGAAGCCACAACCGATCACTATGAGAGTGTAACGAGCAGTGAGTTGAGGCAGGACGCGAGTGGTGTTTATTAGGAGTAATCCAATAATTATTGGCAATATTCCAGGCAGGAGTCAAAGAACAGGGAGATAACATCAAACAGGGCATACTCATAATCAAGATGAGAAAACACGAGCCAGGGTCAAAACCAGGAATACACAGAACTCGAAAACAAGCTAGAACTTCATGAGACTGTAAGGCATGATAAGACTTCGCAACTAGATAAAGACACAACAGGGTTTAAATAGATAGATATCAATCACAGGGCAGGGGCAGACACAAGACTTAAAATCGAAACAAAACACACATGTTCAGACACAAGCATGGCATGGACTCAAAACCAAAATATGAAAACAGCATTTATTGCGCTGTGAACCGATAGGGGGAATTTGTGACAATTATATTTATTACTGAGTTCTTTAACGAGTTGCATATTTAACGGTTAAATTGAATGAGTTTAATCCAAACCTAATTAAATCCAAAACAAGTGGCATATTAATCATTTCAACTTGAATTTAATGACAATTTGAATAAAAATGTATTCTGTGAGTGGAAAGCTCAGGTACAAAAACCCTATGACTCCAATAAATAACTAAAATATTATTGTAAATATTTAAATGGCAAGCCTAATATTTGCGCTGAGGGATATTCGTATTTTTTATTTTTTTACCCTTAATAGGATCCAAAAAAAGTGGGTTAATTGGAGCATTTTTTTTAAAGAATGTATGATCTTTAGTGAAAATGGAATATTAATAATATATAAGGTTAATATGCTTATAAAGTCTTTTACAGAGGAGAGAATTTCAGTAATATAGCACAATTTTCCCATTACATGATCTTTTACATGACACTCAAAAGACACTATTTCCATGCAGGTGCAGGCATAACTTAGTCATAAAGCATTGTCGAATTGCTGGTTGGGTTTCATGTAACCCATTTTTCCTCTCGTTTGGCTCAGTTGCCATGTTTGTGGTTAGAAATGAATGCACCTGTGCTGATGTGGGCGTAGTGGCACAACAGGGTGTTTGGCATTCAAAATAACTACACTTGCAGTTATGTCTTCCACCACATGACCAATCTATGCTAACCCTGTAAATGCAATAAGGACACTCCAACTTATTTTGAAGGCTTAACCAGCAAGTGTTAGCAGAAATATATTTAAAATCAAGCCTTAGTCATAGACAGTTTTGTTATGTTTTGTTTTTGCGATTTCGCAGAATCTTATCAGTTCTGTTGCAACATTTTTCTCCCTTTTGGCTGAAAAAATGCATGACGTTTGTTTTAGTACTGCCTGGTAGTTTCACATGCTTTCCTGGTTAAAATTCTTAACAGACAATGTAACCGCACACTGCATTTCATTTTTCAAGCTCTAAAATAAGCCTCGACATCAAACAAATGTAGAGCATTATACACCAGAGAATATCAGATTATTATAATGGGAGTCAGTGATGATGAAACTTAGTAGCTTCATTATATAAAACTTTCAAGCTAAGGAGAATTGGTCTCAGTCCCGACTCCACATCTACATGATACTCTTAGTCGATCAATAATGGAAGACTTACTTTCCTTAGCCCAGGAATGACCTTATTTCGGTTCACGAGAGGGACAAGATAATGAGTTGGGAGTGGGTGTTGAGTGCCACAGAAAATCACTGCTGAATGTTGGATGAGAAAAGCCTTAACACAGCTCGCAGTTACAGCCCAGCATTTCTTAACTGCTGAAGCTAAAATCCTTAACTCTTTAGCTCCATGACCATAAGCACTCAAGTTTGCACTTACGTATGCTCCTACGATGCTCTTCTTGGCCACGACGAAGATGAGGCAGATGAAGATGGCCGAGCCCAGCATGCTGACGGCACACACCAGAGGGTCGGCGCGATCTGTCCTCTGTCGGCAGAAGCGTGTGGTCGCAGCACCGATCACGACACCGAGTAGACCAGTCACACACGTGATGACCCCGAAGATCAGACTAGACACAAAGACAAAACATAATAAAACTGTAACCTGAGTCATGTCAGCCCATATTTAACAGAAAATTAATTAATTAATTAAATCATGAATCACTGATGTATGGTTATTTCTGAATATTAGATTTAAAGAAGCAGTTTGTAATTTTTGGAATGATCCACTTTCCCCTGAACCACCAGATCCACTGCATGACGATACTTTGA
Source organism: Pangasianodon hypophthalmus (assembly GCF_027358585.1). NCBI lineage: Eukaryota > Metazoa > Chordata > Actinopteri > Siluriformes > Pangasiidae > Pangasianodon > Pangasianodon hypophthalmus. The sequence goes on along the minus strand of NC_069736.1, from coordinate 8,319,022 downwards.
TTAAGAGTTTTTTAAGGTATCTTTAAATGTGACTATTACAGGTCTAGAAACACTTTTACACCTAATAAACTATACTTTCAGAAGAACAGAAATTCCAAATAGTGATATTTTGCTCTGTGTGTGTTTTTATATTTTGGTGGGGACCAAAAGTTCCAACAAGAACAGGAATATCTGACAGTTTTGTTCTTGTGGGGACATTTGGCTGAAATATTTTGGCCTAAAATAGTCAAAAGGTTTCCTTTTGGTTACTGAGGTTAAGGTTATGGTTAGAGTTAGGTCTAGACATTAATTAGCTGCATTAATAATTATGTAAATGGAAGGTCCTTACAAACGTGTGTGTGTGTGTGTGTGTGTGTGGGTTACCTGTCTTTGCTCACTACAGTCCCCTGCACCTCTTGAGCTCTGACCAGATACTGAGGGATCCAGATCCCGAAGGCCCCCGTTGCAAACGATACAGCAGCCGATCCGAGAGATGAGAACATGTAACTTCGGCTGAAGAGGACAAAAATGCAGGCAATGAGTGTGCTAATGCATTCTTTTTCTTTTTGTTCCTCTCACGCTTTAACTTAATTAAGGTGTAACTTATTTGAGCTTGATAGATTGATAAAAAAGTGTCTCATTACACACATTTCCTCTGTTTTTCTCTTATCCCAACTTCCTCCTCTGCGCTCCCATTTACTCCAGAAAAAAACCAGAAAGTGAGGTATTGAATGATGAGAGATGAGTCTTACTTTTTAAGGAGAGCCTTCATGTCACAGAGCCATGAGGTGCGGGTCCTCATGTGGCTGGTCGACGGGTCCACGCTTCCCCTATCGGGCTCGGGAACAAAGACCAGGATGAGAATTCCAGCAGTCATTCCTAATATTGGAGACACCTAGAGAAAATAGAGAGTGGCTCTTTAGCTACAAACACCTGCTTGGGTGGAAAGTTTGTTAAATGCCGGAGGTTTAACTGTTGGTGAAGATTATAATGACTGAGTTTCCAGGCTACGTGTTTTTGTGCAGCTTAAATTGTCAGCTGCTGGATGTGCATGATGCTCAGTGATGCGTTGTGTTGAGTAGACTCCATTAAGAGCTGTTTCTTATTCCTCATCTCTCTCTCTCTCTCTCTCTCTCTCTCTCTCTTACTCTCTTTCTGAGTGTGTGTGTGTGTGTTTGTGGGTGTGGGAGCAGCTGCAGTCCACCAGGCTATGCGCCGTTATCTCCTTTATCATCTTTTAACGTCTCACCCAGCAGTGTGTGTATGAGTGTGTGCACATGTGTGCATGTTTCTGCAGGGAAGCAGTGCAGAGAGGTTCATCCTTTGTAAAAAGCAAAAGCAATTCTGTCTGTCAGATTGAATCCTCTGACAAATGCTTTATGCTACCATAACACTGAGCTCTGTTCCCAGGTGTGTGTGTGTGTGTGTGTGTGTATGTGGTGTGGTGTTTACTCTCACTCAGTTGCTGCATTATGTATCTGCACAGCAGACAATGAGAAAGAGCAAGAGAGTGCCATCCACTTGACTGCTGCCGTTTGATGCATTAAGCCGGGCTCCCGATGAGGCGCTTCAGGCTAAGCTTGGTATATTGCTCCTTTCCTATTTCCTATTCCTCCACACTCTCACTTGCTCAACTTTGTCTTTCGGTTCCCTCACATCAGAAACTGCACTGATAAGCATTCTCAAAACTCCTATTCATTCTCTCTTTCCCCAGCACTGCTATGTTGTCCTTTACTGATCCCAGATCAGGTATGTGGTCCCTTATTAATGCCCATGGCTAGCATTTGGGTCAAATTAACTGGTCCACTGTCAGTGCTTTTCCACCAGATGGTATGGGATGACATGGTACCTTATTAATCTAAATCTACCACTATCCATCCCCTGGTCAGATACCTTTGTCTGGAAAGTAGAAGGAGTTCTCCAGAGATTATTGGCTGGGAACTAGTGATGGACCTGAGTAGAGGACAAATCCAGTACTCATTAATTAACCACCTAATTGATTAGATACTCAAAATTTGCAAATTGATATTCAGACATAGAGCTTATGTCATGCAAGCATCACTACTGAATGTTACTCCCAATGAGTAACCCAAACAAAATGTGATCATACTTTGGATAAAAATCAAGAGAATGTTGAGTGTAAACTGTGTCATATGATTTTAAGAACAACTCAAACACATGCAGTCACTCCTTTTCTGTGGCTGAATCCCAAACACCATCTCAACACTATTATATTATACCCACTGACAGTGTACATACAGTACATAGTGTATTTGAAATTTGCCATGACTTGAAGCTGACAGATTTGCTGTGGGTCATAAGCAGCACAAACAATGTAAATTAAGCTAAGTATCAGTGACAGGAAATAAATCTGAAATGTAGAATCTAATGATAATATTGTGAATATTGACTCCTAAAGCTGCCAGAAAAAAAAAAACAGAGAAAACAGAGAAATACTGTAGCAGTCACTACACCACTATTGAAGATTGATGTGCCATTATATCCAATATAAAAGACACTCAAATTAGGTAGTTTTTCATTTTTTTCAAAATGGCGGTAGTTTGACTAGAGTGTGCGAGCCTGTCATCTACTGCATTTGACCAATCAACAGTCTGCATTATGTCTAGCTCCACCCACATGTCTCTATGCAGAACTTCCAGTAATCTGGCAGGAAAAATAACCAGATTCCGCAAAGGAGATCATGGATTGTGATGGACCTCACTCTAATGTGGAAAACTGCTATAACAATCCAAACTGACTGAGCATGAAGCCAAGGTCAAGGTAGAGTTCTGTGTTTCTGGGATGAATATAAAAACAAAAATATAAAAACTAATAAACTGAAAGAAAGGAAGGTCAAAGTGCAGATCGCACTTCCTGGTTTCTCCTCAACTCCTTTGTGTTTCTCTGCAGGTAACACTGTACACTCTCTAAAAACAATTCACCCTAAGTTCCTGAAGTTTTTCCTCCCCAAGAAAGGAAGGCCGCTGAGTTTAGAGGAGGCCTGCAAAACAAGTGTTAAACAGCACAGAATGTTTTTCCCCTCCAAAGCAGGATAAGGCTCTTTGGGAGCCCCCGTTCATCTGATTGTTATTCTTCTACTTGTTTAAAGTGCTGTTGATGATTAACTGCCCACCTCTTATACCCTTTCCATGCCCTTTTTTATTTCCAGTAGTCTTTTTGGCACAGGGTTGCTCCTGAACAATACAACTGTGTGCTCCTGTTTGGACTAGCCCTTTCGAAAACAAGCAGTGGAAAAACATTAGTGTGAGCCCAATATAACTGTCATATAACTCCAGAGAGGCACTCCTGTCGGGTTGAGGAGCTGTAATAGTGCTTCTTAATTCTGTGTGTAGTTCTGACATTTGACGTGTGTAGGGCTGAGACTTTAAGAGCGCAGCCACACACTGAGATTGCTTCTATAACCATCATAGACTGTCACAGCTCTTCAGGAGTGCACAATAGGCTGCTACAATGGAGTACACCTGTTAACTTTAAGCACTCACCTGTTAAAGTTTATGGACAGTTAGAGAAGAAAAACGAAGGCCCACTTAGTCTGGTGGACCAGGCTAATGAAATAGCGAAGAGGGAAGAATCCGAGGCATTTCCATGGGAGCCACTTTTCTGCACAAAATTCTTCAAGTTTATCTTTCTCTTGTTTCACTGCTTGTCTGAGGGCTCCCTATAGTCCTCTCTGTCCTCATAGAGGGAACAGTCAATGTCCACTTAAGCACCTGAATAAGTCCAGCATTACACAGAAGGTATTCAGGGTGTTGTTTTCAAAGAGTGCTGCGGTATATCTAAGGTACTGAAAAAATACCCTGGAACAAACCTGCCTTTGTATGTCCCCCCGCTCAATCAGAGAATCGTGAAAGCCTATATTTGGTGGAAGGTAGCGCTGAGACCTGAGCATGGCATTAGGCAGGAGATTTGATATGTTCGGTGTGTGTAGGGGGACACGGTAGTAATATTAAACTAAAGCACCTTCACTTGCTTGGCTGTCAGCACTCTGTTTATAGGGTTGCGAAGTCTATTGGAAGTCTGTTGTTGAAGGTATTTTGGGATTTATCTACCTGCTGTGTTTTTGGTATGTTCTTTTCAGCATGCATCCTATTTAAATATCTACTTTCACCCCCCATTTACTCACGTACACAGATAATTCCACTTCAGAGAAGGATAGTAGGGATAGTAGAAGGATAGAAGGAATAGTAGAAGGATAGTAGGGATAGTTCTTACCCTCAGAGCCCAGTGCCAGTCCTGCGCGACATCTTTAGCACTGGATCCCAGGATGTAGCCAAGACCACTAGAGCAAACACAGGAAAATGCATTTATGTAAGAACAGCGTGTATGAATCAGAGGCTAAAACAAACCTTAAGATGATTACGCTATAACTTTTTAATTGTACTTGAACCCCTTTTCATCTGTCAGAATGGCCTGGCTTAACCCCTTGTTGGCATGTCCAGAATTTCACTGTAGTTACTGAATAATCTGCTCTATGATGAATAACTCAGCAGTAACCAATGAAGGGGGTTAAACTGGCCCATAAAAAGTCATTGTCAATTTTTTTGTCTTGTCAGTCTGTCTTGTTTTGGCCCCTAACTATACACCTTTGTTTTGGTCCATACGTAAACTTGATGTTAATTATACGACAATAACAGTTGTATTTTCTATGTTCTTAAAACATGGATTAATTAGCCCTTTGACTAAACAGAGAAAATGTCCATGTCTTGTTGAATTTGGCAAACAGGGTGTGTGAGCACTAAATAACTTTCTAACGCCAGCAAGAATTCTTGAGAAAATGAATACAATTCAAAAATATCCAATCCTTTAGTGAAATGAAAGTGCAAAATCAGTGCATGACAAATTCAGCACAGAAGAGAGTAGTTCCAATTGAAAAAAAAGTCATATAAAGTCATGTGACAATGAGATCACTGGGTTTGCTTCTGTCTCGAAGTCATTCTCTCTGCTGCGCTTCATTCCCTATCATCGTTGTCATCCACTTCTCCCCTCTGTTCTTCTGCTATCCCCAGATGAGCAGAGTCACATTAGGTGAAATATTCATGCGCTGGGAGACCAGACTATTCTCAGGTCAGACGTTAAGCATACTAATGCCGCTGGTAATGGCTCTGCATTGGCGATTACCTCCACCAATGTGAGTTGAGTCTCAACCATTGTACATCAGAAACGGAGACAGCGAGAGAGAAAGCTTTCTCATTTCAAACATTTTAGACTGTTTTAATGATTAATGTTTCAGTTTGGCACATCTCCCAGCACATTCTGCACATTCCGCACCTCCACCTAAAACCTACCATCTACATTTTTTTAAAGTGTTTAATGTCTCACTTGTATTCTACGTGAACAGCTTGTGTTCCCTTGTATACTATATTATCCAGTATAGGCAGCATTAAACACGCCAAAAAAAAAAAAAAAATCCATGTACCATTCTGGTCATCTATATACTTACAATGGACCTTAAAGGACCTCCAACATGAAGCACATTTATTATTGATCCTGGTGCTAATTTGTTGGTTGCTGCTGTATATTTTTTCTTTATACTCCTTAGACGTTAGCAGACTCAGCTTGGCTATTTAGTGATCTACAGTACGAGACGACAAGAACGATGGCACTGACAGTGGCGTTAGCATGAAATTCGAAGCTTTGGATGCTAACCTGTTTGAGCAGGATGTACAAATGAAGAGGTGAGACAACTGGACAGAAAGAGCACTAAAGCGCTGCTGCATTGCTCTCTTTTTGTAGATATTTTTAACATATTTCTTTTCTATAAGTATTTCCCTAATTTTAAAAAAATGATCATCTTGTTTCTATCAGCTCTATCCCCTGCATTTTTGATGACAGTGTTTGTGAACTAGAGTTATAATTAGAGTCATGACCTCTAAATTCTTCATGAGCAAGGTCTAGTTGAGTGTAATTTCCTCACTCAAGGTGGAACTGTGTCTCCTGATATCTGAAGAATCTATGAGTCATGGCAGTTCAGACAGACCAAACACTCTTAACTTTGTGTCCTGTTTACTCAGTTGAAGTTCATAATTACTGTTATGCCGTGACTACTGAGGAAGCTCAAACATGTTCTGATTATGATGACTCTTCTGTCCGTATGATTAAATGGCTGTGTTTGATGCTTTCAGATGTTAAAGCATTTCTTCCAGTGCTTCCAGTGTGACCATCTGCACTGCTGATCTCACCCTCATTTTAATGTCTGACGTCTATTATAACCTCTAGTGCTCAACTCAGTCTATCTATCCTCCCAAGGTGACTCATTCTCTAATTCTTATTCCCCCTGACTCTCATCTATTCCCCAATTTCCTCAGCTGTAGGTGCAGGAAATTCACTCTTTTAGCTTCTGAAAAGGCCCTACTCTTTACCAAGAGAGCTCCTTAGTGTTAACGCAACCATTAAGATCTTAGAGGTGCACTTTAAGCCACAAGGTCAAGTGTGTTTTAATAGTATGGAGATACCTTTGCTCAGATCAAAACAAACGTTCCGATGATGTTATATGATAACGCTGAAGTATATTAGGACAAATGATTGTACGCTGGAGCCAAATATATGGGAGGAGTGGCTTTGAAATAATATTTTTAAAAAACCATGAAAGTCGTTGCATTCCACGAAATGAATTTGTCTGCTGGCTGAAAGGTCATGTGAGATCAGTTGATGTTGTTCCAGCACATTTCTCACCTTGCTGATTCACCAGACAACAGATAACCAGATATCATTGCTCTTGGAGGATCAAAAGGATTTAGATATCAAATGCAGACAAACTGTGTAAGGCTGAATAGAGCTAATGCAGTTTACAAAGATGCAGACATGGGATTAATTCAATCGCTTTCAGAGCTACATTTGCCATGGCTAATTTAAAATGTGTTTAAAATGAGATTCTGATCTGAAATACAGATAAAGAACAGCAATTCTGTTATACACTTGTAACGCATCAGTAAATATAAAACGTATAAGCTGCTAATTGTTTCTTTGGTAGACATGCGACTCTACTACAAAAATTTCCCCTTAGTTTCACTGTGGTTATTGAATAGGTTGTTGTAGTTACTGAGTTACTAACATGTTTTAATAACTGAATAAGAAGCTGGGAGTTTAAGGGGTCAAAGTAGTCAGAGTGAGCAACAACCTGATAGTAAATTATTTCATAACCTGATGGTCTTCCAATTTTACAGCCAGTCCACTCATATGTTTTGTTTTTTCTCACCCTGTTTGAGTCAGAAAATTCCATCTCCTGCATGCTTCCTGTTTTCCCAGGCATATGGCGACAATGCAGGTAAATCTCATTGTGTAAAATTAATCAGCCTAATCTGGCCAACAGATTGAAAAACAGGCCATTTCAGAGATTTACTGGTGAGAGAGAAGTTTTCCTTTCCAAGTGGAGAATCCATTTCCTTGCCTGGGCTCAAGCTCAAGCCTGAGTTCACTTCCTGGAAACGGTCATAATAACCAAGCTGCAGATAAACAATCAGTGCGCCGGGCAGGAAGTGAGGCAGCCGGGTTCATAGTTCCAATCATTGGCCTCTTATTGTTTCTACCAATGAATGCTTTGTTAGGTCTGAACCTCCAAGACCTCCATAGGCTTTCTGTTGCAGCCATTCCACATTTTCTGGCCTTTCCTCTTACTGCAATTAATGTTTTATCGATTCTATTAGTAGCCATGCTGCAAACACTGTTGTGGCCTGATACTTGAATGGAGGAATGTTAACTCCGTTTAAACGTTTTTTAAATTTTGAAATGGTCCAGATGGTGCAAACCACAGGAGTGTTAGTCATGTATAACTATGCTCTGAATTTTTCCATATGGCATGGGTACTGTAAATGTTCTGTTAGTAGCTGTGCTACCAGCATGTTTTTGGTAGGTGGGAGGAAACCTGAGAACCTGGAGGAAACCCAAAGGGACACCGGGAATACATGCAAAAGTCCACCCAGAGAGTAACCCAAGCTCAGAATGAAACAGGGACCCTGGAAGTGTTGATGTGTGCCACCACTGCACATCTGAATGTGTATTATAATTTGACTTGAGAAAATTTAGTGTTGACTAACTCTGCAGTGTGTCTGCTTATTAATGCAAGCCTTACCTTAGTGTATCCTACGGATTTAGGCATGGAACAATCCCACCCCATGAAGTGCAGTAAAAAATGCTAAGCACTATAGGAAGTTTTCACGGCAAATAAAAATAAAAAAAACCTAGACTACATCATCAATGCATGCCTTCTTATTATAGACTCCCAGTTTCCCAGTTTTTGCTTAAAAATGAGGGCTTTAGGTTTATTTACCTGAGTGAGTCATTCATGCAAATCAATTTTGCCATGTCAGTCTCTATTTGCAGGTCTTGCCTATCTTTGTGCCTTGTCATCCATGGCAGTGACCGTACCAAAAGGTGCTGTGCGCCACTGGGCTCAATTATGTGCATTTGACCTTTACTGAGCTGAGATAGCTGTGCCGATAAATGTTGCTGTCTAAGCCTGAATCTGGCCAGCCTGTCTGCTTACGAAATGGCCTTGGCACAAAACAATACTCTCATAAGAATGAAAGAAGAATGTCAAAAGTGTCATAAAGGCCATGCTGAGTCACAATAACCTGGCAGCTAAAAATAGTTAACCATTTTTGTGGTTTGTATGATCTTCCCATAAATGTTTGCAAACTCACAGAAGAATGAAAGAGGAATGTCAAAAGTATCGTAAAGGCCATGCTGGGTCACAAGAACCTGACAGCTAAAAATAGTTTCCCATTTTTGGGGTTTGTATTATCTTCTCAAATATGCTCGCCAATTCAGTCACAGCCTTGAGTAATATAGGATTTTTCATTACAGTTCATTACCCTGCATGCTTGTATTTCCCCCAGCTAGGATAGGCTGATTTTCGCTCAACAAATTAGCATGTAACAGTCAGTGATGCATGGCACAGTCGCTGCCTTATCTCCAGTTCTTGAATAAACGCTGTTGTAAACTGCCAGTGGTGACACAGATGGGCTGTTGTGCTTTGTATCAATACAAAAGCCTGTCAGACCTCAGAGACCCCTAGTTTTCTGACTCGGTAGGTTCCTCGACACATTGAGAAGTAAACAAACTCGGATCTACGATACAGCAGATGAAGATTACCTTCCTAACGGGATGGCCAGGTAGAAGACAGAGAGCATCACGGTCCTCTTGTTGCTGGTGAACAGATCTCCAATGATGGTGGGAGAGATGGAGGAGTAGCTGGACTCTCCGATGCCTACCAGGCCTCTGGACAGCACAAACACCCAATAGTACTGCAAGAACAGACAGGCAACGTGTTAAAAAGGACGATGCTATAATACGCAGGAGGATTTAGACAGATGTTACCAGTCAGCATTAACTATGAACTAAGCTGCACCTTTATACATATATTTATATATGCACTACATGTATATTTGTGGTATTCATTTCCATGCTTTATTTCTGAATATCTGATCCCAGCCTGTGCGCTCTTAGAGTCTTTTCCTCTTTCAAAAATACACCCTTATGCTCTCTCTTGCCCATCTGCTTATTCAGCATTATCCCTTCATAAATCTGCTCACTTTTACAGAACAGCACAGCTGGGTGTGGACTTCCCAGGAAGACACCGATTCAAAAACCAAACCCTTGCTGCAGAATTAAAGGACGATGACCTTTCACATCATCTTGCTTTAAATTGCCTATATGGGAAGTGTTTTTATAACAATAGTCACTGCTCGCAATGATCTTGGAGAAGAAGGACATCTGGGCAGTGCACTCTGACCCAAGCCTGCTGGTTTAATGATTAGAGAAAAGGGAAGGAAGAGAGAAACAACCCTCCTTGCTTGGGAAGACTAGGTGGGGTGCAGTTATAGATATTCATGTGGAAACTCTGTTTAAGTGTTCGTGGGTTGTTCGAATATGGAACTGTATACATATATGGATGCTCTGAGCTAAAAATACCAAGCTTTTCTGTATTACCACTGCGCCATAATCTTATTTATTTTTAACCGCATCATGAGCTGCCATGCCAAGCTTATTTCTTAATATGAGGAGAAGACACATACAGATTCTTTACACCCTCTTTTTGCTCCTTCTATCTTTAGATCCTTTTTTCACACTCCGTAGTTACACATACACATTCATTCCGATACTATTTCACTTTGTTCCTGTTCTTCCTCTCTGTCCTCTCTACCTACACACACACAAATCTGGTGCAAATTATGCCAAATGTAGGACGCCCAGCCAAATTTAACAGCGCTACAGGGAACAAATGTTGCAAATGTGGGATTTCTCCTTACGATTTACACACAATCAAATCCTGCAATCTTGGATGTGTGATGTCTCTTGGGTTGGTTCATGAAGCTACCTGAAGACAGCTGCTAGTTCCTGAAGAAGAAAGTAAACCCTTAATTGATGAAATCACCTTTAATTTCTCCAGAGACGACTATTAAGACTGGATTATTTGCTAGTGAACCTCCAGACATGTTTAGTTTAGTGGCTGCTAATCCTAGCCTTGAGCACTACCGCACCCTGAGAGAGTCGATGGCAATTCTTAGTAATGGTGTCCATGTGGTCATGCGTGAGCAATAATGATTGTCTTTCTCCTCAAAAGAAGCTTGTCCAGCATTGTCCCCTCACCCCATGTTCCAGTCTTTATCCTATTAACCAGATATCCCTTTCTTTTCTCCCGTCTGTTCATCCCTTGGTCCATCTGACAGCCTTCAATATACCAGTGCAGGAAAAAAGGGTGGGTCTACTACTCTATTTTATTGTTGCGTGTTATGTAATTCCCAGCAGGTATGGGGAATTACTATGGAGTACTTGACAGGAAAGGGAGACGCAACTGATAGTAAAACTGGGCAATCCTCCTACATACGCACACTCATGTCCTCCTATACTGATCTGGGTTCTTATAGCAGCTGCTGTGCTGGAACAGAAACAGTGTGTGTGTGTGTGTGTGTGTGTATGTGTGTGTGTAGGAGCAGAAAGCTGGAGAGCTGCATTGCAGAGAGTGAGGGATGGAGGAGTGAAAGAGAAGAGAGAAGGAGGAGGGGAGAATTGGTGGTGTGGGGGTGATACAAATATTAACCAGCAACACACACTAGTGGAGGGTGGATAAATGCGATCATGCAAATATGTACATGCATACTAGGGTTGTAAAATTCCTTTCAAAATTGAGTTCATTTCAAAAATTTTTGCATGTGAATACTTTTAAATAGTAATGAGTTTAATACTGATGCGGACAGAATGTACATTAGCAGTAGCACTACACTATGTGTTCGTATCACATAAATCACAAGAGGGGTAATTTGAGTGATTTTCTACGAGTCAAGATTATCGTTTTTTTTATCCACAGCAATGTTTTTGTTGATATTTAGCAATCCACATCTTCAGCTGATCTTCACTCTTATATCAGGAAGGTTAAAGACCATATAGCTTCCTCTTCATCTATTTACGCTCACTAGAAAGGGTATAACATAATGACGTTGTAGTAGAATGTGCATAGTGCACTATATAACTATTAAAGTGGCATGTAAGAATCAGTCACAGGAAAAGTAGGACTCTAATAATCTAATTTTAGAAACCTGAAAGTAAGATGTGAAAATATAATACACCATAAATGCCATACTTTTATTTAGACGCCTTTCCTACATGTACCTACATGTTTATTTTTGCCTTTGAATACATGAATAATATGAAAATCCTTGAAATTCATTCAGCTGAGAAAGCAGATGAATAATGACTTGAGATGAGCAATCCGTGTGACTTTGTATTCGCTCTCATCCACACACACACACACACACACACAAAGTGCACAATACATAAAATATGCATAAAATAACCAAGGTCAAGAGTCCGTCAGGTCAAGCTTTTTTCTTTTTGAGGAACAAGACACAGTTCTGTTTGTTTGTTTTTTTCACCCAGGATGTGTAGAAGGCTGAGTTGCATTCTTATTCCTGAAAATCACATACATAAACATGAGTTTCGAAACATGTTCCGCATGAATACGCACAAATCAGCAACGCAGCAGCAGGCTTAGTCTTTTGTCAAAAAGCATGATTATGAAAATGGTGTTAGAAAAAAGACGACCACTGCTGTCTAATTTCAGTGTAATTACCCCAAAACGCTTGTTTTAATTAATCCGAAAGAATCTCATCTAGACATATGAGCTTGTAGAGTATTATTGACTGGGCTGAGCTGATCTCCATGGGTATGGAGTCTTGCTGCAGGTTCGTGGGAGTTTTGGAGATGAGCTCATCAGCTATAGGGCAGGAGGTTAGTGTAAGGTAATAAATAGCTGTGTTAGAGAGATTCACACTAAAGGCAGGGAGACCCAGGAGGGAGGAATATCATCTTTATATAGCCTTAGGGGAAATAGATCAGGGCAGGTGTTGTTTTATTATAAGTGAAAGTGTTTAATTCAAGGACTGAAATTTGCATATTACATATTCACATTCTCAATTCATTGTAATTTGTTGCATCAGTGCTAAATAAGGAATAAACACCGAGGCGGTGTGATGTGTTACCATAGCGAAGTTTTTTCCAATAACGAGTCTGTGGCATGTCCCAACGTGCCACAGTAATATTTCCCACCAATTACATGTTTTTTTTAATTTGTTAATGAACAACACATTGTACTTTTAACCATTTACAGTTACATTTAATGTTGTGGAATGTCTGCGAAATACTTTATTTCCTCTTATCTTACCTAATAACAGCTATAAACAGGCATTCCTTCAGCCATCAGTCATTTTTTTCTCTCAGTTTACGTTGATAACACACACACACACACACACACACACAAATGCAGCTTTCAGAGAAAGTCCTGAAAACTTGCTCACTGTTACAAAGCACTGACACTGGAGACTCCTTCCATACATGCTAAATAAACACCTCTTCACAGATTCCAGATTCACAATATCAATGATTATTATCAATGATGTTTTTTTTTGTTAAATAACAACATGCTTACGTGGATTGTCCACCATACACATCTCTCTGAATGAGTTATTATTATAGAAATAATAACGTATTATAGCAAGTGCATTATTATAAATAATAATAGAGTAAAACCCCCACATCCGCTATTTCAGTTACCCCGGTATCACTTAACCGCAGTTGACTGTGGTCTGGAAAAATAAAATAGAAAGTTCACCTTCTGACCAATCAGGTCTAACAGTGTTGTAGTATAACAAAAAAAATCACAGCTTGTACAGTATATAAGCATAACTACAAAATCATAATAATGTCAAGTTTTGAGGTTCGGTTTATATTGACTGAAACATGGAAGCATATATGCAGTCCACATGCTAATGAATAAGTGTGTGTGTGTGCATTTTAGCGTAAGTTGGTATAAAGCAGAATAGCTCCCCCTGTCAGTGTCGTGAATGGATTTGGGAGAAATACATGCATTTCACTCGCTCTAGAGCACATGTCTGCCCTGAACCCGCCACAGACACAGATTACAAACACGTGAATGCACACATGATACGCAAATATCAAAACTCGGCGCGTATATCCCCTCTCTCTGGGCCACGCTAAACATTCCTGTCATTTTGTTGCCTTTCTCTTAATTAGCAGTCACTCTGAATGACTGTCTCATGCCCTCTCTGGAGACTCTGGGTCACACACACAACTCACAAAGCATGTTAATGTGTGCTATCAATCCTGAATCCTGAATCCGGAATGAATTTGACTGAAAGAGTTGGTAATAAACCCCCAACTGTGAAATTGAAACAAAACCTATAGCTTTTCATCAGTATGGGTTGCTTGTTTGTGTTTCCTTAGTGCCTTAGTAAGGAAAGGGCTTATGGAACATAAATGCTCACATATTTAAATGAACTAAAAGCTCGACCGTATCCTGATGTGATCTACCCAGGTGGCAGGTCTGATCACATTAAGTGGCTGCCAGCTGAGATATAGATTAAACATGTGGGGTAGGGGGGAATAACACACTGCCTGAAAAACGTTGCAGGGGGCGTTAACTGACAGACTGTGGTCCGGATGCAACCCAGAAAAGTATTTCAGTGGATCAAATCAAGTACTTGAAATAATACTATAGCAGAACTGATAAACATATGAAAAAATGGCTGTAGTTCAGCGACTGCAGATTTTTGAAACATGAAACATCTCAGCTTCTGTAGCAGATCCTCTGTTGCAGCCAATCACGTGCATTTATGCAAATTATTTAGCTGAAGGCAGCTCATCAGTCCAGAGACATTACCTCAGACTTTCATATATTTTTCATTTTAGATACCCTCTCTGGTCTGAACAGTGAACAGAAAACATGGCTTGTTTTAAATAAAGTTGATGACAAAAAAAAAAAAACAGAATGCTTAAGTACTACTGGACAGTGAAGTGAGTGTTTCAAGCTAGTGCTATTCAGAAGTGGTTACGTGAAGCGCCTCTAGGAAAGAGGGATGAGAGAGGGCACAAGGACATGGGAGCTTTTAAACGGCATATGATAAATGTGTACAGATGTTCCTAGGCCATGTTAGTATTTTTTCTGGTATCAAAAATTAAGTAATTTATTATTCTATATAGATTATTTCTAAGGGTTTTACACGACATGTTCAGGGGTACTTCAAGAAAAAAGGCGGGCTTGAAATATCTTAATTGTTAAATGGTAATGTATCACCATTGGGTTAGCTTTTATCTTTGGATTTAAGTGCTATATTACTTACTTAATGAGTAAGTTTATGACCTTGATTTTAACAGCACATTATGTGTCTCAGTTGCACCAAATGGACCACATTTATCTTAAGCTCAGACATTGATGTGCTTGAAAAGAATTAATGAAAAGCCGCAAAGCCGCTGAGCATCTCAAAGTCACCTGGTCCTGTTTAAACTTTTGATACAAGGCTATATTTATGTGAGGATAGTCTTATTTTTACAATCCTATGAAGAACACGTCTTACCTCTTTGGTGATAAAGGAGCTCAGTAGTGTCACAGCCGACCAGAAGAAGATGCCGCAGCTCAGAATGACCTTCCTGTTAAATCGGTCACCAAGGTAACCAAAAATGGGTGCCGCCACCATGAAACTGCAGATGAAAACTGTGAGAGAGAAAATGAGAAATTTCACATTAGATATAACACACAGTTTTTGATACACATAATAGCACTTTTATTTTCAGCAATCAGCAACCGTGATAGATGAATGTGCTTCGTAGGTCACCTCGTGCAAGTCACATGAACCATTAGAGAAATGATATGGAAATTTTGAATGTATGTAGATTCTCCAATATCCATCAAACGTGCCACACTAATCCAATGTGGGAGGACAATTCATGGCTTGATTCAGCTTTCCAACCCACTCCCCTCCCACAATCCCCTGCTGTTCTGTATCCTGTGTCCAAGCAACAGCTATTCCAAGGTAGATACTTCTGATCAAGGTTGTCAGAAGGTCTAGAAATTGCTTCTGGTTGTTCATGATATGTTTATTGAAAGTAGATTTCTCATTTTACCTTTCAGCCCCAAAATGTATATTTGCTCAGGATACATGATACGATACCTTAAGTTACAATTGTTTTCTACAACCAAACTCTAGTTTCTACAAGAATCATGAGTGTGCAGTGAAACCCACTGCTGACATTTCATTCTCTTTTCATTTCATTTCTCTGTTAGCTGCAGAAAGAGGGATCTCAGACATGGAAATGAAACTCAGTTTAAAGACAGTATTTACAATCAAAGGGTTATGTGACTGTAGAAGGTCAATAGCGGCTACACTAGATGCTGACTTGATACAAACAAGCAGGGTGAAGCTGAATAAAAGAGAGAAAGAAGAATGAGTTCACAGTGCTGTCAGAATTGGACTGTGATGAGGGTGGAGTTACATTTATTTAGAGGTTTTAAAGTCTTAACAGCGGGATTTAAAATTTAAGCACCACTGTTTCGACATAATCTCTGTAAAGATATAGTGAGAAAAGGGTGTGTTACACTCAGATTCAATTCAATTTTAATTGTGTAGCATTTTTAACAGTAGACAATTTCACAAATCAGCTTTACAGAAATCCGGATGCAGACTTAGATCCCTAATGAGCAAACCAAAGGCAATGGTGGCAATGAAAACCTCCCTGAAATGACATGAGGAACCAGATTCAAAAGGGAACCCAGATAGTAGGGTGACACCAGATAGTAGGATTATAAATCATTACTTTTCTACAACTGTAAACAATACAGTCACATAGTACTGTGTTGAAAAGATGTTCAGTATGAGCATCATAGACTTTATGATTACAGCAGCAGTTCTTAGGTACAAGTCTACAGTATCCAGGTGAGATTATTCACTGAAGAAAGCATGAGTCTTGCGCATAAACTGTTTTTGAAAAGTTCAGTATATGCGTTTCTAGACGCATCTTCGACCTTGACCAGAGTTCTCTTCACACACACACACACACACACACACATACACACACTATATACACTTTGTCAGTCTATTGAGACAAGTCAACAAGCTGTTCTCTAACAAGGACACAGAGTGTCATGGATGTGAAGTGTCAATCTTACACAGCTGAACATGACCAGTGTCTCCACAATCAGCTGAAGGACATAGATTTGAAGTTAATATTGCTGGGAATTGATTTGCATATTTCTACCGTACACTTTTGTTTTTCAAAATCTGCTCCTGAAAGTTTTCCTTATCTTGCCTGAGATCAGATAAGATCTCATAAACCATGGTAAGTATGTTTGCCAAGTCAAAGTTCAAATATTATAACCACATTAAAGTCATTTGTTCAGGTATAGGTCAGCTAGTTTATGTTAATGTACCTAGCAGTGATTTTAACAGAAGTAGTCTGAAACTAACATTTATCCAAATAGTTTTTCGAGGTACAGGTTAAAGGTTATACGATATGCGTTAATTCAATCACTTTTTGTTTTACTTTACATAACAAATTAGAAGCCACTTCTTTCATGAATAGAGGAGGAAGTGCTAAGTATGTATGCTAAGTAGCTAGCCAGAAAACAAAGCTAATGTTAGCAATAAACACAACCTTGATATATTTCAGTGAGTTTGGATTCTGTTATAACAATCTCTAAAAATATGATAATAAAAATTGTGACTATTTAATAAAAACAAAAATTGATACTAAACTCCCCCTCGTGTCAACCTGTGAGAAATGTGAGCTAGCTTGCTAGCAGTTAACCAGCGAGCTAGCAATGTGGTATAACAGGAGGGCATTTTATAATAATTATTAATTTTTTTAATGAAGATAAAGATGTAGTGCTGTTTCCAGACCATATGATTAATTTATTTTGACTTTAAGAAATGGAATTAATTATTCCACATAGATTCATTGTTTAAAATTGTACATTCAGGGGTAACCCCTGAGATAAGCAAGTCCTAAATAAGATTTATAAGGAACTTATTGTTTAAAAATAACAATACTAAATACCACTGCTTTTTCCACTCATTGTATATTGTGAACTTGGTGACGCACAATGCTTTAAAATAACATACCGATGATGCATTACTTCCCTCTGCCAACTATTGATGACTGCTTTGGATCTGTGATAGCTTCCCAATTTTTTGAGAAAAGCTATAATTACCAATACTATAAGCATTAATACAGTGTTGTTCTTGGTTGACAGAGCAGGGCTTTGGGCAAACGAGAAATGTTCTGGTGTCCGCGTGGCTCATTTTGCAAAATAATGGGTTAAGATTGTAAACTTGTAGTTACACTGTACTGTGGTTTTAACTCCAGTGGTCTGTTTAGGTCAAAGTGCCATGTTTCTAAAGTGGAACAATGGTACATTTTTTCAGCATGAAGTTTATATCCTTGCCTTTGGTGCATACTAAAGTGCTCATATTTATATTACAGAGAATTTTTTTTAAGTGCTATTTAAATCAAAGTAAATATGAAGCATTGTATATTAAAGCAATAATATTCCAAGCTTCTGTTTCTTAAAGTACCTGCAATCCACCGGATGGACACAAATGCATTCCAGTGTTTCTCTCAGCCCTGTCTTTACTTCATCAGTGTGTCATCAGTGTTTACAACACATCACCTT
This sequence comes from Pangasianodon hypophthalmus, assembly GCF_027358585.1. Lineage (NCBI taxonomy): Eukaryota > Metazoa > Chordata > Actinopteri > Siluriformes > Pangasiidae > Pangasianodon > Pangasianodon hypophthalmus. The sequence goes on along the minus strand of NC_069736.1, from coordinate 8,301,063 downwards.
GACATCCCTATACCATCACCAGACAACATGAATACAGGTTGTTGTTATATGTCATTAAGTAAGATAGGGATCTCCAGTGAACTTCCTCCTGATACTCTCAGTGACTAGTCTGTGATTAATTTGCAGAGTGATGAGCAAAGTGTGTGTAATGTAAAGTATGACACCCTGAAACTAAATGCATAATTGTTACTGTGGATGGAAGCATTTACATACATGCTTCCTCATTCGTATTATGTATTGTGCCTTTGGTATATTTTGTAAAGCCAATGAGCTTAAGTGCTCTGTTCTGGGAGATTGGAATGCTAAAAAGATTTTTGTTTTGAATCATAGATCCTACTACATGAGCTACTATCATTAATCATGCTTTAATAGTTATCATGACATCAAATATCACCTGCAAGTTTAGATATATTGACAAATTTTATTTCTAAATGTTATTTCTAACATGAGATATTGACGTTTATTGACTCTGGAGCATTAAATCAGGTTCCTACTATATATGGTAATCAAATTAAATGTTAAATTTCATTGTAAGTCAAAATTAAGCAACTGCACCTGCTCTAAATAACTGCATCTAAGTGTTCCCAACCTTCAAGTACCAAACTCAATATGCTATCCACTTCATCACCTCCCAAACTCTACACTTGCACATGGGAGACTCTGCAGTATGTACTTGTGTGTCAAACTTGCATAGAGTTAGTGACAGACAGGAGGAGAAGTGTTAAAAGCATGTTATCTGCCTAACCTCCCATTAACCTAAGGTCTGATGCTTGGTTCTCTGGTAATGTCTCTGATAATGACTTCAACTCCCTGTGTGCACTCACATGGGGAATCTTGAATCGAGCAAGAAAAAAAAAGAGAGAGAGAGAGAGAGAGGACACAAAAGAAGGCAGAACTGAACGCAAGGCGAGGCTGATACAAGATTACACAATATGTGCCGGGAAAAGAGTCCTAAAATATTCATGCCCCATCTTCTTGCACTGTTTAACAATGCCGATGTGTGAGTATTCATTCAAGAAGCTGGGCTTCTTTGTTTAAAGTGTAAAGATTTGCATGACGGTCAGACTCACCCTAGATTCCCAGCTGACAAAGAAGACCTGGGTGTTTCTCCCTACCTAAGCTTCCTAACTCCAAAACGGGTAGTTACGCCCATTTCGTTCAATGTCACAGACGTTGCTTCACTCTGAAAATATGTCTAGTGTAAAACAGAACTGGGTAGAAATGCGCTGGAGCTAAACTGCCCTAATTAGAATATAGAAAATACCACATATCAAAGCGTTTTAGAATGTAATCACGATTTCAAATAAGATAGCACAACCTGGGAATGCTCTTGCCCTTCCACATTAGTGAAAGAGAAAGAGAGAGAAGCAGGTTGAGCACACACACCTTTTCTCCACTCATTCCGATCGAATTCTGCCTCACCAGAACATGGCATGCATGCATAAAATATTTCTCGCCCTGTTTGACAGTTATGAGGAGACTCTTTAATTCTGGTCATAGTGTCTCCACTGCATCCTCCTTCACAGAGACGAATTTTTACAAAAGAAGGCGCAGATCCTTCCTTCTAGGTTGCTCTGACCTGAAACTATCCGGCTCATTAGTGCGGCTGTCCACCTAGACACTAATCTTATCATTATTTCAGTAATAGCTCGGTCATTTGGCTGGTTTGACCTGTCCGTCTACTAGATTTATTATGGGAAATGTGAGGTCAACACACCCTCCTTACAAGAATGAGCATTCATGATTTCCATTCAACATCGTTTGACTTCACTTGACATTTTTTTTCCTGAGAATATAAAAAAGTAGCTATTTTTGGTAACACTTTACTTGAACACTAAGATTGGCATAAACACATCATAACAGATGACTTATGACTCTTTATGATCAGTTTATTATCATATATTTATATAGTCCTTTATGATGCTGTCATAAATGTGGTAATTCACAATCTATGCATATGGCATTTGCATGTATGGCATATATTGCATTTCTATCCATGTGGCATTTCATATAACACTCATACAGTGTTATAAGAAGTTGTCATTAAGTACATGTCATAAGAGTAGGTGACACTTTTCTGTCATCCTGGACATAAACTGTCGCACCAATTTGTGAAACTAAATAACATCTGCTATGCCATATTTATGACCAGGTTATGTCAGTCTTATGACGCAGGATTCAAGAAAGTGTTAATGTTTTGTCATCTTAAAGTCATCTTTTGCTGTTAAAAGAGATTACTAAGATATCTGCTGGAAAAATATGACAATGCAGGCTTTTCAGTCACTCTTTTATCTTACAGGTTGTTAAAAACTGAGTAAATCCCACAGAATCAGGTTAGGCACATTTCTGTCATGTTCGGCTTTGTCTACATCTTTGCATGAAAGCAAACATGTTTCAGTGTGTTCCTTAAAGAACAATTACATTGGATGGTAGTGAGGTAAAAACTGAGTTATTAATAGGGTAAATGTCTTTTGTATGTAACTACTACACTCCTCACTGCCTTCCTGTTTCTTGTGGAAAGTAGGCCATTGTGTATTTGGTTTATTTATGTAATTGTAGCAAGGACCTGCTGCTGTGCCATTAGCTTTGAATAAAAAAAACACATTCATTGGTTTGGTGGGCTCTTGTGGATACTCATCTGCATCCATGCTTTCTTCATGTTTTCCGCACACTTGCTTATATGTTACTATAGTGTTTATTCTGTGAAGACTCTGAATGCACTAGGAAGGAGGAGGAAGTGGCTTTGATCATTGGAGGACAATGGACTATAATGAACTTTTTGTGTCAAACAAAAATAAAAAGGGAACAGTCAGTCAGTGGCAATTTTGGCCAGTTTGAGTCAATTGTGTAACCACCATACTCCTGTAGACTCTACAGCAGGCATGTTTAACAAGCCAAATACAACCTTTTACAATGTTTCTGTTACAAACAGGACTTTATGTATAAATTATGTAGTCCCTTGTAGTTCTGTGTTGTTCTGTGTTTGTCTTGTGTAGCACCTTGGTCCTGGAGAAATGTTGTTTCGTTCCACTATGTACTTGTATATGGTTGAAATGACAATAAGCTCCACTTGACTTGATTTGACTTGACTTGACTCAGGAGATGGTCAAGGATCCATGTGCAAGTCAAATCCAGAACTCAATTTAAAGCAATAGCAATGGGCAAACACAGAAAAGCAGTAATATCTGAACCAAGGGCAAATCCAAAGAGTAGACAACAGTCAAGACAAGATTCAGAACTGACGCAGACCCAAAGGTTGGCAAGACTTCACAATGAGGTAATGCTTGCATTGGACTATTTAATGGGGGGTGTTGTGGTGGGGGTATTGTCCCAAGCTGATCTGTCTTAAACAGCCTTACTGACTGCTGCAGTTTAATATAATAAAGTAATAATAATAATATTAATAATAATAATAATATAGCACACTAAACATTTAATAATAATAATAATAGTAATAATAATAATATAGCACACTAAACATTCAGAGGTCGAATGTAATTTGTATGCTCACACTGTCAGTAACGTTAATATTTTGAGAATAGCTAATTATAGCCAGTGTTATTGCCAATTATAGCCATAACACTATTATAGCATGTTATAGCCAATGTTAGGAAGCTTTGTGAATGTTTGGCTCATAAACCTACTCAGCATTATTTGCTGTATATTCTGCAGAAAACCTTCACATGCTAAATATTAAAGAAATAAGGGATTTCTTTTTATTTCTGCAGTTACTGAGCTGTGACAGTGAAAAGGAGTCATTGTAATTACTTCAGCATTATCTGATGTGGATCTTAATAATACCAAGACGACTGGACATCCCGTGACGAACTTAATTACTGTAAATGTTTAGCACTCAGCCTGATAGTGGTGTGCAAATCACGATTATAACACTGCACATTATAATTACATAACTATTATTTTACAACGCTCTGTAACTAATAAATTATGTTTGTATGGGTTCCAGTATTTGCCATTTGATATCCCATGATACTTCCTTTTTTCACATGCCTACTCACAGAGATTGTGTAATGACTGGTGGTCACATATACACTTCATATCCATATTACTGATTCACTGTGATCTAACAAACACAGAGGGTATATAATGTATTGCTGCAGCATTAAGGTCTGTGTTCTTTCCCGAGAAGCATTAAACTGTTACTTATATGTATATATTGGGTATATAAATAGACTTCTCTTGTGAGTCATCTATGATGTCTCTGAAGCATTCCAATCTGCCACCCTTCAGGGCGAGAGTCTTTTTTAGTGCACAACAACCTCTGTCATATGCATACCTTTATGCTTAATCAACCTTTTTAACTAACGTGATACAACTTGGAGCATTGTAAGTTTTTTCCCACAATACCCATGCCAGCTTTAAGCCGAAACTGGCATTGTTTCATTCATCATCGCTGTAACACCTGCAGTATTCAAACAGTGATGATGCACATTGCACACATACCACAGCTCCAGAGGAAGACCGGCACGAATTAAGGCCATTACTATAATTACACGATTTAAAGCACATACCTGAGGAAGATCATTGGGAGCTGATTAGATGATTACAAGTGTTTAAGCAGGGTGACATACAGAACAGTCAACCCATGTGTATTTGTGTTGTGTGGGTGTAGCATTTTGGTTTTTGGCTAGGAAGTGTAGAGATGTGTTTTTAGTCCTGTGTATATTGTTCAGGCAGGTCCTTTTGTCAGCTTTCTCCACCTCACATCCTTCAGTAAATTTTGAGTAAATTTTCAGTAAATTTTGTCAGGTTTTGTAATGCTGTAACTGCAACATGTGTCACATTTTTTAAAAAAATTCCTTAAGATTCCTAATGTATATAAATATGTACGGTATGGCGGTTTAGGTTAGTTTTATAGAAGGTGTAACTTCATTACTGTAAAATTAACCAAAAATTAACCACCACTGTACGTTTGAGATTCTGTAAATGTACTAACAGCAAAAATACTATGTAGCCAGATTGGATATGCTATAGAACAGATTATAGGTGCACGTTGTGGGGTGTTCTCTTTCTTTCTTCCTTTCTTTTTTATTTATTTATTTATTATTTAAGGTTTTACCTAACGCTTGCTTTCTGTTTCATCAGCTTTGTGCATTCCAGTCTTATTCAACTGTGAAGCACAGTATACGCCTTTCAAAGCTTCTTTCCATTCTATTTAGTTGAGGGTTTGATTGAAAAACCTTAGTTTATCATTTACATTTTCTTACAGGAATCTGATCTCATCTGACAGTCCATAACTCATGTGTGATTCTCATGAGTGTGTGTCAGTGTATAAGTGGGAGCTGCCATGTAGGCAGTTGATGACTAAGCACACACACTCTCCAATGCCAGATTACAGTTTTTCCATTTATTCTTTTTTTTATTTTTGACATGTTACTATGACAACACAGGAGGTGGTACCTGCGCGTATGTGTGAATACGTGCACGTGTATGTGTGGGTTTGGGTCTTCTTTGTTGGCCTCACGACTGCACCTCTTTGTCCACTCATTCACAGCCTCGCCGTCAAGGACAAGTACATTGAGACACACAGCCTTTACCTGTAGTGAATAGTGGCCTGTCTGTTTAGTGCTAATTGTTTTTGGATACAAGCGTGGTTGTGGGTGTTTAGGTTGTGGGAGAAACATCGTGACTAGGCACACGAATTGGCAGAAAACCTTAAGCCTGGATGTTACACATACAGGGGAAAAAATTTGTGGCAGAATCATTCAATCCACTTCTGTAATATTTGTTCATGAGAGATCATGTTTGAGTATGAAAGATGTCATTAAACCATTAATATTTTTACATTTGTGATTTCAATGTCATTGGCCTTGTTCTACTAGTTTTTAACGCTGCCTTGTCCGATTCCCATTGTGAGAAACCCTGGTTATTGTCTTAGATTGTTCCAGTTTGTTATTGTGAATTACGAATAGAGGTATCCTAACGTTTCTATGTAGAACCTGGCTGTTCTCTTTTCAGAAAAGGTTCTAAGCAGAACCTCCCTTCTGTGCTGTAAATGCCTACTTGTGTGAGGCACATCCAAATTGAAGTTGTCAAGGCCATGTTAGACAAGTTACTGATGGCTGCACTTGTGTGTTCCAGAGTTCCTCCCTGAAGACGCCTGAGATCCGTGAAAACAGCTCACTTGTCAGTGAACTCACCACACACAAACACACCAACACACACATAGCACTGTTCTGCCGTTCACTAAGTGATTAAAATCTCCCTTTTCATCTTCTATGAATAAACCATTGCCACACATGCAGGCGCTGAGGAGACTGCCGTGACTGAGACAAGAGCTAGCTGTCTCAAAGTCTGGATGAATTACTCGATGAAAACATCACGTAATGTGGCAGAGATAAAGTCTAAAGAGACGAAAGTCTGAGCGAGGGGCAAGGTCTTCACAAGTCTTGTTTCAATATTTTGCTCTCCTTATCATGTTTTCTCAAGGAGATAAGACTGCTACTGATGGCTGTGCTGTCGAATACAATGCTGCAAATTAATTCAATCCTGTTTGGTTAGACATCAAGGTCTGAACGCTTGATTTCATGGCATAACAAAGAATTCAGAGAAGCATTGTTATGAGTATTTAGGGCAGGAGAAAGAGAGAGAGAGAGAGAGACAGAGACAGAGAGCGATGAGTAATACTATATTCAAAGCCTTATGCATGCCTTGACATGTTTGCTTACTAACATTTGCAACTGTAAGCTGTGTGTTGCCACATCTGTGTATGTGTGTGTATGTGTGTGTGTCTTGATATACTATGTTACTGTGCGCATATTACACAGTACCTGTGGCCTACAGAAATGACCGACTGTCAGAAATAAAGTTCACTGCCATTAATCTCCGTTCCCTCTGAGCGTCTCGGTGCTTTATATTTGCCCAGCTATGCACAAGTTCTCTATGATTTTATTATAATCATTGTAAACATTTTTACTACTACTATTATTATTATTACCCCAAAGCTACATTCTACGCCTATCCTTCTTTCTTTTTACTTAGCACCCTTCTAAAGGATATCCGTTCTGGGGTAGTGAAGTGTGCTCAGCTTACTAATTATTCGAAATATTCTAAATGTATTTAAATATAGCCGGGGGACGTAAAATGCAATTTTCCATAAACTTCCGTGGCTAACTCAATAGTCGGGGTGGATTTAACAGCATGCTGTGAAGCAATATATCTTTTATTATAAGATGTATAATAAAAAAATTGTGTAAATGCTTTATTTAAGAAATAGTTGTGTAAATTTTAGAGGAAGGCAGAGCTTTTTTCTGTCTGTAGTAGCTTCATAGGACTCTTGAACAAATAATCGGACGTATTACAACTAAAGTTTAATTACGTTTGAGCACAGGATCTTGTGTTTGTAGTGATTTCTTGCATTCTTCTTGGAGTTTGGATGACTGACAACCCACTGGGCCTTTCCTGGGTTTCAAAACAAACCATCACTTTCCGTCATCGAGATGAAAGCACAGTGCTTCTAGCTTTTCAACAGTTGGTGAGAAGATGGCTACTGGTTGGATACTTTTGGAATTTTAAAAGGTATTTTTTCCAGGCTTGATGGACACTAATGTAGTTATAGTATTTAGACTAAGACAATCACCTGTTGACCATCAAAGAGAAGCTGCTCTATCCTGGTTCAGTTCCTTAGGAGATTGAGTCTTTCAGGGATTTAGCGAAAGCTTCTCTTAGAAAAGGGGCATGACGGGTACTCAACAAATGATGAATAAATAGTTGAGGAATCCTCCTTTGAACCAGGAAAGAAATTTGATCCAGCCTACCAAACAATGCAAACGATGAACAACAATGCTATGAAGTATTTCAAAAATGTTGGCAGATTCAAATTCTTGTGAAAACCCAAGACGGGTTTTGGTTTTTTATTTCAGTTGGCTATGAGTAATCTGTGATTAACTTCATAGCATAACCCTCAAGGGTTTAGTCAACAAGTGCACAAAGAGATACTTGCTCTTCCAACAGCAGTTTATTATGCTTTATAGAATGCAGCTCTGTTTAAAGTGTCTTACCTGAGACTATAGACTAATCCGTTTTTTTTTTTATTATTTTCTTCCTTTCAAACAAACAACAGCGAATAGAAGCTGCAGGTGCACATGCTGAGGAAATGGCAGTTTACAGGAAGCTCTCTGATTTGCTAAGAGTGTGTTGGTTTTAGATAGACATAGTTGATTTTCCCATGCAAGCACACTGTGTATACGAATACTATTCGAGCCTGAATGGCACTAAAGGTTTGGTGTACTGTATGCTGAATTAGAAATGAATGGATCCAAAACAAACAGATGCAACAGAGCAACAGAGGAAATGGTGCCTTTTGTGAACAAAGAGAGTTCTATGAAAAATACTGCTTTTCATCAAAAAAGATAATGGAGATGTTTAATGACACCAAACTGTCTTTTGAATCTTCAAAATGAGCTTTTGTTATTCGAAAAAACAGCCGAATGATGAATGTCTTCCATGTTTGTACATTACTGAAAGGGTATAACAGAACTTACCTTGGAGGATATAGGCATCTTTAAACAGGATTAATGGTGGCTGGAGATCACAGAGATGTCACCATGGATGCGTATAAAAAGCTACTGAATCAGTATTTTGTTTGCAAAATCATACATGTATTAGCTAATCAACTGGGCAAGCCAAAGCTGACTAGATTAAATAATGGTAGCTAACATATAGAGTGCTAGTTATCTAGTTAAGAGCATTAATACAGAGTAACAAACGAGTATATGAATTCCCAGGGAAGGGACGACTGCGTAGCTATAATACTTATCCTCCCCTGATATTTTTTTTAACGTAGCACGTCGTGTTTGCGTCTTAAACAAAAACTCAGTGAAGAATGTTTCGGCTATGAGATACTGCGTTCTCTCTTCACATTGTAAGTATAAATATTATTTGAGTCTAACTACCATGTTTATTTTCTCTATATATATTTGACTACAAGGTGAATGCGTGTTGTGCAAGCAGGAGAGTTACATTTGAGTTACAACAGCTTTGAGCAGCACTTTGTTTTCTTGTCATGCGTACACACTGATTATTCCACTTGGTAAAAATCTACCGTTAATCAGATCGCCTGTTATGTGTGCAGTGTGGCAGGTGGTGGAATTCAGAATGAGCAGCTTGTGCTTTAGTTACAGCATAGATCTGTGTCACAACACTGTGAAGAGCATTATGTTTAACCATACACGCCAAATGAAAACTTCTGTTTTGCAAAAGTGATCTAGGAGTAGCGGTTATTGTCTTTCTCGGGTTGTTGAACCAACATGTCTGCCCTGTGTTGTTGATCGTCTCTAGTAAATGTTAAAGTCATCTGTCATTTACTACAAAAGAAGGCAGAAAGGAAAGTTTGCATAACTGTGGAAATTGGATATGGCCCACTGGTCCAACCACACTCTGACTCCTCTTTCTTTCTTCTTCTACATGAAAAATGATCAAGGCTACTGAGAAATTTCTGCGTGACCCATGGAGTCCATGTTTTGGAGCTTTTAAACTGCCCATTCTTCCATCTCCTTCAGCTAATGACAAATCTCCTCTCATTGGCAGTAGCTCCCTTATGTGTGTGTGAGTGTGTATGTGTGTGGGCAAGATCCTTTGAACGCATATGAGACTAATCTGAAACAGAACCCATACTAAGAATGACATACTATCATATCACAGAGGAGTTTAGTTATTACAGTGTTGCCAGTGTCTGTGTCAAGCTCTATTCAGAGTTCAGAGGGTGAGATAAGAGGACTAGAGTGATTTAGCACTTGAGCGTATCAGCCTCTCTGTGCTCTAAATTGCTGCGAGCACTCACACAGCCCTGACACATTCACAATTTTTCCTAAGCAGGAGGGATGGAGAGGTTGAAGTGAATGCGTGTGGTGGTGGGAGGAGATTCGGGATTAAGTCACAGTGATCTTTAAGTGTGTGTAATACAGTCTGTGTGATTGCATTATGGATGGATCTTTAACAGAATCTCTGGGCTCATATCAATCAGGCGCACACTGATGACATCAGACGGCGATGATTGCTTGAGAGCGTTGAGACATGTTGATCTGGAAACATGTTGAAGAATTAACATTCACAGTGCGGTTAATATAAGTATAAAAATGTTTAAGTGTTTCCCTTCGGGCTGAGAAATGGGAGTGTATGATTCGCTTTGCTCTGCCAGAACATCACTTCTGAGTATTACTGCAGTAAATTTGGCAGTTCTGGGCCACAAATCCTCCAGCAGTTACACAGACAGAACTTCCAGATGGTTTCTATTTAGGTTCTGTATAAAAGAATGATATGTATTTTAATACCGAAGCGTTACTGAATTCTCAAATCTGATTGGTCAGAAGGTGTCAGGAGGTGCGCTCATTCTAATACAATATCACAACTTACACAAGTAGTAACAATTTACACAAGGACATAGAGGACAATATATAAAACCCAATCTGAATATACCTTGCTTCACAATCCTGCACAATATATTGTAAGATTTTCTGTGAGAAGCATTTTGGAAGGAGTCTCCAGTATCAGTGCTTTCAAACAGTCACAGCTAAAGCTGTACATTTATATTTTCTCGCAAGATTGACGGCTTTGTGATTTCTCAGTAAGGTGACATGCTGCATTTGTTTTGGCTTGTTAACTTCAAAAGAGCTTGGTAGGGGAATGAGATAACAAGAACGAAAATTGTTCCATAACATTAAATGTAACTGTAAATGGATAAAAGGTATGCTGTGATATTCGTTAACAGATTGCTGTGGTATAAGTGGAGTAAAACATTTTAGGACATTCTATTATTTGAAAATCATCTTTGCGGTGTTACCAGTGACTCCACTTTGCATCAGGCTGCATCACACCACCTCGTCTTTGATTATTTTCCTATAACAGCACACCCCATTATGTTTTATTCATGCTGTCGTTTAAAAGTTCTACAGTAGTAAAACGGATGTGTGCTACAAGAAATGGTGCTTATTTTGGACCTTCTCAGGCTCTTAATAAAGACACTCAAACGAAGTGTACTGAAAAAAAGGAGATGACAGACATTAAAAGGCTGTTGTCATATTTCTTTGACAAACACGTCTAAGCAGCTGAACTTTGCGAGATTCGATCCTTTGCTCTGGAGTATCACACCTAACTGCTCTGCTCCATCACACAAACACACACATCAGCAGCAGACACCCTTCACATTCCATCCAGTCACTGTCTTAAAACCATTTCAACACACTTCCAGACTTCAGTACTCTCAGTTTACAAGCATATGTGTGTCTAGGCTTCCCACGGCCACGTCCATCATTTGATGAATGTCTTTTGCGGAGCAGGACTTCCCCAAGTCCTACCAGGCATTTTTTTGGACTTGTTGGAATGTGAGCGGTTGAAAGCCGCTCTCAGAAAACACCCAGACTAGAAGCTGCCAAGTTTTCAGGGTTAGCCTGTGTGATTGCAGAACACGCATATGTGGAGCTGGCGCTTTCAGTGTGTGTGTGAGAGAGAGAGAGAGAGAGAGAGAGAGAGAGAGATGAAGAAACGGCAGCTGATGAAAGCAAATCCTAACTCAACACTTCACAGCTGAGGGGTGTTTGGTGAACTGAGTCGACTTTGGATGAATGAGCTGCATAAACATTTCAATGCAAATTTTGCAACAATTCAAGTTTATTCACAAAACCCTCAGATCAATGATGTATATGCATTTGGCTGCTGGGAAATCAAATCTAGTCATTAACATCGCACAGTGGGCTTCCATTTGGAGACAGAAATGGAAAATACTGTATATTATGCGGTACGCTGACTATATTTGCTCCCTCAAGAGTATGTTGCATTTTTTGACAAACCAAAATGCAGTGGCCAAGTTGTTTCCAATCCCAGGGACTGTTCTGGTATTTTATGGTAGGCAGGATTGTGGAGCATGGTATATTCGGATTGGTTTTTTTTTTTTTTCTTTTTTTTTTTCAAACAGGGTGCGGAGCTTTCCTTTTCTGTTATAAGTACAGGAGCTATATATCTAATGATAGACCAATGCTCAAATAACAGAGCGCGACAGTTAGTGTGTGTGTGTGTGTGTGTGTGTGTGTGTGTGTGGCAGTTTCCGACCTAAAGTGGTTTGAACTTATAGATTTAAAACCATCAGGCTCTAGCAAAAGTGTGTGTACACTTCTCTCCAGTGGGCTTTCCAGGTTTTTAGATATGAAGTGACAAAATGGAGGTGCAGAAACATATTAAGGGGTGGCACCACAAATATACAAATATAGTAACGTACAATGTGGGGCAGAGCAAAAAAGTGTTTGGAATATAGTCATTTTAATTTAGAAATGAATAAAAAAAATTGAGTATAGACTGAAGCAACATGCAAATTAAGTTAATGCTGAATAGTTCTTCCTTTGCAGACTTGCAGACAGATTTGTAATAATAACCCCGGCCCATTTTCTTTGCCACAGAGAGTATAATTATTTCCATTATAGTATTATGGTATGTGGAGTTGGAGGTCTGAAATTGGATGGCAAGGCTTGTTACGAGAGCGAAAGCTGGCATCCTGTGCCACCAATGTGGCCACTCCCTGCTTTGCTCTCTCCCCTGTCCTTGATGATGGAGTAAGCATACCATACATGGGTGTGAACCATGTGTGTTGGGGCGTAGGCCAGACTTTTATTATTTGTTGATGCACATGTCAATCAATGATGGCTACCTTAGCAAAGCTACATTACTGAAGGTGGTGTGTGTGTCAAAATCTAAACTGATGCTATAAATATAATGCTATAATGAGAATTCCCCTTTCCCATAGATTGGGGCAAATGGAGAATACAGTGATGCTACATAAAATCTTACCAGATTAGCAGTGAATGGTTAGAAACTACATCCATTGAGCAGAACATCACTCGTGTCCTTAAGGGTGATTCAAAAAAGCATAACCCCTTTGAGACCTGGTCTATTTGCGTCACTGAATACATTGTAACCTGATTGGTTATCCATGGCACTGAAGATGAAGACAAGCTCCAGCGTCTGCTTGTTCCCCAAATCCGAGCAGGATAAAGAATCGATACGGCCACGCATCATTAGATCTCGCTGTCTCACTAAGTGGGCTTGCGAGCAGCTGCTTGTCTCTATTTTGCTCATTCCCTAAATCTCTCAATCAATTTTTTTAATCTCTCAATCACTGTCCTGTCTCCCCTCCCTATTTCTTGCACTCGCTCTGCTTTTGTTTTTTTGTTTTTTACTACAGGGTGCCTATCAAACTGACAGTGGAACTGCAACAGCTGCCAAGCAGAGACGATACCGTGTCATGTCAGGCACCTAATTACACGAACACAGAGGTCTGAAAGAAAGAGAGGGAGGAAAAAAAGAGAGGGAGAGAGGGAGAGAAGCAGCTGTGGTCTGTGTGTGAAAGGACAGCACAGCTGATAATACATAGACAGTTCCTCAGTCACAGCCAAAGAAATCAAGAAGTGAAACAGCTTCCATTAAAATGAAAACTGAGAATGAGGAATGTGTGACTAGGCAAACATACAGTAGACCTACAGTAGCACAAGCTGGCTGTGTGTGTGTGAAGATACCACACTTCATGTATCTTCTTGTGGAAAGATTGTCCAACTCCCTCGATATGCCAAAACTCTCTTCCAAAACGTGTCAATGATCTCCTTAGAATATCAGATTCATTTCATAAGCAGCATTTGGTATAGCCCACTATCCTTAGGGGGAGTGAAACAATCCACCTGTGCTACAATCATTCACTCACACCCAACACAGTCCTGTCTGACAGCACACACTCCGGCCACTGTAACTAAATCAGACGTGTGTGTGCCAGACGCATCGGCTAGACGGGGTGAGGTGCAGACGATAGAGCAGACTAAGACCTGCGTTGTGCTCAGAACTGAACATGTTCAGGCCGCAGTGGCTCCGGACACACACAGCACAAGCAGACAACACCTGCCTCCTTTAATTTCAGGCCATGACCTTTGAACTCTGAGATCAATGCAGGCTAAGCAGGTAACCTTCATTTGTAGAAGAAGGGACATCAGAATTGCAGCCTTTCTGTAAGCAGTCAGACCTCCTACCGTTAAAGTTTACTCACAAGTATCGAGTCCAAACTCGTAGCTACACAATTTGAGCTCTGCAAAATTGGTGGTGAAAAATAGTCCCTGATTTAGGATTTCACCTTTTTGGATCTTACACTGCGCTGCAATGTGAAGAACCACAATTTCGTACGTGTGTATGGTCACATCAATAATGCTACTGGTCAATAATGCAAATTTCAAAAGACTAAATGTGAGGTTTTGTTTATTAAATTTATTCACACCAGAACCATCAATCATCACAAATTCTGTTGAATTTAGCTTGCAAATTTTTTTCTCAAAAAAGCTAGTTCTGTCCTTAATTTCTCTCCTCCTTGCAGTTTGTTTCAAACGACTCTAAACTGGAAATCCCACTGATGTAAAGAAGCGTCTACTCTAGTTTGAAGCTGCCCTCTTCTCAAATACCCCTGTCTCTCATCAAACAAAAGGAAAGTTTTGACATTGCTTCAGGACAGTAACTTCATCCAAAGTCAGCCCTCTCCATTTTCCCCATTCTGCCTCCCCATTCTTCCCTCACCCCTCCTCCCTTCACTTTTCAATTAACCAAAATGCCTTGCGGGTATCCTGGCTAGCAGCTTGTTAGATCTGTTTTCTTAAGAGACCCTGATACCTCCCATTCATTACAGCGCTGATGTCAGCACAGCAGAAACGTGGCCTTTTCAAACTCATTGTAGTTTACCTCCTAATGGTTAAGGTTAGGTGTTGAAAAAGGAACCACTGGTCTTAACTCAGTCTAACAGGCTTCCCAGGGTGTGATGAGAATGACAATTTTCAGCATAGTGACAAGAAAACACTCATGGAATGCTCATCATTGTGGAAACTGAAAAGATGGCTGACAGGTGTGAATGCTACAGCCTAGAGCACATACCGTACAGATCAGGAGAGCCCATTTGGCCCGGATGAAGTTTCACGAGGTCTGTAGGTCTGTCTATCCCCCAGTTGAAAACCAGACTCATGTCAAATGCTGTCCAGTTTAGCCATTTTAAGTTTAAGTTTAACTGTCGTAAATGGAGATAGTTGAGCACTTACTATATCAGATCATTCACACTGAGGTGTTGTTTCTCAGGGTGCCTTTTGCTGAGGTCAGGCATATGCATGTCATTATTTGTTGTATGACCTCATGGCTGATAGACACCAGATACTCTAGTCTAGCCACAGGCGTTCATTTGCTAATATTACACTATAAGGGCCCATTGTGAAAACTGAAAACAAACTGTCATAATAGATATTAGTGAATCTAGAAGAGAGGTCAGCATTCAACATTTCAAATATTGTGCCTTTTCCATTATTGCTTCACTATAAGCTTCACGGGCTTAAAGTGGAATGTACTTGGGAGCTATTTGGAAAGCTTTCTATGCTTTATGGGAAGTCTGTACTTTGCTATCTTGGTGAGGCCAAAACAGAGGCAGTTTTAGATCATCTCAGCTGTGGAGCCCAAGTCAGGACCAGATGTGTTAGAAAGACCATTCAGTTGACAGTTTTGCTTCACCAAGCAAGTCAAAAATAACATGCGAGACAACAGGTCACTGAGTAGTGTGGGAACAGAATGTTAATTAGCTAGCTATAACTTAGATAGATTGCAATCGAGAAATTCATGAAAAAAAAAAAACTATCTGTGTGAACTGGGCTCTAATTAATAGCTTCATGTCCAGTTTTGTATATCTTTTGGGTTTCCATAACTCATGATTTGCTCCAGTAGTAAACCACATTAGCTAATAACTACACAACTAAATGCATTTGTGTTACAATAAAGAAAATATAATTAGGATAATTCTTTCAAATAAACCTTAATATGTTGTAGTGTTGCATTTTTCTCTTGATATAAAGGAAAGAGAAAAAAAATGTCATCCAGTCGGTTTTTTTATTTTATTTTTCTATTACTCTAAGTGTAAAAGAGAGAAGAGGTTTATCCGTGACTTCTCCCAGACTTTTATGTTACACTAGAGTAAAAGGCACGCCAGTATTCCCACTCACTCACCCACACTCACACACGTCTCAGATGTTCCCAGGTGACCCCACACACCCACGCTCTACTCTACACGCACATGCGGCCAGTGGCTGAAGCATATGAAATTCTGCAGCAGTGTGTGAGACTGAGGTCAGCGGGATCAGAGCCCACACTGAGCCAGATCTAAATACACACACACACACACACACACACTCACACACACACACACATGCACATTCTCCATTCACTCTACATTATACCCCACTGTATACACCAAAATCCTCTTCCAGTGCTCATTTGTTATTGTCTAGACTTGTAGGTGTTAATTTAACACTGGAAAATTTTGCTGTGTGTAGTGTACTCACACACTCAGCTGAATTAGCCTGTGTTAGTGTTTCTCTGATTGTGCGTTCTTCATTATTATACATCAGTGCTCACTTTGTGTTGCGTTAATAGCAGCATTCAAAGGTCGCTGCTGAATGAAAAATGAACCTTAGCACTCACAATGCACCATCTCCCATCATAAATTCGAGCATGTGACATTGGGTTATTCACTAGTGCTTGCTAACTTGTAGGCTTACTTGATGACAGAATCCAAACTAGCTCATCACAGCTCGATTACTGTTTGCTAACTAAGTAGGAAGTTAGCTGGTAACAAATTAGCCTCAAAAGGTAAATAGAAAATCTGTTCGCTAGTATTACTTTGTTAACTTTTACCATAGAATGACTAGCAATCTACAAACAAAAATATGAACACATAAGATCAGAGAAGACAGTGTGGTCTGATATATTTCTTTAAACTTAAATGTAACAATAGTTTGGTGAACAGAATTATCTCCACCAAAAAGGGTTCATATGATGCTATGTATAAATTTGGTCAAAATGAGGAGTTCAGAGTATAGCTAATTTATAAATGTGGCTGGACTGTATGATGCCTACCTAGTTGTAACCTAGTTTTTATCTGATTCCTGCATTTTATATCATTTGGACAGTTTTTTTTTAAATACAGTGTTTGTTTAAGACATATTGGGCAATTTTCGCCTCCCAACAGCAGAAGAAGCTTCCAAACAAATGTCATACTGGCTTCCAACTAATCCCTGCTGTGCTGTGTGGAGCCAGTAGCTCCGCCCCCCTGCTGACAATGAACCAACAGCGCGCACTCCCTGCTGGGACTGAGCTAATCGCCAGCGTCTCCAAGCAATCGTCCGGTCAAAAGTAATAGTTATTTCTCTCTCTCTTTCCTGTTCTCTCTGTCACTCCACTGTAATCGTCCTCTTTTTAAAAGTGAAAAAATGAGCACAGTCTCAAATCTTGAAACTGTCCATCTTGTCAGCTCAGTGTTCAATAAATTCAATTGTTTTAAAGGAGACAGTTAAAATAAGCAAATAAGAGAAATAAAGTCCACACCTGGGTACAGAGAGACTTTTTTAATGAAAACATCTAGCAACTTTTAGCAACAAAAAGCTATTTTTATGAGGAAATATCTTCCAAGCCCCAGTGGGCCAGAAATTTTAATATCTTCAGAATAAATGAACAAAACTAATAGACAAACACCATCTAAATTCAATCCCGGATTTCCCCTGGCACTACAAGGCATTATGCGTGTATTCGTGTGTGCGTGTGCGTGTGTGTTCTTGAAAACCTGTGTACTTGTGCATCTATGTTTGCCAAGGTCACCAAATGCAGTCGACTCCCAGCATCCAATGGGACTTCCACATAACAGCTCTCTCTTACAAAAGCCTAATTGAGGCGGCCTGGGTCAGGAAGCCCTACCCAAACCCTCAGAATAGCCCTGTCTATACCAGCACAGCAGAAATACCTGCTCCCCCTGCCTAATACAACACCCGTTGTCTGGACTTAACACACCCATTGGGCCGAGTCTCTACTGACCTGCGAATTACAGCTACTAACTCAACCCCAGCTGAAACCCCAACTCTTACTAAAATGGCTGCATATGAAGACAGCTAAACTCTATACAACTCCATCAACACGTCCTTCTAATGGTGGGTGTACTTTTTTTCAAAGGTCTAAAAGTCGTACCATCCCACTAACAAACAATAATAAAAGTTACTGTGTCTTTCATTTTTTTGTTTTGACGTAAGGAATTTTTACAGTTGAACTTATCTTCATGGCGCTGTTGATATCAGCAGCAGATAACCATCTCTTTGCTTTGTGTTTTCTTTTACTTTCTCTTTAATATTTTTGTTACTGTGGAAAATTGCTATATTTTTGGATCTGCCACTGAATCGCCGCTTTTTAAAAAAATGACCAAATAGCAAAAAAATGTAAATGCATCACTGACTTCGCAAGTACACACTGCGCTCCAGTATAAACCAGGTCTTTCCTCACAGCGACAGGAAGCACACAGTGAATTCGGAAGCTCAGAAATCACAGCACTCCATGATTACTTGTCCTGTTCACCATGTTCCTTTAAATAACGTTCAGCAGAGTTCTGATATACTATATGCTTTCTTGAACTGAATGTGTCACATTGAGCTATAGTGCAGGATCACTATTCAGGGTCGGTCTTGTTTAGTCCACATCAAGCCTCCTGTTATACCGAAACATAAGCTTTAATTCAGACAATTACCCAGACTTCGAGAGAGGAGGAGGTGGATGGAGGAAAAGGGAACCTTTAGGAGAGGTGGCAGACCTTTTAGTTGCTCTTTTATCCTTTTGTTGTGCCATTCAGTGTGGATTTAAGTAGCTCAGTGGCTTCTGGTAATAGGTCCCTTCACACATGAGAAGACTGTTTCAGCATGTATAGGGGGTGTGTGGTTGTATGTGTGGTTGTGTGTGTGTGTGTGTATGGGTGGGTGGGTGTGTGGGGTATGTTTCATGCTTAGTGGTTGGTTGCAGCACAGTGTAATTATGGGATTTGGAGAGACTTACCTGTTTGTAGCAAGCCAGCTCCGCTATCAGTTACTTTAAAGTGGCGCTGAATGTCGAGCAGCACACCTGAGAGAGAAAGAGAGAGAGAGAGAGAGAGAGAGAGAGAGAGAGGAAGAAAGAGAGAGAGAGAATCAGTACTAGTGTCCTAACATCTGTTTTAGTAAAACTGTTAGTTGTATTCACAGAGTACCATAAGGCCCCTTAAATAGCGTACAATTCTGTTTGGGCAATATCGACCACTACGATTTTTCTAATATATTAAAAATACTGTTTTATGGAGTTTCATCAACCCTTATGATGTCATTTTTAAGTCTTTGCCTCTAGCTTATTAACAAGTAACACTGAAAGCACACATTCTCCAGCACAATTTCACTCTGGCAATATAAAGCCATTAATCATTCTTACATCCTCACTTCCTATTCTCAGTGAACAAAATAGCAAATTCTAAGTAATCTTCTTGTCAGAAAAGTTGATTTAAGGAAGCATTAGGTTTTGTCCAGCCAAATAAAGCATTTCGAAACATCTGAATATTAGTCCAGCTGCTGTGTGTCAATGTTGTATCACTATTGCACTAATACACTATTCCATGACTGACCGTAGATCTATTCAAATGTCTTTCAGTGCTTAAGCTACACTTCAGGTAGCAGGATCAGGCGTATAGGATTAGGGTTGGAACTAAACCCTGCAGGTGGGTAGATTTCCAAAAAGCGCACTGTGGCTTTACCTAATCAGCTAAGTGAGAAATCCTGATTTGTTACATGTGCCCCTGAAGACCTTACCACCATGGTGTATGATGTCTATTTGTGTCACAAAGGCTAAGTATTCGATCTTTTCATTACAACGTTACTACCCGTTTTGTTCAAATGTATTAACGGGCTATTTATAGCTTAGTGGGATTTTTTCCCTGAAAAAAACAAAAACAATTTAAGCAAGAAAAAAAAAGGTGCGATTGCATCAGTAGCTCTGCAGTATATCTCAGCCAAGTCATCCCTAGTGTTGAAACGAATTAACACCCACGGTGTTTAGAGTACTTATTTGATGTCTAGCTGGACTTGTACAAACTCTAATGGTGTTAATTCATCACTAGGGATTTTGCTGTATAATTAAGTAATTGAATTTGCATAATTTATGTGCAACTATGTGCATAACACCACAAGGACAAGCTACCTGAAAGTTACCTTTGTTTCAATAAACAAACAAGAAGGCAAGAAGGTCGCGCACAGGCTGCCTTACTTATACTGTACTTCATCGTGAATGTTTTCTTGTACTGCATCCTATTTATTATTTATTTACTGATTTACTGTATTATTATACTTGGCCTGCTTCATATTACTACATTTCCTGAGCTTTGCCATCATTTGGTTTGTCACTAGACAAAAAGGCATGGGCAGGTGTGAACTCGCTCTCGCAAGATGCAACATTCCTGTCGCGCGAGACGCAGCCACCTGCTCACATTCTGACATAGCCAATCAGGATTCTCTTTCTAACGGTCACATCGTTAAGGTAGATACTTTTTTTCTGAGAAAGAGTCATGTTTGTTTGGATCTGAGACCTGAATTAATGCCAGAAATTAAGCGTTATCTTATATAAATATGTTATCTTACATAAATAAATTTGCAATCACTCCATTATATCTGCTCATACAGCTATGGGCTTGTGATAGTAAGACAGGATTGCAGCATTTTTTTTAATTTCTGCATTATCTGCATAAATGAGATGCGTTTTAAAGAAAAATGATCCATTCTAAAGAACTTTTCCAAGTTGCGGCATATGCAATGTAAAGAACTTCTGTTCATTCTGCTATCCAAAGTCCCTATAAAGGCTTACGTCTTTGGGTTCTTGAGCACTACTTTCCCTTGAGTATTTCCTCCAGCTATAAGCTATAGCAGTGCTTCCCAAACCTGTTCTCACCCCCCTAATGGGTCTCATCTTTGCAGCTCCCAAGACACCTGAACCCAGCAATCAA
This sequence comes from Pangasianodon hypophthalmus, assembly GCF_027358585.1. Taxonomy (NCBI): domain Eukaryota; kingdom Metazoa; phylum Chordata; class Actinopteri; order Siluriformes; family Pangasiidae; genus Pangasianodon; species Pangasianodon hypophthalmus. The sequence goes on along the minus strand of NC_069736.1, from coordinate 8,280,218 downwards.
CACCAAATACCCGGTACAGAAGCATGACATGTCTGTGGGGAAAACGAAGTTCTTGGAAACTGATTTCTGAGCTAAAATAACAATTGCTGGCAGCTAGGGTCTGGATAACACTGTTCAGACACGGTCCCTGTCCTTCTGTTTCTTGTCTGAGGCAGGTAGCGCTGTAATTAGCCAGTCACCCACCTCTGTTCGGTCTCGCTCTCAAATCCCCCACCAGGAAGGGGATCCCTGTGCCAGATGGTGCTAGATCGCCCGCCAAAACTGCACTGTACCCGTCATGCCCAGCAGTACTTTATATAGAGTGTTATAAAATACCGGATAAACCAGCTGAAGCAATTCAAGTTTTTCCTTAGTGTTACTTGAAAGAAAGGTGCTTATGACAGGACTTTTACTTTCTTCAAAGAATACCATACAGCGAAGAGATTTGGAATGATTTATTCACAACTTGGTTTGATTTGAATTGGCAGGTAGAAGGTGTCAGGCAAGGCTGCTCTGAATCATTCAGGAATCTGCCATATTAGGTGTACACTAGGGGTGTAGCGTAACTGTATCTGTCTAGCACTACAAATATTTCTTTCTGTATTTGGATTTAAATCTGATGTGGGCATGGCCTTAAGAAGAAAGCCCTTTGCCTCTGGAAACAAGGGACAACACACTGGAAAAAACCCGAAAGGAAGAAATGACAACACTGTCGGTATGGTATGTGAATTCTTGGTATGTGCTACATCACTCGAGTTCATCATTGGTCTCAACTAGAGACTGTTTGTTTAATCCTGCTCGCACAATTATTTTTGTTTGTACCTGCGCACAATATTTTCTAACATATTTAATTCGTTCTGTTTCGCTCTGTTGGTAAGGACTGCAACCAACTGTTTGTCGCAAGCAACTGTTGCACAAGAGTCGCACGAAAGTAAAAACGTCGCACTTATGCAATGTTTTTGTTGCAACCTCTAGTCTCAAAAAGAATAGTGCACCTCCTATTCATATCTGTATTTGTATTCATTTAGAACAAATCTGTTCAATCTAAATAACAGATTAGTATTCGGTTACATCAGTAGCATATACAGATGTATGTTGTATACCAGTTATTTGCGCTTGTCCTAATCCCTCTTATCTTCTGGTACCAGCTTCCTGTTTCCAGTCGGCAACCTTTGGTGCAACAGCAACCTGAATCATCTACCAGGACCGTACGGGGCACCCAACCATTTAGAGCAAAAACTTTCATGAACTGGAAAACAGCAGTCTAAAATCTTCAGCTTGGCTGAAATGGAGGACAACAACTGTGACTGCACATTGCATCATTTCTTTATGGAGGTCAGTGCTCCTATCACTTGCCTGGCAGGACTAGCCATGTGTGGGCAACAACAGCGGCATGCAAATGGCCCAAATGGCCAAACTGGCATCATCGACCTTCTGCTACCCACCTCTGTTGCCATAGTAACAAAGTCCGGACATGCGGACAAGGAGAGGTCAGGGTTGACCAATGATCAGTGAAGTCAGATACAGAAGGCAGAGAGGATTGTGCAAAAAAAAATTGTATAACTAAAACACAGCTTTTTCTGTACTATATGGTCATGACTGTTATTTATTGCTACATGTGATAGGTGTAATTGCCCACACGGCTTTATGTGCTTCTGAACAAGTGTTGTTTGCAGGTGGTTGTATCACAGAGCCAGAAGGCTTTTTTGGAATTGCTGTGGCAGAACGCAGATACCGCAACACATACTTACTCGGGTGAAAGAATGCCGTCCTGCCTGTTTCTGCCACTCCATCATGCCGTGTGATTTCATACTCAAATGCGGAACATTGCTAGCAATACGCTGGGTTATTTCCAGAAGTTATAGCAGGATGTTCATCATTTCAGCATAGATTATGCTTTGACAAAGCCTGAATGATGTATCTGATATGTCTGTGGTCTATGAAAAATAGACCTTTGTTTCATTAGTTATGTTTTTTCAGCTGATACTGTAAGTTAACCTTAATTTATCTGTCTGTTTTTTTAGCATCTGATAAAAGACAACTATGCAGGAAGTTGTACAGATTCATTCGGATGTTTGCTTTTCAGTTTAGGTCAAATGTCGTGTTTAAAAATTGTTTAAAAGCAAAGTGCGACAGCAAAAGAGCGTCAGCTATTTTCAGTCCAGCTCTCTTGGATAAAGTAACAGATCCATTCGAGCTATGTATAAATGAAGCCATTATGCATGTAGATGACAAGGTGCTATTGATGCTTTCACCACATTGGCTTGTCTCAGGGGATCCATGAATTGTCCGTCTGCCATCCACAGGTCAATACACTGGTGAGGAGTGCATTTCACTGTTGGTGGGGGTAAAACGACATGCTTTTGGTGGCCTCAAAGGAATTTGTTCAAGGTCATGGCCAAGCTATATATAGTTTTAGCCTACTGATGTACCTATTACACATTTGATATTTGTTTAGGACCAGGGGTAATTGTGCATGCTTGGCTGATGCATCTTTGAACCTATTCCCATTATATATCTGGTTTGAAAACTGCCTTGTTTAGATGAAGCAGCCTGAAGTGAGACTGTACTGTGAGTTTATGCCAAGTGGGAGCAAAAGAAGCTGGGAGGATAGCTTGCACTTTTTCGGTTTGCTTTTTGTTATGAAATATCACCAGTCTCGTAACCGGGAAGCCTGAATTCTTTCCCCACTGAGGAGTCTTGACCAAAATGACATGACAATTTGTTTTCCAGGGCCGAAACCAAAACATAGTCATCAGTTTGGCCTGGGCAAACACAACCGCTACTCTGTTCTCTTCTTCGGCACTCCCTGACAAAGAAGGGGGTTTTATTCACACACCCAAGGCTAGGTATTTTAGGGCTGACACGTCACTATGTAGACCCTGGTGTCTCTCGAGCAGTCGTCAGACAGGGAGAAGTACGTTGTAGGAGTAGGACAGACCTATTTTGCCGCTCCCCTGAGAGAACCGCGAAACCCACACACCCCCCCATCGTGCTATTTTAGAGAAGTAGGGTAGGGATAGGGCAGAGAGTTGATCGGCCTATTTACTGTGGTGGAGGAGAGACGAATCGTGGATCGTGGAAGAGGATAAGGGAGTGTAGGAAAATAAGCAAAGCTCAGAGTAATCAGAAAGAGAAGGCACAGTGAGGTCAAACTGCATATGAGAATTCCTTGGCCGAGCATACGTTTCCATATCCTGTGTAAATGTAACGCTATGCTCTGCGGTAAGGAAACGTTTCCTCTCTGTTGTGCGCTCAGGCATTTTCTCACCCGTTCCTCTTTGTGCTGTGAAACGATGGACTCACAGCTCTGCTGCTGACAGAAACACATCCTGCTGCTCCCTTCATCCTTCTCTTCTCTCGTCTCCTCTCCTCTTCCATCCCTCGTTCTCTTCCTACTCGAGCATGGGGCAATCCCTCTTGATGTGTCACGGGGATCAATATAAAACCCACAGCTTAGGGAAACGTGTGTGTGTGTGTGGTGTGTGTGTGTGTGTGTGTGTGTGTGTGGTGTGTGTGCAAGCAATTAAGTGTGTTTGAAGGGAGGGGAGAACAGCCCATCCCACAAATCATGGTCTGTCTTCTAGCTTTCTAGCTCCTCTACAGTGAGCACACTATAAATGAGTGCAGCAGCAGAGAAAGGGCTAGCCACAAATATGCCCGACTGTGGTCGGCGGGCTCCTGACCGGCGGGTCCTTCCTCCTCCCGCCTAGTGCTGGCCACGTGCCCAAGGCAGACAAGGGGGAACGCTTTTCCCTTTTTCCACTCCACTCCATAAACGCCCACGTTCTCAGTGCAAACATGGTGCAGATGTGTGAGAACAGTACATGTGGTAGAGAAGGAGCATGTATGTGGTGTGTTACGAAATTCCTATATTGTTCTGCACCAGGAGTTCATTATTACTGCTTTTATCTTGCATGACGAGGTCATGGATCTTTCCTGTGTGACAGAAGTGTGTATTGCTGATCTGAGATTGCATGACCATTGTTATGGGGGGGTTACTAGTATGTAATTAATTCATTTATTTTAAAGCCCAATTTATCCTGGTCAGGGTCACAGTGAATCCAAAGCCTATCCCAGGAACACTGGCCATAAGGCGGGGAACCACCCTGGATGGGACACCAGTCCTTTGCACCATGCACACACACACATTCACACACGCATATGTACCTACCCGCTACACCAATATGCCACCCATAATTTACATATAGTGCACTAATACAATAGGAAAGAAATTATAAATCTTAATCTTTTTAGTCTCAATTGTACACTCAATAGTTACACAGTATTTTAAAAAAGCTATGTTTCCTGATGTCATTTAACACTAGCTACTATAGTCCTAGGTGCCTAGTTATACCATTGCTTAAAGCAGCCTTCATCAATATTGAAAGGAAATAGCAGCAAAGGAGGGAGCAGATTCAGCATACAAAATCAACACCAACAAAGACACACACGCTAATATAGCTAGAGAAGAATTAGCAGTTGTTAGTGGACCTCCATTGGAGTACCCTATACAGTCATAGACTATACATGCATCAGGCTTAGTAGTTGTTATTTTAATTTTTTTCCTACATCCATTTTGGATATGATGAGCTTTTGCTCTGATCCCCCACAAGTGTTTGTGTCATCCAGTGAGGGTATGATTAGTCCAGATGAATATTCACTCCTCACACACAAATAACAAAACCACACATAGCGGACTTGTAGCCACAGAAACAATGATTATGTTGGTCAATTTTTCCGAAACAAAAGCACAAACCTAGACTTCTTCTAGCAAAAGCATATACTGTACCTTCCGTTCTAACGGACTACTGGTAAATATTTTATGACCGAAAAGCAAAAGAGAGGGAGAAAGAGAGAGCGTCTTCCAGAGATACTAGGCAGACATACAGCACAGCATATCAATAATGTATAATCTTGAGAATTGTGAGCTAACTTGCCAGACATATATCCATGCAGCAAATGGACTGAAGCATGGCAAAAGTATTCCATACTCACCCACTGACCCCTACACAGTGAGACAATGTCACAATAGATATGCTAATAGAAGAAAAGGCTACACTGAGGGTCTAATCACTTAAAGAGAACTCTCTTCTTGACAGCTTTTAGCTCATCCTGCTATAAAAATGTACTAGTGTTTCATTAAGCTGGAGAGACGGACCACTTTGGCATAATGAGATGACACATTAAGGGCACACAAGCAGCTAAGATGCTACACTGGTTATAATACAAGCAGTTCAATTACCACAGCATTAACATGTGTCAGCTAGCACTGGCGCTAACCCTGACACGCATCTGATTGACCTCGCACTAGCAAGAACTCCAAACCATTAGCTCTAACACTCATGAGCCAGCAATTCGCTCTGATGCTAACACTACCACTGGTTTAGTTGTTAGCCTGTTGTGTGGATCACCTGTGTGTGGATTCCTGACAGTGGAGTTTTAATATTCCTCATGATCCACTTTAATTTTTTTGAATATTACATTACTATGTGCGACTGTGTGTAATCACTGTTATTTTTATGCCTTTTATTTCTTTCTTGCTCTGATACACGACTCGGTTTTTAAATAGCAGTGTGTGGTGTGGGTGGGATTTGGCCAGAGGGTCAGCAGAGCCCCGTTCTGAGGATAATTAGCGCTGAATGAAGGACTGAATTGCTTGATTAGATGTCTTAATTACTAGCATTTACATGTGCAGCGCAGGACGCTTGCTACGCTTGCTTTAATTAGCCAACATCTTTGAGGCAGAGAATGTGAGACAGTAAATTGAACTGTCTAAAACAACATGCTTAGGTAGCAACAGTCATGGAATTACAAAGAGACTTTTCACAGGCTTTACGTTCTGTTTCTTTGATAAGGGATGATGAAAGGCTTTGAAAGCAAATGCTTTGCGAATAGTGTTTTTTCGACTAGACAATGTTTTCAGACTTTTGTTAATGGGGTGAGATACAGCTACGCAGATGTTTAATTTATTACTGTCTGAGAAGAACAACTAGAAAGATCGATACAGCTTCAAGCAGCAGGTCGAGATGTTCTCAGAATTTACAAGAGATAGATTGGAGAGCGAGAAAGAATCAAAACAGAGAAGTGAAGAAATAGAGAAAAGAGAAGAGCTAAATTGGGCACGTCTGATTTTTTTCAGTGCTACCGAAGCTGGAAAAGCCTGAAGGCTGGTTTTTCAAGCTCAATTTAGCATCAACAAACTGCAGCCTTTACTCTCCTGTCAGAGCGGCCAGAGAGAGTGGAGGAGAGCTGGAAGAAGGAAGGAGATGCATAATCACTGTTTCTACATGAAAAAAATTTTTACCTGTGTGGTTGGGATCAGTTACGATTTGAGTTCTCCATTCCAGAATTGAGTCATAATCTTTAAACTAACATTCCTGCCACACACGCTTATGAAAACTTTTTTCATAGTCTGCATAGTCTGTTAAATTGTGGATAGAAATAAAGTTGGTAAATCAGGACTGTGTCAGCACCACATACCGTCATAGCAGAACAGGAACTAGATCATCTAACATGGATTTGCACCTAAGAACTGCTGCTGTAATCATAAACACTGTCCTGGACTCTTATTCACAATATACTCATACTGAACAGCATTTCACTATGCAGTTTCACCCGGAAGGGGATGGGTTCCCTTTTGAGTCTGGGTCCACTTCTTCCTCATGTCATCTCAGGGAGTCTTTCCTCACCACTGTCGTCTCTGGCTTGCTCATTAGTTATCTACATCTACATCCCGATTTCTGCAAATCCCGATTTCTCTTTGCGACAATCTCTATTGTTAAAAGCGCTATATAAATAAAACAGAAACTGAATTCAGCTATAACTGTGAAACCTGTAACAACCCCCTGCACTCAAATCTTCTATAAATACTGTATATATAGCATACGCATATGCATATGGTTAATCTAATTAACCATAATTACATTAATCATGTAATTAACCATAGTTCCCTGCTTAGAACTTTCTCCTGCACTTGATTCCTACTTTTTGGTGTGTGAAGCTACCTACTCTACACGCTCTTCTGCCCCTTTTGTCTCACAAATTATAGCACCCATTTTCTGAAGGGCGAAAGTCTTAAAATGCAAAAGCTGTATGCAAAAACACAGGCCTAGTGCTGGAGAGCACGCACAGTTTGACTACATCTGGAAATGTACAAAAGGGCTATAGAATGATTAGCTTATATGACATTGCAGTGCTTGTGCTTCTCTGTCATGCACAAACATCTATTTTAACCTGATGCTTCCAATTTCAGATGGGACTCGCTTCAAGCTAATATGTAATATTTTACGATAATATTTTAGTAATATTTTCGTATTTTCCACTCTACATTTATTTATGTATGGCAATAAAGAGTTGTGGTAATGAAATGCCTAAATTAATCAATGTAGATTGCACACTATACTTGCTTAGAGCTCCAAATATCTGTATTCAGAGTTAAACCCAAAATGGGCGTGGCCTAAACCAGCCTAAATAGGAACCTTACCATTATTCTCCTGGAAACACTGGAAACCCCTGGGGGAAAATACTCAGAGGTAGAAATGCCAGCACTGTCAGCATGATGTGTGAATTCTGGCTCTGACAGTTCCTCAACCTCAGCTACATCACTCCAGTTCATAATTGGTCTCAACTAGAGATACATACAGGGCTGTTTTCAATCCCGCTTGCACAGTTACTATTTTTGTTTGTTCCTGCATGGTGTAGTTTCTAACAAATTTAGTTGGTTCTATTTCCATAATACAAACAAACTAATTTAAACCTAATTTAAACCACTGTGACCCTAACCAGGCAGTTACTAAAGATGATGCATCATCATAACACTGAGTGTGAGGCAGGAATACACCCTGAATGGGATGGCAATCCATTGCAGGGCACCATGTACACACATATTTACTGACTCATTACACCTAGGGGCAATTTAGCATAGCCAATCCACCTACGTTTTCTTGGGAGAAGACCCACACACCCACACAAAACATGTTATCACACCCACACATGCTCACGGAGGTTGCGTCCCATGGGATCCCATTCTCAACCAGGTGCCCTTTGACCCTTTCAGGCAAGCTTTTTAAAAGAAAAAAAAATTATAATAATAAATAGCGTGCTTCCTTTTTGTATCTGCATTTGTTTAAAACACTTTATCTGTTGTTTCTGAATAATGCATTGGTATTGGAATAGAAGTAAACTTCTTAAAGACAGAGAATGGTTGAAATAACTCAGCCCCTAGCCTAAGCTACATAGGTCACCTTAATGTTGCAATATTTAGAAATTGTGGCTTTGGGTTTGTCACTATTATCACTAAAAGGTATCAGCACAATGGTTTAATCCTAATGTAGAATCCTACTGCATCCAAATCGAAAAATTTTATTAGTATTTGTGAGAGAGAAATGTGAAAACTGACCCAGTATATCAGACCCAATATATAAGCAAGTATCAGACGGCAGTGCTGGCGGTTTCTCGGTTTTGTATGCTCACATACGCTTGACAAGATGCCGAGACTAAATCCATATCTGAATTAGAAACATATGTGGAGTGTACGCAAGGGCTACTATGGTAGCTGTAATTGACTGTAGCGCCATAAACCTCCATTTCACCCCAGTCAACACCAGCTCACACGCCGTTCTTGTTAAATCTGTTTCCTCGCTGGGGAAAGTGCTATTTCGATCCCTTCGCACGACGCTCTCAGAGGGCCTGACTCTGGCTCTGCCATTTATCTCGATTTCTCTTTCATCAAATCGAGATTAAGCTCATTTCTTTTCCAGCGCGGTATTTAATTCTCCGCTGCTGGATGCACACCGCAGACACAGCATGTCTTAGCTTCGCCCAGTCTCTGCTAGCATGTGGGAAACGATCTGTTACAATATTTCATCTCTGCAAACCAGCGGAAAAAAATGAGATGGTTCAATGACAGTGTGTAGTAAGAAGTGGAATGGGTGTGTGAAATGATAGGAGAAGGCAAGGTGTTTATATTTCGATATGCTATGTGAAGTTGGTTTGATTCAATAACCTTTAAGGTGATAGATATGGGTGGGATGAGAAAAGCGATTAGAGACAATTGTGTGTGGGAAAGCAAAACAAGCAGTCCGGCACATTCCGAACATTGCCACCGCTACATTCCGCAGCTGTGAGAATGAATACACACACACCTTCACGGAAGCCAAACCCAGTGTGTGCTTACCGGCAGACGTTTCATTTCATTCACCAGTGAATTCGTTTTGGACATACAGAGTTCACACAGTATGTACATGCATATTTTTTCAGGATTTAAGATGTATCTCCTTTCAGAACATACCAAGTAGAGGTGAAGTATTATCGGAATGCTGAAATCATTTGAGCAGGACGGGAAGCCAAGGCGTGACTGTCCAGCCTCAGGTGGATTAATGGTCTAAAATCACAGGTGAGTGGAAGCCAGTCTGTCCAGTGCACACCTGTCTCTAGCGTTAACATTGCCCTGATACCAGTGCTGAGGTAACACTAATGGAATTTAAACCTGAGGAACGAGCGTTAATAACATGTTATCACGCCCACGCACAGACAAGGATGTGTGCATTCGCAGAAACCAAAAGAGACACTTCTACATAAATACACGCCCTTAAACACATGCGGGAAGAATTCTGCAAATTGAGAAGGTCATACTGTACCTTTTAATAGAACGGCTAGTCATTTTTAAACTGAAAATGATGTTATTCTCATTTCAGTTTTACATAGCTTTATAGTCTATTAAATATTATAATATTATATATTATTACACGGGCATTTTAGACATTAACTTAAAATTGTATATATATTTTTATAATTATATAAGTTGAAGTGTAATTCAGGTTTTATATAGTATATGTTGTGTTTTATTGGATGTACAGTATGTTATATAATTAATACGAATAGCTACTTTTAGTTTTGTTCAGCTTTGTATAGTTTTATGTTATATTTTGATTAGATGCACATGTCAAATAATTAATAAAAATGGTCATTTTTATTCTTGTTCAGTTTTGTACAGTTTAATTTTTGTGCATTATAATTATACAACATATATATTTTTATTAGATGTCAGATGAATCTAAAAATTCTAACATTTTCAGTTTTTTTTTTTTTTTTTTTTGAGAAAATCTAAGCCAATTTCCATTCTTTAATTGAAAATAGTTTTATCTGGTGAGGAGCAATTGCGGTGAGGAGCAAGGGCTGACATTTGACCTCTTCATTAACAAATTCATCAGAAAAGCGGCAGGGAGTCAGTGCTGTAATTTACCAACAGTTCTCAGAACATACCCCTGAGACACCCTCTCTGCCTTTTAATGCACTGCATCTATCAAGCTATTACAACAACTACTACTCAGGGCAAATGAAATCAGTCACACACACATGAGTGTGAATACACTTTATAACAGAAGTCATAAAAGCACACAAAGGCAAATTCACATATGAACAGATGTACGCGTTAACAAACATAAACACGTCCACACAACAGATGCTAAGCTCTCCCTCGGCCTGGAGATAAACAGGCTACATAATCCCCGGCTGCTGTTGATTATTTACTCAGCCACTCGTGAATAGGGGGCAAAGATGACACGATCTCTTCCTTTATAAAGACTCGACAAACATTGCCATGCTGGAAAGGTCAGTGTAAATATTAGTGCAGCCACTGGAAAGACTCCAATGGCTACTTTAAAGTCAAAGCTTTACTCTGCTGGTTTTAGTCCACAAATGTCTACTTGTTTAGAGATGATATTTATGGGATTGTGTGGAAGGCATATATAAATGACACAGGGCATAAATCCTGTCCAAACACATCATCCGTCCTGATATTACTGCGGATCTAATCCAATTATATATCAGGCACATGGACAGCTTCGATGTAGGGGGATTCTTGGAACTCAGTTTTGTGTAATTATGCTGTTGTGGTATTGAAGAGCTTCACGGATTTGCTACTTGATTGAGTAGATCAAGTATAAGATAAGTTTCCAGTCCTGACACGGTTTGGATCCTGGGTCATACTAAACACATCATTCTGGGGTCAGAGGTCATCTCTGATCTCATACAGCTCTGATCCATAGAACCTAGAACCTCTCTGACACACCCTTTCACGCAGGTGTGTGCGCCTCAGGGGTCACCTTATCTGCCCCTCTCCAGTTCCTCCCCGTTTCTCATCTGTCCATCAAACCTGCCATCTCACCCTGTCAAATAGATGCACTTACTTTAACACACACATAAAAATCTCTGTATCTGTTCAGACATGCATCGAGCTAAAAGCAGACCCCCAAATGCACCAGCGGGGTCATTACAACCTCAACAGCTATTGCTATAGAAGGAAATGAAGCAGCAACGCTTCATTTAAAGAGCATGACTTGGTGAAAGAGGAGCCCATCAAAACACAGCACACAAAGCTCACACTGGTTTGGTGAGCCTCCAGCAGCCACCGGTCTACTTATTTTAGAATGATGGGTCACTGAATGCTTAAACTTCTGTATCTTTGTGAGACTGCAATGGAAAAAGCTAGATATCTGTCAGAGAGTGTCATGCATGTGTATTTATACACTAGCACACACATACTGTATACATTGAGCTGAATTCCTGGATGTAGGCTGTTCACTTGGCCAGTGTTAAAAGATCAACTGCTTAAAAGTTTTAAATATGTTTTTTTCCTGTTTTCTTCACTCCCTATTTCTCAGGGCAATATGAAAACATTTTAAATATTAGCTGATTTTTCTAATATTTAGCATTATACACTGCAAAAATGATATGTTATCATTAGGTAGAAACATTAAATAAGGATTGAATATAAACATTGAATCATTTTATAATTTATAAAACAAATATATGACCTTGAAATCACATTATTTCTATTATTTTGGCAGGAGATTTCTAGAATTTCAAGCTCACGATTATTAATAATGTCTGGAAATAGGCTGAACAGCTGAACAGTCTTATAATTGTTTCCTCTTAATGAAGAATAATAGATCAATTTGCTTATAATCAACATGTTTTCGCTTGCTAAGATAGCATTTTCTTGAGAAAAGTTGATAATTAGATAAAATTAGATAGATATTATGAAATAATTACAAGGTTATTCAACCTTTTTCCGGACCTATTTTTAAATGATCTAAGTGCATTGGCTGGTGATTTTGCTTCTATTCAGCATTTTCTGTTCTTGAAAAGGCAAAAATTACCCATCAGCGAAGTGTTACAATTTCATTATTTCACAGATTAGGTTAAATTAGTACAATTGTCTAAAATTAGGTTGAAAAATGATTCATTTTGGGGGGGGGGGGGGTTGTACACGTTTCCCACATTCGAGATGTTTTAAATGACTGAGATAGCATTTCTCTCTCCATTTTTCAGACCTCCTGAGAAGGCCCTTGTTGTCAGTGAAAACGCAGTAGCGTGCCAGGCTAATGTTTACGGCGACCACAAGAAAGCCACAGAGCGAAAAGGGAGGAAGAGGCACAGCTTATTTCCAGCTGCTCGTGATTCGGCAGGCTTCACCATCAGCTAAATATGACCCAACAAAAACACACACACGAGATGAAAATCTCTGTAAATCGCGACAGGAGGAAGACCTCTGATTAAAACCAAAGCTCGCCACCTACCTAGCTGTTCCCACACTAATGCACATTCTAACGATATTACATAACTTAAGATACACTTTCCCCAAATAAAAACATGCAGCATCTGTAGATTTAAATTTGATATATGTACTGGATATATCATGTTAGGCCTAGCCGTACCGACAACACAACCTTACAATATAGACTGGATTTAAAAGGCATGCAGCGGGTACAGGCATATGGAAATAAACTTTAGCAGAAGTGGAAGCCATTTGTTCTTTGAGAGGGTTCCAGAAAAAGCTAGACAAGCCCATAAAATCCAATTACTAAGGCTTTTTTTCCCCAAGGATCTAAGGAGTTGTTGTTTGGGAGCCTTTTTAATACGCGGGTAGTAAATAGAGGAAAGAAAGGAAAAGATAGAGGCGACAGTCAGGGCTGAAGTGGCTGCAGCCAACCTCAAAGTTTAATACAGACGCAGGCTGGCAATTTGTAGTGGGTGTGTTTAAAATACACAGCACTGACAGGCTGTAGATAGGTGTTTTCTCTTTCTCAACGTCCACAGTTCTTTTTTTAATACACTCCACCCTGTCCACATTTAGCACAAATCCAGGTTCAGATCCTAATGAATGCAATTATAAGAGGAGTTACAAAAGCAAGAGCAAATTTGTAAATGAAGCTGTGTGTTTGTGTGTGTGTGTGTGTGTGTGTGTGTGTGGTGGGGCACGGGAGTGAGAAGCATGACGTAATGCTGCACGCCTTGCATGTGCTGATAGGCGTTATCGCCTTCTCATGTCTTGGCAGAAGGAAACAGGGCTGGAGATGACAACCAGGGTGCAAGTGTAGGTGTACGTGTGTGTGTGTGTGTGTGTGTGTGTGTGTGTGGTAATAGAGGATTTTCTCTCAGTGTTATTAGAGATGGCAAGTTAAACTGGATCATCTTGAATACAAGACAACAAATAAATATTTCACTGTGTCAGTTTTCCTACAGCATAGACTTACAGCTACTGGATTTAAGTCACCCGCTCATATCACAGATGCCGCGAGAAACCCTTTAATCCAGATTATAAAACATTACGCACTGGTCAAGTGCTTTCTTCAAAGATGCAGACGAACTGGCTGACATGGGGAAGGGGAGCGTCCGTAGATCAAATAACTTTAAGTGGCCACTTCCTTCAAATTCTAATCCCAGATTATCTGGGTGATAATCTGAGCCTACACCAGGGGGCCTACTGTATGTCTGCCCTGAGACAGTCCTTCCAGCCCCCAAAATGCAACACTGCAGAAGCCAAACCACAAATGTAATCACTTTAAGCAGTTCACCAACCTTCACTTCATCAGTTTGATTTATCTGGCATGCTGGAGGTCACACTGCAGAGAGAGAGCAACGGGCCAATAGGGAAATAAAGCGGACCAAAAAAACGGTGCAGCGTGGTGTAAATCTGCATCTGCATGTATATATATACACACACACACACACATATATTTATTTATTCAGTTCATATTCCACACATACTCACACAGCAATCAGTTCACAACACACTTATTTTCCGTTTCCTTCCTAAAAACAGCCTTTGCACCATGAATATTTACCATGTGGTCAAGCGCCAAATTAGAACCTCGGTATACCTCATATCCCTCGCAGGTACCAATTAAACACAGACACCAAACCGCAAAGTTTAAAGAGCTAAAAAAGCAAAAGAAGAGCATTTCTGTTTTCTTTTTTGACTAACACACATGGGAAATTTGTTTTGGGGGACAAAATGCACAGAACAGGGAGCACCGTGCGATCCAGTTTAATTGCTTTTTTTCCCCAGCATCGTCACAGCTCATAAAACGTCCTCATCTTAGAAGAAATGCCTCATAAAAAATTAATACTGGAATAAAATCAGTATGACTTTGTTAAAGTGTAAAAGGCTCATGCAGCATTTTTGCGGCAAGGCCTGCCTCCGTGGACGCTTTCTTCTGTGGTGTGACAGAATAACAGCTTGAACCAATATGAGCTTTACGAGCTTTGAATGCATTGGTGACTTCTACATGACCACCAGCAGACTCCATTGTGTGTTTCTGTGCGTCCAAACTTATGACCTCATCAGCTCGTCTCTCTATTTCTCTGGAGTAATCAATCACCTTTTTTACCGGCAATGTAGTGATTCAGGCATGAGGTCAGGGATTACCTCGAAATTTTCCCTAAGCCCCTTTTCTAACTGCATCTGTCCCTCACACACACACACACACACACACACACGTTTTAGTCTCATTACATGGACGCTCTTGGCAGTATGACTGCAGTGGAAATGATTGAACAGAGATGGGGAGGAGATTTCCGTGACCCCTACTCCCTCCTCTCCTCAACACACACGCACACACATGAGTGGTCAGGCTTAACACTGCAGGATGGCTGCGTCAACCCTCTCCTCTCCTTTCTCAGCCCTTCACACACATGTATACACACAACCACACACACTCTCCGCATACATAATGCATGAGCCAGGCAGGGAGCTGTAGAGGAGAACCCCAGTGCTCGACACACCGTGCAATACACAGCTGCAGCCTACGATGTACACACATGCGCACACACACTTCACACTTCACACACCTTCTTCTGCTGCAATCTCACTGCAGTCCTCGACATACAGTACATCTCTCTCTCTCGCTCACTCTTTCTACATATCTCTCTCTGCAAACTCCAGCTTTCCATAAGTTGTTGAATAAAAAGTGTAGTAAGAATCTCCCAATGTTCAAAACAGATGCAGTTTACACTAGTGACAACATAACGATTTTTCTTCACATTCATCATCCACATTCAAATGTTTTCTGACTGTCTGACACAAGACTCTCTGAACCTTTTGAGATGCTCAGATAAGATATGCTTAAAAAAAATTCCTGATGCAGTTTTTCCTCATTACATCTTATATACTCGCGTTCTCAGGAATCACATGATCACTGCAGGTGTTAATTCAATACCTTCAGTAGTTTCTCACCACACAGGAGTTTTAGATATGATGATGATGGCTATGAGGGCTGTGTTTATTAATTGCGTATGATTTCTATAGAATTTTACAGTGTGTGTTTAGTCCTTTGGGCACTACAGTACATTCACAGCTTTTGCTTTCTGTACTCTATGGCCTATAATACAGTGAGTGTATTATAAATTGTTGCCGTGTAATAGATATATTTTTTTGTCACATAACGACACAGCCTGTCTGAATTTGCTCCTTGTACAACAATGACTGCTGCTGATTTTAGAAGTTTTACATCACTGAGTCTGCACTTTCTTCCTTTGACTTAATCAGTCTGTGGTCCATGTTACTGACTTTGCTACAGTAATGAGCGACCACAACAGAGACAGCGAGCTCAGGAACAGCAGTTTTCTTCTCAAAAGTGTTGTCTGGATGAATTTTTACATCCAGAATCAAAGCTTTTTATTAAACTGCACTTAAGGGTGGAATAAAGCAAACTTTTGAGACTTGAGCTCCAGTCTGAGAAACTATAAGTGTTCTCCTTGAGGAGGAATACTGCAGGTCCTGGGCTGACTGAGTATATAAATCTATATCTACATGAATATTATAAGCGTACTTGCTTTTCTGGATAGCTGAGAAGAACAAGACAAATAATAGGCTATAATTTAAGATGGAATTATATTTTTTCCCACTAAGTTCAACAGTAATGAATGAAAATTAAAGAAAGAAGCATGTGATATATGGGCTGAGATATCATCTCAAACTCAGGTTTAAAACATGTTCATAAATTGTGGTCCAAATCATTTTTTTCTCTTTAATTTCCTTGGAAATTAGCCCATTAGTTATTTATGAACATGACCAAAGCCAGCTGGCACGCCACCTAAGATCACCATCAAATCATTCTTAAATATGGACATGTTAAATGAGCGGAATAAGTCTTTATTAGCAGGGTCTTCTTCTAGTTTACGCAGTTGACATAAAGTAGCTTCTTGGAGTAGTTTCCATGGAAACGCTGTTGCCTGCTTCTGCTTCTTCAACATCCATATTTAATTGGCTTGAACCAACTTTAAGCCATCTCTCATCAATACCACCATTCTAACTACATTTCCAACACTACAAATGTCTGAAACAGATCACAATCCGTCTTTTCATCCATCCATCCATCATCTATCATCCATCCATACATCAGTTTCTGTACCACTTATCCCACAGGGTCATGAGGGAGCCTGGAGCCTATCCCAGGGGACTTGGGGCACAAGGCAGGGTGCCAACCTATAGCGGGGCACAATCTCACACACACACTCACACACCACACACAATTTGGAAATCCCAATGCATGTCTTCGGACTGGGGGAGGAACCCGGAGTACCCAAAGGAAACCCCAAAAGCACGGGGAGAACATGTAAGCTCCGCGCACACAGAGCAGAGACGGGACTCGAACCCCCAACCCTGGAGGCAAACATCTTAACACTAAGCCGCTGTGCCTCCCTCTCTCCCTCTTCCTCTTTTCATCCCTTTTTTTTCCATTAACAATAGACCATCTTGATAGGAATTCATGTGCATATTACACTAACAAATTGCCAGCAAGCACAACTAGCTATAAATTAGTTTATAACTAATTTTACGCAAAGCAGCTCACTGGTACTTTG
This sequence comes from Pangasianodon hypophthalmus, assembly GCF_027358585.1. Lineage (NCBI taxonomy): Eukaryota > Metazoa > Chordata > Actinopteri > Siluriformes > Pangasiidae > Pangasianodon > Pangasianodon hypophthalmus. The sequence goes on along the minus strand of NC_069736.1, from coordinate 8,263,088 downwards.
TATGACACCTGAACTCTAGGTTTAGATAGCTAGACAAGTTTTAGTAAAACTTCCTTATAATAATAAATATAGATGCCTCTATGATGACGCAAGGGATCCTTAATTATAGGCTAGAATTACCTGATCGCCTTGATAACTGATGCTCTTTTCTCTCTCTCTCTAAAACAATTACTTGCTCATGACACATCCAGCCTGAGTTTCGGTCCCAATGCGTTTGTTTTGCTTCACAAAAGTCAGATTATTGATCAGACATTGTGTAAACTTAAGTCAATATCCTGCCACTGATGAGTCTTTTAAGTCGTTACTGATATCCGGCCGCGTTGATTACATCACTAGAGACCTAAAAGTCATCAATAGCAAGAATGCAGGACGTTTTCTACTGTTAACACACTGAGTGCATATTTTGAAGTCTATGGAGATGTCAAATTCATGGTAAGACAGTTTATGAGAGATTGTGAAAAGAAAAAAGATAAAAGAAAAAAAAAAAAAAAAGGAGAGCCTGGTGCATTCCCGTGCGCTACACACATCCAACACAAAGGAGACGTCAAGACGTCAGCTTCTTACCGGCTACCGTGTATCTGTCCATGTAATTGAGCACGTTGCCGAAGCTGAGGATCCCGGCGGCGGCTGCTGGAGAGCCGCATCGCAGCAGCGCGGCGCGGAATTTCTGGCCCGGTTTGCACGCGCGCAGCTCCGGGTTCGCCTTGAGCGCGGCGCTCATGCTGCCCGAGAGCGTGCGCACCTCCGGCGCGCTGCCGCAGCCCTCCAGCTCGCATCCGTCGCTTTCCACACACATCTTGTCGCACGAGTGATCCAGCGCAGGAGATCTGACTGGCAGCCTCTCAGGTACGCGAGGTAAAGCCTACAAGAAAGCAGATCTTCCGAGAAAGAAAAAAAAAAGCTTTTTTTTTTTTTTTTTTTTTTAAACAAAGCAATCGAGATGAAAGTGCTAATGTCGGACTGGAGAAGTCAGGGGTTTGAATTCGGCTCGCCGAGCTCGGTTCATGTTTCACCGTCAAATTGCAGTGACAGGCTCGCGCGCTCCTCTAGGCGTTTTTGCCTCGCGCTGTCAGGCAGCGGAGAAGGGAGGGGGCGTGACTGTGTGAGGAAGCCCCGCCCCTTAGGCAACGGTGACAAAGGCACCTGAGGTGCGGGTGGAATGTCGAGAATGCCGACTTCATGCACAAGAATGTGTTTGTCTTTTCCGCGCCGTGTTTTTGTGACATAACAGCTAGGATTGAACTGAGTAAACCCGATCCATTAAGAATGAACAGGAAGTAATGGAGACAAGCAATGGAAATTCCAACAGACACATCCATACACACCATATACACCTAGTGGCCACTAGATACATACACCTCCTAACTTGGTATCTTTATCAGGTACTTTTCCATTCTTTCATAAAGTGCTCTAACTCAAGTTTTTATTTCCCATGCATCCATTCATCCTCAGTGATCATTTTATCCTGGTCAGGGTCACGATGGATCAGGAGCCTATCCTGGGATCGATGAACCCAGGGTGAGAATGCACCCTAAACGGGATGCCAGTCCATCACCAGACACCATGTACACACATTCACACACTCACTCACACTTAGAGTAGCCAGTCTACTTACTGGTATGTTTTTTGGGAAGTGGAAGGAAACCGGAGAACCCTGTGGAAACCTACGCAGGCACATGGAAAACATGTGAAACTCTGCACTGTAGACAGTAGACCCGAGGTTATGATCGAACCCGGGACCCTGGAGCTGTGAGACAGCAAAGCTACACACTGCTTCACCATTTAATTTTATCAAGTTAAATAATTTGCATCTCTCTCTCGCTCTTTTTCTTTGCGTGTTATCGTCCTCCTTTTCTCTCTTGCTTCTTCTAGCTAATTTCTGAAAAAAATTCTACAATAAAAATGCCACTCTGTTGACAGCTAATGCGGGGTCCATCAGCTTACGTTACTTCAACTAGCAAACTAATATAGCTTGCAGCATTCTGATTAATTTGCATTTTACAAACTCTCTTAAACTCTCACATTTATAGCATAACTATGTCTGATTTCAGCCTATAATATGTGTTTGCATACCTCTCGACAAGTTGTTTGGAAGTGTAGAGCTAAATGTAATGAGCGATTAAGTCTATGGGCAAACCTAAAGTATCCTCTTCAACTGCTCCGAGGTCAGCTGACAAACATCGTCATTGCTGATTGGGTCTAGGCACGCATGGTTTTCTACACAGGAGACTACAGTATGCCACTACATGATCAGGATGATCAGGATGATCAGGACATCACTGTTTCCATACTGAAACTGACAACCCCAAAACCTACAACTACTGAGGTCCAGACCTGGGGGTCCTCATCGCTAGTTATAATCAATTTGTAGATATACAGCAGACCTGTTGCCATACACAGTTTGTTAGCACTCTCTCTATTAACACAAAGAAACCACCACAGGGCCACTGCTGCCCAGATATTATGTGAGTGGTGGAAGATTTATTTTCAGCACAGCACTGGCACTGATATGGCAATGTCTTCTTAGTAGGTGTGTCACAATAAGGTCGGAGTGTATCAGCATCCATGCTGGGTGTCTTTACCGCGACTGCAGTGTCCTGTGGTCAGGAAGCGGCACTGATGAAATGCCAGAAGACAATTAATATGCAGTGTACGTGGGAAAAGATAAGCTTTAGCCTCTAACTATGCACCCACAAGGTGGACACACACTCCTGCTGTCTGGTCAGTGGTGGTCCTATAGTTGTAGATAGATGGGGTAGAGGAAAGCTTACGAATGTGCATAGCAACAGATTTCCTTCATAAACTTACTAAGAAAGTGTCCATGTAAAATGTAAAACGTAAAAAAAGTAAGAAACGGTTGTTTCTCCAGGTCCTTGGTGTAAGGACTACATAAAATGCAATAGTTGCAAAAGTTTCAAAATGTGTAGTTTCAAACAATAAAGACACATAAATATACAAAATATCAAAGTGTAAACTATCACAGTAGCTGCAAGGACATGAGTACAGCCTAGATGAAGGTATGTCATGATAAGTGCACATGGGAACCGTAACTTCACACAATGTTCTTGAATTTTTGCAAACACAGCCTCTGTGTGCTCCTTATCCATCTACTGAAAATGCTAACTTGTGAGTACAATCACTTTAATGTTCTTTATATAGTTATAAGCCTAATTAGCAAGGAATGGAATGGGTTTAATCTAAAGCTCAGTAACAAAATTCAAGTCACACTTAAATTGCAATTTTAATCAAATTAGTACTGTTATCATTATTTTAAATGATTAAAATGTTGTTGTTGTTTTCTTACAGTGGAGCAAGGTTCCTGGCTATAATCCCCTTGATATAGGCAAACAGCTCTATTTATTTATTTATTTATTTATTCATTCATTCATTCATTCATTCATTTATGCAAAATAACAGATAAATTTTAGAAATAATAATTCCTAAGCCATAGCTTTTGTCAGTCAGTCAGTCAGTCAGCCAATGACTCTTATGGCTGGTGGTTAAACATATTAAACATGACGTTACTCTCGGTCATCTGGTATCTTCGGAGAAATACCAATTTCCTGCATTTCTGTGGTATTGCTTGAAAATCATTAGTGGAATTTTGAAAACAGTTCTGTTGAAATGGATACAATCTTCTCTCAAATAGGTCCCTTGTATACTTGGGTCCCTGCAGGACTAGTGGTTAGGCCTCGGTGCTACTGCCATGGCCCAGGATTGATTCCTGGCCAGGGAACCAGCCCCAGCCACTGGGGTTGCACACAACAGGGCACTCCTAGTACCCAAGCCTGGATAAAGTTGGGGAGGGTTGCATCAGGAAGGGCATTCGGTGCCAAATCATATATGCAGACCAAAGATCCGTGGTGGCAACACCTAATGGGAGCAGCCAAAAGAAGAAGAAGAAGAAGAACAGTCTCTTAAATACTTGAGTTGGACATTGTGTTTTGGCATTGCTTTCGACATAAACGCCATGAAGCCACTCATGTGTAAAAAAATGGAAAGAACAGCTACGGTGTGCTACACTGTGGTTAACTCTCCGCTGGACATCACAGGCTAGCGTATCCCAGCTGCTTGGACTGCAGCCTGTGCGTATTACACAGCAGCCTCGCTGGGCAACAGACGTTTGACTGCTGAGTTAAAGTTTAAAGGAAATTTGTGTCAGGCTCACATCCAAAGTTCAGCAGTATTACCCCAACACAGGCCATAGTTTGCATGAGATAATCGACCTTACACTACAATCTGTCTGATATATATGTTTGGATAGATTATTGATTATTCTGTTAGACAGATTAAAGCGCAGCAGAGCTACATGCTCTTGTACACATTCCCATTTCTTTCAGGAAGAAAAGCTCTAAAGGGGTCTAAAGACCTGGCTACACTTATTTTATTTTGTATGCTGGCGTTCTAGTGTTGGTTTTTTATACTCATCCACAACTTCACTAATTGATCAGTCGTATCTAAATTGTGTCATTTTGTAATTAAGATTTTAAAAAGTAAATATTTGACATAGCAAAAGTTATAATCAGCATGTTCTCGTGTCGCATTTTGGGATTCAAACTTGTCTTTATGAAAGAAAAGTAATCATCTTCAGCACTCTGGACAGTTCATGATTAATATCATTCAGATCCTTTATTATTTACCTTTAATAAAAACCACGAATACAATTCAATGAACACTGACAATACATATTATAGCTTAACTTATTATACTAGTGGATAATCGTCATCCTTCATATTTAGTTTATTCTTTCACAATCTTTGCAGCGACATGACTGCATTGGCTTGAATGAACATTCAACATAACGTAGCATATTTACAACCACATGCTATTTTTTTGACCCTTAGCATTTTTTATTCTACTACTTTTACCAAATTAGTCTAGCCTGGCTAGTGTGAGATCAATTCATCTTCTTAAACAAAAGGCTCTGTTAATCCTCACCTTCAGCGAAACCCATTCATTATGGAAGATCAACTCAAGCATTCATATCAGTTAACACATCTTTTGTTTTGTACCGTTCCTTTGTTTTTAAGCTTGTAACATCATGTCTGAATGGAAGAACATGAACAGACAGAAGTGGAATGAAGACTGTGAAGCAATGTTGTGTGCAAAAAAGAAAACATTAAAATGTTTATTCATTTGATTACATGTAAATATAAGGAAATGAAGGGATTTTAATCCATCTGTTTTGAAATGAACTGCGTAAGACTGCTAATTTAAGAATAACTACACAGGTATAAACATTACAGGTATAACTACACTCTCATTTAAAAAAAGGGTACTCGATTGTACTGGTCCTTGTCACTGAGGTGCCCTAAAGTATCCACCTTTTGTACCTTTAAGCACCTAGAAAGGAGTACATTAGTGTATTTTTATAGCTTTACTTTCAAAAGTAATTACAGTCCAGTTACGTACCTTAAATCTCTTCTCGTCAGGTTAAAAATAAACCTTAAAGATGCAAAAGATAAGGGTAAGACAAGGAAAGGTACGGTTTATTACCCTTTTATTTGTGAGTGCATGTTAACATTAGTTTGTTTTAATGATTAACATATTGTCCCTGTTTCATTTCTCTTTAAAGGACTTAAATAAATCTCATTCCCAATGCTTGTCAGATTTCTAAGCTGTTTTCCCACTGAGACAATGTTGACACACCAGATATGGTGTGGCCTAAAACTGCATTTTAAAAAGTCATTAGTATGATGTTCGTGAATGTTATTTTTTTTCCCCTTCAGTGAGAGTTACTGGTTTAGGACAGATAATATGTTTCATTAGAAAAACATCATGTTTTCACTGAACGATATAGCAAACGATAAAAGTGAAAGGATTTTATGAAAATTAAGATTAATCTTGACAGCAAGGCTGTGTTGTAGGAAGTACACGGCTCAACTCCAGGAAACAGGAAGAGACATTAGACACATCATTTTGGGACAAGAGACAAGTAGTTTGACTCCTGTTAACTAGTAGTTCATAGCAATTTCCTTGACACAGCCTGTTTATCATGATTACATCTTAAACGTGAGTCAACAAGCTATTAACAAGATGGTATGAAGGATTGAAGTGACATTTTCCATTTTGCTTACGTCAGATGGATAGATTTGGTCTATATCTGTTCAGCTAAGGGCTGGATTTCTTACACTCTATCAGTATATCAGTATATCAGTGGCATATGCAGATGGGTCTGATCATACTTTATGAACTCCTGTCCAATCCACGGTACTTAGACACTATAGCCTTCACAAAAATGAAAATGACTCACATGACCTGTGATTGGGGAGGAAAATAGACAAGTAAAACATGACAAATTAGACAGTGTGGCCTTTTGACCTTTAACCCCTTTGTTCTACGAGCACGTTTCTAGCCCACGTGCCTCCCTGCTGGCCTCATGCGGCTCAACCAGTAGCTTGTGGGTATTTTATGTATACGCCATAACTGATAAGCCAAAGAAACAAGCCTCTGGGAAGATCAAAGGTTATGTTTGCATGTGTGCGTGTGTGTGCGGGTGTGTGTATGTGTGTGTGTGTGTGTGTCTGTGTTTGCTGTTTTGGATAACACAGCATAGTTATTATCTAAGAAGGAAGCCTCTGTTTTGTTTCCTAAGAAGTGATAAGTGTCATTAACAAGGAAGTGACCAGTCCAGTTTGATTAAACTCGACATTCTTTACTCTCACTGAAGCATAATTCCTCTGGACTAAAAATCATCTTGAACACAACTTCGATATCAAAAGTAAATGCACATGCAAATCTATATCCTAGATTAGAAGTTTATATACGTATGTATACTCTTGTCTTTACAATACCTGTATTTTAAATAATACTACAGTGTAGTTGAATCAGAAGGTGTTGACTACTTTTTTATAACAGCAGCTCTGACAATAGTTCTGGCTATAACCTAAATCAAGTATAAATAAATGTGCTATTGTTAATATGTTATTGTTTCTATAGTAACAGCTGATATACAGGAACTTGTATGGTGGACGTGCCACATAATCTACGCAAAAAAACACTGTTGTAAAAAAGAAAAACATACAATCATTGGTGTGGAGAAATCTTCTGTTAGGAGATGTTTATGTAACATTTATGCAAGGAGTCTCCACTTTCAGTGCTTTGTAACAGACAGTACATTTCCTGAGATAGGAGAGACTCTCAGTCTTTCCGTCTCATTTACATCAAAGTATAGAAGTAAAGAGCCTGGTGAGTGAACAACTGTTTATAGCTGCTATAACGTAAGCAATAACAGGAACTAACTTGTCTCGTGGACTTTCTACAACATTACATATAATTATAAGCTGTTAAACAATTAAACGTGATGTCATTCATTAATAAATTAAACATTTTTATCATTGGCAAATCACTTTGGTAAAAGAGGACTAAAATACTTTAAGCCTTGCTGTTATATATATGAAAATAATCCACTTTTTGTATAACAGCAAGGTTCATTGTCTGTTATTCTTTACATAAAGTTGACTGTACTTGATTTACCAAATTCTCCACCATCCTAACTAACAGCCTAAGGGTTTAATCTGATCTCTACTTTAAACACATTTTGTAAGGGTCAGTAAAATAGTGCTGGTTTAACCATGTAAAAGGAGCCTCCAAACTTCAATCCATGACCAAAAACTGTTTAAAACAAATTTAAGTAAAATGAAAAGCCTATAAAATTTTGTCAAGTTATATTTCAAGGTTCAGGGTTCTTTATTTGTCACATACATTACATACATGTGATGTATTAATGTAGTGAAATGTTTTTCCTTAGTGCCTCGTCCTACAGTGCAACAGTGATACATAATAAAACAGAAAAACAAGGTAAAATACACAAAAGTTGCAGTGTGTGTTGCGAGCACTAACGTAGGCAGCCTTCCTTCCAAGATGGCGCCGCTAAGCAAGGCTGCCTACGTTAGTGCTCACAGCCCACACTGTGGTGTTGTCTATTTCTTAGAAAAAGCTTAATCTTTAACTAAAAAAAAATCACATTGATCATACCAACTGACTGTCCAATAACATCATTAACTGTTACTCAGAAATATTAGTTAACATTGTGTTAGGAGTGGTATATGTTACCATGTGAAAATATATGGTATATGGTGTAATAAACCCTTTTTTATTTAAGTAAATAGTGTGTATACAGGATAGTAAGATATATTTCATCTTCCAAGTATCCAGAAACGACTGATTTCTCAGCTTTTTGAACAATGCACAGCTGTATTTTTGATAAATGATTAAAGAAATACTCCTGCATTTTCCTACTAAATTACTACCTACCACATCTATAGCATAGTACGATTTCCCGGACTGGATTTCAACACGTTTCTCTGTACAGTGTAAAGAACATACAACATCAAACTCACTAAAACTAAGGGCAGGTGTTAAACTCGAAAAACGTTTTTGCTAAATACGTATTGTAGAACTCTGTACCTGTCAAAATGATTTGTTAATTAAACCCTTTACTTTCAAAGATGGAATTACAGTGTAATAACGGTACCTTTCCATATCACTAGGGTGTTACCCTCAAGGGTACACCTTTTGTACTTTTAATGTGTATCTTTTACCTAGAACAATGCATGTAGTGTATATTTACTGTAAAGCATGACTTCAAAAGCTAATTAAAGGTATAAGAATGGACCTTATTGTTCAATCATGCAATCATTTTTAAAATTATGATACACTCCCATGACCATGTAAAAGCCTAAAAGGTGTACAAAAGATGTACTTTTTTAAAAAATGTACCTTTACAGAAAGAAGAACCAGAATTACTGTTACTGTAGTGCTCCAGTGTCGAAAAGTTGGAAAACTCCATAAGAACAAATTAGATAAGACTTTCTAACATGTCTTAAATCCTTTACTGTTAAGAATCTTTGAGGTATAGTTTTGAATTTCTTTGGTATCTATTGCATGTTAGAATATAATTGACAGAATTCAACAACTGCCCTTAGACATGGATTATCACTGAGTTTGGAATAAGGAGGTTATTGGTTCTTTTCTCAGTACAGGGAAATATGTCAAAATTCATGTCCAGGGTACTCACATGTACACTACAGACGCAATACATAGGGATTAGGTTTAAAAAAGCTGGAGTATTCCTTTAAATTGAAACAAGTTGGGGTAATAGACCTAGCTTATGAGAATGAGACAAGGAAAATGGCTACAGCTGGAAAGACATGGAGCACTAACTACACGGTCCTATTGATCATGTGTTTCACTAAAGCCATATCTGAAATGGATACTTTGAAGTGTCAACCTTTGAGTCTTGTAGCTCTGGAGTGTAATCTTGTAGACTGTAAAGCAGCTCTGTAATGTACGTGGATTACTATTCAATTTCAGACAAATTGCACGCATGCCATTCCACAGAGAAGCAAAAGCTTTCGTTCCTATTCATCTGATCTTTTCCATGTGCTCATCATGGCCTGCACATGATTTGTGACTGACTTGGAAGTGCCTTGGCTGAAACCCAACCTGCTGCTTCATACAGGACCACGCTGAGTAGCAGGTGTATATGATAATCATTACATCCATAAATTTACAGTGATGATAATAGATCATGACAACACTGTTAACATCAGTGCATTCCGCTGTAAGATCTCTCTGAAGCTGAGCCAACATCGTTCTGCCAATTTCTAACAAATTCTTGCAATCTGAGAGGGAAAGAGGGTTAAAGTGGAATCTTTATGATTAGTTTTGATAAAAAAGTATCTGGATGAAGGTCTTAGATGCAGGGAATTAATCTCAGAAAGTAGAGAAAAGGTGTTGTTGTTATTATTATTATTATTACTATTATTATTATTATTATTATTATTATTGGTATCTACATCATAATGAACTTCAAGGAATACTCAGGGTTGTTTTTTTTTTCAATCGAATGTCTCTCTGTAGCATATTTGCGAATACCATGGACAAGAATTTCAATGTTTCCCTGTACTGAAAAAAGAACAGAAGACCAGAAACCCAAACTCACTTACTGTAGGTGTAAACTAAATCAAACATGTTCTATAAGAAAGAATAACTGCATTCAAATTTTTATAGAATTTGCCATATGCAGCTGCGTACACAAACATCACTGGATGGCATTGGATTACTTTCATAATTTACACTGATCCTCCTTATCAAATGCTAATAATAAACACCAGTAATTTCATCTCAATCTGTTTTGCGTCATTCTCCATCTTTCCCGGAATAAAACACCGGAAAATCTTATATAACACTGGTTTTAAATGTTAATAATTAATAGCGTTTGCTAAATGAATAAATGTTACTGTATTAATTTCACCCTTGTGATCATAGGAGCAGTGCCCTGAGCCCTAGCCACCCAGAGCATGTACAAGTACAACAGAGAATTGAAGAGAAATGGATGGAGAATGACACAAAATGGGTTGAGATGATGTTATTGGTGTTTAGTATTAGTGTGTCTTTCTACGTTCGATAATGAGGATCAATGTAAATTATGAGAAGATAATCCAGCGCTATCCAATGATGTTTGTGTAGTTTACCTCTGTGTGTTTATTAATACATTAACTTACAAACATGTACTAACTTGTACTAACATGGCAAGGTGGTCATTATTCATGCATGAATTCATAAGAGTTGAGTCATAGTTAAGGTTAGCTCTTCATTAGTTCATGATTAGTACATGATTAGTACATTAGAACTCATCATTAGTTCATATTTAAGTAAGTATTAATTCAGGTATTAGTGCATGATTTTTCATGTACTGTAATTGTAAAGTGTTACTTAAAGGTCTTTATCAATTGTGCTGTAAGTCTGTATAATTTCTTATTTCAGAGATGGACGTACTTCTTCAGTAGTACATTACCAATGTAATGATCATAGATTTTGGTGGGGAAGGACGACAATAATAACAACTTTGGCTACTATCTAGTTAATTTTGGCGTAACCTCCTATTAGGCAGCCGACAACAGCTTGTTTTGAGCCACTTTAGATATACCAACTGTGTATGACACAGCAGGTGCGCTTCCTGTGTAAAGTTGCACACAGAAGAGCTAATATAATTAACTATGGTTGCCAAGTTTCAGCAAAATTTCCAGCCCAACTACATGTCAAAAACAACACAAAATACCTAGCCCAAAAACTTCAGGTATTAGAAAAGCATTTGCATGTATCTGTTCATCATAAATACACTGTCTGCACTTACACTTGGCCTGTGTTTGTGTAAATTTTTTAGATTTAACTTATTTTTTAACCCTTTTATTTTAGTTTTTCCCCTACAGGGAATACATGAACAATAGTGGTGCCAACAACATCAATTTACATTAATAACAAACAGGATGGTATAATACACCTGCTGCAAACATTCTGTATACCTTCAAATAAACATCAAGAGAATAAACCATGCAATGAAATGTAGTTAACTGTATCAATGATACTTCTCATAAAATACACAAATATTAACTTAACACCGCTTATTAGAACTTTACACATCACTGCTTACTTATATAATACCTGAAAAACTTATTAACAGTTACATACATTCCTTTAAACTACTCAACATTATATGGAAAGCTTTCTACACAGCTGAACATAAGTAGTATATTGAATATGCTCTAAATGAAAAATTACAGAAATAACAATACTTAATGTTTATACACAGTTAGCAGCCATTACAAAAATATTAAAAAAAAAAAAAAACATATTACTTATTCTTGACTCCTGCAGATCAAATACCAAGATATTTATTAGCCCTTAAACCTTTCTTGCCAAGTGTGATCTAATTTTTTCCAAATATTATTGAAAGTGCTTAATTTGTCCCTTATTGCAAATCTTATTTCTTCCAGATATAACAAATTTCCCAGCTCTCTTGCCCACTTCCAAAAAGTAGGAACAGATTCTGATATCCATAGTTGTAATACTAGCTTTTTTTGATAATATCATATGAAATAAAATGGTATGTTTTTGAAAATTATTAGAATTTTGCGTCACCACTCGCAGAATTCCCAGGATGGGATCAAGCTCCATCTTAATAGAATACACCTCGGAGAGAAATCTAAATATTTGTTCCCAAAATGCCTGGATCGTATAACATAACCAAAGAGAATGAAACAAAGTGCCTTCTGATGTAACTGAGATTATTTGCTATTAAATTTTTTTAAAAACTTTCCCAGTTTGGCTACCCTTTCATTAACTGTCCTGTCGGCTGCTTCTCCTCTACTAAAAATGTTCAGCGCGAGCATGGGGCAGTGTCATTCCTGCCCCAGTGGGCTTCTATTAGTGCTGGTGCAGTTCCCATTTTGACCACTAGGTGCAATTATAACTCTATGGGGCAGTGAGCATGCTGCTCCATAATTACTCTACATAGGCAAAAAAAAAAAATCAGTGGAACATTGGCTTATATCTGTCAAATAGCAACATTTTTAAAATTGTTGGTACCTCAAAGGAGGTAATTAGCTTTTCAGCAGAATGTAAAATGCATGATGTTATGAATAAGGAGTTTATAAAGATTTTCTGAATAGCTGGTACAATATATATGGTTGGACACTGCCACCACTGTAATTTGTGTTATATATTTTATACATATATTTTATGTATTTTATGTATATTTATATTTTTATATTGATCTGTACAGGGACACATTTTCAAAATAAAATCTTATCTAGTAATGGAAATGTCTAAAGCAGCATAACGTGCTTTTTAATTATTAAAAAAAACTGACTTGAGTCAGTGTACCAACACAAACACTTGACTAACCTAATTAAAGATGGAAAAAAATGTGCACAAATAGTTGTTTTTCAGTTTGAGTACTGGCCATTTTCCTGTGACTAAACCTGGTCAGTATTTTGGGCGAGCTCCTCAGGAAAATCGTTTTTAAAAACGTGGCTTGTGCAGACCTACAGTATAATGACGCACGTGGTGGTTGAGGCCACAGTGAGAGTTGGATACGTGAATACGAGACGCTCAGGCAGGCTGGACACTCCAAGCTTTTTAGTTGTCAAAGGATGTCAGGGCTTTGAATAGTAAATAGCCTCTGACTCAGCTGAAATGGGCTGTGCATTAGAAATTGGAGGGAGAGAAAGAGAGAGAAAGGTGAAGTCTGTATAAGTGCAAGAGCTAATAATTTAATATTATCATGATCATTATTTAATATTATCATTAAATGTTGCCAGAAATCAATTCCCTTCTTTTCTCTCTATATATTGCTGTTCTAATCGTTATTATCTGCTCTGTTTTTTTTTACGCTCTCTCTTTCTCTGTCTCTCTCCCTCTTTAGCATGCCGGTCAGCTTCTCTTCTCTTAAATCCAGTCAGCCCTCTTGGATCAAAGCAGGAGGCCTCAGGCTGACACCCTCAGTGCCCTGTTGCTTTCTTTTTTATGCCCTGTCCTCCTGCTGGCCTCCTTTTTTCACCTCTAATCTGAGTCTTTGCATAAATGAAGCAGACATCCACAAACTGGAGGCATTTTGTGCCTCTGAAGCACAGTGATACATCTATTGCTCTATTAGTTTTGGCACATGGCTTAATATTACTCTCTGTATTACTTTCACTCTATTATATATAAGGCTCTTTTATTCAGCTTCAGAAACATTTTAGACATAAATGTATTGAAATTTCAAATATTCCTACACCTGAAATTCTACAAATTACCAGGACGAAGTGTTTTATCTTTACCTCTTGCTTTTTGTCTCCAATTTTTTTTCTCTCTGTCTATCTCCCGCCCTCTCTCTGGCTGTGATGTGTCTCTGTGTGAGTCTGTCCCCGACCCTGTTGGCCCCTTTCCACTGCTGCTTTCCTTCCTGTGTAGTACAGCCCCAGTGCAGAATGGCAGATAATACATTATCATTTCTTTTCCGCCTGTTATGCCATTGGCTGATAAGAGCGGGCCCCTTTGAACTCATGTACAAGCGACAATTTAAATGCCCTCTCAATTTAAATGCCCTCTCATATTCAGTAATTACTTTATTGTATATATGTATGAAATGTAAATATTTGAAATCATCCTGTCATAGTTACGCCAAAACCGGTACATGACTACGATTCCCATCAGCCACTACACCTCACCAGATCATGGCACATGAATGTTTGCACCTGAGTCACGTTTTGGTTTAATGAGCAGAAGTATTTAAGTCATGTCTTGCACCGCACTCATTGGTTAGCTTTTGTCTTTCGTTGTCATATTGTACTTTCTAATCCAAGCAAGTCTTTTTGCCTTGAGACCATAGCTCACAGTTTGGTGTCTAAGGTTTACGTTTTTGTATTGTTCGTGCTTTATTAAATTAGTAAATCTGCCTCCTCTACAGCTACCTGACACATCATATGCTCATAGTTTTTTTTTTTGTGAACAAAACAAGATTTTACAGCCACCCAATTAGGCTTGCACATTTATCCTAAACACATTCAAGACAGCACATGCATGGACTAGATATTGGAAGTGGAAACAGCTGAAAACAACCAGAATTTAAAGATTTGTTTTTCCATAATCAAATTTAGACACTGAAACATAAACACCACCAAGTAGTGGACAGTCTCACCCTGTCCCCAGGACGAGTCATCTCTTGGCCAGGAGTTAAATAGAACAAAACTGGCCTTAATCTCAGGCTGGGAGGGACAGCATACTCTCTCTCCCCTGTCAATCACAGTGAATGGCCAATCATGAGCATCTGTGAACTCATATGCGGAAGAGGAGAGATAACACATGGCTATGAGTATGTTACGCTGCCCTGTGATGCAGCATGAGCAGCAGTTTGAAAAGATTTGCTTGGCTGGTTTCACATGCCTTTGAGGAAGCATATGTTAGCCTTCACCCTCTCAAGTTGGAAGATGTCATATGATAGGGTTGGGCATGAATTAGCCAAGACCAAATTAGGGAGAAAATAGAGAAAAAAGTGCAGTATGTTATCTCATAGCTCCAGAGTCCCCGGTTTGATCCTGAACTTGGGTTACTGTCTGTGCAGAGTTCCTGTCCGGGTTCTACTGCTTCCTCCAACCCCCAGAAAACATGGCAGTATGCAGACTGGCTGTGCATACAGTATTTATAACCCTTTAATGCATAAATTATTTTATTTTTTTTTTTTAAATTGCGTGTCATATGAATTTTTACTTTTTCTAAGTATCACTTATATTAAAAAAGTAAATGGATTGTCCATGTGTAGAAATACCATGAATAAAAAAAGAGAAAATATTATACCTGAAATTTAAAAAAATATATATTAATAAACAAAATGGTTAACATTCAGGTCTAAAATATTTAATGTTGATGACCAAAATGAAAGAAAATATCATTTTTGAACAAAATATAGCCAAATTCTTTGACATGTACACAATTCACTCAGTTATACTCAGTATGATACTGCTGATTTTGGAAGTAAAAAAAAAATCAATCTTCAATTAAAAAAAATAGTTTAAAAAATAAGCTAAGGCATTTATTGGAGTCTGACTTATAGTACGTTAAATTGCAGTAATGGTCTCAAGTGATTTGGAAATGATTTATGTTATATTTTCCTAAAACAACCCTAAAATGACTGTCCATAAATGTGGACACTATATATGAAAGGCTCCGGATCCACCACCACCCTGAGAAAACTGATAAATGCTTAATGAAAATGAATAAGAGACAAAGTATCTAAATATATAAATAATGACAAATATGGCATCAGGTTTTCTACAAGATTATGAGCAGCACTTTGTGCGGTTCGTAGTTATGTTTTTCAGTCATGATACAGTATATTCAATTACACATTAAGCAAATTTGTCTCATCTTCATCCCATCTGGAACTGGTTCAGCAGTTGAATTGTAAATCATTTCCACAGGGAATGGTGAAACTTTTTAGCAAATGGTTAACTGACCTAGCAAGGTTTTTCTCAAATACCATTCTTGCTATGACCTAAAAGAAGAAAGGTAATATTATCATGGCAGGGTTAAAATTTCTTATTAGTCAGGATGTAAAAAATTTAAAAACAAACTGCAGGACAATTTTATGAACCGGATTACCTCTTAAAAGATGTTTAAATGTATACATGAGACTAAATGGTAACTAAATGCTGTATTTACTGTAGATCTCTGTAGAGATTTGGTTTGTGTGTGTGTGTGTGTGGGTGTGTGTGTGTGTGTGTGTGTGTGTGTGTGTGTGTTAACTTTTGGTAAAAGTACATTTACCAACTTGAACTTGGCCCCATATTTCTATACATCTGGTATGTATAGTATTTTTCATTATTTCTCCTAAATCCAGAAAGAGAGCCTGTTTCCTGCACTTTATGTTTGATTTTACAAACCGTTTTACAAACCAGGAACAATAATTTTAAGGATCTGGTACCCTACTGTCTGAAAATAACAATAAAACTTTGAATGAAAAAAAAAAAGAAAAGCAAATTGCAGTAAGTTAGCGAGCCTGTTAATCTATTTACGATACATATTAGACATGTTTTAAAATTCTAAATGCAAATTTACTAAAAAATGAACTTTTACTGATTAATGATGTCTATTCTAATGATGGTATTTTTTCACACCTTTTAAGCTCAGTGATTTGAGAGAAGCGCAGTGTTTGTGTTGCCATTGTTGAAGTCTTTCGATAATAGACATCCTAAGTGATAAACGTGATATATTAATCCAAAGGAAATTGGAAAAGGGTGTGTAGTTTTATACAAGGAGTGATTTTTGCCGTTTTCTTTAACTGAGGAAAGCGAGCCACTTGTAAACCCAACACACCCCCCCACCCCACACACACACACACACACACACACACACACACACACACACACACACACAAAACCTTAATCTTGTTTCCAAAGAGTTACTTTCAGACACCCCAGTCAGCTCATTAGTTTGCCCATTGTTCCCGAAGCTTCCAGAGTCCATGAGCTGTATAAGAACATATTTCAAGACGAGACGGTCCGGCCGCATGCAGTAGTTATCTCTGTCTACAGCACATGCTCTCAGTTCCTGTTTAAAGACAGCCAGTCTGACCCACTGTACCTTTGCTCCATTCTGTTTCTGATTGCTTTCAGTGGGACAGATAAAAAAATGTGCACACTCTATGTTAGATTAGCTGAATGAATCTGTGTGTAAGGGCTTTACACAGTAAAGCATGTGTGTTCTAAGACTAGACTTCATCTGGGTCTGAAAATTCCACCTACAGAGTTTTGCACTTTATCTGGGATGATCTTTATCAAGTGATCTGATGTTAGTCTTGTGTCTTTTATTGTGAAACGGTCAGAATTCTGCAACATATGATACACGAAATGAGTTAATTGTCCAGTATTGGTCAACAGAGTTACCTATAGTTGATAATGTCAAGGCACTGGTACATTTCTACAAAACAGCACTTAATATTGGGATTTGCAAAAACACAGCAAGGCTTTGTTCAGTGATAATGCGCAAGCAAAGCTCTGCATGTTCCATCCCCTTTCTCTGCGGTGGCCTTGTCAACACGCGCTTCCTGTTTATCATTTTCAAACCTGGGTGTTTTCATAGCCCATAAATTTGAAAAAGTGTCACCTTTCACTTCAAACGCTTTTCTATTTTGACGTGTTTTGGAACAGGATGGAGTTATTCTTACCCTGGGATTGTGGTTTAGACTGGGCACACAGATCAGAGATTATGTTACATTTTAGTTTAGATGCTAAGCCACTCATTTTCAGACCACAAGCACTAGAATGGCTTTGCGAAATGGAACGTTTGCTGGAAGGACTTCGCGTTGACAATGCTTACTGGATATATTCTGCTGATATGGGGTCAAAGCCACTTTCTGTCCTTCTGTTATTGCTTACTTTGTACTGTTTGTCTTTGTCTTTCTCTTTTTTCTCTCCCTTTGTCATTTCAGCACCACAGGAAACCAGTGATGCAGCAAATACAACTAACAGTGCTTCTGTAAGTGGAAATCTAGAAGTATTCATGGCTAAATGTGTATGTGGGTGTCTTTTTCACCTATATTCAATTGTTTGGATTAATACTCTTAACAATAGCAAGTGATTTGTTTATATTGTGGAATATTTCAAATATTTTATGGGGTGAATGCATTCACGTAACAGGGCTGAGTGAATGTCAAGGGACTAAAATGTACATGATTTAATAACTAATAATGGAGTCATGGAAAAGGATGTTTCAAGCATTGATGTTTCAGCAAATTCAGAGATTAATGCAGAGCTACAATAATTTCTGCAGTACTTTGATGTTTATATTTCAAAGTAAAGTGTAGTTATAGCCAAAATGCGGTTTTCTAAGTTAGCTAACTGCTAATAATATAGGTCAATATAGGTTTTATAGTATTATCTATTATGTGACCTAATGCAAGTAAATAATTAAGATAAACTTAGTAATAAATTTATATCACAGTACTGTTGAATTCTCTATTCTGATTTGCCAGTAGGTGTTGATTAATTTTCTATAAGATCAGCTCTGACAGTGGTTCATCTGTAAATTCAAATTACCTTCTAATATGTTATCGTTTCTATAGTAATAATCTAGACAGGGACTTGTATATCTGACACTCTACATAATCTAAGACTAATAATAAACAGAATTTAAAAAAAAATTGTTGTTATTTAACAGAGAAAAACTTATATCAGTGATATGGTGAAGAAGATTTTACTTAATATTTATGGAAGGAGTCTCCAGTGTCAGCACTTTGTAACAGTCAGTAATTTTTTTCCAGTAAGTTCTGCTGTTTCTCTGTAACATGACAAGCTTTATTACATTTATTTTTGTCGTATTAATTTCAAAACAATAAGATAGAGGCTGGTGAGGTAGCAGCTGTTTAGCTGTTATTGTATAAGTGAAGACTATAAATGTAACTATAAATGGTTAAAAGTATAATGTTCTTTATTAATAACTAAATTGTTGGGAAATTGTTTAGGTATAAGAGGAATCAAATACTGTGTGATGTGCTGTTATAGGAATTTTTTATTATTATAAGCCTTATAGAATGTAATATACGCATATGCTTGTGGCATCTGTGTATTTAATTTTTTTTTTACTTCAGCAATTTCATAATAAAAACAAACAATTTCTAATGCAAACTGGCCTAATGGTTCCCATTAACCAGGTTCCCATCTCTACCTAATGACTTCAACAGCTAATTAGACTAATCACTGTTAAGCCAAAACTGTTAAGTTCTCAATCTTTGAAAAGCTGTACACTCACACATACATTCAGAGTGTTATTTTAGTTGCCGTTGTTGGACCCAAGAGGTGTCTGAACTGTGCAGTAGCATTGCAACTCTTATGACCTCTTTCCCTGGCCTCCCACTTCGCTCTTATTTTAGCTTGGAAGTCATGCCGTCTGAGCACAGTGCCAGTGAGTGCTGGACTACTTCCTCATTTCAGAACACAGCATGCTTCCATACAAGAAGAGTCAGCACACATTCACACATTTGTTTGTTGGGTTTTTACATTACTCATACATTAGGCCAAATATCCAGGATCTTTTGGTCTGCTTCGGCATGTCTGGCTGACTCAAGATCACTGCATGCGCTCAACTGATGTTCCAACATCCAAACAGGCAGTAAACACCAAACTACAATTACAGACACACAAGCAGGAATGTCATGGTTGGTGTTTTGTGGTTGAACGGCCATGAATCGAAAGTGACATCTTTCTGCTTTCCTTAAAAAAACATGGTCAGGAAGATTCAAGCCACAAAAACATGAGTGAGATATGTGTCTTTATATGGAACAGTGTGTGAACTAAGCTAACTAGAAATTTGATTTTTTAAAAAAGTCTACATTTTTTGATACTAGCTATCGATATGTACAGTCATGAGAAAAAGAAAGTACACCCTACACAAAGAAAGTACAGTCCTTCTCACTGTAGAATTGTGAATTTGAAATTGTTTGGAGATGGCCTTATAACCCTTCGCAAATTGATGAGCTGCAACAATTTCTTCTCTGAGGTCATGGCTGATGTCCTTTCTTCTTGGCATGACATAGACACACCCCTAAGTGCTCCAGAACACCAAACTACAAAAAATTCTGCTTTTATTGAGGTAGTCACACATCTTGATGATTAACTAATCTTGTACATCTCATTAGTAACACCTGGCTGCTAATTTCTCTCTTAATGATTCTGGAATTCAGAAGGGTGTACTTATTTTTTTTCCAACTGGTTTGTGAATGTTGGTGTAGGAGTAAATTTGGTGTTTTGTGAAATGTGCTGTGGTTTTTTGTTGTCACCTGAGGGTATTTGTTTACAGAAGCTGATGAGAACCACACAATTGTTATTTAGGCCCTGGCAAATGAAAACATAGAATTGAAGAAGGGTGTATTTTCTCTTTCCCATGACTGTAGTAGCATTTTTTATTCCTTTTGAGTGAAATGTGTATTCTTTACAACCACTGAGCTGTTTCATGTTGCCATAAGAAACAAAAACACACTTAAGTCAGCAAAAAAGTGTGAATAACTGGGTCATCTCTACTGGATGAAAGAACCAGACAGCCTAAATATAGCCAGGAGAGACAGAGGGAGAGAGAGATGATATACAGGTAAAGACAGTCCCAGAGAGAGACACCATTTTTTCTATTAATTTAATTATTAATGTTACTTTCCTGAAGTGATTTCCTCATACAGTGACTGCTTTAAAAACCTCAACCAACCCCAAACCTGAGTTCCTTCTTCAGAATTGAGATTCTCACGCTGATTTTCTTTTGGTCTTCCTCTTTTCTCTCCGCAGTAACATAACCTCCAGACAATGCAGTACAATACTGCTTTCTTTAATTAATTATATTCAAAAACAGGCATATCGGTTGTTTTATTTTAAAATATGCATGGTGATGTGCCTTGTCTATCTCATAGGGCTCCTACTGAGTTCCAGAGTTAGTGGAAATAATATTGAGTGCAATTTTTTTTAGAGGGCTCCAATTAGATTTTTTTTTTAATTAAATGTTGGCCGTCTTACTCCCAAGTAGCACAAGTCAAATTATTGACACTTTTGCTAATAAACCTCTTCCAAACTTCCAAACCTCTAACTCTTTGCCAAATAGTGTGTTGTACTTCCTTAACATAATTTGGAACCAGTAAAATCTTTTTCCTCACAGCATTCTAACTAACTATATCCAATATCCAATTAAATATATCCAATATCCAATTAAAATGGGTTGCAATACTAAGTGAAAGCAGTTGAAGTTTGGGTAAATGGTGGAGTACAGTGTAATGTAATGTTAACATAAATTAGCCTGACCCAACAACTTGTGTAAATGTTAATTTAGCCATTTGTAAAACAAAGTTTAACCACATTGTAAGAGGCAAAACTGTGGACATAAGTATTTTCAAGCTACGTTTTAGACATTTCATTTAAGGTGACATTAATAGACTTCTTTACGCTACAGGGGAAACCTGAATAAATTTGCTATACTCTTAGCATTGCTTGCTAAGAGGTTGAAGTTAAATGAGTCTGAAGTAAAAATGAAGTAAAGGAGTGTGTGCTAGTCACCATCTCGAACAGTAGGAAACTTGTACACTTGATGTCTAGTTAGTAATTCATGTTACCCTAGGCACTGACCTGTGTAAAGTACTTCTACTGTACTAACAATTCACTTATTATAAGTGAAAGTGAAAGTAGTGATCAAGAAAATTACTCAAGTAAGACTAAATAAGTCATGTGGTGAAAAATGACTTGAGTAACTACTTTACAAATTGCTGTTTTGCAAGTCTACAGTTGACAACTAATCAGAAAATGTTCTATAGTGAGCTAAGCTGAAGTGAACACCACCTCCATTAACAACAGCATATAGACACTGGTAATGTTAGCCAAATACTGTTGGGGTTTCAGTAGCTTGTTAGGATTTTTATCTTGCTAGCTAGCATTTTAATTCATACATGTTTCTAGCTACATTGTTAGCTGAGTGTTACCTATAGGCTGTAGATGCACTTAGATACAGTATGTTTAACACAACAGACAATCACTATCGAAGACTGAAATGACAATTTAACTTGAATTTAATACAGAGCCTTCATACCATAAAACGTCAAACGATCGCTAAGCTAATGGCTTAACTGTACATGTTTCCGCAGGTTGGACGTTGAGCTGTGTAGTGCTGATGTCTCCACAGGTTTTGGCTCACATAATTTGCAGATCATTATCACACGGTTTCGTTTAAAACATTAAAACTGAAGATACCTGAGAAATCGGGTCAGGGATGCTCATCTGTCTCCACTGTCTCAGACATTGCTGCAGCATTTGGCACCTGAAGTGTAGACCTTCAGCAGGAAGCACGAAATGTAATTATTTAAAAATGTACACATACGACAATCTTCTAGGCTTAAATGCATGATTATTTTTTTACTCTGTAACTGTGCTCAAAAATAAATGTAACAAAGTTGACTATTTCGTTTTTAAAAACTGAAGTAAAAGTAAAGAAGTATGATCTAATTTGACTCCAAAAGTACCGTTAATGTGACCTTTTGCACTCAAGTTCTGTAACAAGAGTACATGTACTTCATTACTTTCCAGATCTGCCTAGGCACAAGTATAGTATACGCCCAAGCATTGGAATTGTGTCACATATTTTCATATTGTGCAGTGTTGATTCTTTTTTATTATATGCTCTCTCAGAAATACCTGTAAAACTCTAGTGTACATTTTTTAAATCTTTTAAAGGAAATGTTATACCAATATTTTTCCCATTCTGGGCTAAAAGAGGGCTTACGGATAGAATCCTTGGTCTTTAATGTTTATGTCATGTTGGAATTACTTTGCCATAAATATCAGTAGAATATAACAAAAGCAAGCTAGCAGTCATCATTTATGTCAGCTAAAGAGCACATACCTCTCCAAAGCCCTTTCTGGAAGGCTGGTGTAATCGGATCATTGTGTTTCTTTATGGTAGAGAGTATTTTTAGGCATTGGGATCTTTGTAATTACACCTCTGTGGCTGTTTGCCTGCATTCTGGTCTATGGCTACCAGAGAGAGAGAGAATGATTGGGTACTGGAATGATAAACAAATCATATACCCTACACATATTCGGTGGGATTGGAAAGTTGACCTCAGCTCAACGTTTCCCACTTCTATAAAACAAAATATGGAAAAATGTCAGAGCAAAACAACTGAGTTGAGGCCAAACGTTTGGCAGGACATTAAACAAAAATATGTGCTCATTTGCTATTTTGTCACTACATTTTTTTTTTCAACTTCAACAGAGCACAAGTCAACCAGCTAACTACAATGTTCATGATTTAAGCTTGTGGGCTCCAGAATTTGGTGAAACCTTTGGTTTGGTGGTTAGAGAAAAGAAGCCCAGTACTGTTTTTAACATGCCCTTGCTGCCCTTGTTGACTTGACCTCACTTCTCTTTGGGGAATCTCTATCACAAACTGTGTTTTTCTTTCCACCCCTTTTCTCCAAATTTTAATCATGGCCAATTCCTACCCATTACAGTGGTTAGTTTTGCCTTATTACAAGTGAAGGTGAAGACTACCATGTGCTCTGTCCAAAAGTATGTTGTAATAACTCCAGGAAATTCATTAACAGAGCTATTGGCCTTAAATATTTTGGTCAAAATCTTGTCAGTTTTGTGGCAGGCCTACGTATTATACAATGCCGTCCAGAATTATTGACACCCTTCATAAAAAATGAGCAAACATAATTGTATAAAATAGACATTACACTCAAATTGTCCACTCATACAATAAGAGAAACTATTTCTCTATGTTCTAATAAAAACATTTTTTTAAAAACATAAATAACAAGTACACTGTATGGTCAAAAGTATGTGGACACCTGACCATCACACCCATACTATGTGGTTCTTCCCCAAACTGTTTCCTGGAAGCACACAATTGTATAGGATGTCTTTGTATTCTGTAGCATTACAATTTCCCTTCAGTGGAACTAAGAGGCCCAAACCTGTTCCAGCATGACAATGACATGACAGTGCACAAAGCGAGCTCCATGAAGACATGGTGTGCCAAGTGGACGAACTTGAGTGGCCTGCACAGAGCCCTGACCTCAACTCCACTGAACAGCTTTGGGATGAATTGAATTGAAATGAATTAAATAAATTGACTGTGCCCCAGCCCTTTTCGCCAAACATCAGTGTCCAACCTCACTAATGCTCTTATGGCCGAATGAGCACAAATCCCCAGAGCCACGCTCTAAAATCAAGTGGAAAGCCTTCCCGGAAGAGTAGAGGTTATTATAACAGCAAAGGAATAAATCTGGAATGGGATGTTCAAAAAGCACCTATGGGCAGGTGTCCACTTTTGGCCATATATTGTAGTTAATAAATAATAAGTATTTTTTTCAAAATATATGTGCAAAAATAAGGAATATTTAAAATAAGTGAAAAACTTGTTAGATATTATGGGAAAAGACTCAGTGTTGTTATTCTCTCCAGGCCAGGCATCACAAAATAATTAATTCGAAGGGTGCCAATAATTTTGAAAGCAGTGGGTTTTTTTTAGGGAAAAAAAAACATTTTAGGTTTGAAAGACATTTCTATTTAAATCAAATGTCCCAATATGCCTGAGCCCCCAGTATCACTTACTACATGTGTTATTCTTTTTATATATTATTTTTAGCTCATTTTCATGAAGGGTGCCAATAATTCTAGAAGGCACTGTATATGGTAGCACACAGTGGCTAGTGTCGCTCTGATCGAGGGTCAGCGACATACCATCCTTCACACCCAGAGAACAGAGACAGATATACTCTCTGAGATTCGAAACCACAGATAGATATGGCATCGTCGGGATTCAAAATCGTGATCACCATCTTGAGGGTGGTTCAGTTACGTTATTAGCTCGAGTGACGTTTATTAAATGAGCACTTGCAGGGTTGAGGTATTGAACTGAGACGACCGGACTTGAGTAGAACCTGTCCGGAAGGCACTGCTAGAATGGTATACTGTATGGTATAACGTGGTATAGTCAATATGCAAATTTCAACATGAATATCCCTAAAGATGTTTAAATGTACTGAATTTTTACACTTATTGAAAAGCTTTTTTGAAAAAAAAAAGATTAAATCTAGAACCCAAAAGGACTTGTAGTATGTTTCATTGTTAAAACTCTTAAAGGTTTTATGTAGAATGCCACAACTGAGGGTTTTCCTTTCACCGAAGGTTCCAAATAGGATCATTAACCATTAACCATTTTGACAATTTTATCTTTATACTACTGTCCTACTGTTCCTTTCTTTGCTTTTTCCACTGCTTGTTATAATTACTCACAAGAGCAGTTATTGATTTGAAAAAAAAAAAGAAAAGCACAGATAGTCTATAACGTTTCCAACAAACGAATACAATTTCTACCTAATAACTGAAAAAAGTGAAGACTTTCTCACAGGAGACCCATAGCCTCCAGGGCTTCCATAACGAATGTTGGCCTATGACCATATGTTGTCAATGACGTTTACAAATTACATTTTCTGAGGGAAGACAAATTATATTTATGGCATTTGGCAGACACCCTTATCCAGAGCGACTTACATTTATCTCATTTAGACAACAGAGCAGTTAAGGGTTAAGGGCCTTGCTCAAGGGCCCATCGCTGGCAGATTGGCAGTGCTGGGATTTGAATTTACTACCTTCTGAGCAGTAGCCCAACAGCATAACCACTGAGCTACCACTGTTATGCATTGGTGTCTGTAACATTATGTTGTTTGTTCTTTCACACCCTTGTTTTGGTAGTTATTGCTATTAGTTAGTCTAATATTCTTGGCAGCACCCAGCTCAGAGAACACAGCAGACCCTGGGTAAGTTGCTCATTGGGCCTGTGGTCCATCACAGGACACGTTGTGGGCTCCCGAGTGACCCAACACAAAAGCGTTTGTCCGATCATTGGGATATATCACGAGTTAGAATGTCGATGATGATTCAGCCATGCTTGGCCCGAAGTCTACAGAGCAAAATTGACCACGATCTGTGGGTGAGAGGGACAGCATTACACTCTCACCCCGGGTCAACCTCAGCAACACTAGACAATCGTGGATCTGTATGAGCTCATGTATGTAGAAGAGGGCGAACAGCCCTTTCGGCGTGTTACGTTACCCCGTGATGCAGCATGAGCAGCGGTTTGAAAAGATGCCATGGCTGGCTTCTTGGAGGAGGCACACGTTAGCCTTCACCCTCCCTGGTTAGTAGCTGTCGTATGATAGGGGAGAGCTGGCTGGTGGGTGGGAAATTGACCAAACTGGGGAGAAAAGGGGGGGGGGGGGGGGGGGGGGGGGTAGATTGGATGACACTGGTGTGACATGATGTTATCTTTGACTCTGAGCTTTGTCTTGAAAAACAAATTAGCTCAGTTGTTAAAAACAGTTATTATCAGCTGAGAATCATCTCCAGACTTCGCTTTCCTTTCACGATCTGGAAAAAGTCAGTCATGCTTTTATCACATCACGCCTTGATTATTGTAATTCGTTATATATTGGTCTTCCTCAAACGTCTTTGGCACGGCTGCAGATGGTTCAGAATGCGGCGGCTAGACTGTTAACCGGCACCAAAAAACTGCGATCCTATTTCACTAGTTTTAGCGTCCCTTCATTGGCTTCCTGTATTTTTTAGAATTCAGTTTAAGATTTTACTTATTGTTTTCAAAGCTCTGAATGGACAAGCCCCATCTTATGTTTCTGATCTTATTCATTTGCATTCAATGCCCAGGTCCCTCAGGTCGGCTAATAAAGCTCTATTACGTGTGCCTCGGTCTCGACTTAAATCGAAAGGGGACAGAGCCTTTGCAGTCGCTGCTCCACATCTGTGGAATCAGTTGCCACCTGACATCAGGAGTGCCTCTTCTCTTACTATTTTCAAGTCTAGACTTCAGACACATTTGTATTCTCTTGCTTTTCTGGGCTTTTAATTTATTGTGTACTGTTGTTGTTGATTTTATTGTTTTATTATTATTGTTGTTGTTTTTTATTCTATTTTAGAATTTGTTGTATTGGTTTTGTTCAGCACTTTGGTCAGTGTAATGCTGAATCTAAATGTGCTTTATAAATAAAACTTACTTACTAACTTACTTACTTACATAAAGACTTGATCAGGTTATCCTTCTTCTACAGTTTAAAATGAAGCTCTTCAAGGGCAAGTATTTTAAACTATTTGGTTCAAGTGCATAGTGTAGTGCTACTGAGTTGAGTATCTAAAACCGTTGCGCGCTTCATACCTTAGGGCAAAATGAAGAAGGAAAAGTTAGTATTTTTCTGTTGATTTTGTTGATTTTGCCCTATTTGTGTGGATTAGCTCTTCTTTCAGGATATACCTGTTAAACTAATTTTACTATTTTGTAGATAAACTGTAAAATAGAAGTAGCCTATTTCCTGTTTCCTACCCAGAGATCACAGGGTTGCAAACATTTGTACTCATTATTATTGTACGAATATGTTAAATAATCAATGGAAAATATTTGATAAACCTGGGGGGATCCTATTACATGTAAATAATCAAATAGTAAAATACTAATAATCACATACTTATTTGTAGTATACACATTTAATGTGTACATACTGTATGTTCATACTGTTACAGTAGTTATAAGAGTTGTGTTGTGTTTATTGTCTTGTACTTTGTTGTCCATTGCACTGATACATTTCTAATTTTGCATTACATGTTGTCAGTGTGTTACACTGTTGTCACTTCTGTAGTGTCACCCCAAGCCCTTGGAGAACACTTTTTCTTCTTCTGTATGATTGTATACTTGAAAGAGGGATTTATGTTTAGTGAATGTAAAATTTGGAGCTTAACTTTCCAAAAAGATAGCGCAGAAATATATATTCATTATTTTATCCTGTTCATATATCACAGAAAAATCCAGTTTTTTTATCCTGCCACCATCTGAATGTTGTGTCGAGCCAAAATGAATCATCCTGGTGGGAAAGCCTCGGTTGAAATCTTGCTTAGAGCCTACAAAAGGCTAGAGCCAACCCTGATGACGGCTCTAAATGTTGCATGCTGAACTGGTTTATTTCTGTCTGCACATTCTGATTAGGTGGATCCTAACATGTTAGTTCTACACTTAATTAACAAAGGTGAAAATGTCTAATCAACACAGCAGGTCTGGAAGCAGTGCCAGAGAAAAGTAACACATATGTCAAGTGCCGCTGCGCAATAAATAACGCTCCATACATTATTACACACTTAACGGACTGGGGTGTGAACCATATTTAATTTAGGAGCATTGCAACTTAGGATGAATGTGGGAACCTCAAGCATGATCCCAGTCTTGCCTTATTCATTGTAGAATTGGCTAAATGTTTTAAAAATATCCAATATGAGACTGGTTGTATTTTTGTACACAATTCTCAAGCCATATTTAAATGAAAATATAGGTGTCAGATGATACACCCTCACTCTCTTTACTCCCCTGTGGCCTTCTAACCCACATACAAGCCCAAGCTCCGGCTGTATATATAGATCTTGAAGTTGGCATTGGCACGATTCCACCTTTGCCCTTTGTGGTGTAAATAGACGAGCAGCATGATGTCATAGCCCTCCGTGTGTGTCTGCGGCCTCTCTGTTGGCAACGGGTGATGTCACGTCCCACCAGAGCTGAGGGCAGATAAGGGAGGGAGTGTCTCCTTCCTCCCTTAGAGAGAGGACACTGATAACAATGCTATCATGGAGGCCTGTCTGATCATCATTTGGCCAAATATGGGCTATAATAGTGGAAAAATTACAATAAAGTATTGTAATCCCAGATGAAATACAGGTGAACAAACAGGGACAGGCTTTATTTTTATTTTTATTTTTATTTATTCTACCAAGATGGCGCCGCGGATGGCTGCCTCAGTGTGTTGGTGTGTTTTGTTTTGTCTTGTTTTGTTTTGTTTACCTTATTGATATTATTTTTATTTCTTGTATTTTAATGTTATTATTAAGCACCAGTACACCAAGACAAATTCCTTGTACATGTAAACCCACCGTACTTGGCAGTAAAGGTGATTCTGATTTATAATTTGAATTATTTTATTCATTAAGCAAGGAAACCTGAGACCTGAGACCAGTGTCTTATTAATGAATGGACTCTGCAAATTGACAATAAAACAATTCCATAAGGAAATGATGCTAATACAACAAAATATAGTATATCAGAATATCAGAATGGAAAAAGTGTTTTAAAAAAAAAAGCATAGCAAAGGCATAAAAAGAGGTATGCAACACGCATAAAAGTCAAAAACATTCATGAAATACTAAATAAGCCTAAATAAAACTAATACAGCTATTTAAATGTACATAAACAAATCAAAATACAACAAACTAAAGTACAGAAATCATTCTTTAAAAAGCAATGCTTCTGTCTAAACACATTATTTAAAAAATAACTTAAAGAAATGCTTCAGTGTTGTTCAACTTAATCTGTTGTATGTGGAGTGGAGTGTAAGAATTTCAATTTCAAGAATTTCAACATATGTCCTGAAAAATTTTACTTAAAAAAAAAAAAAAATCGAATTTATGTCAACTTCTTTATAATGGAAACCTAAGGACAGTTGCTAAACATTTAAACAAAATTTTTGATGATGGTTTTCACAAATTTTCAGCCAAAGTTATTTAGAAATTGAGCTCCACATCTGTATGATTTATCTTTCAGAGCTGGACTAGTTTTTCAGAGGGAAGAATTCTGGTTATATGTCTAATAGCTCATGGATACCACAAAACATTTGAAAAAGTGCAAAAAAAAACCCAAAAAAACAGAATTTTACTGTATTGTTGGAAAGTTGGATAAAACTTTTTAAGAATAGCTTTGAGTATGACTTTCTCTCATGTCTTTTACACCCCAAGGTCTTTATTATTAAAGTGTATTGGTTGTAGTTTTGAGGTTGCGTTATATGGTGGTATAGTTTAACCATTTCTTGAAAGAATTCAAGAATAAAGTGATTTTGGAGTAAACAGGTTTCCGGTCTTTTCTCAGTAGAGGGAAACACTATACAATATACACTACAGATGCAGTACATGCAGCAAGTATTCAATTATGTCGTTAGGGAAAGTGCTCGAATGTTTCTTAAAATAAACTTGTCTGGCGGATTAGTGTTGCATGGTGGTGCAGCGGGTAGTGTTGCCACCTCACAACTCCAGTTCCATCCAGAGCTCGGGTTACTGTCTGAGCAGAGTTTCACATGTTCTCCTGTGTCCATCTGGCTTTCCTCAGGGGTTCTCCGGTTTCCACCTACCTCCTAAAACATGCATGTAGGTGGATTGGCTACATTACATTGCCTCTAGGTGTGAATGTGTGCCCTGTGAGGGACTGGCATCCCATCCAGGGTGTATTTCTGCCTCATGCCCAGTGTTCCTTACTGAAGCTGAATGAATGAATAAATGAATCAATGTTAGCCTTCTAAGTTTATGGACATTAACGTTTATGAGAATTGTTGAAGTGTATATTTCATGCCTAAAAATCCTTATTCGTGCCTTTTTACTATTTTATAAAATATCTACGTGATACTAAGACACAGTAATCTCTAACAACCAGGCAGTGGGCTTTCTTTTTCTGTATGTAATAGAACTTGTGTTATGATGGCAGTTATAATGGATACAAGGTCTCAAGGGGTTAAAAAGTAAGCTACCTTAAACCTTTAAACTTTTGGTGATATTGTTATGTAATGTTATACCACAGTGTTGTGCTGTCAGCTCTCAAATCTGATTGGTCAGAAAGTGTTGACCAATCAGAATCTAGCATCTCTGGCAGTAAACCCACTGTAATTCAAATCATAGGTTTATATTAATGTGCTTCTTCTAATTAAGCAATATCACACAAATAAGAATGTGGTTATACTGAATATCACAGCCATGCAGATATTCGGTATAACCGCACAATTGCGAGTGCGATATCGCACGACAGTTCTATAAACAAGAAATTAATATCAAGTAAATGACATTTCAGATGCAATATAGCCAAATGTTCTGTTTATTTTTGCTCCGTTAGTGGAAATAGATCCTGAAGATGCCACACTCGCTTTATAGGACTTCAGCTAGCTGGCTAGCTAGTCCTTTCTTCCTGTTCATCTTCATCTTCAGCTTTCATATTTTAAGCCAAAAGTAACATTTCTGAAAGGTAGTTTTTGCCATGTCCCCTGATGATGTCGCTAACACTACTGTAGTAAACGTTTCAAACTAGGAAGTGGAATTTTACTTGGTGAACACAGAAGAGTGGAGTGATACACACAGTGAAACGTCCCAGTGCGTGTATAGGAAATATTAGTGGACTGTTGTATAATATGTTGTAGTTTCTATAGTCACAAGAACTTGGATGCTCGACATAGACAGATTAAAATCGTGTGTAATTGTTGATATGGTGAAATTTTCTGTGCTATTGAACATTTTTGGAAGGAGTCTTCAGTGTCAGTGCTTTGTAACAGTCAGTGGTAAAGCTGTAACCTAAAGTCTTCAAGACAGAGGGGTTTGAAGTTTCTCAGTAACATGACCAGCTGCATTTTTATGTCTTAAAACTTCACAAAAGAGAATGAAAAGAGAGGCTGATGAGGGAATGACCGTTTATAACTGCAATAACATTGGCGATAAAGGGCGCTAACTTGTTTCATGGATGTTTCACAACATTAAATGTAGCTGTAAATGGATAAAAAGTACAACTTGTCATTCTTCAGGGTGATAACGGCCATCTGCTTCATTTCAGGCCCCATCATACCATCCAGTTGTTGACTATTTTCCTGTAACAGCATGCCTGATCATTTTTATTCCTTACGTACAGAAAAACATTAAGTGCAAATTATTCACAGGGAGTGCAAAATATCACAGGAAGCCATCAAGCACATCATAACAATTAATTAAATTAGAGTGACAGCACAGCATATATGAACATGCACAACAGAAAATATACAAATACACACCTATAGAATGAGTCATTCTTTGTAGATGAAGTATAGGAAAGGCATATACTTTATATTTAAAGCATATGGGTGTATGAGCATATTTT
This sequence comes from Pangasianodon hypophthalmus, assembly GCF_027358585.1. Lineage (NCBI taxonomy): Eukaryota > Metazoa > Chordata > Actinopteri > Siluriformes > Pangasiidae > Pangasianodon > Pangasianodon hypophthalmus. Next base: position 8,231,300 of record NC_069736.1, on the reverse strand, counting down.
TGGGCATGTAGTTGCATATGTTCTCCTGAGTGCATGCTTACGTGTGTGTGCTTGTGCATCAACGTGGAATGCACACTATTCCTATGTAAACATTCACCATGTCCTCTCTTCCCTCCCTTGGCTCTGCACGCTCTTTTCATTGATCGGCGCTCTGAATTTATTAGCCATTGTGACAGCTTCCTGCCCGGTCCAGGAGGGAAACGCATAATCGTGCAGATAAAGTCCTCAGACAGCGCAGAGGCGCACAATGCCCATTGTGTCCTGATTACAGGTCAAATTCTTAGCCGAGTGGAATGTCGTCCAGGAATCTTTTACATGCGTGTGCATGAGTGTGTTTGCAGGCAATGGCACATAGTTATCCCCTTACTCATAGATGCTCATGGTGCTTGGGTGAGAACATTCTGGGCATGTTGTCAGAATAACAGTGCAGGAGAAGAAATGATGGAGATGGAGAGGAGAGGTGGAAGTGCGTACACAAACAAACGAGTGACTTTGGGTGGGTGACCTTGACCTTTTGTCAATCTCAAGTGTGAATGCCATGTTTTAAAGACTAGAACAATGGACTGATGGGTTACATAAAGAAGAAAACATACAATGTTATTCAGGCGAACAAAACAGCGAAGGAATGTGTTTCCGGACTAAGTCAAAAACAATGCTACATGTCTCACTTGATACGGGTTAGGCCTGAGAGTTAATCCTAAACCTTAGTAATGACTTTTCAGTCCTCTGTAGAGATAGCTTTAGGTGTTGTGTTGCATGTGATGACAAGCTGACCCTGAAAAGCTGTCAGTTAGATGCATTTTGGGAGGAGAGCTAGCTCCAGGCTGGGTTTGGTGACTAACAGATTGCATTGAGTACTACATCGGATCTTTCTATCTAAAGGGTACAGATTTGGGTGCAGGGGTACCACTGGTTCCAGGATACAGACAAACACACATTCATATCCATAGGGTTTCTACAACAAAAGAAATTATAAATTATAAAAAGCCAGGTTACTAGGTCAGTTCCATTTCAAAGAATGACATTTTGAGAAGAAATTGACTGCAGATGCATAAGAACTCACACAGGCTGAAATTAACCTTATGCAAGAGGCTCCTTATATCAGTGGTTCTCAAAGAGTCTGAGATTTTTAAAGAATTATTTAGTTGAATAAACTAAATTGAAGGAAATCACAACACATTATTATCAAATTGTTGAGTTATCTTTTGATTGGTCATATGAATTGAATGGATTTAACTCTTATGCTTTGTTTGGGTCAGAATGAACCATTTAAAATTTCTACTTAGTGGAACCATACTACTTTTTTTTCAGTGTGAAACTTTATTTCCTTGGCTCATTTTCTCAATTGAGCAAAAAAAAAATTACTTTTGGTGCACCTGCTGTACCCCTTTGATATTTTTAGGCCATTTTGACCAAAGAAGTGGTGAAATATCAATTGACACCAACTGCTTTTTACAAAAATAAAACAAATAGGTGAATTTACTCTGTGTCACATTACCTCTATGACGTATTCACATCTACTATATCTGCTGGGAGGAGCGTCCCCAGGCATGAAAACTGGTTTTGTGTGTATTTACTGTTCCCCAAAAGATGTTCCCCATAGATGTATTCAAGGTTAGCCATTTTAAATATTATTATTTGTCTCAGTTGCATAAAGTCAATATGACCATGAACAGTACAAATATAACAGCAACTAAAACACAAGGGTTAATCCAAACCTGAATGATGCAAAGCCAAGCAGCCTGATAAATTAGGTTGACTTGGACCTGTGTTCTGTCACTGTAAAGTTCAGGAATAGAAAGCTCTACGTCTCTAATAAATATTCAGAATATCATTTTGTTTTACACATTTTAAATAATATTCATGAAATAAATCTGTACTGAGGCAGTGGAATTTATTTTACAGTTAAAGGGCTACAAAAACATTTGAGAATCCCTCCCTTATACTTCACAACCTCATTTTTGATTCAATACACTGCCATTTTTCCTACTCAGTACTATCATTTCAGGTAACTGCATAATGCGCAAAGTCTTATCACTAACCTGAGAACAGATTTTTAATTGACTTTATCCGGTAAGTTAATGAGCTGGATTGTCCAGACCTCCGACAGAGGAACGTTAAAAAGCCATTAAGACATAAATGAAATGCGTGAAATACATCAGCATGTACATTGTTTTAAAATAAGAATATTCCAACATTTTCTTTGTTAATTCTGAATGACTGAATGAAGTGTCAACTTCAGGCTTTGTACAGTCCAAATGTCTGTGTTCAGTTTGCTGCCGCCCTTAAAGTGACATTGAGCTGTCATCTAGTGGTGCAATTTTGCCATTGCAGAGATTTTCCCATTCAACAAATGTAATTCGAGGAATTTAGTGGTAAAGTGATAAAAATGGAAATTTGTTTGTTTGCGTGTTTGTTTAAAGCTTGCAGATTCATTTTTCAGTCTGTGTGCAGGGGAGTGCTGATCATCAGATGCATGATACGTATTATAGTGTGATACTCGGCACACAGGAATCAGGTTTCGGCCAAGAAAGTGTTGCTATAATGAATCTGACTCAGTTGTTGAGCTCTCTGTGTACAAGTAAAAGCCAAGGACACTGCATTGTACTTGGAAGGAGGGAGGAGAAAATGTATTGGAAAGTTCCCCTAAAGGCAGTGCAACCTGGAAGGAAGCATAAAGACATCTGCCTTCTCAGGCGCCTTCTTTTGCATAAGTGTGTTTGTGCGTGAATTCCTCTCAGGCAACACGTCGCCATAATTCACCCGACCAGAGTTCATTCATTCATCTTCATAAAGCACATTTTCCTGATCAGGGTCACGGTGGATCTGAAGCCCATCCCAGGAATGCACCCTAGATGGATGTGACACCACTCCATTGCAGGATACCATACACATATATTCACACTTGGGTGCAATTTAATGCAGCCAATCCACCTCCTGTCATGTTTTTGGGAGGTTGGAGGAAACCCACGCAGACACAGGATGTACATGCAAAACACTATATAGACAGTAACCTGAACTCAGGATCAAACCAGAGACCCTGGAGCTGTAAGGCAACATTGAAACCTGCTGCAACACTATACCACAAATAAGCCTGTGTCTCAGAAATGATATGGAGCAGAGCTAACAGCTAGGACACTAATGACACAATATTGAAGTGCACAAGGTTGCATTTTCTATCTAAGTTCCATACCTGGTTAATAATTTTTGAGTTTTAAAAATGTAGGTGTTAATTACAGAGCACAGGACAGTCACAGAAGTGTTATTTAAAATATTTAATAAAATGTTTATCCTTAATTCAGTATAAAGTAAAGTGGATAATAAAATAAAGTCTGAGAACCCTGTTAGTTGTAACAGCTTGTGGGATTAAAGATACTCCTACAGTATACCCATAGACGTACCCATAGACATAGAAAGTACCATTTAACATAACTGTACGTAACTGCACAGCTGTGCATTAAAAAAGACAATAATAAAAGTGTTATTAAAATATGTAAAAAAGGAAATAACTGTGCAATATTTACAGAGCAGTGCCTATGAACTCCAGTGGTTCAGATTTTTCTCCAGGAGTATCAATGTGCAATTGAGTGTCCGCTCCTACATCAGGTTGACTCTGCGATGGTTTCAGATAGGTCTGGAGTTTCTCCTGGAAGACACACACACACACACACACACACACACACAGAATAAGCATAAACTGTCTCTGGATGTCATATATGACAATAGCAGTATTTTATATTAAAGTAATACAATATTGTAGGAGTGTGGATGAGGGGCAGGGTCGATGTGCTGGCCTTCACACTCCTGATTGTAGACATGTGAGCCAGATGGAAATAAGTTCCCTCATCAATGAATTTAAATCTGATCATATGTATTTATGGTGTATCAGTTTATTTCTCTATTATGTTTGGTGTCATGATGGTACAGTGGGTAGCGTTGCCGTTTTACAGCTCCAGCGTCTCTGGATCCATCCTGAGCATGGGTTACTGTCTGTGTGGAGTTTTACATGTGCTCTACATGTCCGTATGGTTTTCTCTGGGTTCTCCGGTTTCTATCCATCTCCCAAAAACATGCTTAGGTGGATTAGCTATACGAAATTGCCCCTAGGAGTGAATGTGTGTGATAGTATGAGTTTGGATGGTGCCCCCATGATGGGCTAGCATCCCATCTAGAGTGTATTCCTGCCTCATGCTCAGCGCTCCTGTGATAGACTCCAGATCCACTGCCACCCTGACTAGGATAAAGCATTTACTGACGATGAATGAATGAATAATTTTATGAAATAACACACTCATTTGGATGTTGCATGTCCTACTTCCGTTGTTGGTCATACAGTAGCAGAAGGAGAGCTTAATTTGCATAAAACAGAAAAGCCTTTTTCCTCCTACAGTATTTTTTTGCTCTGACTCAAAGACAATGAAAATTGATAGTATTAATAAATTATATAGTATTTAAATAAAAATTCATGTCCATTCATGTCCATGAAGCACTACATCCAGAGTTGCAATGGCATATAAGCAAAAAAAAAAAAAAGTGGCACAGCTACAAGGATGATTTTTTATATATAATTATCTGTCAATGATATTTAAATGGAATGAATTTCTCTTTTAAAATAAAAGACTGAAATTAAAGACTTGTCTTAGATGATTGATTACATTTACAAGAGTTGGTATCTGGGGCAAATACAATGTTAGCATTTTTTCCATTTGTAAGAGACTTTCTCGGTACTTCTGTATAAAAGTCATTCAGGAAGGGTTATGTAAGGGATTCAGGAAGTCACTAGATGTTACCAAATAATTCCCATGGCTGTGGATGTATCATGTCTGAGATTAGAGGAAGACATACTCGGTAACTTAGCCAGAGAACCTGCATGCTAAATTAACTAGCTAGCTAGCTAACTAGGCTAATGTTAATGATGAATAAAACAGTTTTGATTGTTACGGTATACTGTATCATAACAGGTTCAGATAGCATTTAATAAATTGCTGAGAATGTCACGCAGATCGAGACTCAGATACTGAAATCTCACTCTTGTCTATCTTTGACTAGTTTACTAGTACTTAACTAGCTGACTAGCTGTTTGCAGTGGAAGGTGAATGGCATATTCATGTAAATTCAAAGACTCTGGCATTTTATTAGGGTAGAGTTGTATTTTAAAAATTCTAAAACAATTTATTGTTCTACTTTAATCAAGTTTAATCTTGTTATTGTTGAATAATAATAATAATAATAATAATAATAATAACACATTCTGTAGGAATGTCCTATAGTTTTTATTACACACTGTGAAGCACTTTGAGCTTCTTTTTAAATGTATAAGCTGCTATATGAGTAAGATTATTATTATTATTTTTATTATTATTATTATTATTATTATTATTATTATTATTACTAGTAGTAGTAGTAGTAGTATAAAGGCTTTTTTTTGCCATTTTAAAAGCCCCTTTAGTCTTTGTCTCATCTACCGTATGTCTTAACATGCATTCATACGTTGGCATTATTCACAATAAAATTAAAAGTTGTTGTTAAAGGCTACATTCTGTAACAGAGAAAGTGTCTTCAGCAATATGTTTCATTTTCTATATAACATCTACCTGCACAAAAGCCTCACTACACATCTCACTACAATTTTTTCTGTAAAAACCCAGGTAAAAAACAAAAAACAAAATGTAAGTGTGTGTGTGTTTGTGTGTGTGTGCATGCATGTGCATGTAAAAACACCAAATCAGTTATCCTTCCTATTAATCTAGAGCTGGGTGGGATGAATATTAAAAAAAAAAAAAAAAGAAGAAGAATGAAAGGGCACATCCATAAACAGCATGCAGATCAGCTTGCAGCCAATTGTCAGAAACAGGAACACCTCTTCTCCTCCTGCTGGCCTGATAAAAAAGAGCCTCCAGAGAGAGAAAGAGAGGAAAAAAGAAGAGCTGGATAATCTCTACAGAGAGACAGATGAGAACAATGTTCTCTTTCAGTGGTTCCATACCAACATTTCTTATTGGCTCTCTATTTCTGTCCCTTCATTCATCTTTCAAGCACATCTCTTAATGTAATGAAGCAGTTAGAGTACACCTAGCTCATCGCTCTTCACAGCTGAAAAAAGGAGGCATGATTATTTTTGTGTCTTCTGACATGGTGTGTAAAAAAAAAAAAAAAAATGACTAAAGGAACAAAATGTCCTTGGTTCTTGTTGCACTTGTAAGGAGTCTGCTGCCTGAATGCACTTTTAAGCTTCTTTTTTCTAGAAGTTGGTGCCCAGAATGCAAATATTTAATACTCAAGTACATTACATGTTCTCTGTATATGCATGGGTTTGTTCCTGGTTCTCTGGTTTCTTCCTACTCTTCAAAAACATACGAGTAGGTCGATAGATAACACTAATTTGCCCCTAGGTGTGAATGCGTGTGTGCTTGGTGTCCTGTATTGGACTGGTGTCTCATTCAGCGTATATATTCCCTTCTCAGGCTCCAGATTCACTGTGACCCTGACCAGAATAAAGAAGTCACTGAAGATTAATGCAAAAGATGCGAAAAGACAGAAAAAGAGAGGCTGATAAGGATATACCTGTTTATAGCTGCTATAACATAAGTGATACCAGCAACTAACTTGTTTCATAGACATTCCACAACTGGGAGTTTGCTGCAGTATATGAGGAGTAAAACACTTTGGGATGTGCAATTATTTGAAAATAATCAACTTCATGGTGGTAAGAGTAATTCTACTTTGTGTTGGGTTGCATCACACCACACCTTCATTGACTGTTTTATATAACAACATGCCTCTTCATGTTTTATTCCTTACTAAACATTTGCTGTTATTTTGTGTTTTGGCCACTAGAGGCCCTCATTATTCCCTCATGTTGTGTTCCCTCTGTCTGTGATTAGTATTATTGCTGTCACCTGTGTCTCATTTCCTTGTGTGTATTTAAGTTGCCCTGGGGTTTTTTTTTTTTTTTTTTTTTTAATAAAAAGTCGTACTAAGGCCAGTTTCCTGGGTCTTGTGTAAGATACTTTGTTGTTCTTCCCTGTTGGATTTTTGAAACCTTTTTTCATTTTTACCTTTGCCTTATAGATTTTTTTCTGTTGGATGATTCCTTTGAGGAGATATTTTCCTTTGTGGATTTTTATATTGGATTATTTCTTGGATTTATTGACTGAACTTTGGGATTAACCTTTGCATCTTGTTTTTTTGCCTTTTTCCTGTCTTTACTTTTTTTTATTTGATTTTCATTAAACTTTTCAGAATGTTCACAGTGTATGAGTTCGTCTTTGCAACTGTGTTCGCTACCTTTCCTGTGGCTCATGGATGGAGCGTCTGGCTCTCATGCTGCTGAGCTGAATTTGAGTCCTGGCCTTGACTGGATTTCATCAAAAAATCTTTCACATTTGTTCACACCATGTTGATCACTGCACAGCTGTGTCACTACACTCTTTCATTCTTGCTCTGAAGTGAATAGAACTGGCACCCCATGCAAAAAACCCATATACACTCTGTCATACAATCTGGTATTACCTTTCGTCAGCATCTCAGCAGCTTTCCTGTCCTCTTTGATATAGAGGGCAGTCAGGAGGAAGAAAAGGCCTCCAAGAACACCGATGAAAGGGCAGAACATGATGCTGTACTCCAGACTGCGGAAGCTCCAGTCGAGAGAGTCCGGTCTAAGCGTACTTAGAACATCTGAGATCTGGATGGAGAAAAATCACAGACATTGGTGTGTATTTTATTATATGTATACATTTCTCCTGTTAGGCCTTTCTGATTTGATCTTATACATTTGCAGTATGTACTTACTTTGCCAATGAGGTATGGGCTTCCTGCATCGCCAAGTAGGTGACATGTTAAAATCTGTAAAGCCTCAGCTGTGGCTCTTCGGGTTGGTATAACGACATACTAAAATATAAAGAAAAGGCAAAGTTTTATTAGAGTTTTAGCCAACACCGCAATTTTGTATGCATTATGAAGCAACACTTACAAGTAGGATGTCAGCTAGAATGGCCCAGTTCAGAGAAAGTAGGATTTCTCCAATACCAATAAAAGTCTGAAAGAGAAAATATGAAAGAAAAAATGCTGGTTGGAGCTGATGTACTGCAAGGGATTGAAAAACTGTGTGATTATATAAATACAATTCCCTAAAACATTTTATGTGCATCCAGTTCAGAGAAGGTGCATTAGTTTCAGCCTTGGACACATTTTTTTTTTTTTTTTTTTTTTTTGTACACTTTTCTGGTCACTAGCTTTAGAATCTTGAAGGTTAAAATTTGATTGGATCTCCGCATTCCATATGCCCGTTTCCAACAGGAAAAAGAACTTTTGAATATTTTGAACATCGAAATACAACAAGCTTTTTGAAGGAAGACACGGTCACTGGGTTGAAAAAACCATTGTAACCTCTACTGAATATATGTACCAAGCTCTCTCTCTCTCTCTCTCAGATCCAGCATGCAAGACAATATAGGCAAACTACTTGGGCCCCAGTAGCCATCTGTGGGGCCCCTACCAAATCCAGAGTTATGACTTTTGTCAAAATTTGTCCATTAACATGTATGCATCTAGAGCGGAATCAACTGAAAGAAAAGAGAGGGAGAAAATATAAAATGTAATGTTTTGTGATGGCATGAGTACCATTATCCCATTTGTTTTCAAAAAACCATCGAGAGTTGTGTGTAACATTGTAACTTCATCTGTAATGTGTCAAACTACTGATTTTATGCAATTTTCAAGTTTTCTTGTAATTGTTGCTGTTATTTAGCCTCTAATTTGACAGCAAACCAGCTAGCAAGCTAACTATATAACTTATAGCTGAATAATTATATACTGTAACACTTTAAACAATGAAGACATTTATTTTTCTGCCATTGTTTCAAAAGAACAATTAAAATGAAAAATGTATATCTGTAAAAATCTAGATCTTAAATATTGCTTTATAGAAGCCTTTGTCACATATACATTACAGAATAAAGTGAAATTCTGTCTTTGCCTATTCAGGAAGCTGGGCTCAGCCATTGCTCAAGGGCTCAACGGTGGCAGTTTGACAATACTAGGGCTTGAACCCCTGACCTTTTTAATCAGCAACCTACAGCCTTAACCCCTGAGTCACCACTGTTTGTGTATTTATGTCCATAACTATAAAATGGTGATGTTTAGCCAACTAACCTGCAAACCTACAAAAATGCTAACATTCACTAAAGATACTTTATTTTAAGATGCCTCATATCTTTCTTAGGGCCTTCCAAATGCTAGAGCCAGCCCTGATCCCAGTTAAGAAATCAGCAATGTTCGAAGTAGGCACAAAAGCTGATCAGGTCTAAGGTTACATACATATGTGGCAGGAATGCTGATGGATGCTAGGACCATGGCAATGAACAAGCAGGGAGAAGAACTGAGCATTCCCACGGCGCAGATGAGTGGGTCAGCATTGGCCACTCTGTCTTTCAGCTTCTTAGATATTAAGGAGCCGACGAAAACACCCACAATACCCGTCACCACCGTGATTGCCCCGAAGACGAAACTGTGCCAAGAGAGAAACAACAGAATAGAGGAATAAAACTGAGTGACTATTGATTTGTATATAAAATATTTTATAGAAAATCTAATATTCTGTAAACTGTTGAAGTCAAATCAAACCAAATTAAATAGAAAGCAGTCATATTAAGTAGAAATTCTAAAAAGTCTGACTTTACAACTTAAATGGTTTTTCATAATTTCATCATAACATGCATATTGAATGAAAGTTAATTTTAAGTGTGTGTGTGTGTGTGTGTGTGTGTGTGTGTATATATACATACACACACACACACACACACACGTTTGTGTATACTCTACTCATTGTCTTCAATTCTTAATGACAAACAATTATTGATCCATTTAGTACAATCCTCTATGCTTTACATGTTATACCACAGTGCTGCTGAATTCTTGATTCTGATTGGTCAAAGGGTATTGATTTATTAACAGCAGCTATGACAATAGTACCAGCTGCAAGGAAATAACCTAAGATTAACAATAAACCAATTTTATAAACCTGTTGTTCTATAACCAAAAAAATATAATCAGTGATATGGGGACGCTATCAGTAAGGAGATGTTTATCATTTTTGGAAGGCGTCTGCAGAGTCAGCACTCTGTAACAGCTTTTGAAAGCTGGTCCTTTTCCACCACAGGGAAGTCTTTAAGGACAGGTGACTTAATTTGTAAACGTTTCTTAACAACAAAAAGAAAGAGAGACGCTGCTGAGTGAGCAGCTCTTCATAATGTAAGTGATATCAAGGACTAACTTGTTTGTGGATGTTCCACAACATTAAATGTAGCTATAAATGGATAAAAAAGTATGACCTGTCATTCTTTAGCAAAAGGATTGTGATCATGGCAAATGGCTGTGGTATAAGGGGAATAAAACACTTCAGGATGTGCTGTTATAGGAAAATAACCACTTGAGGGTGGTAACAGTAAGTTGTGCTGCATCTCACCACCCCGTCATTGATTACTTTCCTATAACCGCAGGCCCCACCATGGTTTATTCTTTACTTGCTGCCACCTTTCATTATATTAGTGAAGAATTATTTAATATTATCTGGTAAAAATAAACAGCATGAAAACTCCATTAACTTTACCTTAAGATGATGGTAGTGGACTCAATCATATTACTTTTTGTCCCACTGAGGTTTCTGAGTCTGTTTCTTATTGTACATACTTACACTACATTCAAAGGAACTGGTTCTGCTTTAGAAGATGGAGGTCTTGATGCGACCATGTATGTACCTGTCTGACGGGTCACATGGTTCTTTAGCGCATGCAGGAGTGATGCCCTGGATGACTCGAGCACGAGACATAAAGGTGGGCGTCCAGAAAGCCAAAGCACCCGTGACGAAAGCCATGGCAGTCACCCCTAGAGTGGACCACACAAAGCTCCGGCTAGGAAAAAAAAAAAAACAACAACAACCGCACATTCATAACTGGTGATTATGGACCAGCTGGGAACTTTTAACCATAACCTTTATGCTTTCATTTGTCTTGTTAGTTTTACCCACTTCCTGAATAGATACTTGATGTCCTCTAGGTAAGACGTGCGCTCTATGCATGCTTCTCCATGGGTTTCGGAGGCTCCTCGTGGAGGGTTGGGGGTCAGGAACATGAGAAGGATCACCCCCGGTACCCCTAGAATTGGGTTCAGCTGCGACAAAACACACAGAACCTCATTCAATGCCTTACACTAGAGGTGTGTTAGACGCTACTCTAATGCTGATCCCAATTTTTAGTTTCTTACTATGTTTAAGCTGGTAGACGAAGCTGTCACTAAATCAGAAAAATGCATAACTTGGTTTAGCTAACTTAACAGTAGCTTGCTACTGATGTTGGTATGTAAATAAAGAGACAAACATACAATATTATAATTCTAGAAGGAAAATTATTTTTTACCCTCAGGGCCCAACGCCAGTCTCCTGTAGCAGTAGCAATCGTGGCTCCCAGAATGTACCCAAGACCACTTCAGTTTAGAAACAATTTGAACAAAAGGTGAAATAGCATCAGTATGTTTTTTTAATTAATCTATTTATACTCAGACTGAAATTTCTTTTATTTAGTGCTGAAAAACTAGTGGGACTGTATATGTTGTAGTCTTTGCCTCTGATTGTTCAGTAAGTGTTCTTTCTGATGTGCCAGTGCCAGCTGTAATTCAAATCCCAAGTTGTTTTAATACGTTAATATCTTTTATACTAACAACACCGGAACTTGTATGGAGGAATTGTTGATATGGTGAGGTTTTCAGTAATGAGAGATTGGAAGGTGTCTCCAGTGTCAGCGCTTTGTAACAGTCAAAGGTAAAACTTGAAATTTTCCAACACAGGAAAATCAGAGTGCATTGCATTTTGTGGTTTTTCTTTAAAATGGCAACCTACATATTTTGCCTTATTAACTTCAATTGAGAGAAAAAAGCTGCTATAACATAAGCAATAAGGCAAACTAACTTGTTTCATGGACATTCCACAACATTAAGTGTAACTATAAATGGAAAAAAACGTATGACGTTGTCCTGTAAGTTACGGAAATGTTATCATTGACAATTTGCTGTGATATAAGAGGAGTAAAATACTTTAGGACATGAAGTTATAGGAAAAGAATCAACTTTGGGTTGGTGAGAGTAACACTGTTTCACGTTGGGCAGCATCACACTACCCAGCTGATTATTTTGCTATAACAACACACACTATCATGTTTTATTCCTCACACAGGACCACCTGATACAGAACACGACTACAATAATGTACACTTCTTAAAACTCTTTCTGAAAGGAAAACACTATTGTAGAGTTACATGTAGAACTTTTAAGAGTTCCTCCAGAAAGATCATCTTATAAATGGAAAACAATGATTATGACTACGATTATAGAAAATTATGATTAATAGGCAGTCTGATACACAATAGAACAGTGTCCTGACACCAAATTTTATTTCTTTTTGGCAAAATTCAATAGCCATTTCCCAGTCTTTGGGCAAAATGGGTTTAGGTACTTCATTACAGCCTAAAAAATAGTATATTTGTATTTTGCACATGACAGGGCTTGCACTAAGATTCGAGCCTAAAACTGTTGCATTAACATCTCTTATGTAAATCAGATATTTTATTTCAATCATGGATATATAATTTGCATATATGTATATATAAAACCCTCACCTTCCAACAGGGATGAAGATATAGAAGAAGGAGATCATGATGGTTCTTTGGGAGCCTGTGAACAGGTCTCCAATAATAGTCGGAGCTATGGTGCAGTAACTGGCCTCTCCAGTGCCAACCAAAGCTCGCATGAGGACCAGCACCCAGAAGTACTACAGGACATAAGGGATAGACTGGTGTGATGAGTGAGCTATGAGCAATGAAACACTCTTTGTCATAAGTCATCTGTAGTGCAAGGAATGTGGGTTAAAATGTTGCACAACACTTGGCAGCGTATGGCAACACTTAAGAAAGCTTAGTTAAGTACAACTGTACCTCTGCCGTGATGAAAGAGCTGCCCAGTGTTGTGACAATCCATATGATCATCCCACCCACCATGATCAGCTTCCTGTTATAACGGTCTCCAAGGTAACCGAAGACTGGAGCCAGCAGCATGAAGCTGCAGATAAAAACTGTAAATGGATGAGCGTTTTGCCAAAGAATGCCATGTATTTCATGTAATTAGATCCCTGAGTTATTCATTTACAGCGCCAAGCTGTAAACAGTCAGATATCATGTGACTGCCAGTTTCAGAATCACTTCCTTTACCTTTGGATCTGTGCTTAATTTAAATGTCAAGCCACTCATATAAAACACATGGTCCATAATGCATCAAAGCACTGAACATATACAGTATGTATACTTTACTGCATTATATAGTGACAATATACTAAAAAATTATATAATTAAATTGGGACAAAAAACTTGCAATAAAATGTGTTACATTTTGAATTTTTGAAGTATGTTTTAAAACAATATTATTAGTACAACAGGCGTATAGTTATTAATGAGTGTGTTTTACTTGAAAGTGAACCATTCTTGCAAAAGAGATTCTAAATAGTACCAAATACTTTCAGCGTATATACAGTACTGTGCAAAGAAATGCTGTAGAGCAAATGTAGAGCCTTCAAAAATAATGAAATTAAATGTTTCTACATAATATATATAAGCCTTATGAACTTATACAGTAGGCATGAAATTTAAGGTATACAGTACTGTGCAAAAGTCTTAGGCACATGCAACGATGCCTTCAAAAATAATGAAATTAAATGTTTCTACATTAAAAAAATACTATAAAGAGCAGTAAACAGTAAGAAATGAAACAAAGTTGATATTTGATGGTGAAAAAAACAATAGTCTCAGGTGCAATGTGTGCAGTTTTATAAGGAAATGAGCTGGAAGTGTTACTGAGCATCTTGCAGAACCAGCCACAGTTCTTCTGGAGACTTTGACTGTCACACTTTCTTCTCATTTTTGCAGTAAAACCCAGCAGCCTTCATTATGTTTTTTTGTATGAAAAGTGTCTCTTATGTAATATGCTGCTTTCTTTACTGACATAGAAACCTTTTTCTATAACATTTAATTTACTGCTGGAAAACTAATGTTTGGAATCTAAAATGTTTTTGTACTGAATCAATAATGTAGAAATCGTAAAATAAAAATCTATAACAAAGTTTGTGCTAAAAAAAAATAGAGTTCCTAGGACATTTGCACAGTACTGTATATATATATATATATATATATATATATATATATATATATATATATATATATATATATATATATACACACATTTGCTGATATTTACTGGAATCCATTCTTCCATCTACCTGTCCCATGTTTTCTGTGCTATTGGCTGCCACACAACTCCAAGGCATAATAGATCCAACAGTTGGAAAAGTATTCTTTTCATCAAACGCTGCTCTTTTTTTCAACAACATACCTTTGTTGATTGGGGCCAAAGAGTTCCATTATTACTTCTCCAGTCCACAGCACTTGTTTACCAAATGCCTCTGGCTTAGCTAGATGTTTTTTGCATACTTCAGACATTCAGTTTTGTGTACGGTCATAGTTAAGGATTTTGTTTGGAAACTCATCCATGTGGATGATGTTTGTGCAAATTATACTGCAGAATAGAACAGTACACCACCAACCCTGTGTCGGCTAAACCTTCCTGCAGGTCGTTAGTATCAGATGGGGGTTTGTTTTGCCTTTCTGCCCAGCATACCAGCATTCTAACTGACTTCTTGGTCTTCCAGATCTTGTCTTGATTTCTACAGTTCCGCTTAACTGCCATTTCTTTTAAGACATTTCATACAGTGGAACCTGTGAGCTGGAAGCACTTTGATATGTTTTTATATCCTTCCTCTTCTTCAGAAGCATCGATTAGACTCATTTTCAAATCCTCAGTCAGATTGTTGAGTGTTAGCACAAGGTTTGAAGAGTCAGAGAATTTATTATGCTCTGGAATTGTTATTCCTAATGCCAATCCTTGACCTGCTTGACGAGTCCTAATGAGTTGATTAAGGCCTAAGGAGAACTTTTGCACATGCCACATTTACTATTTTTATTTTTCTATTTTTTTAAGGTCATCAGATATAAAGTAAAAGTCCATTACCATTTGCAGGAAAATGTTTTAATATAGTTTGCTGTAGTGGTTGTGTTTTCTTTTTTTTTTTTGTTTAACACCCACACACACCCAAAAACACCCAAAAACACCCACGCACACACTGGGCCTCTTTAAAACAGACTATCATTCATTCACACATTCATTCATTTGCGAAGTCCATGCTCAGTTTTGTCATTGTGCACCTGACTAAACCAAGCCGTTGTTTTGACTGTTTCTCTGGTTTGACCTGATCTGTTTATCGTCATTTGCCTTTGCTCTGCCTAGTTAACCCTGTTTGCTGATCACCTGACTTTTGCCTGTTTGACCTTGAACCTGACATACATTTTTTGGAATTGTTTTCCTGTGCGTCATTAAAACATTTCTTTACCTGCAACTGCATCTGTCTTCTCCTCCATTATCTGACAGGTGCCAATACTTTTGCATATAACGGTATGGTATGCACTGAATGGACAATAATATTTTTATAGACATGCAAATTAGTTTCCAAATTCATTTTCTTGAAATCTAATTTCTCTAATTAATCTAATAATATTTCGGGAGTAATGATTTCTTTCCCGTCACAGAACTGATTTTAATCAGATTTGAACTGTAGTATCAAATGAGTAAATAATCATACTTGTTTGGTGCAATGATGCATATTTGAGAATCTACAGAAATTTCATCCACCATCTGGAAAATCAGTATTATATTCATTCATTTCTCTACAAAATATCTGTTGTCTGTTCAGTGCATAACTTCCTGTTCAATCTAGTGGACAGAATGTATTGTCTTTTCACATTTGTTGATTAAACTGAAAGCCTTATATTATTTTTGGAGGCAAAGTGCAACAAGGCATTAATTGGTCTTGCATAAAAATAATGCATTTTGTTGCACAGAATTTATTCTGGGCATAAAAATGACCATGTTACACACTGCACTCAAAAAAACCTATTATAGTAAACCATCTGACAGCTTCATGTCAGCATTTCAAATATATCTGACTGTGGAAGCTAACAGGACTATGCGGTTTTTGCAAGCTCAGACTCTACACTCAACATCAAACGTAGCCACATCATACTCCACAAGCAGCTGCATACTGTTGTGTAGAAATGAGTGTGCAGGTTATGAGAAGGCATATGGCGACTACGCATTGTGTAGGAGTTAACAGGAAGTGGTCTTGAAGTGATAGATCTAACATCAGATATCACACCACACTCTTAACATGATATGGTCTTAAAGGCACAGATAGAAATTATTGAAAGTAGATATTCAGTTTGACTGGATATGTAAAGCTGATACCTGTCTGTAGTAGTCCAGATGTGCTGTCACTGATGCCAAAGTATTTCTGGAGGCTAGACAGAACTCCTGAAATCCAAAACAGAATGTGTGTTAGATGTAAAGCACAATGGTTCGGAAGGTTTCCGGCTCCTTCGAACTCTCCTAAGACTTAGGAGTTGAGCTGCGTCATTTACCTGCGATCGTGTAGCGATCCATGTAGTTCAGCAGGTTGACGTAGCACAGCACAGCCACGGCGACGTAAGATCTCCGGCGAGAGGGCATCGTGTTGTTTATATTAGTGATGAGAGGTTGGTTCTCTTCCGACTCGCTGGCTATGGAGCTATAGCGGTGGATCCCATTCGTGGATGATCTTAAACTCATCTTTTCTTTAGGCCCAAATGAGGTTTCATGTGTTTCTTCCTCCATTCTGAAGAACAGTTCTCACAGGTCTGCTGGAGCGGAGAAGTTTAAAAAGCTTAAATTCAGTTTTAAATGTGGTAAACAGTATTTTAGGGGAATTCCTCCTTCTGAGCACTAATGGGACGGAAAGAGTCATGCCTTGTCCATTCTTCTCTGCTGACAGCCGCACTGCAGCTTATTACCTTTGTGGAATGGAGTTATTCATATAGTCATCTTCAGTAAGTGTTTTATCCAATCAGGATCCTGCAGAGCCTATCCCAGGAACACTGGCAGTGAGGTGGGAATACACCCTGGATAGGATACTAGTCTTTCACAGGGCACCATGCACACACATTCACACCTAGGGGTAATTTAGAGTTGCCAACGCTATCCACTGTACCATAAACCACTGCTGCTAAACTTCAAGGTGAAAAACAAAAAAATCAACACTGCAAAATATGATATCAAGTATTTATCCCATCGACTAAAGTGGAAATTCTATAATATTTATCTAAGATTTCAATTTCCACTACTTATATTTCTACAAACTTCAGGAAATGTTCAGGTTTAACTGAAATGTGGTTTCATTTCCCATGTATCTCAATCCCACAATGTTGTACAGTAGAAGTATCTTATGGGCAGAAAAAAAAACTCATTTTGGGCAAAACCTGATTTATTTATTTATTTATTTTTGCCAGAATACATCAGAGCATCATCGCATGGATTTTCCCAGACCACCACACATTTTTTATGATATTATTAAACCTATTTCTAGACATTTAAACTAAATTCAACGTCAAATAAACAACATTTTCAGTTAAGAGTGTTTGTGCTATTTTAGTCTTTTTCACTATCATGACGCACTGCACTAGCAAAAGAGTTGAGTAATAAAAATAGGCAAATTTCTCCATTTATCTATCATTGCTAGTTCCTCAATAATTTGAAGTGAGTCTGTCGGTTGAACCAGAGAAGTCAGGAACTGAATACAAAAATGCCAAGTCTTGGGGTAACAGAAAATTCATAATGTCCATTTGGGGTCATTTGCTCATAAAAGTTTAGGAATCCCTGCTGTAGGCACATTTAATAATCCAATGGTAAATCATGTGACCTATATGGTTTGCTTTTTTCAGTATTCATTTAAAACCGTTTGGAGCTGCTGATTGTGATCCAGACATATTCATGTTCTTGAGTATCACAAAACCACTAACAATACCCCAGCTGTGTGCCCAACTTTGCCCACAAACACACCTCACAACACAGTGTAATTGTTTCACTACAGCTCGACACAGAACACAGCCAGCGTTTCAGTTTTTGAGATAGTGAAAGCAAGACTGTCAGCTCGGGATCACATCACACCATTACCAGTAAGTCATATGACCTGCCCAAGTGATCCATCAACCCTCTGTAACAGAGTAATTGAATGCTAATGCATCTTATACAGGTATTTAAAATTCTTAAGCATAAACTGGCTACATAAATACACTGACCTGAGTGCAGTCCTGACATCTTGTACATTTCAGTGCATGTATTTTTGCATCCTATGGTCTCTTCTTTTAGAGGCTCTGTGCTGTTGAGTTGTGTCAAGGTTGTGTGTGATATCCCTGCAATTTCAATAAACTACCTGATTATAAAGTTAGAGCTGAGCCCTGCCCCCATGTCTCCTCCCTCTGGTCACACGCCTGAAAACAGTTCCTTCTTGTGATGCAATATACACTAGAAGCCAGTTGCATTTTTTTTTTGTTTCCTCTTCTTGGTATTCTCAGCCCTACACTCCCCAGACCCGTCACACAGCTATCAGCAAAACTCTGAGGAAATGTGATCTTTTTTCTCAAATGAAGCATATGGCTTAGTTCAAGATACTATTTCTTGTATAACTTAACTCTGCACTGTGAGGCATTTGCATTGACAGACATGCTGAACAGACATTCAGTGTATTTTATTGTGTTGTCCAGTTCTCCTGAGCTTTCCACGTTGCTGGCTGGAGATCGATATCAAAGCAGATCAGAGCACAAAACCTTTGCCCACTGAGCCAGTAGTTAAAAGATTAATCAAACTAGAGCAATAGGAAAACAAAGCTCACCTCAAATTTTTAAAGACACTGCACCACTTTCTGTGTGTCCAGGATCTAACTCTATTATCTAACAACAAACTAAACAAATGCTTCATATTCAATGCAAAGCTGATGGGAACTTTCGTTTGAAACAAACCAGAAACTGCCTTGTCATGTTCCGTAACAGAGGTGTGGACACTTGAAAAAAAAAAAAAAGCCAATGTTCTGTATTATAGTTCCCTTTTATGTAAGCATAGACATAGAGAATTCTTATGATTTGTAAATTAGCCATAAAAACCCCTAATGCTCCCCTAATACTGCGAGTAAGCCACGGAAATGCAATCACACCTCATCAGGAACAGTTATAGGCTCTGTGATGATATTAAGGCTCTGATTCTTATCATGCTATAGCAGTTGATTTAAGTGAGGAAAAATATCTTTATTTGAACTCTGTTGTTTTTGTCTGTAAACTTTGGTGGTGTGATTAGATGTTGCATTATTTCAGTACTGTAGTCTATTTAAAAACTTACAGTTTGTATAATTAAGCAAATACTGATAATTATAGTACAGTAACTTACTTGTAGATAGAGCAATAGCTTAATATAGAAACCTGGCAAATTAAAAAGAAATCAGGTGAAAGATGGGTGAAAATTGCACGCTTTCATTCAATGCAAATCATTATTGTTCTAATGATACCGACACTGACCTCTTGTTGACATTTTTATTACCACATATGTCAGCAATCTCACCACTATGGCCTGGTTTATATGTTATACAATGCAAGGGTTTCACATACACACAGCCGCATACGTGTCTGCCAGTGGATTTGGACATAACGTGAGCGGGTCAACTTGGGGGTAGAAAATTTACTACTAAATGAAAGTCTTGCTTTTCCAGAGCCATTCCTGGGAGCACTGGGTGTAAGGCAGGAATGCACACTGGATGGGACACCAGTTCATCTCATGGACACCATGCACACACATTCACATCTAGTGGTAATTTAGCATAGCTGATCCACTTATTTGTTTTTGGGAGGTGGGAGGAAAACAGAGAACCAGGAGGCTCAGGGAGAACATGAGGGAGAAACTCTACACAATCAGTAACCTGAGCTCAGGATCGTACCAGGGATCCTGGTCCTGTGAGGTGACAAAGCTGTACCACCACCATGCTGCTATATCACTATGCTGCCCTTTAGTTCTTTCATTTTGTTTTTATTTTTCTTCCTCCCAGTAGACGAATTCAAGTTATGCGAAATATGACGGAGGATGCGACCTGCGCACAACGCCCTCACATGTTTGCAGCTATGCAGGCACAGAAGTGTGTAAGAATAACATTCATTACACTTTAAGTTAGCCCCACTTTGTCGTATTGTAGTTATCTTTATTATTACCAATTACCACAAACTCCTACTATAGGTCCCTGGAAGACTAGTGGTTAGGCCTTGGTGCTCTCACCGCCACACCCCGGGTTCGATTCCCAGACAGGGAACCACCCCCAGCCATTCCCAATTGGGGAGGGTTGCGTCAGGAAGGGCATCTGACATAAAACCTGCACCAAATCAAACATGTGGACCAATGATCCGCTGTGGCGACCCCTAATGGGAACAGCTGAAAGAACAACAACAGCCACAAACTCCTACTATGACAGGACTTTAAATATTGTCCATGTTCCATAACTAGACGTTTTACTGTGTAACATCATTTTTGTCTTTGTCTTTGTTTCATCATGTGCTTCTTTCTGTCTGTTGTTCTGACTCTACCTTCTCTTAATTTGTGGTATGACACATTGTATGAGAGAAAAGAGGGGAACTTCTTCTCCTCATCATTCTTCTCCTAATGCCCAGAGGTTCCTTCTCTTTTTTTATAAGCTACAGCCTATGGTTTGATTATTGCTGATCAACAGATTTCTGTTTCAGTAATAAACCGCATTAATAATTTCAGAGAAGAAGATCAATAAATTGACTTATAAATCAGGATTTAAGGGTGCTGACTGAGTCTAGAAATGTGACTTATCACTATTAGGGGGAATTCTTCATGTCTTACAATATGGAAAATATCTATTTTCAGTTTTAAAATATGGCAGGATTTTATACGCAGTAGAAAAGCAGATTCCACTGATTACATATTTATTACATATTACATATACAGATTACATATTTATTTATTTATTTATACTCAAGGTCAGGAATCTTTGTCATTAAATAGTATACATTTTGTATATTTAAATTTTATGCATAATATGAAATTTTAATTATAGAATTATAATTGCTTTTGTTTCTTCGTCAAAGAAATTATTATTATTTTTTAATTTGCTGAATTTGACAAATTGTGTAACTATTAATATATTGCATTTCCCAATCCTGGGAAATGCAATATATTAAATACCAAGTAAACACAGTGGGTGATTTTTTCAAATGAATTCAGAGTTCAAATGAAATTTTTTAGGACATATTATAACGTGTGTTGTGCCTGTTTCAGAGGCAAGAGGCTTGAATTTGAAGTCTCCACCTAGTGGGCAAGCATCTTAACTTCCTAATAAAACACAGTGATATGAAACCTACCTCTTGGTTTTTGTTCTGTTTTAATAAAAAAAAAGGCCTTTAAATCTCTCCATATTATGTTATGTATTATTAATAACCTTATTTCCTAAAACACAGCATTAATGCTGTGTTAATGTTAGTTAATGTTTAGACACTGTGTAAGATGAAGCAGTGATTCATGCTGAAATATTGATTATTTTAATTGGCTCTCTATCAGCTGATGCTATATCATTGATATCATTTTGATGTCTGATCTCTCAGAACACACTGTATCTCATATCTCATGCATTTTTTTCCTAACCTTAATAAAGCCACATAGTTTTATTTGCTGGTTTGTAGGTGTTGAAGCAGACTTGTGTTTTTCTGAATATTTAAGTAGTCTTTCAGTAACTTTTAACCTCAAAACTATTCAGAAATCTTCACTACAAAAAAAAAAAAAAGGTTTAACCTTTTACCCAGTACATTTTCAAACCCTACATGACTACCTTTCTCTGTAATTATATATTTGTGAAGTTCTAAGGTGACTTTTTAGCCTCAGGCAGCTTCGTGGAGTTGATCTAAATTACTAAGAAAAGTAAACTTTAACTGATGTGACAGCAAGAATGAGATTTAATACTCAGCATTGTAATCTATCTGCTGCTTCAACACAAGGCAGTTTGTGTTGTGAGAGCTAGCTATTGTTGGTAGCATTCAGGTGTAGCCTCAGAGTTTATCATTATGCTAGGTAACATTTGAGAGATTTGGAATTAAGCTGCTGTTAGTTAGCCTTAGGTAATGTTTACACACTTGAAACCTGATAAAATCAGTGTGTGATCTGAGTCAGATATCATTTGTGAAACTTTCTTGTAGTTTACTTTCATACTTTTATACTTTTCATGATTAAATTGAGTGAAGAATTTGAAGAGTATTTATTTAGATGATTAAATGCACTTTGACTTGAGTTAAGAATTTGGGTCCTTTTAGCATCTCTGATGTTAATCTGATGTAATATTTATGTAATATTTAATATTATATTTCCTTACATAAATTAACAAGTTAAATCTGGACATTGGTTGCTTTTTCTTATCATAAAAAACGACACACTAATATCCATTTGAATTAGTTCGAGATTATTATTATTATTATTATTATTATTATTATTATTATTATTATTATTGATTTATTTAATGTTTGCTTAGCGCATGCGCAAACGCGAAGCCCATAAGTGCCCTCGAGCTCTCTCTTTTCTCGTGGCTTCACCGGGGATACTGCGCATGCGCGCACCGGATCAGAATGTTGAGCAAAACGGACTAGAAGAGACGGCCAGACAGCGACGAGTATTTAAAGCCTGCGCTTCTTTTCCTTAGTTTAGTTTGAACGCGTATTATAGTCATAGTACAACAGAGATAACGATGACGGAGCCCCAGTCAGCGCTGTTACTCAGGAGACAGTTGGCAGGTAAATACAACAATGACTGCTGGCGAGTGAAATGGAAGTGGCTAAGCTAAAAGCTAGCTGCCAACCGGTAGCGTGTTAGCTAAGTTAGCTAATCGACTTCTTCGCTCGTGCTTCAGTTCCAAGCCTCTTTGTTTTGCTAAACACTTTAAATTAATACTTAGCAGTTGTACGTAGTGTCGCTTTGGTGTCAGTAGATACTTGTTGTGTTCATTTCGAGTTTGAAGGTTTATAAATGTTAAAGATTCGGGACGTTTTTACAGAATTTCTGGCCTGTTCAGCCGGCCGGCAGCATTGCTAAATGCTAACTAGCTTGCTAGCATGACTGCTTACGTATTGACGTCTGTGAAGCCACGTCTAGCTAGCAGGCTTTCCTTTTTCTTCATTCCTTCTCGCTTATTATATTGCCTCTTATTACTGAAACTGAAATACGAGTATTATTTTTACAGCATGGTGACTGATTGCAGGGTTTGTTCTCGTTGGTATACCAGTGTTTATTAGGCGACATGTTGTGTGCACGGCTGCTGCAGCAGGGTAATCAAATCCCTTTGTTTTTTTCCTCAGCTAGCAGGCTAAAGCTAGCAGGCTAAAGTTAGCAGACTCGGTTAGCCAGCTTTTAGCCAAGGGGTCAGACAGCAACAGCAGCAATCCGATCACACATCAGACGCGTTTGTAAGGGGGATTAACACGCAGGCGCTGATCTGTGGTGGTGTTGGTGTTATTTAAAGTCGTATATATGTGTTTTGCTTTCTCTCTGCTCTTTTGTCCACCGCTAGCAGTGATCAGGACTCTCTCAGCCTGATGCCTGACTGACAGCTCACTGCTTTGCTTTGGGGGTCCCATGATGTGCACATCAGGGTTAGCAACATACCATAATTTCAACACTACATTGATCTCAGTGACTGATAACAGAGTGACACTATGACAGAAAAACAGCACTTGTCATTGTGACATGTTTACAACAAATGCAAAATGGTTTATACCGTTTTGTGTTTCTGTGTTAAGCGCATAATAAATGTTAATAAATGACATTTACAGCATTTAGCAGGTGCCCTTATCTGTAGAGTGTTTTCTAATCTCTGTCAAAAACTTCCTCATGCTAATGTAAATAGGTCAGGGTCTAAGAATACTAGAGAGGGGTTACTACAGCCATTAAAAAAAAAAACCCTGCAGAATTTATTACCTCCTGTATGTTTTAGCGATGTTATTGGCACTGAAATGGAAATTGTTGGAAAATTAAATTCATAGGTTTTGGCGTGTATTTGAAACACATTCTCAAATTGATGATAAATAAAGCTGAAGACAATTTGAGTCCGATTTACACTAAATAGCGTACATACTCGACAGCAGACAAAACTCTAAAACTGAACTGACTGCATACACAAACCAGATTCTCCCAACTGTTTTTACCCTTACAGTGATTTGGCTCGAAAGACTAAGTGTTGTGCAATGTTTGCTATGAAACACCATACCCCCGCCCTTTAGAATCAGCATAGAACACCCCCTCCAAACACACACACACACACGCTTGTACATAAGCAGCGAGAACATTTGTTTCGTGCCAAATGTTCACAGCTGAGAGCAAACACCTCCAAGCCTATCCTGGCACCATGCCAAAGATCCTCCCCATCCAAGGGCTGTAAAGAGATCCTCCGGACCCTGGCTGGATGGCTCGATTCGTCCTCTTTCCAGCCGGAGCAGATTGACAGATTGGAATCAATCATGTTATGACTGCTTTCTCGTAGCACCAGCATAGTGAACTTACTGAACCCCGCTTATGCCCCTGAGCGCTCAGCTGCACCGGGGAGAAACAAAGAGTTTGCGCACACCACATGATTTTAGCCCTGATTTCCCAGGGCTAATTTTGGGGCTCTGCGGGTACTCGCTGCATGCTCATGTGGTGTTAACAGTTCAGCCATGCTATTTTCTCAGTCTGCAAGCGATCACTGAGGCTCTGCTGAATTGTGTAGCGCAAAACCCTCAGCAAGTAGTTGCGAGTTCAGCGATGAGAATCAGCCAATGAGAGTTCGAGAGAAAATCTAATTCATCTTCTGTAATGTGCAGCAGATCCCTGAATCCAGTTTGTCATCTATCTATTTGTGTGGGAGGATGAGGGCAAAATGTAAGCACAGTAGTATTGCTTTTATAAGAAATTATTTGGCCTGGTTGATTCCTGTGCATGCGTGCACCAGATCTTGATTCCTTGACTCGATTCTTTCTTGGGCAAAGTGTCAAAAACTTTTTTTGCAATTTACCTCCAGTCGGGACTGTAAATAAATGTAGAGAGTTATCTCATTATAAACTGCTTATTATAAAATTATATAAACTACGCATGTATATTCTGGTGAACAGCAGCCCTGATAAACAACGCACCTTTTTCATTAACTTTACTTTAGAAACCCATTTGTGTTTTGAGAGGGAAGACTTTTGCTGATTTATCTGTTTGGCAGCACGGACAATGGAAGCTAAGGTACATCAGAGAAAGATGTTGTGTTGCTTTGCTCTGATGTCAGACAACAGGTTATTAAGATTTGTGTAGGCTACAAAATAGGAGAAAAGGAAGCATATTATGAAATATAACGCTATTTTTGTCGATCTTAAAGCCGCAGACACCATGTTTAAATCGTGCAAATTAATAGCCGTCGCAGTATTTGGAATCCATCCGTGATTCCCGATACTATCGTCCCAAGCATAATGGATGGAAAATGCAAAATAGATGCAATAAGTTTAGTAGTTTGTGGAAATGTTGCACTGAAATTTGCTGTCTGCTCATCTCTGTCCAAGAACTGTCATGTGACTCTGAAATATTTTAAATATAAGTCAAATAATACCCTATAATGTTGCACCTCTTTTGCCAAACTTCACTCTATTTTGCTTCATAGTTGAGATTTAGGAGGAAGCTACGATTACACATAAACAGCTTCTCTGTATCTCGCCGCAGATGAATTTTGCACAAGTCTAAAGCACCACTTACGTGACCCTTGGGTGATGCGAATGCATCACGTGAAGAAATACTAGTAATACTATGAAGAAATAAGTTTTACTAGCATGAAACATGGCTGAGCTGAGTTTGGTATTGTGGTCATTCCTGCAATCTGTGAAAAGATAGCTAATTTCTGAATGTGGTTTGTACACTGTTTTTGTTGTTTAGAGGTCAGCTTTAGCTTGTTACATGCCCTGTGTAATAGTCTTACCCTGGCATTCACTGACAAGTCAGTTAAAGGCCAATGAGCTTTTACCTGCAGGTCATTTCCTGGAAATAAGATTGGATTTATACATGTACCTTGTTGTCCTTGGGATGGTAAAACAAAACCCAATTCAAATTGTTAAACTGACCAGACAACTTATTTGAAGGTTTTTTTTTTAAATATATATATATTTAAACCACCACTCATGTTTCTTCTAGGTGGTTCTGCTTTGTGTAATCGGGTCAGAATGCTCATATGATTCATTTGCTTATAAAAGCCGACACCACAGGCAGCCAGTTATTTCATCAACATGTTCTGTGTTCCTTCAGTCCTTGGTGATTGTTTTGCTGTGCTTCGTAAGCAGATCACATGCAAAAGGCCGTGCCAGGCCGGTCCTCATAACTCACACGGACAATCGGGCACCGCATGTGCTCTTAGATTTACACTCCGTGGCTCCAGCCCTGTGCCGTTTAAACCTGAGCGTGGCCACAAACAGGAACCTGAGCTCCTTTCTTACTGATCTGAAATCAGGTCTGCAGTTTCCATCAGTGGCTATGTTTAGGACAAGGACGGGGGGAGGGTGGTCCACCTTCCTTTCTGGAGCGTCAGAGCAGTGCTGTTTCCAGGCGTTCTTTTACCTGTAGGGAAAATAATTTATTTTTACAAGGGATTCTAATTTTTTTAATTGTCTCATTGAGGTTGTTTTAGGGTTTTTATGGTTTTTCCCTTTTAATCTGAACAGGCTGAAAGTATTAAACTTCAATCCTATCAGTGTGCTTTAGTAATTTAAAAAAAATTCTCCCATGTTCTCGTTAATGATCACAGTTTCTGTATATGTATCAATGTATAATATGATGTCGCTTCAACTTCTAATGAACCATAATTATTATCCAATATTTTTGATACCTTTATTTCCCTGTTGAACAAACAGCAAATCCAAACTTAATTTCACGTTTATGTTGTCCTTTAAATCCATTTTTTTAATGCGGAAAAAGTGATTAAAGTATGCTGTTTGGCAAAACACTCCAGGATTGAAGAAACACTGCGTTCTCGTTAATATAAATAAACTAACATTTTAGTTTTATATATTTATAGGATGTTTTGTGCTTTGAGAACGAATCTCATCTGCTGTTATTATATGCTGAAAGAGAGAGTAACTGAGGAAAGGCAGCACATTGAGCAAAAAAAATATATATATATCATCGTTGTGTAGTGCTGCTTAGCCAAAAATAGATTGTTTCGTTTTTCGTCTAGTCAGCAATGCCATGTCCTTCTGTGCAATTGCTAGCTTGTCGTGCATAATAAAGTTATGGACACGCTAAGAATGACAGCAGAGGTAGCAATGTGTTTATTACAGTAACGGATTACACAGCCAGAAGGTTTTCAGTGCAGTCCCTGATGAGAGCTGCTGGAGTAAGGAAGCTGTTCAGGTTAAAAAAAAAAAAAAAAAAAAAAATTAACAGGTAGAAGAGAACGTATTTTAATCGGTATCTTGAAAAAGTCAGCAGTGAGGTAACTGTTTGGTCATACACCGTGACTCTTGCTGTGATACTGTGATATGGCCATACTCGTAGCCTTCAGTGCAATAAATTCAATAAATTTTGACAACATTTCTGTAACACTTCATCACCTGAATTTGATTTCTGACCCTTAAACGACAGCGACAGATATGAGAGTAGACGAGTGTCAGTGAAATTGGGATGATGCAAATGATATTCAGGTGACGGGTGACTTCGCATTGTGTGTTTGTTGTATTGCACAAAGTGTGAATACAATGGAAAATCTGGTGTTTTTTTTTTTTTTTAATTGTGTGTGTGAGTCATTTGCATCATGTTCTGTTTATACCTTAACAACAATTTCAACTGGTATACTGGATCAACCATCAGAAGTCTTTTCTTACTGCTCAGTGTCGGGTTTAAAGTTTACTCACAGCATAAAATAGTGCCACCATTTACTCAGTTCCAGCCTGAAACACAAGCACATTTCTCCATCATTAATAACTATCTTTGTCTCTCTTGCAGAATTGAATAAAAATCCAGTGGAAGGCTTCTCTGCAGGACTGATAGATGATAATGACCTCTACAGATGGGAAGTGCTAATAATTGGTCCTCCTGATACACTCTAGTAAGTGCAGTCCGTCTCCTGGGTTTACTACACCTGCCCTAACAGGAGCGTGGAGTAGTGAGTTTATGGGATCAGACAGAATGCAATATTGAGTAACTTTTCTGACATTTATCAAAGGTTAGAGCCCTGGTATGGAGTCAGCTGTGAAGTTTGTGTGCTGGTTTTCCCACACCCAGTTCAAGGATAATTCTGTCCAAAGCAAATATACACTCAATTGTCATGCTTGTTGACAATCAGATATCATTTTGTTTGGCAAAAAAGTTGAACAAGTCGAACAGCTATTTGAGATGCTTGCTAACACACTCCACTGGGATTTATTTACAAGAACTAGGAAATGAATATAATGTGAATGAGCATGCTAGCTAGGAGTGTGGAAAAGTAGGCATACAAACACACACAAAAACCACTGAATCTAAATGAAGGTATAAAAGTATAAAATAAAACCTTTGTAATCGGACTGAAGTTTAAATATGAGGTTTAATAATTCCTAAAATGTTAAATAGCACATCTGTATTACATCTGGGTTTAATGTGGTTACATCTCACTGAATAGCCTTTGATGTGATTTGTATTCTGCTGCTGGTTTTCTTTTAATAAAACTTTTAATAAAACTCCTCTGTGTTAATTTTTTTTTAAATTAAAAATCTTTATTAGATGCAACAGTAGACATTACACAACAAGAGACTTGTGTGTGAAGCTCATGCTGTAGAATATGTGATGTAGGTGATAATG
Source organism: Pangasianodon hypophthalmus (assembly GCF_027358585.1). Classification (NCBI taxonomy): domain Eukaryota; kingdom Metazoa; phylum Chordata; class Actinopteri; order Siluriformes; family Pangasiidae; genus Pangasianodon; species Pangasianodon hypophthalmus. The sequence continues at coordinate 8,202,461 of NC_069736.1, read as the reverse complement.
GTTGTTGTTTTTCCTGCATTCTTGCACTTTCTAAACACACATTTTGTGTCTACAGTGAAGGTGGAGTGTTCAAAGCCCATCTCACATTTCCCAAAGACTATCCTCTCAGGCCTCCCAAAATGAAATTCATCACAGAAATATGGCATCCAAACGGTAAAAGTTTTAGTTCCTTCTAAAAATTGAAATTCACTGATGAGCTATTTATGGCTTGTAATGATTTTTTCCTCTGTGTATATATAATCTGTTAATACTGGGACTTCTCAAGAGAATAGATAGGGATATTCCATGCATCAGTAACACAGTGATTTGTTTCTTGTCAAATATTAAAACCTCAGTAGCTATGTCATTAAAAACAGATGTGGCAGATTTTGGAAAAAAATAAAATAAATAGTGTTAGTTTAGTGGTATATCTTTGAATGAATGTGATTGACACCTGGTGTTTACATGCATCCTGGGAGATCCGATTGTAAGTGGACAGTGTTAAATACAGGTGTAAACATGGTATCTGATCATTCAAACCACATTTGTAGGTGGTCTGAGATGTATATGACCACATAACATCTGTAGTGTGAACACAAAAACGTCTCAATGTGCCTTTGCTCAATCAGCGCAAGACTAGAGCTCTTCCCCGCTAGGCCAAAGGCTAAAGGAGATGCTATAACAGCAGAGATGAAAGCAGCTGCTTTTCATAGCTTCTTTCATCGTCTTCTCTCATTCATTTCTAACTTTAGTTAGCAGACCACGCGTTTAAACAGCCCATACAGGTACATGAGAGGATTCACTGGACATTTTTTACCTGAAAATGAATGCAGCAGAGGATGGGTGTAATGAATGTGCACAGCACCCTTCCTCCCACGGAAACGAAAGGATGAAATCCAATCACAAGTGGTCACTAGAGATGCATTCATAATGCTGCGTATAAACGGCTATGCTTCTCGGCTGTCCGCTTGTGATCAGATCACTCGAGACAGATGTTAAGACCAGGTGTGAAGCGGGCCTTCGACATAGCCAGCCACACAGTTCATTATACAGCAAAACAGCCTGCACAATGTGATCTAGCTTCCTCTCCAGAGTTCACGCTTTCTAATTTCCTCTTCTTGGTCTTGTTTCCAGTTGACAAGAACGGTGATGTTTGTATTTCTATTTTGCACGAGCCGGGGGAGGACAAGTACGGCTACGAAAAGCCAGAGGAGCGCTGGCTTCCCATTCACACAGTGGAGACCATCATGATTAGTGTCATCTCTATGCTAGCTGATCCTAATGGAGACTCCCCTGCCAACGTGGATGCAGCAGTAAGTCTCCCTTCAAGAAGTTTAGAAACACTATTACATTTCAGAAAGTCTGATGGCAGTGAGCTGATGGTTAGTATCGGATTGCAATGAAGAAAATCTATCCACTTTCAGCTTTACTAAAGAAGACCGTTTTTTAATATTTCAGAAAGAGTGGAGGGAAGACCGACATGGTGAATTCAAGAGAAAAGTTGCCCGTTGTGTACGAAAGAGCCAAGAGACAGCCTTTGACTGATATTCATCCAGCAGCTTGTAGCGTCACTATTTTCAGGGTAAGTGTTGGACTTTACCCATGTGCTTTTATAGCCAAGATCCCGTGACTTGTTTATTTTGGTTTATCAAGCTAGTCTTGCTAAGCTATATATTCACCAGTGAGGAAAAAAATAAAGGTTGCCAGAGCATGATGCAGGAAGAAAAAGATTCCTGCCTTTAATCTAGTGCACTGAGCCTTAGTCCTAAGCCAAATAAACAAAACCTGAAGTGTGGGGCCCGGTTATTCAGAAGTTGTTAGTCACTTTGTGTTTGTGTGGTGTTGGCGCTAAGCTTTTGTGTCATGGGTAACCTGTTTGAACAGGTTCAGGGGAGCACAGTTGGGACTCCATGCACAAAGAGTTAGTGCAGAAAGCATGCCTTTTTTTTTTTTTTTTTTTTTATAAATTCAGGCCCTGAGTGGTAACCTAAAGTTTAATGTAGCCTAGTAATGCTGATTGAGACTGTTTCAATTCCAATAAAACTGTCTTGCATTTGATTTCATTTGAAAATTAATTAAAGTTTTTAATAATGTTTGTTTATTTGCCCACATTAATGTTGCTTGTGGCTAATCTTTAGGTCGTATGTAACTTGGGAACAACATGAAACTCTTCCAACAAAGTTAGGCCAAGTTTATTCACTGTATATGCTCACTACAATGTGCATAACTTAACAGAGCCGCAGGACTCTGCAGTTTTATGGTAATACTTGTAGAGAATCAGCTACTTGTACACAGATGACAAATTAATTTTAACATTTTGCTGGCGTGGTTTGAGTCCCCTTAGAGCAGGGATTCCCAAACGATCCCAAATGGACATTAAGAATTTAAGCCTTAAGCCTGTTTTTTTTTTTTTTTTTTTTCTTTTTCTTTTTTTAAAAAATATATACATTTTATTTCCAGATGTGTAATGTGGGAATACTGTAACATTTGTTAGTAACATACATACATGTAACGCAAGTGACTGTGGTTTTTATTCACCCCGGGTGGTGTGATAAGACCTGACACAAAGTAAAGGAGCCTGGTTTATACTCGATGCATGACACTCACTGTTATCTTTATGTGTTATGTACATCCGGAAGATTTAAAAGTGACCTTCATTAGATGGAACGAGCCAAACCATCCCTGTCCGTCAGGTTTCCAAGTCCAAGTGTGAAATATTGCATGATTTCACACTAATGAGCTCTGTCTCTCTTAAAACTTTCTGCTGCCAGCGTGGTTATTGTTTTGGGCTGCATCTCAAAACTAACTCGGACATTGTAGGCAATAGTTTTTACTAAACTATTCACTATTCTCTCACACACTCTTCACCCTCCTGCCGTCTGGCAAACGGTACCGAAGCATTTGGGCCCTCACGACCAGGCTGTGCAACAGTTTCTTCCCCCAAGCCATCAGACTCCTCAATACTCAGAAACTGGACTGAAAGAACACACACACACACACACACACACACACACAGCTGTACATCCTCTTTGCAATTTTTTACACATCCCCGCATTGCATTATGCTGCTACAAATAAGCTGCAACTTCTTATGTTTACACCTATTTCAGCAACTTATATTGTACTGTTTTTTTTTTTTTTTTTTTTTTTTTTGCACTATTGTCACTGGATTCACTTTGTAATAGAACTGTGTACTGGTCGGCGCTGCACTGGGACTTACTGTGTCCGTTGTCTCTCAGTAGTCATTGTACTGTCTTGTGCTGTCTGCACGTGTTTGCACTTGTGCACTTTATGTATAAATTTATGTAGTCCCTTGTAGTTCTGCGTTGTTCTGTGTTTGTCCTATGTAGCACCTTGGTCCTAGTTATGTACTAACTGGCTGTATATGGTTGAAATGACAAACTCCACTTGACTTGACTTGACTAATGTGGAAAACACAGAAGGCTGGTATGCAAAACAGACTTTTCAGTAGGCTTGAAGACTACAGGAAAGGTTTTTAAATTTCAAACACTAACTGTAGTAGGAAGGCCTATTGGGTAATAGGTGATTTGTAATAGGAAAATAACTGCAAATTAATGCAGCGTTTTTCTGACTAATCACCTGAATCCTGTTATGAAACATTTCTATCCTGATGCGAGTGGTCTCTTCCAGCATGACTCACGGAAGGGCTCAGGGAATGGTTTGATGAGAATCAAAATGATAGAAATCGTATTCTATGGCCTAAGCACTCACCAAATCTCAACCTTATTCAAGACATATGGGAGAATAAGGCCCAGTGCTGTAACACAATCATCAAAACCCCAATTGAGGGAATGTATTTTGGAAAGATGGTGCTTATTCCTCTCCCTGTGGCCTATCCCCTTACTAATGCACTTTATGCTGGGTTTTTTTTTTTTTGGTCTGTCTGTATTTGCTCACTGAGTAAAAGTATACCAAATATGATCCATTTCCTCCTCCCAGCAACACATGGTTCATTTTCAAAAAAAAGCTTTTAGGACATTTAGATAGATTTGTATTATGTGAGTAAAAATTGAAATGGGATCTTTATTGTTAAAATTGTTTGTGTCAAGTTCCCTTATTATGCATTTGCAATGTAATAATATAGAAATAGCACTGACTTCTGTTGGATTTAGCGTTTAATTATTATATTTCTGTCGTTACCAGGTATCCAGTCGAGAAACAACATGGCACTGTTTTCCTGCACTCTACCACCCTATTGCCGGATTCTTCTTGATTGAGCGTTGGCAGAAACAAGCTGGCATCAATAGGCTGCAATAGAACAATAACGGCTCCTACAGATACGGACGGAACGTGCCAAGCAAATGCCAACATCCAAAAAAAGAGAGAAAAACCATAACATAAGATGATTACACATTTTTACGCAAGTTTATGAACTGATACAACATTCAGGAAAGAAATTGTAAAGACCTGTAAATAGCACAGACATAAAAACCGGATAATATATAAGACTCCTCGTATCCATCCAGTGAAACACTTAGTACCAAATAAATAAATAGCGCTTTCTGTAGGTAGAATTCGAGTCCTGTAAAAAAAAAAAAAGAAAAAGAAAAAAAAAAAATCTTAAACAGAATGGTTAATTTCCCCTTTCCTTCCCCCAGCAGCTTCTCATGTAGTGCTCATCAGTTCTTTTACAGGTCATGTCGAGGGAGATGCGTAGCAATGAAAAGGGCCTTTCCCCCATCTCGTAGATTTTCATTGTCTATGAGCCTCACACTGACAAACTAGAAACAAACAAGCCAGAAAGGTGTTTTTTCTTTATTGGCATGTAGTATTTGAGGGAGGGTTTGATGGGAGGGCGGGTTGTTGGCGCTACTGATGTTCAGCATGTCATGTCAGGGGTTGGACGCTCACTTAGGGACACTTGAACTAAACGTAATTGATGTAAAGCATGGGAAAAGATGATTTCTGAAACAATCAATGAGCAATTGGATTGGTTTTAACTTTAGGGGTGGGGGTGGGACTGGGGTGACACTGGGGGCGTGTCCCTGCTTTGGCTGTAGAAAAGTTCTACTAAACAGGTCTGCACCTGTGCTTGGTTCTGCGGTGAGTTTTCAGCGATGGGACAGCTGACGAGGAAACCCATCAGATGTGATAACCTGCATGTTTAAGCTCATAGGTTTTAATTTGTCCTTTTTGTTTTTGTTTTTGTTTTGTTTTTTTTTTTGTTTTCAAAAGTGCCTCCGATTGCTTGGCTTGTTGCACCTCCTGCATTGGATCCGGAGCTAAAAACGGGAGATGTCGAAGTCTCTCTGCGCTCTTTCAGGCTCGTGTCGATGTGTGATTTTTCTTTTTTAATCCTTTGTACCAGCAGTAACGGATTATTAAAGATAATTTGGTGTAGCAATAATGGCCCCTTTGCCCAGCTGTGTGTGTGTAGTGTGTCCTATTTCCCCGACGTGTGAAGATTCAATATTCGGATAAAATTTAGAAACAGGTAAACATTTATGCATAAACTTTTGCCCATCATCTGAGAGAATTCCTTTGCAGAGCTTTGTTTTTCTTTTGTGCGTTGTCTTTGATAGGATTCGGTAAGCATGCTTTAACGGTAGGTTTCTCACAAACAGTTTCTTGGATTTTGTTCAGAAGGGGGGTGTATGTGTGTGTGAGCGTGTGTATCCGAATGTTACAGAGTAAGAATATGTTTCACCATCCCACTTCTCCCCACAATCCTTTATTCTCCGTTTAATTTTATTATGGCTCTGACAGACTACTGCAGTTCTCTTGCCTAATGTACAAAGACAAAATACTGATGTATATTTTTCATGTTATGGAAGTTGTCTCCTTCTCTAGTGAATTCTTCTAAAATATAATTTTTTTCCAATACTTGTGGTATTCCTGTATCTGTCTCGTTAATTGTGTTGCCTTTCGAGTACGGCTTCATATTAGGACTCGACAAATATCACCAGAAAATGAGAATGAGTCGGTCAGTAGTGGTAGAGATTATGGAGGAACTGGTTCAGAGTTTAAAGTGTTCCCTGAATCATATTTATATATATATTGCATGTTAAGAATATGAGCATTACTTTAGCTATTAAATATAGAAATCCAATGTGTATATTTCTCCAAAAACAAATCTAATGACTATGAGTAAGCAGACTATCCTACACTATATGTGTTAAAGATGTGGGCTAAAGACTAAATTGCTCCTTACCCCAAGGGTTCGCAAACTTTTTGCAACCAGTTACTGCTTTAACTGTAAAGTGCATGATTTTGACAGGCCACTCGAGTTCTTCCACACTAACAGTGGCAAACCATGTCTTCATGTAGCTCGCTTTGTGGGCAGGTCTGGGCCCGTTAGTTCCAGTGAAGGGAAATTGTAATTTTACAACATACAAAGACATTTTAGACAATTGTGTGCTTCCAACTTTGTGGCAACCATGTGACAGTCAGGTGTCTACCTACTTTTGGCCCCGTAGTGTAAATTTGATAATGGTGGGTTGGTAATTCCACCATTGTATCAAACGTGGCTATGCTTCATGGACCCCTGGGGATACCAGGACAACAGTTCGAGAACCATGGCCTTACATCATGGATTCTAGTTCATATGGCAAAACACATCACGACACGACAGTTTTTATAAAACACGATATACTGTATATTGTTACCTTGGTATTACTCTTCTATATAATTTAAGATACAATGACAGAACCTTATATTTAGTGTCAGCAAAGAAGTATTGTCACCTACAAAAACTGACTTCAATAAAACCTTAAGTCTAAAAGAAATATTTAGCAGGGAAAATGATATATTTATCATGTAAGTTGGTCAGTGTTGTACAAGTAGTGAACATTTGATATTCTATCACAATATAAGAGAGTACTATAAGGTGGGAAATAATGGGTTCTATACCTTGTGTAGTGTAATATATATATATATATAATAAGCGCCTTATGAACTTATACAGTGGGCATGAAATTTAAGGTATACAGTACTGTGCAGAAGTCTTAGGCACATGCAAAGATGCCTTCAAAAATAATGAAATTAAATGTTTCTACATCTAAAAAATACTATAAACAGTAGTACACAATAAATGAAACAAAGTCAATATTTGGTGTAACAACACTTTGCAGTACAGTTTGTGCAGTTTTATAAGGAAATGAGCTGTAAGTGTTACTGAGCATCTTGCAGAACCAGCCACAGTTCTTCTGGAGAATTTGACTGTCACACTTGCTTCCTATTTTTGCAGCAAAACCCAGCAGCCTTCATTATGTTTTTTGGCTGAAAAGTGATCTCTTACATAATATGCTGCTTTTTTTCTGACATACAAACATTCTTCTGTAACATTTAATTTAGTGCTGGAAAACTAATGTTTGGAAATCTAAAATGTTTTTGTTCTGACTCGGTAAGAGAATCCGACTAGGAGGATCTGAAAGCTGCTTTAAGGATACACAAAAATTGGAGGTAGTTACAAAGTCACCTGGAAGGCATGCGAGTTATTCAAGGAGGGAGATACGTATATTTGGAACTGAATTTACATTTTTCCCACTAAATATCTTAAAATACACTACAGGACTATTTAAGTATACTTAAGTATGAATGGAAAAAAAAAACACACTACCACATTAAATATTGGTATAAATTTGTTGTTCTTTCCCTTTTTTTTTTATTCTAAAAGTATGCAAATTCTTTTGCACTCAAGTGTATCCTGGCTCTCCAGTTGTGCTTTCAAAGTGACCCCATCATGCAATACCCTAATATTGAAAATAAAGAAAAATTAATGAGAAAACTTACTTTTCTTCATTTGGAGGATGCAACTTCCTGTTGAACATGTGACTTTTCATAGTAACAGGGTTGAGTGAATGTTATGGGACAATAAAATGTACATTTGAATCATGGGAAGTGATGTTTCAAGCATGAGATGTTAAGTGGACACACATTAATGCACTGCTACCCAAATGCTGTAGAGGTTTTATTTATCATTTATTGTTATGCCATATGCACAAAGTGAGGTCCATGAAGACATTTTTTTCCATGGTTGGAGTGGAAGAACTCGAGTGTCCTGCACAGAACCCTGACCTCAACCCCACTGAACACCTTTGGGATGAACTGGAACGCCGACTGCACCCCAGGCCTCCTCACACAACATCACTGCCTGACCTCACTAATGTTCTTATGGCTGAATGAACACAAATCCCTACAGCCACACTCCAAAATCTAGCGGAAAGCCTTCTCAGAAGAGTGGAGGTTATTATTAACAGCCAAGGAGGCTGCTAAATCTGGAATGGGATGTTCAACAAGCACATATGGGTGTGATGGTCAGGTGTCCACAAACCTTTGACCTTAAACTGTATATGTAAATGTAATATCAGTGGGACACAAATGGCATGACAATAATGGAATGGTGCCTAAGCCTGGTCACTTTAAATGGATAGGTTTAAACATTATTAACCTTAAAACAGGTATAAACATCATCACCTTAAACCGAACAGTAACTTTAATGAAACTGAGAAAGGTGATACACTCCACAGCCCTTGTCTCTTCTCGTCTCTTCTCGTCTCTTCTCATCTCTTCTCTTCTCTTCTCGGTCATGGCACATATGTGGCAGGTGTCTGTGATTGGCTAAATTCTGAGCTGGACCACTCTGAAAGCATCTGTTTTTTCCATGGGAATCCAGGATGATTCACCTTTGACCTAATTTACATAAAATCTCTATTGTTTAGATTTTAAATACATTTTAAAATTTTTGGGATTTGTATTTAGGGTCCTGCATTTTTTTCTAAAATGTATTTTTGAAATGTGAATTTTTTCGAGTTACATATAGGGTTCAAATTTTTTTTTTTTTTTTTATGTTAGGCCTCTGATTTTGTAATATCTGAAATCTTACCCCTAGCAATTTCAAAACAAAGGGGGAAAAACACAGACAAATATGTAAATTTATTAAATACACCACAGATTTTTTTGTATTTTTATTTATGTGACAAGGATATAATTCAAATATATGAAATTCATATTCAAATACTTCTGTCAGCTTCCGAGCTCCATATGTACCTGGTTTGGGGTCCAAGATTGAATGAAATATTTTGACCCAAATAAATAAATATTATGCAATATATTTGCCTAATCTGCCTTGTATTCCAAAAGTTAGATTAAAATTGATCAGTGCAGTAATTACAGGGAGTCCATGTATTTTTTTTACACAAAGGTAATGGTCATTGGCTGCAAAATGTATTGGCCTGATATAAATTTTCAACAAAACAATGCTCCTCCTGAACTCCCGCCTGAGTGTCTCCGTGTTCTCGCGATACTTACCCTGCGGTTTCACCGTGTTCTCGCGAGAACACACAACCAGCCGCGGATCCAACATGGCGGAAGGTATGAAAATGATTTCTTGCATATTTTCGCGTCCTTTTTTCTTTATCTTTTATGTTAATTTCGCGTTGGATTAAGTGACAAGCGTATACGTAAATACATTTATGTCATGTTTTGAGTTATGCTATAAATAAGCGTTTGTATGGACTAGCTTAATATTGCGTCTGTGTTTTTTTTTTTTGGTCGGTGAGTAAGGTGGTGGGTTGGGCGGTGGTTGAAGTGAAAATTCACGAAAATACAGAATAAAACATTTTCCCTCAGAATTTTATGATCAGCTTGCTGTAGTTGGTTTGTGTCTTATTAATTCTTCTTAGCAGTAGCATGAGCCTGACAGGCGACATGGCTGGCCTTGTATCTTAACACTAGCTAAAACAGTGGGATATCAACAATTGTCATTAGCTCATTCGCCTAACGGTAATTTGTCTGGTCACTGTGGCTGAATCCCAAATTGCTCACTATTGGATATATAGTGCGCTACATAGGGTGTAAACACCAGTGCTTTGTATTCTATGTAGTACACTAGTCAGGGGGATCTATCTGGGGTTGAGATAACATTTGATCTGTGTAGGGAAGCAAAGCTGACATGAATTATATGCTATTTTTCGAGCTAATCTTTGAAAATCTTACAGTGGAGCCATTTTTGTGATCACGTGATAGGTGTCTTAAGACTTTCTCTTATCTACTGAACCAGACACTTGAATGACCGAAAATATTGGCACCCAGGCTGATCAAATTGCAATCTAGGTGTCTTAAGACTTTCTCTTATCTATTGAACCAGACACTTGTAACAGTTTCCTTTGTCAGACTGAAAATATTGGCACCCAGGCTGATCAGCTTGCAATGTTTTGTTGAAGGGTCAGCATAGTTTTCAACCTGGGTGCATTTTACAGCTTCATAGTTGTGTAACCAGTGTGTTATGCTTCTCATAGGCTTTTTAAACTGCTTTATTGTGCCTATTGACCTCCTGAGAAACAAAGCTGCTGGCTCTTTTGTTTATCATTGTGGGAAGAAAGCGCAATGCCTTGCTCAAAAATTACCTGGATTTAGTCCCATTATAAAGATTATAAAGACTATTTGGAGATCTCATACACTGTAATTAGTCCTAGAGTCAAAGCTATAGTGTCCATAAAGTCCTTGTTGGTGTTACTTGAGCGTTTATTGTTCCCCTGGGAAGGATCAGTCATGTGGTTCGGAGTAACTCGTGCACCAATCACCGTGAGCGCACACAATCCCGAGCCTGCGCAAAACAAAGCCAAAGTGTCTCCTCTGCATTCTTGGAAATGACAAGCTCGTGTACGGAGTGATAGTAAAGAGGAAGGAAGCTCGGCTTGCAGAATTTCTGCTAAGCTGTCAAATTCCAATGTCGCCTCGCTTCAAGAGCATTGAGGATGTGGATGTTTCGTCATGATTTCTACAGGCACACACGTTTAGACAAATCGCAGCTGTCTCAGGGGAAGTTATGAGATTTAATCATAAATCCGGTTTGTCTTAATAATCATTGGGAAATATGAGAACTGTATGATTACATTACATTCAGTTGGAGTTTAGTCCCTCTAGGAAAGTTAGTGTGTATGATCAGCAGGTTTGTGTCTTCTTTCAGATTTTTTTATTAAACCTCAGGTCGTACCCGTTGTGTGTGTGTGTGTGTCTCTATGCTTGTGTGCATGCATATGTGTTACTATGTGTGTATGTGTCTGTGTGTGCGCACAAGACTTTGCGTGAGTGTGTCTCTGTGTCTGTCTGCGTGTGTGTTTCCCTGTGAGTGTCTGTCTGTCTGTTTCTGTGTGTTTGTCACTGCATTTGTGTTTCTCTGTGCTTGTGGACCTGTTTGTCTCTATGCATGTGCGTGTGTCCCTGTGTCTTTCTCTGTGTCCCTGTGTCTTTCTCTGTGTCCCTGTGTCTTTCTCTGTGTCCCTGCCTGTGTGTGTCCCTGCCTGTGTGTGTCCCTGCCTGTGTGTGTCCCTGCCTGTGTGTGTGTCCCTGCCTGTGTGTGTGTCCCTGCCTGTGTGTGTGTCCCTGCCTGTGTGTGTGTCCCTGCCTGCGTGTGTGTCCCTGCCTGCGTGTGTGTCCCTGCCTGCGTGTGTGTCCCTGCCTGCGTGTGTGTCCCTGCCTGCGTGTGTGTCCCTGCCTGCGTGTGTGTCCCTGCCTGCGTGTGTGTCCCTGCCTGCGTGTGTGTCCCTGCCTGCGTGTGTGTCCCTGCCTGCGTGTGTGTGTGTGTGTGTGTGTGTGTGTCCCTGCCTGCGTGTGTGTGTGTGTCCCTGCCTGCGTGTGTGTGTGTGTGTCCCTGCCTGCGTGTGTGTGTGTGTGTCCCTGCCTGCGTGTGTGTGTGTGTGTCCCTGCCTGCGTGTGTGTGTGTGTGTCCCTGCCTGCGTGTGTGTGTGTGTGTCCCTGCCTCCGTGTGTGTGTGTGTGTCCCTGCCTCCGTGTGTGTGTGTGTGTCCCTGCCTCCGTGTGTGTGTGTGTGTCCCTGCCTCCGTGTGTGTGTGTGTGTCCCTGCCTCCGTGTGTGTGTGTGTGTCCCTGCCTCCGTGTGTGTGTGTGTGTCCCTGCCTCCGTGTGTGTGTGTGTGTGTCCCTGCCTCCGTGTGTGTGTGTGTGTCCCTGCCTCCGTGTGTGTGTGTGTGTCCCTGCCTCCGTGTGTGTGTGTGTGTCCCTGCCTCCGTGTGTGTGTGTGTGTCCCTGCCTCCGTGTGTGTGTGTGTGTCCCTGCCTCCGTGTGTGTGTGTGTGTCCCTGCCTCCGTGTGTGTGTGTGTGTCCCTGCCTCCGTGTGTGTGTGTGTGTCCCTGCCTCCGTGTGTGTGTGTGTGTCCCTGCCTCCGTGTGTGTGTGTGTGTCCCTGCCTCCGTGTGTGTGTGTGTGTCCCTGCCTCCGTGTGTGTGTGTGTGTCCCTGCCTCCGTGTGTGTGTGTGTGTCCCTGCCTCCGTGTGTGTGTGTGTGTCCCTGCCTCCGTGTGTGTGTGTGTGTCCCTGCCTCCGTGTGTGTGTGTGTGTCCCTGCCTCCGTGTGTGTGTGTCCCTGCCTCCGTGTGTGTGTGTCCCTGCCTCCGTGTGTGTGTGTCCCTGCCTCCGTGTGTGTGTGTCCCTGCCTCCGTGTGTGTGTATGTGTGTGTCCCTGTGTGTCTGTATGCATGTGTCTGCTTGCATGTCATTGTCTCTTTGTATGTGTGTCTATCTGTGTGTGTGTATATGTGTGTGATGACCCATATATCACACACTCTCTTTCTAGTTTTCACATTTATGCTTGTCATTCCTTGTCTCTACCAGTGATTATTTTTATTTATTTATTTATTTTACGTCCCTGCACACCTCGTTACTGCTGGTGGCTCACCCTCTGCCCTGTTTCTCTTCCTCCCCGATGCTCTCTCCTCCTGGTGTGCAGAGGAGGTGCAGAAACTGCAGAAGCACCTGTCCTTGCTGCGGCAGGAGTATGTCAAAATGCAGCAGAAGCTGGTGGAGACGGAGAGGAGGTGCTCCCTGCTGGCGGCGCAGGCCTCCGGTCACGGCTCCTCCTCCTCACAGCCCAGCGACTCCTTCATCAGCCGCCTGCTGGCCATCGTAGCTGAACTTTATCAGCAAGACCAGTACAGGTGCATGCTGGGAGCTGTAGCTGTTATCTTTTCTCATGACATAAAGGATAAATGTAAAGTGAATATACATTAAAGTGTAAATGTAAATGTAAAGTGCTATGCATGGTCTGTTAAATGCTGTATGGGGGATATTAAACAAGCTTCTGATGTGTTATTTTAGCTTCAAACCCTATGGGATTAGACAAAAGTTCATGATGTTTGAATGTTCACCTGGTGCTTTGTGTGAGTCTGAATGTGAGCTGTGGTGCCATGTTGCAGTGACCTGAAAGTGAAGATCGGACAGGAGCAGCTGAGTGCCCATAAGTTTGTCCTGGCAGCGCGCAGTGACGTCTGGAGCCTGGCCAACATGGCTTCCACGTCCGAGCTTGACCTGTCAGGTGAGAATCAATGAGGTTTTATGATTTTCTACAGCAAGTGATTGGCTAGCATGAGAGGAAGAACAAGAAAATAAGCTCCTCCCACTCAGAGAGCAGGACTAAGTAGAGATAGTCCTCACTGTAGAACCAAAAGTCTAAAGTGGTGGAACTAGACCTTATCCTCCTCCTCCTATAGGCCTAACCCTAACCCCTAACACACACAATGCTGTACAACATGAAACAACACACTTAACACACTTATCCAGTCTGAAACACACTGACTTGCTAATTATCTGGATTAAACTGGTAATGGAAACTTTAGACACGTCCCTCAGGACCCACACAGTTTAGATCTGACCTGTAACAATGATGTGGATATTAAGGTCCAGTTCCTTCCTTGTTCCCACCCCCGCCCCCCACTGTATCTATTTTTCTTCTCCTTTTTCAATGAATGTGTCTCATCCTCAGAGGCCAAGCCGGAGGTTGCCATGGCGATGCTGCGCTGGGCTTACACAGATGAGCTAGAGCTGTGCGAAGACGACACCTTCCTCATTGACCTGATGAAGCTGGCCAACCGCTTCCAGCTTTACCTCCTACGAGAGAGGTGGGCACATAGAGGAGTGAGGGCGCATGACTCATAGGCTGCAGGTCAATGACCGTATTGAACTGGACAAAAAAAAAACCAACTGGTTTGTCTTTTGGCCCACGTAAAAACGCAAGCTGCCGTGGTTCTGCATCCATTCATGCATTTTAGATAAGGATGAATGAACTGACCTGCAGCAGATATGGACTTCAAAGTTTATAGTTTCAGCTCTAGACTTGACAGGAGCTTTGCATTTTAACATTGGAATATGCTCTTACTAAAACTAAAAAATAGACCAAAAGAGCTGTTTTTTTTTCATGATGAAAATGACAGATGAGTCAATCGACATATGAAATGATTGACAGTTATGCAGGTGTTTTGAGCTCTCGGATATTAATTGACACACTCTGGAAGCTCTGTCCTTTTCCCCTCCTCTCACATTAGTAATGTTTTGGCCAATTACGCATTAGTTGATGACACCTTACTCCTTTTCAGGGATGTCACATCTGGAGCAGTATCATTGATGATACTATTAAAGGTGCAGTTTATAATGTTTAAAAGTGTTTTTAGTTCAAAAATGCCTTGATGATTAATAAGGACCTGTAATAATTTAAAAGTTCCAGTACAAAAACTGTGATTCGCCGATGTTCCTATGTAGAGGACTTGGTTCATTAATTTATTTCGGGTCTCACAGGCAGCAGAGGAGTGTAAAAATTACTGACTGCTCCTATAAAATGAAGATTAATACCAGAAGATGTGGATAGAAGGAGACGCTAGATATCAGCATTACATCATTATGCTGACATGTACGTTATATTTATCGTTTAACGTTATTCTCATGATTTAAATGCTGGTATTCCTCTTCACTTTATAGATGTGAGAAAGGAGTAATGTCGTCAGTAAACGTGAGGAACTGCATTCGGTTCTACCAGACGGCCGAGGAGTTGGACGCTACCACGCTGATGAACTACTGCGGTGAAATCATCGCCAGCCACTGGGTGAGTCAGGACGCCGTGAGTCATAAACACCAAGTCTTCAGTCTCAAATCATCATTAACGCAGTGTGGGGGAAGGTGTGTCTGTCTAGCTGCGTCTCTCTAGCTCATATGTCTGTAGTCTCTCTATAAACCTGAATCACACAAGAGGACTAACACGTATTGATATAATCTATTTCTAAAAAGCCAGGAGATTTTATTCTGAAATAATTTACCTCAAACAAGGTAATGACCTTTTTCCCCCATTCAGGATTATTGATTTTGCCATTCTATATGGATGTGCTGGTTCTCTGTTGTCTTTTTGAGTCAGTAGCTGACAGTAACTCCCCTCCTGCTGTTTCTGCAGCAGCAGGAAGCGAGTTTTGATGAAGAACTGTCCTTGGTATTCAGGACTTCATTTATGATTCCTTAAATTCTCCCTTCATAAATCTCTATGGAGCATGCTCACTGATCCTCAAGGTGATTTTCCTGAATAGGTCGCAGAGGCAGACGGTAATTATTCGCCCCTGTTGGAGCTGTAGCCTCTTTCTCTGCAGTCATTCCCACCCATTGGTGTGTGTGTGTGTGTGTGTATACCAATGGGACATTTATTTATTTATATAATGTCATGTCTCAATGCATGGTGTGTCTAAAATAAGTGATTTTACCTTCACTGATGTATAAGGTTCATGTACATACATGTCTCTTTTATACCGTCCTTCCCATCATGTCCTTCATACGCTCGAATTGACCAGTCGTAACTCTGTGCCCTGTCACAGGACGACCTGAGGAAAGAGGACTTCAGTACTATGAGTGCTCAGCTGCTGTATAAGATGATCAAATCCAAGACTGAGTTTCCTCTTCACAAAGCCATTAAAGTGGAGAGGGAGGATGTGGTCTTCCTGTATCTTATCGAGATGGATGCTCAGGTAGGTCAGCCATAAACCTGCCTGGAAGAAAAAAAAAAAAGTTAACTATTTGAAGTAGGTCTTTTGAAATGTTTTTATTGTCCAAAAAACATTTAACAAATCAGACTGTATACTCCAACTACTCACATATGTACCATCATATTTATTTATAGCAGCCAGGCCACAAACCAGTTACACTGAATTAAAGTATCTGGGTTTTTTTTTGTTTGTTTTTTTGTTTTTTGTTTTTTTGATACATAAAGAGTTTTTGTAGTTTAATTAATAATCAAATCAAATTTTATGGGTCACACACACAAAACCATGCACAGCACAATGTGCAGTGAAATGCTTTTAATGACTATCCGGTGACATAAAACAGAACTGACATAAAATCAGAATTTACTTACATAGAAATAGCAAAAGAAAAGTATAAATATAAAATATATAAAAAGATGTCAAAAGATGTATGAACTGTATGAGGTATAAAGTGCAGATATGTTCAATACAGTGCTGCTTGTTGTAAACATGACAGACTAGACTCACCACTGCAGTAAAAAGTGTAATGTTTAAATTCAGTTCCATCCCATTTCCAAGGAACTTCCAGTGAGTTAGGAGTGATTTAGCTAGCGACTAGCCATATGCCTTGTTCACCGTTATTCAGATCAGACTGAATTCCGGTAGGCGAAATTCCTTTTTCTTTTCCTTCTCAGCTGCCAGGGAAGCTGAATGAACTGGACAATAATGGAGATCTGGCTCTGGATCTGGCCTTATCCAGGAAACAGGAGAGCATTGCCACCACCTTGGTCAACAACAAAGCAGACGTGGACATGGTGGATCAGAGTGGCTGGAGCCTCCTGCACAAAGCCATCCAGAGAGGTTTGTGGCACTATTGCCTTCAGGCATCATTCTGTTCAGTGTCTCATGCTTGTGTTGAAATGTTCTCTCTTTTCATTTCTCCTTGCGTTGATATAAACCTTCTACATGTGAATAGTTATTTTCTTCTTCCCCGTGTGTGGCTTCAGGAGATGAGTTTGCTTCCACCTTCCTGATCCGCCACTCAGCCCAGGTGAACGCAGCCACAGTGGGGGCAGTGGAGACGCCGCTGCACCTCGTCTGCTCCTTCAGCCCAAAGAAACACAGCGCCGAGGTGATGAGCGGCATGGCCCGCATTGCAGAGGCCTTGCTCAAAACCGGCGCCAACCCCAACATGCAAAACAGCAGAGGACGGTGAGTAACGTAGTATGGATCAGAAATTAGTCTCTTTTTGTTTCATGCAGCCCTCTGTTCATCTGTTTCTTTCAAAACATTATTGATGTGATCTTTATTTTTATGTCAATTTTTCAGAACACCTTTACATGAAGCAGTGCTGTCAGGAAACGAACCTGTGTTCAACCAACTCCTGCAGTGCAAACAGTGAGCATAAAATTTCTTAGCCAGACAATCAAACTGATAATCATACATACATTTTTTTTAAAATAATTTGTTCAAATATACTGATCTCTTTTTTAATGTTCAGACTGGACATGGATCTGAAAGACCATGAGGGGAATACTGCTCTGTGGCTGGCCCTGCAGTACATTACAGTAGCATCTGATCCCTCCATTAACCCCTTCGACGATGACGCCCCTGTAGTTAACGGCACCTCATTTGATGAGAACAGCTTTGCGGCTCGACTTATACAAAGAGGAAGCGATCCCAATGCTCCGGATGCCTCAGGTAAGGACTCGCATACTTCATGCACATCCGTACATTCTATATATTATTGTCTAAAATCATAAATCGATACATTTTTTTACTTTAAAAATATGTGAAGTGGCAGTTGGTCTTTTCTATAGGAAACTGCCTCATTCAGAGAGCAGCCCTTGCAGGAAGTGAGGCAGCTGCCATCTTCCTGGCTACCCATGAAGCAAAGGTCAATCATACCAATAAATGGGTGAGTGTTTCTGAGTTAAAAAAAAAAAATTGTGCTCTGTAAGCATTTTTGTGCTCTGTATGCATTTTTAGGCCAAACCACAGTTATAATTTTTTTCCCCCATTTTTATGCAGTAAATGGGAACTAAGTGCATGTAGGAACTAAAGTTGTGAGTGTGGAACTGAAATGCTTCAGCCCACATGTGCCATAGGATAGATTTGAGGAACAATTGTTTGGATTTGTCATTTTATTGTATCATACTGAATTTGCATAGAATTGAGAAATTCTCAATTTAAATGTCATGTTAACTCTTTATTGCTTTCCGCAATTTTTTTTTGGTCCCTTGCTTGTGTGAATGTAGGGTCATGCGTTTGATTGTGCTTGGTGCCCCCTTGTTAACTCCAGTGCCCTCTGTTCACTCCGTAGGGAGAAACTCCCCTGCACACAGCGTGTCGTTGCGGATTAGCAGCTCTGACAGCTGAGCTTCTGCAGCAGGGAGCCAATCCTAATCTACAAACCCACACTGCCTTGCCTGACGCAGGGGACCGGAGCCATGGTGTCTCCTTACAGAGCCCTCTGCACATGGCCATCGTTCACAACCACCCCGACGTTGTGTCTGTCATACTAGAGCAGAAAGGTACTACTATTGTCCTTTACAGGGTCTTTTTACTATTACTCCTGGGATAGTGATTCCATTCTTCCTTTCTGTTTCACAGCCAATGCACTCCATGCCACCAACAACCTACAGATCATCCCAGACTTCAGCCTTAAAGATTCCTTGGACCAGACTGTGCTCGGACTTGCTCTCTGGACAGGTACTACTGAATTATAGTGCTTTTCTACTGCCTGGATCAGTGACAGATCTCCAAACACCAAACTATACTTATCCTTAATAAATAATCGTCATCGTTTGTCAGGAATGCACATCATTGCCGCACAGCTCCTGGGGTCAGGGGCAGCCATTAATGATACCATGTCAGATGGCCAGACTCTTCTCCACATGGCCATCAAGAGACAGGACAGCAAGAGTGCCCTCTTCCTGCTAGAGCACCAGGCAGACATCAATGTAAGGTATGTTGCTTCCAGGCAGAAGAAGAGACCGTTCTTGTGCAGCCGAGACCAGTTTGGTGGTGTCTGTTACAGAAATAGATGGTGTAAACCACCTTCTGGCAAAAACTGATCCAGGATTATCACACTGGAGACGATCATACAAATCTGGCTGACTGAACTTTGCCATTGCCTGTGTCTACCTGCAGAGGTTTTCATCAATCTGAAAGAATTCATTCTTGAAATCCCTGGGTGTATCTATAAGGCTTTTTATTCTGAGTGATCTATCAGATTATTAACAGAATATTAGGATGAATATTGCGGTTCCCTTAACTATCATTATTTACTGCATTACTAAACAGAAATTAATGTTAAAGTAACAGTGTAACACATATTGATTGATATTGGTTTAAATGTTTAATACACTTGTATTAATTATTGTTTATTCAGTCCATGACTAAAAATAAGTCCACAGAAAACAGGAAAAAAATAAATAACACCATGTAAATAAATGTTGATAACTTACAGAACTCTGGTCTCCAGATATAAACTTGGAACTTGCTTCAGCATCACTTCTGAATTTAGCCAGTTAACAACCACAAATATGTTATTAAGGTGTTGGTCATTGTGGACTTAATTTAACTCATTGACAGTAGAAAGATTGGATAATGCAGTTTGGCTTATTTGGGTTATTGTAAAGCTTTAAGAATGAGTATGAATATACATATACGTAACTTATATGAATTAATCTCATACTGAATCAGTCACTAAAGGTTCTCTCGCCTTGCAGGACTCAGGAGGGACAGACAGCCCTGCAGCTGGCCATCAGTAACCAGCTCCCCTTGGTGGTGGATGCTATCTGTACACGTGGAGCAGACATGTCAGTGGTGGATGAGAATGGAGATCCTCCACTGTGGCTGGCCTTAAAGAATGGCCTGGAGGATATTGCCTCAACGCTGGTAAGGGAGACCAGGAAAATGGTCATCTTTTGCAAAGATGTTGCAAAGATTTCTCAGTGTTTGTATTTATTATAGTTTAATATATTTAGTTTAGAGTTTTGCTATGATTTTGGTAAATTATTGGAATGCTTATGTTTATACTTGTGGTTCCTGATAGGTCAGGCATGGCTGTGACGCAACATGCTGGAGTACGGGACCGGGAGGGTGCCAGCAGACGTTGCTGCACAGAGCCATCGATGAGAACAATGAGGTCTCCGCCTGCTTCCTTATACGCAGGTTTGCACATACGCACTAATCATATCATCAACACTCATGCTCATATGGCTGGTATTCTGTTTCAGACATGCATACGATATGAAACCTTTGTGTCCCTGCAGTCTGACTGGTGTGACTTAAATTTCAGGTGTGGCAATAACAGAACAAACAGCTCTACTGACAGGTGTATATGGGGCAGGATTGTGTATATATTCCTCTGTATCACCATGGTGGCATGGTGGCATACAGACTTCAGATTAACCTTACACATCATGAGCCTCTGAGACAACAGGCTGAGGCTTAATGGGGCTTACTGTCTAAAGTTTGAGGTTTAGTTCTTTACCGAGGAGTAATACCTCGAACCTTTTTACCGATATAATATTACCTAAAGTGTAAAAGAAAAGAACGTGGGCAAAAATGCTGACTACGTGGGCCTTCCTGAATGGTGTTTTGCTTACAGTCGTGTTTACCTTTTCTCTTTGTGTTTGTGTATGTGGCTCTCTCTCTCAGTGGCTGTGATGTGAACAGTCCTCGGAGGCCTGGTACTAACGGAGAGGGAGATGAGGAGGCGCGAGATGGTCAGAGCCCTCTGCACCTGGCCTCCTGCTGGGGCCTCGAGGAGGTGGTGCAGTGCCTTCTGGAGTTCGGAGCCAATGTTAATGCACAGGTACTAACATAGTGCATGGGTTTCTAACATTCTAATATGAATCTATTATATATTACAGTTTCCTTTGCTTAAGCTTTCATTGAGAAGTTATGCAGGTAAATCGTGGTAGTACATTTTTTGAAACTATATTGTATTATAGTACTGTGTGTATAAATGTGTATAGATCACACTAGAGTATATTTCCTCACATTCATGGTGTTCCTGCTTTCCCGTTACATGTAGGATGCAGAAGGCCGGGCGCCAATCCATGTGGCCATCAGTAACCAGCACAGCGTGATTATCCAGCTTCTCATCTCACACCCAGACATCCGGCTGAACCTGAGAGACCGACTGGGCACGACGCCATTTGCCTGTGCCATGACTCACAAGAACAACAAAGCAGCAGAAGCCATCCTCAAAAGAGAGCCTGGAGCAGCCGAGCAGGTGGGATAGGCAAGAGGGAGACAGATGGGTGGAACAGTGGTGGAGAACATTGCACAAGTGACATTTCTCTCAAAGATGGTGCCTCTTTGTGGATTAGATTCATGACCATAGATGCCACAGATTTAGCATTCCTATGAATTACACATGTTGCACATTGTATCATGCTGATGACTATCCTAAGGCACTGTGCCATTAATGGCTAGCGGATAGTTAATAATGTTATATCAGTGTGTAAAATAATCTCTTTAATATTGTTTAATATCTTTAAATATGTATGTAACATTGAAATTGTCTGCTTTTTTTTTTCACAAGGAACAGGCAGGAACATGTAAGGAATGAAATACAACAGGGTATGCCGTTTTAGGAAATTAATCAATGACAGGGTAATGTGATATGTTATCACTCCCAAGTTGATTATTGTAGAGTAACAGCATGCCCTGAAATGTTTTATTCCTCTCATATCCCAGCAATTTACCAGCATTACCAAGAATGACATCATACTTTTTATCTGTTTATAGTTACGCTTAATGTTGTGGAACATCCACAAACCTTTGATTTGAATTACAGCTGGAACTGCCATCAGAGCTACTTTTATATAAAATTATTCTGCACCTTTTGAACAATAAGAGCCAAGAATTCAACAGTGCTGTGGTGTAATGGTATATTTTATATTTGGACAATTTGATTTAAATTCTGATAGCTAATGTAAGCTACAGTCTTATAGGGTCCTATAAACTGTGAAAGAGAATAATTAGTTCACAAAACTAAATATCCTGAGATATCTCAAAATATCCCAGGTTTCATCTGAGTAAATGCACATCTCACATGTACTTCTGGTTGCACTCTCTTTCTGTCTCCGCTTAGGTTGACAACAAGGGACGTAACTTCCTTCACATAGCTGTGCAGAACTCTGACATTGAGAGCGTGCTTTTCCTGATCAGCGTGCAGGCTAACGTTAACTCCAGAGTGCAGGATGCAGCCAAACTCACACCACTGCACCTCGCCGTGCAGGCCGGCTCTGAGATCATTGTGCGCAACCTGGTAAGCTCTACGTAGAAAAAGACAGTCGCCAGTATTTATGTCTATGATAACAATTATAACGCAATGTGGGTTTAGGGCTGTGTGTCATTAATTATTTATTGGAGTGTAAGGAGATGCCAAATATGTGACTGTGTGCATTGTAGGAATATGTGACTCACATTGTGGGAATCCGCATTCTATTAATTATGCATCTAATACAGTTGTACTGCTTGAACACCAGAGGAACACCCAATCTGCACAACCTGTAGACTTACAATATATAGAGAGCACACTGAATGATAGCAAAACGACTGACACGCATTATATGTAATATGGTTACACCACTATGTTATAACAGATAAAAAGAGCTCTTCACTAGCTTTCAAAGGACACCAGCCCCATGCCGCTGCGATCTATAGTGCCCAAGAAAGAGGTCACAGAACCCGGGCATTTTAGCCGAATTTGGAGCTCAGTTTCAGGTTAAAACGCCTCAGACGCTACTACGGTGCTCATTATGTTTCAGTCGATCATTTTCCCTGATCATTTTATTTATTTCATTTTAAACAGACAAAAACGCACATTGTTTTGCATTGTTTATCATTCATAAATAAAAAAGGAGTCTTTTCATAATTTTCATTTCATAAAATGTCAATTTTTATTCAGTCAAATTTTGTTCAAAATATTCTGAGAATAAAATTGAGTCGAATCGTGAAGCCAGTATCGTGAATTCAGTTGAATAGTGACCAGAGTGTATTGTTACACCCCTATTACATACTGCTGTATGTATTCCTACATTTGATCAATTTGCATATTTGTGTGGATTTGTATGACTGTGATGATGATGTTTTCATGTTTGCTGTGCGTGTACATGTACAGTGTACAGATTTTCGTCTGTTTATGTTTAGCTTCTAGCAGGTGCTAAAGTGAACGAGTTGACTAAACACCGTCAGACGGCTCTACATTTGGCGGCGCAGCAAGATCTGGCCACAATTTGCTCTGTGCTGCTCGAAAATGGTGTTGATTTCCCAGCTGTTGATGAGAATGGAAACAATGGTGTGTATCTGTACTAATAAAACTACATCAGATGAACTTCAGTCATAGTCAGAGATCAAAATGATGCATTTTGAGGTCTCATTATTAATGTAATGTCTTCATTTGTTTTTGTCTCAGCTCTACACCTAGCTGTGATGCAGGGACGTCTCAATAATGTGCGAGCTCTTCTCACCGAGTCAAACATTGACGCAGAGGCCTACAATCTCAGGTACGCTTACTGCGAAAACACACGTCAACTGCCACACAGTCACTCTTTTTTTAATATATTGAAATTATGAGAGCTGATGGATTGCTTTTCATTTTGTTGACCTTGCTTGTCACCTTCAGGGGCCAGTCTCCAATGCATGTTCTTGGACACTATGGGAAGGAAAATGCGGCAGCCATCTTTGAGCTGTTCTTGGAATGTATGCCAGAATATCCTCTGGATAAACCGGATAGTGAAGGGAATACAGGTTAGTGCCCTAGCATTTTCCTCACAAATGCTGTGCAGAGATTTCCCATTGGCTCTGTTTAATATACATTTATATATCGGTATATAAATCAGGAGGGCATGTGGCTGTTTCTAATTCATACCTATTCATAGAGGATGATGTAATAGATGGTTCTAGTAAATTATTGGACATTAAATGTACATTAAAGAGCAACTGAATTTCATTAAAATGTCACAAAAACATGCACTTAAACTGTATTAGCTTTTTTTAATGAGTATTTCTGGCTTTAAACAAATGCAATGTTTGTTTAAAGGCAGAAATATTTTTTTACAACTAAAGCCATGGATTTTGCTTTAGGAGAGTCAGGGACAGAGATGTCTACTTTTATTTGGGGCAGGGCTTATTTCATTCACACGCTTTCAAACCATCTTTCAAAACTGGACAGTTGATGATTGGATAAAGATCTTCCAGTATTTAAGTGTCCAGTTTCAGTGAGCCAACAGAAGTTCCCACTGTAGCCTTAGATTTATGTTCTTGGCTGATAGTAGTGGAACTCAATGTTTATTTATTTATTTATTTATTGCTGTTGTAGCCCATTTGCCTTAGGATTCGATGTTTTGTGCATTCTGAGATGCTTTTCTGTTCACCATGGTTGTAAAGAGTAGTTAGTCAGTCTGGTCATTCTCCTCTGACCTCTCTCATCAGAAAGACGTTTCTGCCTGCAGAACTGCTGCTTACCGGATGTTTTTTGTACCACGAAATGATGCAGTTTGACCACAGAGCATGATAAACACAAAAAAGCAGCTAGAGTTGCTCTTTAAACAATGTATTATATTACATAGCTTGTTTTTTATTGACTGAAAATGAAACAATATGGAGTTGCATATGTCTGTTTCTTGGGCAGGCAGGATTTGACGTGATTATTCATTTGATTCATTCTCTTTGCTCTTTAGTTCTTCTGTTGGCTTATATGAAAGGAAACGCTAATCTCTGTCGTGCTATTGTGAGGGCTGGAGCTCGTCTGGGTGTCAACAACAATCAGGGCATAAACATCTTCAACTATCAAGTGGCCACTAAGCAGCTCCTCTTCCGCCTCCTAGGTACAAGATCCACAGATTTAACATTTACTGGATAACTAAGGCCTAATGTCTAACAAATAACATGCCAATATCTCATATATATTATATATCCGTTGGCTAGCCAAAGGTCATCATGCTTCAAATCAGATTTTATTTTTTGCCGTCCTGTATAATAAAGATATGCTGTCCAAAGAGCCCCCATGGTGTGATGGCTCCAACTGTTACGAATGTGCTGCCAAGTTTGGAGTCACTACAAGAAAGCATCACTGGTATGTATTTGGAATGTTCTTATCTCTTTGCAATACTTGTATCTCTCAGAAACTACTTCTATCCTTCTAAACCGATTCTTTCCTCTTTATCCCACTAGCCGTCACTGTGGCCGCTTGCTCTGCCACAAGTGCTCCATTAAGGAGATCCCCATCATCAAATTCGACCTGAACAAGCCAGTCCGCGTGTGTGATATTTGCTTCGACGTGCTAACTTTGGGTGGAGTTTCCTAACACACTAGCAGGACATGGGCGATGCACACGCTAAACTGGACCGTGGTGGTTAAAAAGGTGGAGAGGGAGAGAAGGGAGGAAAAAAGCATGGACTAAATGTATGGACCACAGTTTTTACTACTATTGCAGACATCTCTGAACAAAACAACTGTGTATGTATGTTCTAGTACCAACTAGATCAAGGAAAATTAAAGTAGTGCAGGAGTTCTTAACTCTAATCTTGAGGACCCTGTGTTCTGTGACACCCTTGAGCTAATTATTGAAGGAGAAATCCACCCTGAATGACGTACATATCAATATTTAGAATCAATATGCCATCTTCAGTGGTGCAGATGATTTATTTTAGGATTGACGTTTTTGGGTTGAACTAAAATCATCATGATGGACTATTTTCTCTATGGTTACTGGCTTCCTCCGTTACCCACAATGCCATTTGAATACCTTCTGATAGTAATGCCAGTGGGAATTCATTTCTACCTTTCTAAAGAGAGAGATGCAGCAGTGCTTTAGTCCTTACGTCTGTCCAGCTCTCTCACCTCCTCATCTATACACTCTGCTCAAACAGAATTTAACAAAGCTTAATCGTTCACGCTAACACTGCCGTCACAACCATCGTGCTTGTAGATCGCTGAGAAGCCGAGTTAACTTGGCGCAAGTGCATCATGTAGCTGCATTGCATTCTGGAACTTTGAGTCCAACGTTTGCTGTATCTGCTATTTCTACGTGAGTGAGAAAAGAAGCTCGTGCTAAGGAGCGAAGAGACGTACCTCACCATTATCCCGTACGTTTGAGAGAGGTAATTCCCCCCTTTTACACGCTACTGTAACCTGGCTAGCAGTGTCCCCCTGTGACATCAGAGCAGCTAACTTCTCACAGGTATAACGAAAATACAGCACCAAAATCTCTAAGCACATTACAGATTCCATTATAAACACATTTAATGTGTTTCAGGGTGAAGTTTTCCTTTAATGACAATGGTCTGTTGAGAATATGGACTTCAGATTGTGCATGGTATGGGGTCTGCATGACTGGAGTTAAGAACCTCTGAAGTAGCAGAATGCTATTGAAGTAGACCTAGTAGGTGTTGTAGGTGCCAGGCCTGAAGAAAGAAACCGATAATGGGGGAAGCTGTAGAGGGAATGATTATAGACCTGTAGAAATTAATTACAAAATCAACATCAGTCATCATAGTGTTTAAAAAAAAAAAAACACACACACATACATAGATTTGAAGATTATTTCATTAGCGAGCACTGACTATGAAGAATGATGGAATCTGAAGGAAGAATCTGAATGAAGAATTATCCCTGATCGGATAATTAGCCGTTCCTCTCGAGAGGGTTTAAAGCCTTAATCACGTTGGCCTGAGTGATGCTTTTTGTTTAGTCTAAAACAAGGAGCGTTTATGAACCTTTACTATTTTCTTGCACCTATCAAGGTCTACACAGGGAATTATCACCCTGAAGACCTCAAAATAATAAAACACAAGGTTAACTCGACGTCAAGCACATTGCAGTAAACGATATGATTTTTACTTTGTCTTCTATTATTTAATCCTTGTTGTGCATCAGTTCATGATCATTAATCAGTGAGGAATCTGCATATTAAATGCACTTTTTATTCTTCCATTAATATTTTTTTAAGATATTCATGACACGTTCACAGCAAAAGCAAACTGTCATTTTTGTGACCCGAACAAAAAGCAAAAAAAAAAACTTTACTATTACCAAGTAAACTGAGGTTTTAGGTGCAGAAGTATGATGAGTTGCCTACTATGCATATGCACGTTTATCATTTTAGCTCTGTCCTAATCATTCCAATCACCAAAGCACACATTCCATTAAATCTATGGCATATTACTGAATTTCGGTAAAAGGTCATGCTTTTTTTTTTTTTTTTTTTTATAAAGTTATTATTATTTTTAGATCTGCCTGATGTCACATTAAGTTGACCATGTTATGTTTTTAATCTCTTTCTTCTGAAAAGCTAAACAGCTGCACTTTATCATACTGGATATTTTTTTTTTTTTTTTCCTGATCGTACAAAAGGAGAATGTGACATTCAAGGTTGGAGAGTCCGCAGTCCATTCTAGGTTATGTTAAATTGTACAGCTAATTGTATACTATTTTTGACCACTACAACTGTTTTGTACTTAAACGCAGGTTGTGCTCTTTGCCTCTGTCCGATCTCTTATGCACACTATATTGTATCTGTATGCTCAGATATCTAGCCTGTCACTTCCTCTAGTATCCTTTTCAAGAAAGGGAGGACAACTTTACATTAAGGTCATCAGATGATTAAAAAAAAAAATCAATTAAAGCGAGTTGTATTGACTTTTCTCAATCGTTTACAAATGGAAAGCGGGAGTTACTGCTTTTTATATGAACGTTTCAATGAGTTCAATTGCATCATTGAAAACATTCATCACTAAATATCAGCTGAATATTAAAAGGAACCAAATCAACAAAAATGTAAACGTCACTTATCAAGTATTAAGATCCTTTTGCAGCTTTTATAGATGTGTATGATGTCTGGCATGGTAACATTGTAAATGGTTGCACTACGTTATATGGCACTGCTGTGGCAGTGAATAACAGTAGCTGCAAGGCAAATCACAGGTTTATATTAATGCTAACATTTCTATAGTAACGGCTAATTCACAGGGACTTCTATGGCACAGTCCATACAATCTAAGACTAATCATAAATGAATTAAAAACATGTTATTGTTTAATAAATAAAAATGGACGATTGTTGATATTGTGACGTTTTCTGTAAGGAGATGTTTATTTAACGTTAATGGAAGGAGTCTCCAGTGTCAGTGCTTTATAACACTCAGAAGGAACTTTATCTTTTCTCTCAGAATGCAGCCTAAACAGGTTGGACTACAATCCCCACGGTCAAACTCACAGTGATGACATTTTTTCCTCGTTCTGATGTTTGATGTGAACACTAACTGAAGCTCTTGACCTGTATCTGCATGATTTTTAAGCATTCTGCTTCTGCCACATGATTGGCTGATTAGAGAATTACATGAATGAACAGGTATACATATGTTCCTATTAAAGTGCATGATGAGTGTAAATATTCTGAGGGGAGTCGGGAGAGTACATTTATGAATCAGCAAACTGCCTTAAACTGTAATTTCTCGCAAGTAAATCACTGAGAGTTAAAAAAATATATAATATAAATATGGCAGGGGGGCGTGGTCAAGCATCAGCTGCAGATGGAGAGGAGGCGGGTCGAGCCAGCAGGTAACACATGATGATTCCTTCTTACCCAACATCACACACACTGGGTTCTACAATAAACTACTTGTATCTGATGGGTTTTTGATAAATTTCCAAAGGCACTGACTTTTAATGACCTATGAAGGAAATGAACCCAGAACAATGATTTTAAACAGAAAACTCTTACACAACACCTTTAAAGGTATCCTGTCTGGTTGTCCATCCTGAGAGCAGTCAAAACAGATTTTTAAAGTTTTAAATTTTATTGCATAAAATATAGTAACTAATGACATATAAAAAGTTAGAAAATCTCAGAAAGCTCAGTCTTGGCTAAGGAGACATGACTCTGCTTGAGGTGGACAATCTTTGTACTCCTGGAGATTTGGGTTGTTCGAATGTGTGGGATCATCCAGTCGTACACACACACAGCGTGTCTGGCCTGAACCGGGTGAGAAGAGCATTCTGGGAACGCCAGCCCAGTCTCTGTGCACTCCACCGCTGGAAAAGACACAATACAGTTTGCAGTCTTACACATTAAAGCAGCAGTATGTAACTTTTGGTGATTTAGGGATTTCACCCTTTCTGGTATAAATACATTATGCAAGTGATTTGTGATTTTTAACATTAGTTGTGTTATTCAAGTACAGAGTTATTGCACTTTCTAACAGTATTCAAGTAGCTGTGGTGTCAATCTGTGATACATCATCGTTATACATCATTTATATCGTTATAAACACAATTTAAAATAAATTCCCAAACATGATTTATGAATATGTTAAATCACAATTTTATTTTTTTATTTATTCATCATGATGCAAATCTGTTACATTTTTAAATTTATTTAACACTCAGTTTTTTAAAGTATGACCGCTCACATTTTTGGCTTAATGAATTTACTGTTTTAAGCAGAAATGTTTATTACTGTTTTTTTTTTTTTCAATTGAAAAACAAAGACAAAAAATTATGCATAACCAAAAATTAAATTTTTTAAATCTTTTTTTTTTTTTTTTAAAAGATTTTTTAATCTTTAGTCAGTATTAGGTGGTACATAGAAACTGTACACATATTGTCATTTGGATAAAATGTCACTTATTCTTTTTTTTAAATAAATAAACTGAAGTGCAAATACAATCTGTTTTTATTTAGCATTGTTTATTGCCAATAGGTGTCATAAAAGTTATCATTTTTCTACATAATCTTGGTTTCTTTCAATGTAAGTGTCGCAGCACTTAATGAGTGTCCGGATTCCTCTAGAAAAAAAACTGATTATTCAATTGTAATTTATGTCGCACTTTTAAGGTTTTCATTTGTCTCACCCTTGTATTTTAATTTTATGGTGTTTTTAACCAGCTGAAAAAATGACTTGTCTTAGTTTAAATAATATCTTCTCTGATTAAAAAGCATCAGTCTGAAATAAACATGTAGAACTCAACAACATCTATGCGTCGACATGGATGCCTCTGTCGCAAACAGGTCTAGTCTTTCTTGTTAATAATTTGTATGACTGAAATGATTATACTTCAATCAGAAAGGCAGCATTTAAAGAAAAACTATTTCAGACATTTGACCTTGCTGTGACCTTGACCCTGTTTGGATTAATTCCAAAATCTAATCCTCTGGATATAATAATAATTCCATATAAATCCTACAAACATTCAACCACTTGTTCATGGAGAATCGTGGAGAATCATTCCACCACCTAGTGGCGGAGGTATAAAAACAGTCCTTGGTTGTATGTTCAGACTTTTGGACCTGGCTGTATGATGTACCTGTGTGTCAGAGTTACCTTTTAGTGGAGCACCAAACACGTCCTCCTCTGTCAGAGCTCCACTCGGAGTTACAGGCTGGATAAAGCTCGTTCTCCTTCTCAGCCTGGGCTTTCAGTTTCAGCCCCTGAGCCAATGAGGCCTCCACCTTTTTGTGCAATATGTAAATTCATTCTTTTACTATATTACCTGTACACATGTCCTTAATGCTTCTCCCATTGCCTTCACCTTGCACATAGCTGTATTATATCACATCTGTACATAAATCTATTCTGTTTAAGCCTATTGTGTCTACTGTACAGTGTATACACACACACACACACATGTATATATATGTATGTATATGCTCTCATTATTTTTATTTGTAATTTTTATTATTATATGACTCACTATCTTACTGGTACGTGTTTTCTGGAAGCTTCCTACCAAGTCAAATTCCTTGTGTGTGTGAGCACACTTGGCAATAAAAGCTCTTTCTGATTGTGTTTCTGATTCTGACCTGCTGCAGGACGTCTGTGGGCTTTCCGCTCTCGCTGTAGAATCGACCAATTAACCTACCTGTGGAGCAAACAGGTATTAGGCATGAACTGGAGGAAACAGTGGGTCTCATTTATCACTATTTTACTGATGTTGTGTGTAAATGTTTTCACAGGGCAAACTGAACAAAAAAATTCCAGCCAGATTTACAAAAGATGAAAAGGAACAATGATTTTCTTCATAATGGTGCATATATTGGTCAATGCCAATCAGCCGTAAATTACCAAGCATGTTCAGTGTACAAATGATTGACATTTAGTGACACCCACAAAATTACGTAAAAGCTCAGAATTGACAAAATGACATCGAAACAGTGAAAACACGCCTCCAAAGCACAGTAAGGTGTAGCAGACTATGTGTTTGCTGTTGATGAAGACAGTGTCAACAGGTTTCCCGTTATGTAGGATTTGGTACTGCTGCCAGTTCTTATCCAGTTCTGCAGCTAATCACCAAACCTGCTGTTGTGTGCTGTAAGTGTGTGCCGTCAAAAACACAAAGGCATGGTTTTATGATCCTTCCTGGTCAAGCTTCTTCACAGTAAACTCCACAGTATCTTACCTACATGTGTGTAGTCCTTCTGATAGAAAGCCAGCCAGTCGTAGAGTGCCACTATTTGAGATGGAGACAGGTCCGAGACATCATCGGTCAACCCTGCCTCTGTAAAATCACCTGTCACAAAAGCCCTAGAGGCATCTCGGCCTGAAAATACATCAACACAAAGATGCATGTAAACAACAGGGGTTATCACTTTGTACATAATCCTCACACTGAGGGATTCCCAGAACTTGAATGCTATAAGAGTGCGTCCTCGGCATTCTCAAATCTCACTGGCTGAATCCCAACCTTGTCCTTTATTAGTTGGTGCATGTGCTCAATGCTCTTGCCCCCACTTTGCTATCTCCTTGCTGCGGAAAGAAAAATCCAGGGGGTGGAGTCAGATCTGATCCAACTCCTCCTACCTCAGTTGAGAAAAAAAGGAGGTGGAGGTGGAGGTTGAGACAATTCAATGTTGTTGATGAGTGTGTTGTTCCGTGTCTCATGGATTAGGGTTTCAGGATATAGTTGGCGTTGGATCAGGTCCAGCTCCACCCACTGGACCTCCTGCACCCTGACCACGCCCCCTAGTGGTGTTCCTATTCAAAAGCAGTATTCAGCATCAGGGAGAGTGCTGGAGAAATACCTGTAAAGAAACGATAGCCTCCACCAGGACCGTAGTGCTTTCTCCCTTTTTCAACATCAAACACCTGTCCTAAAATGGCGAGGTAAAGTCCTCTACTGTCCTCCCTGCCGTTATAAAGGGACAGCTCTTCCTGCCTCAGCAGTCTGCCCGAGTCCTGAGACACCTCAGCCAGCTCCCAAAACCACAAGTTTAACCACTCACACCCGCTCCAGAGCGCCACACTCACTGAAATAAGCGCTACTACATATTTTAACATCGTGCTGCGCACAGTTCACTCACTACATAACTGAAAAATAGAAGCTTTAATAAAATAGCATAACCGGCAAGCCCAAACACAAGGCTACTGTAAACACAGCAGTGACGTCGCTGTGAACTTCCGGGTTTTGGTTGCTCGTAGTGCGCATGTCTGCTACTGAAAAATGTAAATATTCAACATGTAGATTTTGAAATTAAAAGGGGTTCAAAACGCAGAGATTACTAGATAAATTCCCCTTTAACCCTTAAACAGGAAGTAAAATATGTTCTAAAAAGAATTAAATAAAGATAATGAAGGTCTGGACTCAAGTAAAAAAATTAAAACAACAGCATCATCATCAGCAACAACAACAACAACAACAACAACAACAACAACAACAACAACAATAATAATAATAATAATAATAATAATACTTTTAAAAATTTTTATAAAACTGCATCTCCCAGGATTCATTGCCCCTCAAAAATGGTCAGAATCAGTATTTAAAAATATTTTCTTCATTGTCAAGAGTGAAGTAAAATTATGATGCTCAATATATATATATATATATATATATATATATATATATATATATATATAGATAGATAGAGAGAGAGAGAGAGAGAGAGAGAGAGAGAGTAGTATATCTATCTATCTATCTATCTATCTATATCTATCTATTTTTGTGTGTGTTTGTGTGTGTGTGTATATATATATATATATATATATATATATATATATATATATATATATATATATATATATATATATATATATGTATATATATGAATAAAACTATACACTCACCATCCACTTTATTAGGAACACCTGTACATTTATGCAGTTATCCAATCCAATCAGCCAGTCACGTGGCAGATCATGCAGGTGCAGGTCAAGAGGTTCAGTTAATCTTCACCTCAAACCTCAGAATGAAGGAAAAGTGTGATCTCTGTGACTTTAACCGTGGTGTGGTTGTTGGTGCTGATGGGCTGGTTTGAGTATTTCAGAAACTGCTGATCTCCTGGGATTTTCACACACAACAGTCTCTAGAGTTTACACAGAGTGGTATGAAAAATGAAAAACAATAAGTGAGCGACAGGTCTGTGGGTGGAAACGCCTTGTTGATGAGAGAGGTCAGAGGAAAATGACCAGGTTCAAGCTGCCGGGAAGGATATAGTAACTCATATAGTCAGAAATTACTAGATAAGGTCCTTTTTTAACCCTGAAGCAGACACAGTTGTGAAGTATGTTCTAAAAATAATAAATGAAGTTAATTAAGTTCTACATGGTGTGTGTTTTTAATGGAATCTTGAAGGAGATGGTGTGTGTTAATGTACAAAAGTCCTTTACTGAAGAGAGTGAAGTAAAATTATGAATTATAAAAAGAAATAAAGATAAATAAAACTATATATTTTTTTCTATAGTTACTTTCAGCATATTTATTTATTTGTAACAATTTTATTGATAATGTCAGTCCAAACCCACAGAAATGTGCAATACCCCAACACAAATGAAAAAGAAAAGAGAAAAGGAAAAGGAAGCAGTAGTGTAGTACTGGAGGGAGACAGTGGTGTAGTACTGGAGGGAGACAGTGGTGTAGTACTAGAGGGAGACAGTGGTGTAGTACTGGAGGGAGGCAGTGGTGTAGTACTGGAGGGAGACAGTGGTGTAGTACTGGAGGGAGACAGTGGTGTAGTACTAGAGGGAGACAGTGGTGTAGTACTGGAGGGAGACAGTGGTGTAGTACTAGAGGGAGGCAGTGGTGTAGTACTGGAGGGAGACAGTGGTGTAGTACTGGAGGGAGGCAGTGGTGTAGTACTGGAGGGAGACAGTGGTGTAGTACTGGAGGGAGGCAGTGGTGTAGTACTGGAGGGAGGCAGTAGTGTAGAACTGGAGGGAGACAGTGGTGTAGTACTAGAGGGAGACAGTGGTGTAGTACTGGAGGGAGGGAGGCAGTGGTGTAGTACTAGAGGGAGACAGTGGTGTAGAACTGGAGGGAGGGAGGCAGTGGTGTAGTACTGGAGGGAGGGAGGCAGTGGTGTAGTACTGGAGGGAGGCAGTAGTGTAGTACTGGAGGGAGGGAGGCAGTGGTGTAGTACTAGAGGGAGGGAGGCAGTGGTGTAGTACTAGAGGGAGGGAGGCAGTGGTGTAGTACTAGAGGGAGGGAGACAGTGGTGTAGTACTGGAGGGAGGGAGGCAGTGGTGTAGTACTGGAGGGAGGCAGTAGTGTAGTACTGGAGGGAGGCAGTGGTGTAGTACTAGAGGGAGACAGTGGTGTAGTACTAGAGGGAGACAGTGGTGTAGTACTAGAGGGAGGCAGTAGTGTAGTACTGGAGGGAGGCAGTGGTGTAGTACTGGAGGGAGGCAGTGGTGTAGTACTGGAGGGAGGCAGTGGTGTAGTACTGGAGGGAGGCAGTGGTGTAGTACTGGAGGGAGACAGTGGTGTAGTACTAGAGGGAGACAGTGGTGTAGTACTGGAGGGAAGCAGTAGAGGGCGCGCTGTTCCACTCAGCGCCTGCTGGAGGATCGCGGAAGTTTGCTGCAGATCCGTAACCCAGGCTGTGACGCTACTGACATCAAATGCGGTAGTGACACCGACCGAAAGCAGGCGAGCGGAGCGCAGTGGAGATATCGAAAGGGACTGAATCACGGAGCTGAAACGAGTAAAGACTCCGTGTGTTAGCCCGCACCCGGGACATCAGTGATGGGGAACGCGGAGAGCGGCGGCACCGGGAGCGGTGACGAGGAGGACATCGAGGCGGAGAGCCCGAGTTTCACGGAAGGCGGCCCGGCCTCAGCGGCGGCCACGGGGACCGGGACTGGCGGCGGCGGCGGCGGCGGCGGTGGTTCGGCAGCAGGAGGCTCCGGCTCGGGACGCAGCGGCAGGGGCTCGACCCACGCGCCTGTAGCGAGCTCCGGCCTGCCGTCGCCCGAGGCCCTGATGGAGCAGGTGCGGCTGAGAGAGGCAGCGGGCCGCGCCGGTGACACCACCACTCTGGCCGTGTCGGAGTCTGTGATCGCCCGCAACGAGAGCGCGCTGGTGCGCTGGCTGGAGGAGCGGCTCGGCCGCGGGGAGGAAACACTCACACTGGAGCAGTTCTGCGACATGCTGGAGAGCAGAGACGCGCAGCGGGACGAGTGCGAGGAGGTAGACATGATCTCTGTGCTTCATTTTCATCCCAAGAACACAAACATCCAACTAGTTCATGATCAACTAGCTGTCCGATCACTGAGGTGTCAAAACTCTTGGAAAGATCCATACAGCCTGTTTGTAAAACACATTAAACATCTTACTAGACCTGTAAAATCTTAAAACTGCAAAGATACCTTGCAAAAACAATGATTTACAGCATTGCCATGCAGTGGATCTGCCTGGATTTTTCCTTTCTGCCTTCTATTTACAATTCTAGAACCCGGAAATTAGCCCCGCCCCCAAACTAGGATACGTACTCAGCTCCGCCCATAAGCGTACCTCAGATAGGGTTAATAATAGGGACAATCGATATTATCGTACATCGTGAGTGTTTAAGTCATTCTTCAGTCTCGATTTAACTGTTCCATTCACTCTTTCTCATTTATACCCATGTAACTGTAAAGACATTACATAAGTATGTAGCTAGAAAATCATTAACACATCAACAGAACATCACCATGTCAGTGATTCTGGAAGACACACGAAAGATTATAACGTAGACAAAACATGCTAGGAGGATCCCGAGTCGCGCAACAGAAAAGCGTTCACCCTATTTTCCTGTGATTGGAAGCGAGCAAAACTGGCCGTGCGGTCAGGGTGGGAGGGGTGGCATTACTGTCTCTATGCTGTCAATCACAGGGACAGTAGCCAATCCTGGGCTTCTGTGAGCTCATGTATGCAGAAGAGGGTAGATAGCGCTTTCCTCCAAGTGTGGTACGCTGCCCTGTGATGCAGCATATGCAGCTGTCTGGTTGGCTTCACGTGTTAGTCTCGGAGAAAGC
Organism: Pangasianodon hypophthalmus; assembly: GCF_027358585.1. NCBI lineage: Eukaryota > Metazoa > Chordata > Actinopteri > Siluriformes > Pangasiidae > Pangasianodon > Pangasianodon hypophthalmus. The sequence continues at coordinate 8,166,484 of NC_069736.1, read as the reverse complement.
ACGTGTTAGTCTCGGAGAAAGCACGTGTTAGTCTCGGAGAAAGCACGCGTTAGTCTCGGAGAAAGCACGCGTTAGTCTCGGAGAAAGCACGCGTTCACTTGCCCCGGTTTTTGGTTGTCATGTGATAGGGGCGAGTTGGCTAGTGGGCGGGAATTGATAAGGTGAAATTGAGGAAATATTAAAAATAAATAAAATTTAAAAAGCATGCTGGAAGATGCAACAAAGCAAATTCAGTCTACCCGTAGAGACCTGAATGACGAGTCAGCATGATTCCAACAGCATCATCAGGTAGATGAGGCATTAAACATCCACCAAGAGATTGATGCTATTTGTCCAGAATGAAATGGACATGAGCCTTTGCCAGAGAAGAACAGCAAGCTCCTGGTCGAATGTACAAGAATACAGGAGCCAACTATCGACAGAGAAAACGATCCATTACAGCAGTGGTGTACGAATAAAAATGGGAATTTACACATATTTCCTTATATAGGACGAACTTATTAAAAAGCGTTGTTAATGTTGAACCTATAATAACATAAATAATACAAAAAATATTTTCCTCAGTATTTCTAGAAGCTCAGCCTATTGAAAATAAATCACTGCACTTATGAGTTCACAGTGTGCCAGTAATCCATTCAAGTCGAGCTGGGTTCTGTTGGCTCATGAACAGACAAAATGAAAATGAATGATAATAGCCCATCGAGCATTAATTAATATAGTTAACCTTTTGAGTGAGGAATAAAACATGACACGGTGTGCTCTTATAGGGGAAAAAAATCCACGACAAGGTGGTGCGCTGTTGATTATTTTCCAATAACATCACCTCAGAAAGTATTTTATTCCTCTCATCTGCCAAGTAAACCTTTTTAATAATTAAAGAACAAGACATCATGCTTGTTATTGGTGTATATAATTAGGAGTAATGTTGTGGAACATCCTTGAAATAAGTCTAGTTCCTGTTATCACTTAGATTATAGCAGTTATAAAGAGTTATTCTAAGATAATAAGGCAAAATACTGCAGTTTGTCATGTTACAGAAAAACTGCAAAGCCCTCCAATGTGTCAGATGTGTCAGAAAACTTAAAGTTACAGCTTTATTTCTGACCTTTATAAAGTGCTAACACTGGAGACTCCTTCCATAAATGTAAATAAACATCTCCTCAGAGAAAACTTCACCATATCAACACTTACATGTGTTTTTAAATATGTTTGAATTTCTATAGAGACCTTGTGTAAATTGTTACAATAGAAACAATGACGTATTAGAAGGAGCGCATTAATATTAACCTCTGATCTGATTTGCATGTGGAGCTAGTATCAAAACTACGGTTATAGAAAATCAATCACCACGTTTTGACCAGCAGCACTGTGGTTTATACTGTTCCACTGTATTAAAATCTAGTTCACATTGTCATTACATGACCAGCATTGAAAATGCAGGGTAACCTACTCTATAACAAACCCTTTGAGTTATGTTTGTAGGTCTTTTTAATTGTTTCTAATATCAGATTTGACTCTCGACATAAAATAAAATATCTCAATCCTGGCTTGTTAGTCCCTCCACAGTGCATATTTTGTTATTTTTCCTGCACTAACACACCCTCTTTATCTTCAGGAAGGGCTTGGTAATGAGCTGTTGAGTTGTCTTGGAGCAAATAAAACACTTGGTTGAATTCTTAAATCAGGTCAGAAGGTGTTGATTAATTTTCTATAACAGCAGCTCTGCCAGTAGTTCCAGCTGCAAGGCAAGGCAGGTTTATATTAATGTTCTCATTCTAACACGTTGTCGTTTTTGTGAGGAGACGGATGTTTAGGATGTTTGGAAGGAGTCTCCAGTGTCAGCATTGTGTAACAGTTAGAAGTTCAACTGTTCCTTTAAGTCTTCCGCCTCGGAAAAGTCTACAGGATAGAAGGCTTTGCAGTTTCTTGGTAACAAGACGAGCTAAATTTTCCTGTTGTAAAAGAGGAATAAAGCTCTTTGTGGCGTTCTGTTATTGGAAAATAAATAGCTTCAAGGTGGTAACAGTAACAATGCTTTGTATCAGATTGTTATTTTAATTTAACAGCATGCCCCTGAGTGTTTTATTCCTTACCTAATGTGCAGGACAGTTCTGTGAGCAGGACTCAGCAGGAAACACTATGACACACCTGTTATGGAGAACTTGTTGTGGTTAACTATAACTCAACACCCTGATGTGGGGCAGTCATGTCTCATGTCGACGCAGAAAAAAAAAAAAAGAAGTGTGCGTGAGTAAATGATCAGTCAGACAGCATTAAAGGATTAAAACCTTCCTGCTAAACCTTTAAGCTCCAATACAGAGTTGCTCTCCATAATAACAGGCTGGTAGTCTTGTTTCAGATAGAACAAAGGAGACGTAACAGTTAAAAGTCGAATAGATGAGTTGCTCATCTTGCATGTACTCATGAACACCTCACGCTGTTACAGGTACAAGAATGAACTTTCGTTAGTGGCTTCAGTTGACTTCAGCCGTTAATTGCCTTAGTGTTGTATAGTAAACACAAGTGCCTGTAGCTATTTTTATTAAAAATAATTACTTTGTTTACATTGCACCATTCAACCTAGTTCAAATTTGGCTCAAGGTGCTGAACAATGTGTGCAAAAATTATGCATATATAAATAAATGGAACTGTTAAGAAAGAAATATGCAAAATATGAATTAATATATCTAATAAGAAATAAAATATGATGGAGTTCTGAATGATACTGCTAATTAAAATGAATAACTGGTGTTATAGTGTACACACAGATGCCTGCAGCTGGTTTTATTCATTCAGCAGCAGCTCAGAAATGAACTCAGAGATGAACTCAGAAAAGACTGAAGAGAAGTGTAAGTAGTATGTTTGCAGTGTTATTAAATGCAAAGGTTAAAAAGTCAAATTAAATGCTATGATCGGAGGAACAGTGAACTCCACTTAGTCATCTGATATTTCTTTCTTTTTTATTCTGAAAAGTAGACAAACAACTTTTCGTTCCTGATGTAATGGAATAAAGGTCACTAAAGGATAAAGTACAGATTGTTGAAAAATGTGTTATATGCTACACTAACCGGCCACTTTAATAGGAACACCTGTACACTTGCTCGTCATGTTGCAGCAGCTCAGTGCAGTAAATCATGCAGATACAGGTCAAGCGCTAGAGTTAATGTTCACCTCAAACATCAGAGTGAGGAGAAATGTCATCTCAGTGGCATGTTTGTTGGTGCCAGACAAGCTGGTTTGAGTATTTCAGATCTCCTGGAATGTCTACACAGAACGGTGCAAAAAAACAAAAACCATCCAGTGAGAGGCAGGTAACTCAAATAAGCACTCATTACAAGCGTGATGAGCAGAAAAGCATCTCAGAGCGGCAGGTCTGTGCGCAGAAACATCGTCTTGATGAGAGAGGACAGAGAAGAACAGCCAGACAGGTTCGAGTTGACAGGTAACTCAAATAAGCACTCATTACAAGCGTGATGAGCAGAAAAGCATCTCAGAGCACACAACACATTGAATCTTGAGGCTGATGGGCTACAACAGCAGGAGACCACATCGGATTCCACTCCTGTCAGCCAAGAACAGGAATCTGAGACTTCAGTGGGCATTGGCTAACCAAATCTGGGCAATTTCCAAAAACATTGCTTGGTCTTTATCCTGTTTTGGTGAACCTGTACCCTTTACCGGCTCACTGATGGCAAGTGAGTGGTGGACAGAAACATTGCAATGTGGCGAATCTGATGAATAACAGTACAATACACCAGCGCAAATACCACAAACATGTCCGACATCAACCTTCTGTGTCTGTCTCTTAAACAACCAATGGGAATATGTTGAGGGAAAACCACACAAACATAATACAGCGGTTGAGAAAATACCTACAGCGCAAGGATGAACATAGAGCATAGGTTGTAAATAATAAATACAAAATGATTTGTATGTAATTTTACTTTCATTGGTTCCTGACTTTTCGGACACGCTGTATATGAAAAGAGGAAGCAGCACACACCACGTCGTGTTTCCTCGCTGATTCAATCCAGACTAAAGAAATCAGCACGGCGATTGGGAAGTTCATAGCTGCAGATATGAGACTCGACTCAGTAGTGGAGAACTCATGATTCAAACACACGTCCAGGGCTACGCAGAGCTACGTGCCTTCGAAAGCACAGCTAGCTAACAGCAGATTCAGAAAATAAACTCTCTTTGAGAGTCACACCACTGAAAGCTTGGCCAGGGAGCTAATCTTTAGTTATCCATGTTTAATTTTTGTTCCATTTTACTGTGTATAATTGTTTTATTATACACTGCTAAGAGTCTGAATGGATCACGCAGACACTGTGTTATTATTATAAGATTACAATTATTGTGCTTTTATAATGTCGAATGTTTTAATCAGTAATAAAATGAAAATGGAAACTTGACCTTTTAATGGGCAAGAACATACAGTAAAAACACTTAAGAAATTTAATTTATTGCTATTTTTTTTAACACAGTAGGGTTCAGTTAACACAATTTCGCAATTAAGTACATTTTCAGACAATGCTTATTTTTTCTGTATCAAAAATTTTATCATATCGAAACACCACGTTATTGTATCCTATTTTATTGAATTAGAATTTTGTGCATTGTTACACCTCTATTAGCTAGTTACGTGCATCAATACAGATACAATTGAGGTATGATGGATTTACGCAGAAAAAACAGCTTATATCGAAAAGTAATTAGTAGCGTTGACAGACTTTTTTTTTTTTTTGGATGGCGAAAGGTTTTTATCATCACCTGTTTTTCTCCCTCCGATGATTTTCATACAAGAAGTCTTCCGCTAGTAATAATGACATCATCACTTCAGCGCATTATTGGCACATTAACCAAGAGCTGCTCCAGGCTTCCCTTATCTAAGCAGTCTTCTGATATGTCCTGACACTTACAGTCTAATCATCTGTCCAGAATAAACCTGCTTGTGTTGCGTTTATTGATTGACATTGTTTGACATTATCGCCGTCTTATCACGTAGCGCTCCTCCACTCTGTCTCGTACTACTGCGAGGACTTTGCTTCATTGCGCAATAGCTTTGATTTGACTGGGTTTAGGAAGGAAACATTCAGTCCAGCAGTGGGAATGCACACTTGTTGTATTTATTGTGCCATTTCTTTCTTGCTTTCAGTGTTGTGAATCGATGTTATGTCCTGGTAGACTGTGTTTTTTTTCTTAGCAAAAAAGAAAGTATGGAAATAATGATTGTTAAATCTGTTCTGAGCAGATAACCTGCATTCTGTCTCCTGGAATTAAGGATGCAATACTCGTCCTCATCGGGCATTCATTACACTGTGTTTAAAGCAAATGCAAAATGGATTAAAGAACGTTTGCATCCCCTTAAGATAAAATGACGTAATCGAGTAAGGAAGAAAACACAACTGGGTGTGTTATAAGGAAAATAATGAACGACGGGGCGGTGTGATGCAGCCTGACGCAAAGTTGATTATTTGCCTATAGCAGCATGTCCTTATACCACAGCAGTGATTACAATGTCTTCATATTAAAGAATGAAATGTGGTGGAACGTCTGCAGATACAAGTTAGTTCATGTTGTCACTTACGTTATAGCAGTTGTTTCGTCAACAGCCTTCTCTCTCTCTCTCTCTCTCTCTCTCTCTCTCAAAACTAATAATGCAGCTTGTCACATAACTGAGAAAGTCCTCAGGACAAAGGACTCGACTGTGGTGGAAAACTTAAATGAACCTTTATATGTTTTTCATTGTAAAATAATGACACTTAAAAAAATAAATAAATAAAAAATAAAGCAACCTGTTTATTGCTAGGCTTAGATTATGCAAATATCTGTGTAGGTTTTACTATATAAACAATAACGTACGAAAGCTACGTAAAATAAGTAGCTACGTAAAATAGAACGAGAATGTTCATATAAACATGTGATTTGAATGACAGTAGACACTACTTGTCAGAGCTACTGTTATAGAAAATTAATCAACACCTTCTGACCAATCAGTTTCCAGAATTCAGTTGCTGCTTTATAAAGAAATGTCATTTATAATAAAGTAATGGTGGAATAGTAAATGTTAAGATATTAATAGTGAAAAAAACCTAAATAATCAGGTCAAAGGTTTGCATCTCCCTCTGTGAACATAATACGAATGTCCTGTAATAATCTTTTGCACGCACTTTTGCATTTATAATGGCCTTCAACCTCTTTCATGTCCTCTGAACAGCTTTTGTAAATATTTGCTCCCCCCATACCCCACCCCCTGCACATTCTTTCTGGTGCAGTCTTTTATTCTGGTGCATTCTCTTTGCCTTTTCTTCTTCACATGTGTTATAACTCAGTCGTTTATCAAGCACTTTCCTTTTAAAAGGACTCAGTAGGTCATGGTATGATGGTGTTTTAGGGCCACAGTTTTAAAAATGAAAATACAAGATTTTGAGAATAAAGTTGTAATATTTTGAGAAAAAAAAAGTCGTAATATCTGATATTATGACAAAAAAAGTTGCAGTATTTTGAGAACAAAGTCATAATATTAAAAGAAACAAGCTTGACAGTAACGTCACCGAATACATCTTTCATTTTTACACACGAACGTTGCTTTGATATGTAGCATTTTGTAATACTTGCAAGACTTTCTTCTCGAAATACTGCGACCTTTTTCTCATACTTTTATGACTTTTTTTTCCTCAAAGTCTTTGTTCTTGAAATAATGAGACTTTTTCCTCGTAATATCAGATATTGCGATGATATTACGACTTTTTTCTTGACGTATCGTGACATTTTTTTATTGAAGTTTAATGACTATTCTGGAAATCTATACATTTTATATATATATATATATATATATATATATATATATATATATATATACTGTGTATATATATATATATAAATGTATATACATTGTAGTTCAAAAGACTTTGAGCATGCAAACTTTTGTATATATTGATATATATGTTTCTGAAAGCATAAGTATTGCATGTAAGCTTATGCTTTCAGAAACATATATATCAATATATACAAAAGTTTGCATGCTCAAAGTCTAAAATTATAAAATTATAAATGAATTTGAGGCAACCCATTTAGACATTGTCATATCTAAATGGGTTGCCTCAAATTCATTTATAATTTTATGATTTATAGATTAAAGGGCAAGTATTCTTATTTCTATCAAAGAACAACCAAGTTTATTTAAAAGTAGGCTACATAACAACTATAGACAATTCACTGCTAAATGTTAGGGGTGTAACATAATGCAGTTATCTGTATTTTCTTTAATTCAGTATGAAACATACCACTACACCCACAGAAATGCTGAAAAACGCTGAAAAAATACCCAGAGGTAGAAATGCCAGCGCTGTCAGCACGTTGTGACAGTTCCTCAACCTCAGCTACATCATTCCACTTCATGATTAGTCTCTAATAGAGATGGTGTAATCCTGCTCACGCAGTTTTTATTTTTGTTTGTACCTATCTGCGATATTTTCGAACAAATTCCGTTAATTTCTAGTTAATTTCTAATTACTAGTAGTCTAATTAAAATCACTGTGACCCTGACCAGGCAGTTACTAAGGATAAATGAATGCTGTAAATGCGTTGTTGAGTGCCGCCCTTTCGTTTTAATGATCCTCTTTCTTCTTCCCGCAAGCTTCATATCTGACAGCTTGCTTGCGTCTTCATGAAAGTAAAACCTTCCTGATTGCACTACGCTTTTTCTGCGTCCCGTGGGATCCCACACCTCTTGTGTCTGTCCAATGCCCTGTCAACTTTTCTGCCAAGCTTACAAAAGACACAAACAGTCCACCACATATTTGTATCTGTTCAGAACACATTATGAATAAAGTATTCATATTTGTATTACAGGTGAACATATGAATTTCTTGCTCATGCACTATTTGACTCATCTAATAAAGGCTTAGTGACTTAATCACCGTAGAATTCACCTATTTAAACAGAGCTTATTTAAGAATTTTATAATAATAAATATAACAAAAGTTATAGTATTGTATTGTTGATGCATCCTTTATCGTGAATTTTGGTACTACCTGGAAAATGATTTCAGTCTAATCTAATTTTATTGACTCTAATGGTCACTTTGCTTGAATTTTAAGTGATGTGGAAAAAAACATTGTGTCCCCTTGTTGTGTTTAAACAGGCTTTTGGTCAGTTTGATGCTGAGGGCGATGGGGCTGTTGATGTCGAGAGCATGCTCATGGCCCTGAAGAACAGCAATGGTGCAAATCTGCAAGGAGAACTTAGTCACGTGATCAGACAGCTGCAGGCCTGCTCTCTGACTCCAGGTAAGACCGAATGCCTTTAGGGTTAACGTGAACGGTTTTCTTTTTGGAACAGGATTGAGGGTAGTTGGCTGAGGTGTCATGACACAGCATTTATCTGGTGTTGCTACAAACTGGGAATTTTTCTCCTTGTATTCATGAAGCTTAGAGTTTGCCTGGTCATGATAAATAAAACATTTTTAGGGGTCCAAACACCAAAGGTGCTGGAATTCTATTGTAATCTTTCTTTTCCTTCCTTCCTTCCTTCCTTCCTTCCTAAACCCCCCTTTTCAAAACAGACCATGCAGACCAAACTGTAAATCACATGAAGACACATGAAACTTGGTTAATGGGTTGTACTCCTTCCCACTACTCAGGCAAGCGAGATGAGCCCAAGCAGCCTAATGGGGGCGCTATAGCACACAGTTTTACCTTTTGATCTGTGTCTCATGAACTATGAGCCCTACAAACAAAAATCTTTTCCCCACTGATTTCTTGGGTTCTCCCAAGCCAAAAAGCCTCAAGAACCATTTAGTTCACCTGACTTAGATTTTTTTGCTAATTTGTATAACATGAAAAAACCTACTTTTGTGAACTAGTCCTAGGATTTTTGGCTTGTCTTCACAAATCTGGTGTCAGCAGAGTGTGAATCTTAATAATGATCAAAAACATGTTGACATTTGTATATGATATAGCCACCACATGTTAATCAAGGAGTTGCTTTACTTAAATACCTGTAATTCATGATTGGTCATATGGATTTGAACCAAACTTGTGCTTGGATTGAGTGCTTGGACCCCGCAGAGCGCCACTTATGTCTATATTTATTATTATTATCATTATAGTTGTAGTAGTTGTTGTAGCAGTCGTAACAATAGTAGTAATAGTAGTTGTTGTTGTTGTAGTAATAGTAGTTGTAGTAGTAGTTCTAGTAGCTGTAGTAGTATTAGTGTTCTTATATTAACAATATCCAAGGGTACTTTGAGTAGTTTTGGCCCAGAGAATTAGGAAAGAGTTTATCACATGACATGCTGAGGGTCTTTTTAACATAACATACAATTACTATTTAGGGCTGTCACTAATATGATATGATAAAAAGTGCAGCTAAAGTCAGATTTCTAAGTCAGAACACTTTTTTTAATATATATTTGGCAAAGTTCTTCTTGTATTCCTGCAGTTCCTGTAAAATATCTGCTCGGAGCAGAAGCTCTGGCCTCTGTGGTCCTCAAGTTCTGTAAATAACTCAAATAATAAATAATATAAGCCACCAGCATCTATCCAGTCAGAACAAGGAAGTGTCTCGACTTGCGTGTCAGTTCCGAGGCACTCTTTCTTACGTTGACATTGCCCACTGTTTTGTGGGCGTGGCTTAGAATGGGGGCTGTTTCTATTATATTTCACTTCTAGCCAGACGTAATTGTTCAAAGAGATTTATTATGTCTAACATTGATATCCCTTTATTATCCCTGTCATTCCCTTGCAGGATTTGTGGACATCTTCTCCAAGTCAAAAGACAGAATTGGTGCGCACGCTTCAAAGATCCTGAAGTTCCTGCACAGGAATCGCATCCCAAGCAGTGCAATTCCCTTCCCCGTTCTGGACGGCTACAATAGCATCAGCTCCATGAGGGCCTCAGTGCTGCAGGACTTCCTGGATTACCTTCTACAAAAAGAGAAAGGTAGTGCTTCTTGTCGGATTTTAGATCAGTTTCAATTCATGTGCTGAAGTGTTTTATGGAGAGAAATGAAAAAAAAATGTGTTTGTATTGATGGGCAAGATTATTACCTTAAACAATCACCTTTAATGATATTTAGCACAAGTTATTAGCACACATGGAAGTCTATATCTGCAAATAACAGGCATACATCTGCAGCTGCATAAATCTGTTATTAGACAATGTAAATTCAGAAATAGGAAACAATCTCACAGCACTGGAGAAACCCACTGTGTTGTGATTAGCTTGCAGGGGTTTTTTTTTCCTCCCCAATTTGGTCTCCCCTATCACAGCTACCAAATCTGGAGGGTGGGCCAAACACACGCCTCCTCCTCCAAGACACATGAAGCCAACATCTGCATTGTTTTTGAACTGCTGATCATTCTGCGTCATAGCGTAACACACCTGGAGGAAAGCGCTATCTGCCCTCTTCCACATACATGAGCTCACAGACACCCACCAAAGATTAGTGTTGCTCTGATTGACAGGGGAAAGAGTAACACCATCCCTCCCACTCAGGGAGTACGGCCAGTTTTGTTGTTTGTGACTCCCAGCCACGGATTCAAACTTATGGGGAAAAAAAAACCCGCAAAACATGATAAAGACAATATTATTCAATTTTATTTGGAAGTTTGGTTTGGTTTGGTTATTTGTTTAGCAAGGACCCAAAGAATACCAAAAATATCAGTCAACGAATACCGGCCTTATAAAAATGACACAGCATAAATATATAAATATATTTTAAAAATATACATTTTTGGCCATTTTAGGAAAAAAAAACCAATCACAACCATAATCGTGTCATTTTTGCTTCACCCGGTGTAGATGTAATGTGGAGGTTTATTTTATTTTCTGCTTTATTTTGTTCTGCTAGATGTTCCGTTTTCCTCTTTATATAAGTCTTAAGCATTATGGAAGCAAATTGTTGCTCCTTAAACTGACTCTTTAACCTGATGTTGTATTTTTATTCTTCTTTTCCTTTTTGTCTTAAAGACCTGGACATTCAGTATGGGACAGAGCTGACCCAGGGCCAGGAAGTGGATCGGGTAAAGGTGGTCTCTCAGTGCTACAGCTCCATCGAGGCTTCGTCCAATGGCGCAGACGTCTACAGGATGACCAACGGAGAAACCATGTCCTACTGGCAGTCAGACGGCAGTGCGCGCTCCCACTGGATCAGGCATGGTGGCTTTCTCTAGTTTATAACCTACATAGTCTACAAGCGTTTGGTTTTCTCTCTTCAGTCTATTCCCGTGATACATTCTGTGATCCCGAGAGTAAGGCTTGTTTAGACTTTCTACTTGCAGTTGCTGTTAGATAAATGACTCATGAGGGATTGGGAGCAGTAAACGGTTGTGATAATTATAGTTGCATAAAATGACTATAATATAATTATTACAAACTCACTGACACTGCATTGCATTATTTAACCATTTTTGGGTGTGTCTACCAGTAGGTCAGAAGAGATCTTGATAACATTTGAAGCTTATATTTTATCGTATAGATAACGCTTATAGTATTTGTAGTAAGCAGCTTAGAATACCTAGCCTTAGAAAAGATAAAAGTTTATTAGGATTCAGTAGGAAGCAGAAGTCTGAGTCTAATAAAACACTAAACCACATTTTCTGAAATTATGATTCCTAAATGCACGTACTTCACTGAATGAAAGAATTAATGCAGATACTGTATAGAAGGCTGTAACAGCTGGTTTAAAACCAGACCTTGGCTATTAAAGCGCCCGTGAAGAGCCATGAATTGATTCAGTATGCTGGTGTATTTCCTTTAGAAACAGGAAGTCAGGGAGGGAGCATGACTGATATTTTGCACAGCCAATAGCATTCAAGCTACATCACACTTGATGAATCTTAACAATCCTGTGTAGGATTTCTTGTGGCCAGTTTGCCTCATTGTTGTCAGTTTTGGTATCCTAGACTTCCAACTACCGTGCTTCAGATGGGTACCAGGCCATGGCTCATTTGTTACTGGCCCGCAGTGGTTTTTTTCCTCTTCCCCATGGCACTCAGAGTAAGAATCTACCCGTGAGAGAGAGGGAAAAGACTGCCTTTTAACACGTGGCAGTTTAATAAAACTATATTGAGATTATATATTAGTGTCTTGGACAACTTCGTCTCAAACACACAAACTAACTTGCCTTAATATGTCCAACTGCCCACCTGCTCTTCTTTTCACACACAGTACTGTGTGTAGTGTGACTTCTTTTGACACACACTCACATTAGCTGTATATTAAACTTCATATCACACTGCATAGACCATCACAGTCAGCACAGCTTGAGCCAAGATCAGGATTTTGGAAGGGAAGTGAGTTCAGACACACACATAAACTCCAATCATCTTTTCAACACACAAGGGGGTTGTTTGGAAGGAGAATAACATGCAGAGAGCTGCACAATCACAATTACACAAACGACCTACGTGTGTTTGATGCTCTAGAGTGATAGCCGCAGTTTGTTTGTAAGGCTGTTCTTCAGTACAGAAAATTATAATCAGGATATCTGCAAAACACATTTTTGTCAATTTTTTGATATACATTGGGGTCCAGAAGTCTGAGACCACTTGTGAAAATGCTTCTGTTTTGCATTTTTTCTAATTTAATGCAACAATTTTCATTACAAATTATATTCTTGGCAACAACGTGAGTGAGTCTTAGAAATATTTACATGAATTTCAGAGTCTCTAAGTATTTGTTATTTCCCCTCTTTTGCTTTACTGGTAGTGTGCACTCGAGCTGGTCTGGACTCTACAAGTTTGTTTAAAACTTTACGATCCATTTTGGATCAAATCCATCAGAGTGTCATCTGATCGCACGCTTCAATAGAAGAGATTAGGCATGAGGAAAATCTGACCTTTTGTACAAAGCAGTTAACATGATCAATATCACAAATTTGCTTACATTTAAATAGAAATAGTGCAGAATCTTGAATATTCAAAATATCGAACATGTACTTTCTTTGTTTTAAATAGTTCAAATATTTTAAAACTTTCTTTCTTTTTCATTTTAAATGAAAAAACATTTTTCAGTGTGGTCTCAGACTTTTGGACCCCACTGTATATGTACAGTACATGCTGGGTGTCTACAGTGCCAAGAGACTCTAAAACACTGATTTTGCTTTCATTGAAAGGAATCCTCCAGTGATTTTTAACCTAATCTGAAACTGCTGTGTTTGTAGTGTGTGCTTTATTACTACAATGAAGAACCGTGACACGGTTTGCTGTACCGTGAAACGAGCTTAAAAACTTGTTGACTTGAAACTTATGGAAATGTGTTGAAAGCAAATTCTTGGTTTTGTGCAGCACATTAACTTCCTCGTTCACTCTGTTGCAGGTTAAAGCTGAAGCCAGATGTGGTGCTGAGGCGGTTGGCTATCGCTGTGGCCTCCAGCGATCACAGCTACATGCCACAGCTGGTGTCTGTATCTGTAGGAAAGAGCCGGCGCTCGCTGCAGGAGATCAGAGACATTCGCATCCCCAGCAACGTCACAGGCTACGTGCCCCTGCTGGACAACGCCAACATCTCTCAGCCATGTGAGCTTCCATCAGCACTTACATAAAAAGAAAACCTATGCTATTCATATGTTCTGAAATCTTAATAGGATATGTTGTGATATGGCTCTATTTTCATGTAGGAACAAACAGGATATAACGGTAGCATATGGTTCATGTTGTTTGCCGTATTGCTAATGTTGTTAAAGGGAAAAAAGTGCTGATGTTTACTCTTTTTGCCCAGTTGCTATTTTTGTGGTCAGAAATGACATTTCCCATGCTGAGTGTTTAGGAACTCTTAAACAGTCAGCCATGACTTCCTGTTTAACTAGGGTATAATTATGAGTTGATAATTTCCCTTTAGTTGTTCTTCTGTATTGGGAGGATTAGAGGATATACAAATGAAATGAGTAAATTCATCAGACATCAGACAATGGCTAGAAAAACTGAAGTGAAGCGACGTGTAGCCAAGTATGGTGAGCTATACTCGGAATTTGTGCTCTGCATTTAACCCATCAAAGTGCACACACACAGTAGTGAACACACATACACACCGTGAACACACACCCGGAGCAGTGGGCAGCCTTTTTTGCTGCGGCGCCCGGGGAGCAGTTTGGGGTTCGGTGCCTTGCTCAAGGGTCTCACCTCAGTCGTGGTCTTGAGGGTGGGAGAGAGCGCTGGTCATTCACTCCCCCCACCTACAATCCCTGCCGGACCCGAGACTCGAACCCACAACCTTCAGAGTCCGAGACTCTAACCATTAGGCCACAACTGCCCCCAAAAAATGCACCTATCCACTGTTATGGAAATAATTCAGAGGTTCAATACAACATGGCTGTAATGAATCTGCCTGGAATAGGAAACAAGTCCCCCAGTGAGGCAAAAATGTGAGATTTGCAGAAGACGGTAGCATTTTGGGGGTCACCAAGTTCCCAAATCTACAATTAGACGCCACCTACCAATAAATGCCAATAAACTATTTGGAAGATGTGCCAGAAAAAAGACTTTTCTTTCCTCTAACAACAAAAGTAAGAGCCTGGAGTTCACTATACACTACTGGAGCCAGGTTCTATGGTCAGATGATTGTTTGGCAACAAATCCTCAAGATGTATTTGGCATAATGAGAAGGGTAGTTTATACAGAAAAGAAACTAATCCCCACATTCAAGTATGGTGGAGGATCTGTAATGATGTGGAGCTGTTTTTCGTCCGAAAGCCCTTGGAACCTTGTTAGGATGCATGGCATCATGGACTCCATGACGTACCAGAGGATTTTAAATGAAATTCTGGCTGCCTCTGCCAAGAAGTTACAGCTGGGTTGTTGTTGTATCTTCCAGAAGGACTATAATCCAAAACATATGTTCAAATCCACACAAAAATGCACACAATTTGACATGGCCATCCCAGTCCCCTGACCTAAATCCGATTGAAAACCTGTGGGTGAGCTGAAGAGGGGAATCCACAAGAGAGAACCCAAGATCCTGGAGATTCTGGAGGGATTGTGTATAAAAGAGAGCTCTCGGATGTGTGTATGGGTGTATATATACATATATATATATATATATATATATATATATAGTGTGTGGTGAAGCATAAATTTGCTTCAGTTACCGGTTACGTTTTTTAAAAATTTTTCACTGTGAGATTAAGCTAATTAACCGCAAAGACCATTTCAAAAAAGTGTAAAAATAAACAAAATGTAATAATCTCCTGCACTCTGCCTATACAGATGTTCAGATCAACATCAAGCGGTGTTTAAGCGATGGCTGTGACACGCGCATCCACGGCCTGAAGACCATGGGCTACCAGGTGACTAAGAGCAGAGAGGTGTCGGTGTCAGACGCCTCGGCCATCTGGTACCTCTCTCTGCTTACCTCACTGGTGACGGCGTCTATGGAGACAAACCCCGCCCTTGCCAACACTGTCCTACAGAGCACACAGTGAGTGATTACACCCTTTAACATCAGTCCCGAAGGGGAAATAATAATAATAGTGATTAGATGTTTAGTGATTAGTTTACATGTTTACATGTAAACTACAAGATCCACTTGTTGTGCATTTTGAGATGCTTTTCTGCTCAGTATGTTTGTACAGAGTGGTTATCTGAGGTACGCTAGCCTTCTTATTAGCTAGAACTAGTCTGAAAATTCTTCTCTGACCTCTTTCATCAACAAAGCGTTTTGTTGTTTAAAATTATAAGAGTTCTTTGGATAAAAAACATGGCCTTGTAGGTTTTTAAAGCGTATACTAATAAGCAAGCATTCAGTAACTAGGGACACTTGTAACTCTTGAAACCCACTAGCTAGCGTTTAGTGTGTTTAGTGGTGTGTAGGAATTAACAGGCTTGAGGTGTTTTATTGGTTCGGTGTGTCTCTTTAGAAAAGCCTTAGAGCACATGCCGCCTTTGTCGCTGACGCCCTCCTCCACCGAGTTCCCCAAGTTCTTCTCCCCCAACATCCTGGAAGAGGTGGACGCCTTCCTCCTCCGAATCGCAGAGTAAGCAGCTTCATCTGAGTGCACTTGAGTTTCTGTGGTTTTCTCTGCACTGTGACAGTGTACCGCTGACACACACACACACACACACACACACTTACTTTAATAAGCTGGAAGATGTTCAGTTTTTACATATTGATCACGCAATAATGTTTACTCATGCTGTGATGAGATAATTGTATACGCAGCAGTAATTACTGAGTAATTACCCACTGCTGCTGTTTACTCACATCTGATTCATTCTGTTATTCTCTCTCCCCTTCCTCTATTCTTTTCTTTCCTTTCTTTTTTTATCCTCTTTTTTTCTTTCTTTTCATTTATATATTGTTTAATTTCTCTTTCGTTCTTTTATTTTTTTAAATATTATTATGTGACATCCTTTTTATATTATGTTTTGTTATATCCTTCCTTTCAAAATGTTGCTCTTTTATTTCTTCTTTTTTTTCATTTTTTCTTTTTTATTCTGTTGTACTTATTTCATATCTTTTAATTGTTCCTTTTTTATTGTCTTTACTTGTTCTTTGAATTTATTATAATTATTTTATTATTATTTATTAATTTTTACTTTTTATTTTATTTGTGTTCTTTTCTTTTCTCTCTTTGTCTGTCTCTACCTCTTTGTCTCTGTCTCTCTCTCGCTGTGCCTTTCGCTGTCCATTTCTCTCTCTCTTTCTCTGCTGTTTGTCTCTGTGTCTCTCTCTGCATGTCTTTCTTTCTTCCTTCTTTTCTCTCTCTCTCTCTCTCTCTCTCTATACATCTTGTGTGTATGTGTGTATGTGTGTGTGTGTGTGTGTGTGTGCACACTGTAGTTGCTGTGTGACTCCGGACGCTGAGTTGACCCTCTTGGCGTTTGCTCTGGCTCGGGGCAGCGTGATGAAGGTGTTGCTGTCTCTGGCTGGGATGTGTGAGCGAGTGAACTCCGAGTATCGTGCTGCCTCGCTGCTGGCCTCCATGGCCTCAGTGCGCCTCAATCTGCTCTACCGCAATGGTAACACACACTTACTGACATTACTGTGCTTCTCTGGGTCATAATAACACATTAATGACCACAATAATAATATGTTCAGGAGATAATTAGTCCCAGATCCACATTGTAAAACACTGCAGTGCACATTAATGTGTAGTGTACTCTGTATTATAGTGCATCCTTTCTGCATAATCTCTCTTCTCGTTTGGTGTAGGTAAAACTTTACAGCTACGTTTGCAAGCATGTGATGTGAAGAGCCGAGATGATAAGTGTGGCCCGGAGAACATGCTGACTGACCCCTCTACAGGAGACGGTACTCATCCCTCTACTTCTGAGTTTACAGGATTTAGGATTTTCTGCCATTCCCAGATGTTCTGTATTTAATTCATTAATTAATAATTTAATGCATCATAGAATTACAACTGATTTTGTATTTTAGACAGATTTAGTGTTCTATACTGAAATTATTCTTTCGCTACGTTAATATAATTACACTCTGTGACCAAACTCCTCAATATGACAAATTGACCATAAAAGCCTCAGACAATACATGGTGATTACAGCTTTCAGGGATTACAGGCATGCAGAGATGTGAAACGTACGCATTTTATCTGGGCAGGTTTTCTCACAGAGAGCGGGAAGACGAGAGCCAGCGTGATTCTATCCACTGAGGACCAGACCTGCTTCCAGGTCACACAGATCAGAATCAAAGTGAGTCGACTCCTCAGAGCTATACACCGCCTCAAATGATTCATTACTTCAAGTGTTTTTCCACTGCTTTTCCAAAAACAAGAATCGGCCCAGACAGGATTATAGAGTTAAAGTGTCGACTGTAAACGTTACTGCATTGCCATGTCAAAGTTCACCACGGAAGAAGTGCTTTGATTAATTCAATTCAATTCAATTTTATTTATATAGCGCTTTTAACAATGGAGATTGTCACAAAGCAGCTTTACAGAAATCTATAAATTCCGGATATAAATGTAACATTTTAAAGTTTATCCCTAATGAATAAGGCAACCCATCCTCATCTGGGTGACACCGGATTATAAATAATAAATTATAAATAATTTCCCTTCTAAAGCTAAAGTGCACTTGTGTAACCAAGATCTTATGAACTTAGGAGCAACTTATGTATGAGCATTAGAGTTATTTCTGAATTCATTGTCGTTTTAACTTGAAGTCTGTTTTGTTGAAGTTATCAACTGTTCAATGATGGAGACTTGAGTGCAAAACTGTTTGTAGCAATTGCAGTCCTAAGCCATCTTTATGGTTTCTAAGTGGTATTATCCACATTAATCTCATTGATCTTTAGGCTGTCCATATGGGGCCATAATCAGCAACAGCGAGTGGTTTTCAGGTGATGAGAACTCCAACCAGAAGTAGGGCATCAGGATGGATCAGGAAAGTTCAGAGAGGAGAAGGGGTCAGGATCACTGGTATCTCAGGAGTAGCATGTGTACCTGAGAGAGAGAGAGAGAGAACGAGATCGAAAGAGAGAGAGAGAGAGAGAGAGAGAGAGAGAGAGAGAGAATGAGATCGAAAGAGAGAGTGAGAGAGAGAGAGAGAGAGATTATTAGGTATGCTCCTTGTTAGGGACTCCTGGGACTCCAGCAAGACTAGCTGACAGTATAACTAAAAGAGAAAGCCAGAAGGTAACACAGACATGAGGGTGTGAAAAAACTATTAACGAAAGGCTTTACTGAAAAAAAAATTGTTTTCAGCCTAGACTTAAACACTGAGACTGTGGCTGAGTCCCGAACACTAACTGGAAAGCTGCTCCATAACTGTGGGGCTTTGAAAGAGAAATCTCTACTCCCTGCTATAGCCTTCACTATTCTAGGTACTAACAAAGAGCCTGCACCTTTCGATTGACGTAGGCATGGCGGACCATAAAAGACCAGAAGTTCGCTCAGGTACTGCGGCACGAGACCATTCAGTGCTTTATAGGTCAATAGTAGTATTTTATAATCGATGTGAAATTTGATTGGGAGCCAGTGCCGTGTGGATAGATAGGGGTGATATGGTCATATCTTCTGGATCGAATAAGGATTCTCGCTGCTGTATTGTGGACTAACTGGATCTTGTTTATGCACCTACTGGAACATCCAGACAATAAGGAATTACAATAGTCCAACCTAGAGGGAACAAAAGAATGAACTAGTTTTTCTGCATCATGTAGTGACATTATATTTCTTATCTTAGCAGTATTTCTGAGATGAAAGAAGACTGTTCTAGTAATATTATCTACAAGAGCTTCAGAGTTACTATGTAATCAGAAGGCTTACTTCTAGCTGCCTGTGGTCTAGTACAAGTACTTCTGTCTTGTCAGAATTAAGTAGAAGGAAGTTAATAAGCATCCAGTGTCTAATGTCACTAATTTTACACATTCCTCAAGTTTATTAAACTCACAAGGATTAGCCTTGAATATGTTTACAAGTCAGCCATATTGCTTGTGATGTCATGCTCAGGGTGGGGAAAAGGAAATAATCAACCCTGCAGATTATTTAATTATAACAGCACATCTTGAAGTGTTTTAATCCTCTTATACGATTAATCTTCATATCCCCTGCCACAGCAAGGATTTTAGTTTAAATGATATTAATTAAAGAAGAACATATCGTAGATTTTACTCATTTATAGACATTTTAATATTGTGGAACGTCCACAAAACAAGTTAGTTTCAGTTATCATTTACTTTATAGCAGCTATCAAGAGTCATTCCTTCTTGAAGACAAAAAAAAATTGCAGCTTGTCCTGTTCCCAAGAAATGTCAGAAAACTTATTTATAGCTTTAGCTCTTTTACCGAGCACTGGAACTGGAGACTCCTTCCAAAATGCCAAATGAACATCTTCTCACAGAAAACGTCGCCATGTCAAATTTTGTGACTTGTGTGTAATGTTTATTTTATACATTCATTTTTGCTGGTTTACGTGAAGGGTGTAATTCATGCAGAATGGACTGTGTGATATTTTGACTACTTATTCACTCGTTTTTCACTTTTTTCCTCATTAGGTGCGTAAAGGGGCCATCGGCGCTAAATGTGGCCTGGTGTTCGCTTATAACGACTCTGAGGTTTTTGACGCAGACAAGCACTTCAAGAAGTTCAGGAAGTACGACTCCTGGGATTTTAAAGACTACAAGGAGTTTGTCCAAGACAAGTACGTCAAATTGTTTTGTAATTTGTGGTAATGTGACGGGTCACATGGTTTCGCATGTTCTGAGTAACTGCAGAAGTACTGTTGGATGTAAGTAAGATAGTAAGTGTAGATAATTGTTAGAGCTAATAAACTAAGGAGTAGTGCATCTGCCCTGTGTGTGAAAGTGTGGCTGTTTGTTTACCTCAAAGTGTGTGAGAGAGCATGTGCTGCCATGCTTTAAATTTAGTAACGGAATGCATTCTAGTTCTCTCTCTCCTTATATCTCTCTCTATCTCTCTCATGCACACTCAGACATTCCAATAAAGGAGCAGCAGAGGTGAGAGAGGAGAATCCCGTCGGCTGGTTTGAGCTGGAAGACGACTGGAATGATGTGGAGATCAAGCTACAGCAGTGCCGTGTTTCAAATGTAGGATCTCTCTCTCTCTCTCTCTCTCTATCTCTATCTTTCCTCTCTGTGCTTTTTCCCCTCTAAAGCATCAATGTTGCTGTCGTTCCTGGATTTATGTAGGAATGGGAAAAATATATGATCCTTAGATTCATCAGTTTTTTTCCATGAATAATTCTGCATCATGCCCCACATGTCATAACCAGACTTTGACATCAGATTATGCTTAAATATTTAATGAATTATTATTTTTATTAATTGATAAATATCAATGCAAGAGTTTCTGACAAACATATACAACCACATCAACACTCTTGTGGGTTCAGGGAGGAATAAGGAGACGGGAGGCAGGTTTGCGTTAGCGCCATCTGACTCTTTGTTTATTATTATTATTATTATTATTATTATTATTATTCTCTCTCTTGTCTCTTCCCTCTTACCGTCTCACCACCGCTCACTGAAGAACTTCACCCTCCGTTAACAAACCAACACTTGACCACACCCCCTCTGCCCCAGTCCCATTCTTTAGAAATCGCACTGCAATTTAAATTAATTAAAAGATTTTGTATTTTTTCTGTCCTGCCATTTTTTTATCTATAAAATCACAAGGAGGTAAAAAAAAAAAAAAAAAAAAGCTTTTATCATACCCTTTAACCTCTGCCTTTTTTTTTTTTTAACTCTTTAAAGTTCTCTTGTCCTGATGTTCTTCTTTCACTCTTCCTCACACAATAATTAACAATTAACACTCTGAAGCTGAATACCAGCAGGCTTCCCATTCATAACACATGCTTATTACATAGGGTATTGGATCTGTATAATGGTATTGTAGTACCTACATAGTGCATTACATTGAGGGATTCAGCCACAGAAACGAACACTCGAATAAGTGCCTTCTTGCATGTAATGTCATGTTTAGGATGCCTACTTTTTTAATATTTAATTTAAAAATGATAAATAATGGAATATGTAAAAATAAATGTGTGCCATAATTCAGACATCTTTTCTTACATTAATCAACGCAACAGTCATTTAGCGTAAAAGTTTAAGAAGATAGGATTTGGTTAATGAACTAAAAGTAGAACTTGGAGTTAAAAACATTTAAATGTTAATAATTTTGCATTTGTACATGTAAATATTATGAATATTTGAACAGCACTAATGAAAATGCATTAATCCTATTGATTTGCGTGATGAATAATGATATAATAAATAATAAATAATAATAATTTCAACTAGAGAAATAAAAAATGGAGGTGTATTAAGATGTCCATGGTGACACAAATCGAATCAACTTGTGAAATCCCTTCTTTGAACCTCTCCGTTTACCATGTAAAGGCTGTAGGTCTGTGACTAACTCGACTAATCTGTTAATGTAAGCACAGTAACCCGGCCGTAGTGCAGACATTATTCTCTGCTGCAAGTATGATTATGTAATCCTGTGTGTGTCTCTTTGCCCAGTTCCTCATGGTGAAGTTCCTGTGCGTGAGGCAGGACTCAGCCGAGCGGCTCGGGGTTCAGCAGCTAGCCTTTAGCGGCTACGTGTGTCCAGACTCTGAGAGACTGGAGGAGGAGGAGGAGCAACTGAACACTCGCACCCAGGGGGCCAACGGCGGCCTAGTCACAGGCCTCACACTAATCAGAAAGACTCTGTACTTCATTCAGCAGCTCACTCGAGACATGGTAACACACACACACACACACACACACACACAGGCAAGCTTTGCTCACATGTGCCAGTGAGTGTGCATGTAATAATCATTTTTTGATTTTGTTAAAACCATCTAGGCTTGTAGATGTTAGAGCGATTAACCAGGAGGCCGTATTTCTTGGATCAGTGTACAAAGCGGTAGTGTTGTTTAGGAAGTGTGTTTATGTTTGTGTGTAGAGTAATGGAGCTGTGCATGTTGTTTTAGGACATGATGCTACAAAAGCAGAAGTCTTTGTTAGACTTCAGTGGGCTGAACCTGCCGCTCTTCTGGGATTTCTACCGCAAACTCAGGTCTATGTGAGTATACAGATTTAAGTAAGGAATAAAACACAATGGGGCATGCCGTTATAGGAAAACAATCAACGCTGGGGTGGTGTGATGTTTCCGGATAATAACAATACATCCCGATGTGTTGTATTCCTCTAATTCTTCAGCAACTGTGATTACAATGATTGCATTTTTATTAAAGACTGTAGTGTAACTGTTGAAGACTCGACATGTGCCCTGTTTGCTCTAACGGCAGGCTGTTCTTCTTTGAATGTGTGCTTTTGTCAGAGATGGAGAGGATGCAATGAAGGCCCGGGTCCTCCTGCTCCAGCTCCTTCAGAACTGTTTCCCAGCTCTTCCTGCCTTGCCAGAGTCCCGGGGTTCGCCGGAGAACACGGCATCATCGTCATCATCATCATCGTCGTCATCTTCATCATCTTCCGCAGCTGCAGCATCAGTGAGCACAGATGTGGATCCAGCTGAGGCTGTAGGGGAGCTTTATAGTCACCTCTGTCAGGGTATGAACAGTAACACTGCTTTATGTAATAATTATAATAAAGCAGGATCATTCATAATTGTTCAAAAATACATTGTTTATATCTAAGCATGCACCAGTTTCATTGGTTTATTTGGTTGTTTGTTTGGTTGTTTGGTTGTTTGGTTGGTTGGTTGGTTGGTTGGTTTTCCTCCCCATTCAATCACCTGATGCTGATCCTGTAATGACTTTTTTCCACTGATGAATCTTTGATTAAGATAAATACACTAATGCAGGAGTATAAACTGTAGATTTTTCTTGTTTAATTTAATTTTATGGCTGTATTTTATGAGGCATTTCTATAGTATACAATGTGTATCATGATTTTATATATACATATACATACATATATATATGTGTGTGTGTGTGTGTGTATGTGTGTATGTATATATATATATATATATATATATATATATATATATATATAGAGAGAGAGAGAGAGAGAGAGAGAAAAGAAGAGAAGTAGAAGAAGAGCAGAGAAAAAATAAAAATCTGTAAAAAAAAAAAAAAAAAAAAAGTCTATATTTTACAATTTTAAACATTATGATGCTTCCAATCAGTTTGTAATTATTATTTTTTAGTAATAAAAGATATCGCAATATCTCAAAAAGCAACAATTATTGTTCATCGTATGGATATTATATCGTCATTATATCGCAGCCCTGCTTGACAGTGAATGTTTAATGATATTTTGGTATTTGGTCATTTTTTCATATAAAATTTCTGTTTAAACATTTTACCCACTGAATTAAAATTTTTATGTGACTTAAATTGTATAATAAAAAAAACAAACAATAAAAACACTACATGCTGAACCTGGGACATCAGTGCTTTCAGTAAATAATACGGTTCTTTACTTTATATTAGTAAAGAATGATATGAATGATGTTGGCTGTGTGCAGTTGTGGACGGGCCTGAAGGAGAGTCTGCAGTGGAAAAAGCTCTGAGGAAGCAGGCGGTGAAGGCCATCCTGAGCGGCGCAGCGATCTTCTACCCAGACAAACAGAGCCGGAGAGACAAACTCTTTGACATGATGGTATGTGTGTGAGTGTGGGAGAGCATGAGCTTGTGGTCTAGTCTGTATGTTATATGTCCTTTTTCTCTCCATTTATAGAAGAACTTGACAGAGGAAGATCAGCCCGAGTCGGCTAAGCTGACATTCGAGTCACTCTGTAATTATTTCAGGTAACACACACACACACATACAACACACAGCTAAACTCAAATAACGCTCAGAAGTTACGTTAGTATTCCTGAGGACCTTATTTTATTTTCATCACCGTGATGCAAACTCAGTGATAAAGCATAAGATATATACTTTATATTTTACTGTACCTTCTCTCCTTATCTCTCTGTCTCTCTCTCTCTCTCTCTCTCTCACACACATGCTGTGTCTCTGCAGTGATCAGGACCCGAGCGGTCTACTGCTTCTGCCTCCTAAAGGAGCGCCCGCTGACTTTGACATCTCCCCCATCCTCAACGTTATGGACACACTGCTCCTTGTAGCCACTAGAGAGGTGTGTTCCTTATATATGCACATTAGTGCAGACAGAAAAATTCACACAAATTGTAAATGTCAACCAGGCAACCATTTTTTTCCTTTCTGAACTGTCCACTGTAGCCTTAGATTCCTGGTTTTGGCTGACAGGAGAATGTGGTCTTCTGCTGTTGTAGCCCATCCTCCACAAAGTCTGATGTGTTGTGCATTCTGAGATGCTTTTCTGATCACCACGGTTATAAAGCGTGATTATTTGAGTTACCATTAGCCAGTCTCCTCTGACCTCTCTCATTAAAGAGGAGTTTCCGCCCACAGAACTGCCACTGACTTGATGTTTTTTGTGACTGTTGTACATGAAAATCCACTCAAACTAGCCCTGTGCTTACATTTCCAATTTAATTATTTGGTTCCTTTAAGGTTTATCCAATTTCTACCAACTTCTATACTACTAGACATTTTGCTATTGCTTTATAATAGGAGAATTGTTTAGGCTGGACTGTAATATCTCCATGTGTGTGTTTCAGTGTGAGGCGATGATGGTGGACAGCTCTGGAGGACCCAGTCGGAAGGTCCTGCTCTCTCTGTTCTGGGCTCTGCAGGGCAGTTTGCTCTCCTGGTGCTTCCTCCAGCTCAAAGGAGGCATGGCCACAGCCTGCGATCTGGCCAGAGACATCCTGATCAAATGTAAGCTGAAACTGATAAAAATTCAGCTGCGTGTAATTGTCGCTATGTGTCAGGTTTTATGAACGCCTGGAGCTAAGCTAGAATTCGTTTTCTTACTTGGAGATGGTTAAATTCTACATTTCTTTCATCTATACTTTTACTTTCACATTATTTAACATGCTCGTCTCCTATTCAAACAAGCACTTATTCAAACTTCTTCGATCTGTGAGGTCATTTCAAATGGCAGTAAAATCAACAGCCTTTTGCATTCTTGCTGTGTTTGTGGTATCAGAAACTTTATTTGTGCTGTTTTATCAAACTAGATTGCTTTGGATCAATCATGAAGTTAATAATGTAATGACTGATATCACAGGTCATAAAATTCAATAAAAAAAAAAAGTTTTCAGGAAATGTTTTCAAGTTGAATAAGTAGAAATACTTGAAATGTTTGTTTTGTAATCATATTGTACACGATATAAACGTACTAAAATATTATTTTTGGATTTTAATGCATAGATAACATTTTTACATTGTTATTTTTCTTTTCATTTTTTTTTTTTTTTTTTTTTAAAAACTGAATTTCAATTGCAATTCATTGTTGCCAGAATTTAAAAACGCTTCGTCATTGAGCATTAATGAGACTAACACTGAAGAAGTCTTTCTTATTTATAGTGATATGAGTCAGCGTCTGATACCTAATTTGATCAATAAGAAGACACTGGACTGCACTGCTGTGGAGTTTTCTTTGATTTAAGATTTTCTTAAGTGCTCTAGTGCTTTCTCTTGAACAGATGTAGCACAGTTCCTCGCCAACACCCGAACCACGCTGAGCTCCCTGCTGGAGAGATACTCTGCGACTGACATCATTGCCAAGCTCGGCAACTCCATCGTCACCATGGCAACCAGGCAGCTGGTACTGACTTACCCATAATGCCTTGTTAGTTCACTCTGTTCTGTGTGCCAGTTAATGTTGTCAGAGTTATTTTGTATAAATGAGATGTGGCCATAGTTTAATAGAATATTACAAAATGATAAACTGCTAAGATAGCTGAAGATTTAAAAAAAAGTAAAAATGACATAAGGGTCCTAGATAGAGCTTATATTTTGGAATTTTTTCAGATTTTGTGGAGAGGCAAACAGGATTTGAGACACAAAGACAGTAGAATAGTGCCATTTGAATAGGCAAATCCTACATAAACACAAGGGTTGTAACAATATACCACAATCTCTACCTGTTTAGTGCCTCAAATATCCGTACTTGTATCTACTTTTGATTTAAACCTATAGTGGGCGTAGAAATGCCAGCACTGTCAGCATGGTGTGTGAATTCTGGCTCTGACAGTTCCTCAACCTCAGCTACATCACTCCAGTTCATAATTGGTCTCAACTAGAGATGTGTGTGGGGCTGTTTTTTTTTTTTAATCGAAACAAAGTTATTATTTTTGTTTGTAAGTGCCCATGATAAATTATAATAGTTCTATTTTCCAAAATATAAACAAACTAGTAGCCTAATTTAAAACCACCGTGACCCTGACCAGGCAGTTACTAAGGATGAATGAATGAATGAATGAATTGCACAGTGACCCACGCTGATGTTGATGCACATCTATAGTCTGAACAAGATGCCTGGTGAACCTTTTAGGCAAGCTTTCTTTAAAAATGAAGAATAGTATTCCTTATTTGAATCTGTCTTTATATCTGTTTAGAAAACTTTGTTCAATCGGAATAAAGTATTCATATTCGGTTACATCCCTAACAACCACCAAAATGAGTCCCTACGTTGCTAAACCCGCACCACACTCCTAACATAAAGGGAGTTTACTCTAGAGTAAAAGCCGTTTGATTCCAAAATGGACATTGTAAAAAAATAAAACTGCTAAACTTGTTACACAGGCAATCATCGGGGGCTGTAATAGAGATCCCTTAGCAACTGATGATTGTGCAGCTATAGTATATTAGCTCATGTAGCGTTGTCAGTGTCACTTGTTGTATATGCATCCACAGTATTTCCCAACTGGGGTGTGTTTAATTTTGATAATGCATGCCATACTGAGCTAGCTGGCAAAAAAGTTTTGATAATGATAAATTGCATTTGTTTGTATTTTGAAGCACATTTCCGTCATTGCCTTTTAATCCCTGTATAACGCTGGCTATAATGTTGGTGTAGGCGATCTTCCTGCTGGAGCTGTGTGCTCTGGACGTTCCTCACTGCATCATTCTCAAGAGCTTCTTCTCTCTGGTGGACCTGCTCAAGAAGCTGTGCAGCGGTGTAGAGGATTCCTCCAAGGTGAGTGAGATGCATGTTTTTTTGAGGTCACGTCTGAACGTTATGATTAATCTACTTGTATACAGTAAATGTCCAGATGAAATAGGGCCCATAGTAAAAGCATTTATAGTTGTCGCCTAATGAAGTGCTGCACTTTTTTATAGGGGGATGTGGACGGCTGGCAGCATCCTCAGCAGCCGGTGGTGTTAAGAACATGGGTCATGGAGTCCCCTCACAATTATGAAGACAGTAAACATGAGAACACTGTGTTCCTCTGTCCCGGTGCCACATATTTCGAAGTGGATTTTGATGAACGCTGCGAGACAGAGAAGAGGTATGAGTGTTTGTGTTCTTAACACTTATAACTAGGGATGCATCAACTGCCTATACCATATGATAGTGTAATGACATAAGCCTAGTGTATGTTGCTATGCCACAAAATGAACAGATGACACAGAATGACCTGGACATATTACATGATTAATGACGACAAAGCATTAATCGAAGCAAAGCAGACTGCAATCTGTCCTCTGTGAAAATATCTATAGTAATAACCACAGCATCTTCCTACGATACCAGTAACCTAATAAAACATCTTAAGACGTTTAAACGAAATCTTAATAAAGAGCACGAGCATGCGGAACAGTATTAGCAATCATTAAAAATGAGTGCAAAGATATTTGCAAGTGTGGAGGAGTCAACCGGGTGTGCGGAGAAACTGTTGCATGTGAGAGCACTTCACTTCTGCGAGCACTGAGACACGCTTCCTTTTAAAAGGGTGTCAAGGTGGAAGTAGGTCATTCCTGTATCAGTATCGGTATCAACACGTGCTGAGAAGCATGTCCTCAGACTCGTACTCAGTCTGAAAAAATGGTATTGAAGCATCCCTACTCAAGAGTGCTCATTTCTAATAGTTACACATTAACTTGTGCAAAAATTATTCATAAAACTTATAGAAAGTGTTTCTACTTTAAAGTAAAGGAGTTGCCACATTACTGTCTGTTAAGTAGCTTGTATTTTGAACTGGCAGGTACGACTATTTGGAGTTTACCGATTCCAGAGGAGGCAAAGTGCGGTATGACATGAAAGTCGGCTCTGAAAAGTGGCCAAAGGTGAGCTATAAATATGTATCAGTTACTAATGAAATTGACATTGTATTAGTCTCCTTATCTAGTGTAGTCATGTCCATTGTATTACTCCCATTATCTAGAGTAGTGATGTCCATTGTATTAGTCCCATTATCTAGAGCAGTCATGTCCAATAAAGGTTTAATCTGGCCTGCTGAGTGAATATGATATCCATGTTCTAAATTAAAATCATCTTGTGGGCTGTAATTAAAATTGAAAGACTTGAACAAAGGGGAAATCAACTCATTGCCGTAACCTCAGTTACTGACCAAAATGTGTTATTGACTTTGACCTTTTTTTATTTGCGTATAATTTTGCAATCTATACGGCTGTTATATTGCTGCACTTCAATATAATGTGATATGTTCTGCATTTTTATGACGTATAATTCCAAATAAGGCTGTTTCACACTACAAAATGTGGTAAAGTGAACAAACTGAAAAATTATTTATTTTTATTTATTATTATTATTATTTTTTTTTTTTTTAGAAAGTCACGTTTAAAGCAGGCCACCAGCTGCAGTTCCTGTTCCACTCAGACAGCAGTAACACCGAGTGGGGCTACAAGTTCACAGTGACGGCGTTCGGTCTTCCAGACATCAGCGTGTCCTGGATCTCTGACCTGCAGCTCCTGGTGTCGAGGCTGATGGGCCGTCTGGCTTCACGCACCATGGCGCTCAAATCCACTCACGGTATGATATTTCTGAGTTTTTCTACTTAACTTCCTGTTTATACGATCGTACGGACGAGTGGAGGTGATCCTAAAATAGGTGTATTCCTCTGAGTAGATCTGCACCTCTACTGAGTGCTGATATTCACTCAGCTTTCTTTCTTTCTTTCTTTCTTTCTTTCTTCTTTGATGATCCTAAGATTTGTCACGTCGTCAATCCAACTCTCCAATTCCAAACGTGTGAACGCTGCAAACATAAGGCCACCATATACCTCCATAACCAGTTAAAACATGTTCTCAGTGTAAACAGTGTCTTACTTTCCTGGTTCAGGTCATTCTTTAGTGAAATGTTGATGTCATTACGTCATTCATGGCTTGTTTTTGCCGTGTTTCGGGTTTCTCAGAGGTGCACAGTGTGAAGGAGCTTCCTGCAGCCGTGATGAACCACGTGATTTCCTCTCCTCTGTGGAAGCCGGTGTTCACACATGGCCTGAGTGGACCAGCCAGAAGCCGAGAACCTGAACACTGTGGTAACGATACAAAACAGGTACAAGCACTCAAACAAACGGATCACTGAATCCAACATCATTTCATTCTGCAGTGAAGTACCTCACCTAGAGCTTAAGAATGTAATATAGCATTGCGTTTCGTTATAACTCTATGAGTGTACAGTATATGCAGTTTGTATTTTTTATTTATTTAGACTTTTTGTATGTGTAGTCAAGGGCTATGAAATCAATTTGTTAGCTAAAAGATGTAGTATTGAAATGCACCAGAATTCTGAATCTACGTTGTTTTACTGCGACAGATGGAGTGCGTGTTAGAAGTAGCACTACACTATCATTTTAAGTCGAATAAAAACATAACAAGGTGATATCATAACTTTAGCGTAAAGTGTAAAGTTTCATATTTGTTTATCCATATATTTAACAGTTTAAAATCTGCCTCTGGCATTAAAAACTCTCTGTTTAACTTGGTATGCTGTAAATCTTGCATTTACTCAGAGCACTTTTCTTACATGAAGTGACACAATTCATGTGGAAATGCGGGCTTTCATAAACTTTAACGAATGTAAAATGCTCAAATATGCATATTTTGCCTTTTAATTTGTAAATATTATCAGTCAGTAGCTCAGGTGCCCTGAGTCCAGAGCTATTAGTTTTTTTTATTTATAGTTTACCCTGCAGGTGAGTACATTCAACAACCAGAAAAAGAAGGGAAAAAACTACGCCCCTGGCCATCTGGCTGACGGTATTATGGCCGTAGAACGGTGAATAATTAGTGTGCACGGATGACAGATGATCCTGATTTTCAGAATCAAGAACACTGACAAAACATATCGAAAGGAAATAAAGATGCAGGCTGTACTCTAATAATATCTTTCACATGCAATGTGAGGCAGAAGAGCACATCTCATTGGCCAAACGATGGTCAGCGACTTGATGACTTCTTGTTTAGGGCGCAAACATGATACGGTGCATTAGACAGATGTTGAACCTCATGCTGTCTTAATAAACTAAAAATAGTACACTAGCCCACTATACGTTATTACATTGTTAGCTGTCTAGTCAGTGAGGTTTCTGGGCTGCCAAAACATGGAACTAAGCAAACACATTAGATTGTTCCCTTGCTAGCTAATGGATTTATGATTTGTCCACACTTAATTATGTGTTTGAACAGTTCAATCCATTCACACAGCTCTTAAGCAGGATATTAAATTTCCCCTTGGAGATCAATAAAGTCTGTCTGTCTGTCAAATATGACATTTTTTTTTGTTTGTTTGCACACAATCCTGTCCTCCAGACAAAATCTGTCTCCTCTGGAGATGACCTGGTGGAGTTCCTGGTGGACTTTGCTCGCTGGGACCCTTCCCGTGAGTCGTGTGATGAAAGGGCGGAGCTTATGAGGAACCTCATGCTGTCTTGCAAGAAGCAGCTGATCAGGAATGAGATTGCTGCGGGGTCGAAGGTCGATCAGGCCGTAAATGCAATCTGGGCGGCTATGGTGTACCACACCCCAGCTCTTCAGACTTCCCTCAGGAACTTTGGTAAAGAGTCTTATTGTGAAATAATCCAGTTTTAAGAGCAGGGGTAATCTGAAATCCTGTCCTGTTTCATTCAGAGTTATTATTTACCTTTAAATGTATTTGTAGTGGATTGAAGATCTGCATGGTTCATTTACACTTATAAGGGTTTTTTTCATTTTTAGTGCAGTATGCTTTCAGACACTTTTCACTAAACACAAGAAAACATTAGGAACACACATGTAGACACACATGTTCCTAGCAATGAGAGTATTTTTGTTTGTGCAGCATTTGTTCAGCAATTTTTGAGAAATCTCATGACACTTGGTGATATCAATCATCACCCTGTCAATTTCCAGATCCTTCCAAAACAGCACTTAAAAAGCCAATTAGCCTAAATTAAAAATTGTTTTTATTGTTCCCACAATGTGCATTTCTTGTCTTATAATTCCCTGACAAAATGTTAATGTTAGTAATGTTGACTAAATTAACACTGGTAGGCAATCTACAGCTTTGGATGTCTGTGTATTCCACACACACACACACACTCACACACACACACAGATTGTGTGTGTGGATTGTAAGCTGTTGTTAAA
This sequence comes from Pangasianodon hypophthalmus, assembly GCF_027358585.1. Taxonomy (NCBI): domain Eukaryota; kingdom Metazoa; phylum Chordata; class Actinopteri; order Siluriformes; family Pangasiidae; genus Pangasianodon; species Pangasianodon hypophthalmus. Next base: position 8,134,642 of record NC_069736.1, on the reverse strand, counting down.
TTATCCGCAACTCACTTGCCCATTACCAGATCTGACACTAACAATACAATAAACTGTCATTTCTGAACTAACCGTATACACAGTGTGTTTACATGCCCCATGTGTCGCTCTCTTTTTGCCCCTCCAGTGCTAAAGCAGGGGCAGAGCTGTGTGAGTGAGGACCTTGTGCAAGTCTACATGCTCGCTGATGGCATTAGGACATGGATGGTGAGACTGAGCCTTACTCATTTATTAGTCTATTCACATGAGTGATGCGTCAGTTGTTTTGAAGTGAACCATGTGTTTGTGTGTTAGTTGGAGATGAAGCAGCGCTCCCTGCTGGTCAAAATGAATGGGTCAGGAGAGAAAGGAGACAGTCAAGGCGAAGTTACGCCAGAGTCTCTGGGTTAGTTTTTTCCTTTATTTAATGAAAAAAGGATATTATTCTTATTAAATGTATTATGAGTTATATTAATTATATTTGTAATGCGAGTGATTTTTGTGTAAAAGCTGCAGTTTTGTTTTGTTTCTTTGTTTTTTTAAGCTGCATATTTATGTGTATTTTTTGAAATGCTTCAGTTGTAAAGCTTATAATAGATTTAAAGAAAAAAAAAATCACATGGGTATCGATATTGGCTGAAAAAGTGGTATTGTGCCATCTCTTATTATTATTATTATTATTATTATTATTATTATAAATATTAATAGAAACATGCAATAAATAAATAAACAATACTATTTGTTTTTATAAATAAAGAAAAAGGTAAATACTTTTAAATAAAAATGTTTATTTTTTTATTATCTGCTTTTATTAATTTTTTTAACATTAACTTTGTACGTCATGAAACCACGTTTTCTCTTTTTTAAAAAACTTTTGTCTATTTCTCACATCCTTTCCATATGTTCTTACTGTCTTTCTCTCTCTCTCTCTCTCTCTTTCTCTTCTCTCTCTCTCTCTCTCTCTCTCTGTCTGTCTCTCTCCAGCTGAGATCTGCATCAGTAAGAGCTTGCTGTTGTTCAGGTTCAGCCCCGGTGCTGGCAGTGCCACTGCGCCTCCTCCATATCCTGATTCCTGTAAACCAGCAGAGAGCCCAGTTGTCCCCGCTCTCCCTCACTCTATGTCTATATCAGAAAGTGATTTCCAGGCCTGTCCCGCTCCCTCCTCCTCCCAGAGTCCTACAAGGATAGAGGCTCAGAGCTCTGCTTCCTCAGATCCCGGAGCTTCCAGCAGTGCCAGTGCTCAGGGTTCGAGAGGATCCACAGAGAGCCTTCACTCTCAGTGCGGAGAGCCCGTGTCCCCGCTGGCCTTTTCCCGCAGAGCGCCCTTCAGCCGCGGCCGCCTCAGACTGCTTTCCTACCGCTCGGTTGAGGAGACGCGCCCCATGCCCTCAGTCAAAGAGAGATTCCCAATTCTCAAACACATTTTCAGCTTTGTGAAGGACATGGCGATTAGTGAGACCAGGTATGGTGGACACTCCACGTTAACAGATTTAAAAATGTGTAATTGTTGATATGATGATGTTTTCTGTAAGGAGACGGTTGTGTAGCATTTGTGGAAGGAGTCTCCAGTGTCAGCGCATTGTAACCGTCAGAGGTAGAGCTGTAACTTTACGTTTTAAGACACGGGAAAGTCTTTAGGATGGAAAGCTTTGTGGTTTCTTGGTATTAACCTGCATTTCTTTGTCTTACTAACTTCACGAGAGAGAAAAAGAAGAGGACTGGTGAGGGAACGTCTGTTTTATAGCTGCTAGAAAATTAATTAACTTGTTTCGTGGATGTTCCACAACATTAACATAAATATTTTTCTAGTATAAGTTTTAATCACTTGTGGTTAACTGATGTGGAAATTTGTGGTGTATTATTGTTAAAAATGCAATAAATAATGGTTAATAAAACTTTAATATAAAGCATCGTGATTTTTATAACTTATTAGTTTTAAAAAATATTTGTTATAATTATTATATTGATTAATTCTTAGATTATTTTAACTAAATTTTTAATGTTTTTTTTTTTTTTTTTTTTTGGAGAAATGTACTGAGATTTTTCCAGAACTGCTGAAATAACACTAATTGGCTTTCAGACACTACAGTGTAGTACTTTATTTATGTATTTATTATATTAAATAACTGTGTCTGTCTATATGCTATGGTCAAACAGCATACAATAACTAATTCCTCAACTCTCTTTGTGTGTTTGTGTATGTGTGTGTGTGTATATGTGTGTAGTGTTCTACAGACTCTTGCCTTAAAAAAGTCCCAGGCTACGAGTGTGTGTGAAGTTTTAGACATGGTGCAGCAGTGTTTACTGTCCCTGGGGAAACCGCACCTCTTCCAGGCTCCCTGCATTCTGTTCCTGCAGGAGCTGCTGGCCTGCCAGAAAGACTTCACCAAGTACGACTTGTCTATTCGTACCGCTGAGTTGTTCGGTTGTGTTTGCTCTTCTGTTCAAACTATGATAACAGGGGTAACAGGGGTAATAGGTGTGGGTGTGTCACTGATACCTCATGATTTGTTTTAATTTTGATTCAGGCTGTCAGGATGTTACTATCATGCATATTTGTTTTTTTTCCCCCTAATATCTGGCTAATGCATCTGTATGATATAGCTGATTACCATGGACTGCAATTTATATGTGTTTCCTGGTATTTGTAAGATTTTACAATGGTGCCTGCTTCCAAGACGCTCCTGTGTTAATCATGGAGATGACACACACATGCCGAGTGACCGTTTGTAGGCAGACAATAGAGCGTTTATAAACAACATGGCCATATTGATCTTCACATTATTACGAACATGGACATGATTGTTAAATGATGTTTATTAATCCAGTCCAATGCTGAGTGGCACTTAGAACCTTTATGAAGTTTGGATTTTAGCTGACTCAAGAACAGGCACTGCTTAAGGACTGCTGTGTAGATTGAACTGCGCAGTATAGTGTAATATTGTGTAAAAGGTCACGCTGATTACCATGGGATCTCATCATGACCTCATATGTTGGTTATATCTCAAACGTGTCATTTTTGTTTACGTGATTATTAAGTTCTTGCAGCAGTTTTCAAGCAGTGTGCTTCACCTGGATTATTTTCTGTGTTGCCATGGATAGCATAATGTATAATGTTAATAGTACTGCTTATTCACTGTCCTAATTACATACACCTTCTCGCCAGTGTACACATTTAATAATAGTCCTCTGTCTCTCTCAGTTATTTCTCGCAGTTATCCGGCTGTGGGTCGGATCTGAAGGAGCAGGTCAGGTCGTCCTACCATCAACTCATTCGCATGCTCGAAGAGGCGGTGCAAGGATTCGGCGAACTCAATGACAAGTAAGATCATGTTTGATAGTGTGAATGAGCCTTTTGTTTTAGATTAATATAGCTTATATGTACAGTCTATTTAATTAATTTGATGTAAATATGAGAAATATTTTTTTTAATCACCGGGTGCAGGACCACATGCAAAACACTGAAGAAGTAGAGTGACTGATTTCTGTATTTAGAGAGATTTTAGCTTTCCCACTCACTCGTGTGTGTCGTAAGTTGATGATTCTCCACAAGGGAGAGCTATTTAAACTGTTTTTGTAAAGTAGTCTTTGTTTCTGTGTATCAAGATTCAGCTCAGCGTTTTTATTGAGCACAGTTATTTTATCATTAATTGTTTATCTTAATCCATGAAGGTTTTGGTCATTATTATTATTATTATTATTGTATTTCTTATTATATGACCAGAATTCTTTTTACAATACATGTAAAAAGAAGAATAATTGAATGTAAACTCATTGAACTCCTTTCCATGTAAGCAATGTTATATACAATCACTGTCAACTTTATTAGGAACACTTGTACACCTGCTCATTTATGCAGTTACCTAATCAGCCAATCATGTGGCAGCAGCACAGTGCATAAAATCACGCAGATGCAGGTCAAGAGCTTTAGTTAACGTACACGTCAAACATCAGAATGAAGAAAATGTGTGATCTCTGTGACTTTAACCGTGGCGTGGTTGTTGGTGCCAGAGGGTCTGGTTTGAGTATTTCAGAAACTGCTGATCTACTAGGACACAGAATGGTGCGAAAAACAAAAAACGTCCTGTATGCGGAAGGTCTGCAGGCTGAAACACCTTCTTGGTGAGAGAGATCAGAGGAGAATGACCAGACTGGTCTGAGCTGACAGGAAGTCTATAGTAACCAAATAATCACTGTTTACAACCATGGTGAGCAGAAAAGCCTCTCAGAACACACAAAACATCAAAACCTGTGGTGGATGAGCTACAACAGCAGAAGACCACATCAGGTTCCACTCCTGTCAACCAAGAACAGGAATCTGAGGCTATCATGGGTACAGACTCACCCACACTGGACAGCTGAAGACTGGAAAAAGACCAGGTGTTTTTTTTTCTAATCTTCAACTATCCAGTTTGAGTGAGTCTGTACCCATGATAGCTTCAGATACCTGTTCCTGGCTGACAGAAGTGGAACCTGATGTGGTCTTCTGCTGTTGTAGCCCATCTACCTTCAATGTTCTGTGCATTCTGAGATACTGTTCTGCTCACTACAGTTGTAAAGAGTGATTATATGAGTTACTATATCCTTCCTGGCAGCTTGAACCAGTCTGACCATTTTCCTCTGACCTCTCTTATCAATAAGGCGTTTCCACCCACAGAACTTTCTTTTCGAGACATTCTGTGTAAAACTGTTGTGTGTGGAAATCCCAGGAGATCTCAAACCAACCCTTCTGGCATGAACAAAGTCGCTGAGATCACATTTTCTCCCATTCTGATGTTGGATGTGAACATTAACTGAAGCTCTTGACCTGTATCTGCATGATTTTATGCATTGTACTGCTGCCACGTGATTGGCTGATTGGATAACTGCATGAATGAGCAGGTGGACAGATGTTCCTGTTAAAGTGGATGGTGAGTGTATATATATGTGTGTGTATGTGTGTATAACAGAATGCATATAAATTTGATATGTGTTTTATTTTCTTTTAAATAAGACTGTGTTCTTGTGCCTCAGGGTGCTGCTGCCGGCATTGTCGTGTGTGCAGACGTGTCTGCTCCACCTGCTAGACATGAGCTGGGAAGTTCAAGACCTGCCTCTTTTTGAAGACATCAAGTTACCTGATCTGCTGCTCACCATGTCTCAGGAGAACATCAGCGTGCATGACATCGCCATCAGGTGTGTCCTGGAGCTTAGCGCCCCCTGCTGGATTCTTACTGCTGTATTCCAGCTTTATTTATTTAATCAATCATGATTAATCAGTTTACTCGGAATAAAAGATTCAGACTTTGTTTTTAAGCATGTGTGCAAGCCTTCAGTGTCCTTAATGTCCACTGATGTATACTTCCTTGTCTCTGTCGTTTCTGCAGTCAGTGGACAGAAGAGGACGAGATCGCCGACTATGAGAGAAACACAGAGTGGATGGACGAGTGCATGGACGGCATGTTCGAGAAATGGTTCGACAAGATCTCCCAGGCCTCAGCAGAGGACAAGAGAAAGGTAGACACACCTGAATACACAATGCTAATGATCACACAGACAGTGATTTTGCCATGCAAAAAACTTCACTTTTGCATTTTTCCTCTTTGTCAACTAGTTACAAAACCCGGGCTGGGTTCCAGAGTTCAGAAACCACAGCATTTTATTAAAACTAGGGAGCTCTGAAAATAGTGAATGGTAGAACTAATAGTGAATGGTGGAAGTAATAGTGAATGGTAGAATTAATAGTGAATGGTGGAAGTAATAGTGAATGGTAGAAGTAATAGTGAATGGTGGAAGTAATAGTGAATGGTGGAAGTAATAGTGAATGGTAGAATTAATAGTGAATGGTGGAATTAATAGTGAATGGTAGAATTAATAGTGAATGGTGGAAGTAATAGTGAATGGTAGAATTAATAGTGAATGGTAGAAGTAATAGTGAATGGTAGAATTAATAGTGAATGGTAAAAATAATCAAAAAGCATGGTAAATCTTTTTATAGCTAACAGGTGTCCTATTCAGAATAATAGTAAGAAAAATGGCCCTTAAAGCGTGTCCCAAATGCGTTTTTTGCAACAGCGAGTCTCTTTGTCTTGACTCAGTAAACATGGGGAAAATGTCAACACCTGTTATAATTCCACAGCTCGAGCCAGACAAATATTTACAATGAATTCAACCTCAAACTTAGCAAACTTGCCATTTCACTTTACACAAATCTCCTTTTTTTTTTTAACAGCATAACAAAAACCTTTCCATGGAAAATGCTCCGTATACGCTCATGTTCATTTTTCCTCACTAGATCTACTGTTTATCAGTTTGTTACCAATTATGAAGACACGCTAAGGAGTATTTCCATGAGCTCATTCTGAACTGCGACTGAATTAACTATACGAAACATTCTACTAAAGCACTACACTGATTTATAATACAGCTAATGGATACAGTTCTTACTCGTGGAAGTTTGCTCAGCTTGTTCGTGTCTACATTTTGACCTTCGACCTTGTGTCCTTTGCTCTCTGCAGATGCACATGTTCATTGCGCGGTACTGTGATCTGTTGAACGTGGAGATCTCGTGTGACGGATGTGAGAGAATCGCTCCTGGACACCGTTACCGCTGTCTGCAGTGCACTGACATGGATCTGTGCAAGACCTGCTTCCTCAGTGAGCTGCTGAGATCTTTAACTCCTCATAAAAGCAGTAGCAAAGCAATGTTTGGTTTATATTTCTGTAACACAAAAGGTTGTTTCTCAACAAGAAAATATTTCTAAATGGTGAGAGAATGACTATTTATAGCAGCTATAATGTAAGTGACAAAAACTGGAACTAAATTGCCTCGTGGATGTTCCACAAAATTAAATATAACTATAAATGGATAAAATATTATTATTATTATTATTATTTTTTAGACTTTCTCTGGTATTGAAGGAATAAAACACTTCTGGATGTGCTGTTATGATAGGCTTTGCTGTTGTAACTGTACTACATGACACCACCTCATTATTAATTATTTTAACAGCAAGCCCTGAAGTGTTTATTTCTTACTTATCACGCACATGATGTATAATATTGTTATAAGTACAGTCGTCTGCCGCAGTGGCACAGTTCCAGTTCCTGGAACAGTAGTTCCAAAGAACTCTTGTGTGAAGAAACATAGAAATTTTAACAAGAATACATGCATTGCTGCATAAAAATTGGCCAAAAAAGGAATCTTGTTTTATTTATCTTATTAATCTCTATCTCCGTATCTCAGAGGCATGCATATTTTTATTTTTATTTATTTATTTTTATTTATTTATTTATTTATTTTTTTTGTTGCTGCTCAAAAAATCTTACTTGTTGAGGCAGTCTCATTACAGGAGTATTGATGATATTTTTAAATCGTAATCATATCCAATTATCAGCATGCATAATGAGTTTGTTGTGATGTTAAACACTTGTTTTTAAGGTGTCAGCAGAAGGGATTATTTTTACTGGTTATGGTTCTGCTTTTACTCTACAGGCGGCGCCAAGCCTGAAGGGCACGAGGACGAGCATGAGATGGTGAACATGGAGTACGCTTGTGATCACTGCCAGGGTCTCATCGTAGGCAGCAGGATCAACTGCAACGTCTGCGAGGACTTCGACCTCTGCTTCGGCTGCTACAACGCCAAGAAATACCCCGACAGGTAGAAAGTTTCAGCAGAAAACTGGATTAGGAATGATCACAACAGTTCAGCAGATCAGCATATAAATTCCCATCCAGATGCTTGGCCTAAGAGGAGAAATTGAAAAATTTGTGTTAATAAAGTGAATGGAAATGCCACAGTTAGTCAATTTTGGCTACATGTAACAATTTCTTCAATATTTTCCTGCAGCCATCTGCCCACCCACCGTATCACAGTCTACCCCATGGTGACCATCCGCATCAGCGATCGGCACAGGCTCATCCAGCCTTACATACACAACTATTCCTGGCTCCTGTTTGCCAGCCTGGCCTTGTTCACCTCCGAGCTGACGAGCGAGTCGACGGACACCGTGGCTCAGGGTCACGCTGCAGCGCTGCAAAGCCGCTGCTCCCAGCTCATCACCGAGTGTTTGATGAAGGGTCAGACAGGAAAAGGTAATATATGAAGAAGAATCCAGGAAATAACCGTGGTGTTCTTCAATAAAGATGGTGGATGTAGTAAAAATGAAGCATAATACACAAAGTTTCCAGAGAAACAGGATGTTTCGGATGAGTGTCCTTTATCTTCTGTGTAAGCGACATGCTTCTGAGGCTGTAGGAGGTGAAACTTTGCACTTTGCTTGCACAGCTGATGAAGGGCATTCATCCGAAACGCCATGTTTCTCTGGAAACTTTCAGTACTAATACGAGCTCTATCATTTATCATTGTCTCTATCATTGTGCTTTATCACAGTCTGACTTCTCTATCCATCTCTTCCATTTTCTGTTCCTGTCTGTCTCTTCACCTCCTCTAGGTTTGCGCGCTTCAGCTCTTTTGTCCTTGCTCTCCACTAATGAGCCAGAGCCGTGTCCTCCCAGCCCAGAGCCCAGTCAGGAGCTCAGCATCTCAGACACATCCTCTCTACCTGGCAGCACTGCAGCTCTCTGCTCTCCACCATCCTCTCTTTTTAGATCATTGTCTGCAGAAGAGAAGGAGGAGCAGGACCAGCTGGTTTCCCAGGATACACTGGATTCTCCGTCACTGTCCAGTGAAGACACGCTGTCCCCAGAGCTCAGAGGTGAGACAGCATGGCATATCCCAGTGTGGATTACCAAGAATGTAATAACATTTACAGTTAAATTAACATGTTCAAGCATGGTGTGTGTGAGAGTATGAAAGTGTGAGAGCATGTAATGGTGTGTGAGAGAGTATAATTGCTTGTGAGTGTGAGAGAGTATAAAGGTGAGTGAGAGCATATAAAGGTGTATGAGAGAGTATGATTGCTTGTGAGAGAGTGTGATAGTGTGAGGGAGTATAAAGGTGTATGAGAGTGTGTGATAGTGTGAAAGAGTATAAAGGTGTGTGTGAGAGTATGATTGCTTGTGAGAGTGTATAAAGGTGTATGAGAGAGTATGATTGCTTGTGAGAGAGTATAAAGGTGTATGAGAGAGTATGATTGATTGTGAGAGAGTATAAAGGTGTATGAGAGAATATGATTGATTGTGAGAGAGTATAAAGATGTGTGTGAGAGTGTGTGATAGTGTGAGAGAGTATAAAGGTGTATGAGAGAGTATGATTGCTTGTGAGAGAGTATAAAGGTGTGTGAGTGAGTATGATTGCTTGTGAGAGAGTATAAAGGTGTGTGAGTGAGTATGATTGCTTGTGAGAGAGTATAAAGGTGTGTGTGAGAGTATGATTGCTTGTGAGAGTGTATAAAGGTGTATGAGAGAGTATGATTGCTTGTGAGAGAGTATAAAGGTGTGTGAGAGAGTATGATTGCTTGTGAGAGAGTATAAAGGTGTGTGAGTGAGTATGATTGCTTGTGAGAGAGTATAAAGGTGTGTAAGAGTATGATTGCTTGTGAGAGTATAAAGGTGTGTGAGAGAGTATGATTGCTTGTGAGAGTATGATAGTGTGAGATGTTAAGTTTGAATTGAATACTTGCCTCATGCATTTAAATATATAAAAGAAATGGCAAATTCTGGAATATAATTTGTCACTGAATACAAATCTACACAAATAACACATCTAATTCTTGCACTGTACCATGGTGGCGTGTGGGAATCTGATTTTCTCTCTCAGCTGCTGATTCCAGTGGTGATACCATCACGTCTCCCACCTCCGAACATCTGGACATGAATAAAGAACAGGAAGACGGGACGCCTAAAGGGCCTCTGCAAGAGCAGGTTTTCGCTGAGTGCTCCAGGGAGAGGATTCTGGGATTGCTGGCAGCCATGTTACCTCCAGCCAAACCGGTAACATTTAAGAATTTTATGGTTGCGTTTGTACGTCCTGTACCGAACCTAACACACTAAATATCTGCTGCTAATAAATAAATTTCATTCCTCTCTTCATTTTCTCCTGAGGGGATGCAAACTTTTGCACTCAGGTGTACATTTATAGAATACAGGCCTGACTTTATATATGAGCATTTTTAGCAAAGCCTGATTAATGATCAGATGTGGCGCAATATTTACGACAAACTTCTTTATAAGCTACTTTAGATTAATCATACCCTGTATACGTGTCGAGATATTCCAGATTCTTCCTGATCATTAATGTTACCTCAAAAAGGTATCCTTTAAAAAAAAAAAAAAAAAAAAAAAAAAAAAAAATACATGGTCACATGTTTGGCCTTTGACTTTGCAGGGCGCTACAATTTCCCTATCCGGTCTGAGCCCTATCCTGCCTCTGCTCTTCCGTGTGGTCATCTCCAATGCGGGCTGTCTGAACGAGGCCTACCACCTGACACTCGGGCTTCTAGGGCAGCTGCTCCTGCGCATCTCACCCGCTGAGGCCGACGCAGCCGTCACTGAGGCTCTTTCAGAGAAATACGAACTGCTGGCGCCGGCCAACGGAGCGATCAACGACACACAAGGCTGGAAAACCACTCAGCTTCTGTTCAGCCTGGGAGCTGTGTGCCTGGACAGGTCAGAGATTCTCACACCCTTGAGTAATCCAATTAAAAATACCAGACAGGGATAAAGGCATGCGGGAGCCAGGCTCATTTCACTACTGATACACAAACAGTCTTAATTTGAAATGATTGAAAGTCGTATTTTACGAGTTATGCCTTGATTTTACATGTTTGTAAAATTTAGCTCTGTTAGGTTTTCCTTTTTTCTTATTTCTTCCTTTTAGATTAATTTTTCTAAATTACATCAGACATATTAAATAATACAAGTAGGATTTTTAAATGTGGTTGGTGAACAATAAACCCTCTCACTGAATAAAACCTGCCATAAAACTCTTATTTTTTAAGACACTTTATATAAATTAAATTTAATTAAATATATATTTTATGTTAATACTGTATCTATCTATCTATCTCTCTCTCTGTATATATATATATATATATATATATATATATATATATATGTGTGTGTGTGTGTGTGTGTGTGTGTGTGTGTGTGTGTGTGTATATATATATATATATATATACACACACACACACACACATATATATATATATATATAATCATGGCAAATTAGATGGCCTTAAATTACATTTGAAGTTTAAAATGACTTATAATAAGAAAAATTTAACCTGAGGCTGCGTGCAGATTCCCTGTGCCCCATGTTTTATGTTCACATGACTCTAGGAAATGTTTCCTTTTTTTACTGTTGATATGACCAACAAATGAACATCTTCTGTTCTTCATTTTATTCAAATTGCAAACAGATTTAAAATGATTGAACTCACTGTAAATCTTGTTATGCTAGCATTGCACATCAGATGATTTTTATTGTTGTTGAACCTGATGATCACTCGTCACTGCTTTATATCTGTAAACACTTGTTAAACAAATATTTGCCATTTGGGAGGACACAAGAGAATGTTTCAGGTGTATGAGCTGAAGATGTGTGTCTCTAATAAATCCTAAAATTATATTCCTGCACCTTTGTGTCATTGCAGTCGCATTGGTTTGGACTGGGCAAGCTCAGTGGCGGACATCTTGAGAAATCTGAACGCATGTCCTCAGTGGTGCGACGTTATTGCAAGCTTCACTGACCACTGCATTCAGCAGTTACCACACCAACTCAAACGCACCAACATCTTCACTCTGCATGTCCTGGTCATCTTCCCTGAGGTATGAGCATGCATACTCGCACACAGTGAGCACAGTTTATGCCCATTCTCATTCTTACTTTAGTAGATTATTTCACCTGGTTATTGTAGACTTGTGCCTAAGAGCTGCTGCTGTAATCATAAAGACAAAGTGCTCATCTCAGGACTCTTCACACATCTGCTCATACTGAACATCCTTTCAAGACACTTGGTACTGTTTGACTTAATAGTGCACAGTTGTTAAAAAAAGAGTAATGATTTAGAAGAGAATGGTTTCCTTTTTGAGTTTGGTTACTCAAATGGTTCGTCCTCTGAGCTTTTTCCTTGCCTCTGGCTTTCTCATTAGGGATCTAAATCTAAATCTAGAGCGGCTTTTTCAAATACAAATAAAACTTAATTGAATTGAGCAGCTTTGTCTGTGTGTAAATCACTTAATCTTCCCCACCTGTTAGTCAGATCATGCAAGTTTAATTATTTGTCCTTATCAAGCCAATGCAATCAAATTAATTCAGACGAATCTTAGTTTTAAATCTGAATAAGGATCCATCAAGGTTTTAATTCACCCTTAAAGGCAGACTGTTTAAAAAAAAAAGAACTAGATGACTGGCTGCACAGATCATCTTAAGCAATGTGGTATAAAGAGTGGCTGACAGATTCCATTGTGTGTCTCCGTGTAAAAGGAGGCGTCAAGTTCCAGCCGCGAGCCGTGTTTACATCTGGCCCATCTCACTAAAATGATTTATATTAAACAAGCATTCAAATTTGAGTGGCCTTTGCGACAAGGAGTTATAAACATAAATTACCACGATCCAAATATACCTTGCTGAAGCTAAACAAACGGCTGTGGTTTCAGGTGCTGTGTATGGGAACTCAGTCGGTGTTCATAGACAATGCTAACGAGCAGCACAACATCATTCTGCTCAAACACTTCACCGAGAAGAACCGAGCCGCCGTCGTCGACGTCAAGACACGTAAAAGGAGGACGGGTGAGAGAGACACAGTCAGAACACACTCCTGAACGATGATTATGACTGGCCTGCCTGGCACCTTAATAACACGACACTTGAAATCGCTCTGAACATGTTTTATGCAGAAGGGCCGATCTAAATTATAGATATTTAGAATATGTTTTTTTTCAGTTTTAGGATGCTTTATAGTTTTGATTCTCAAAGTGGTGTTCCAGGAGTCCGTGATATATCCAGTGGGATGTGGTTATTATTTATTTATCATAGATGCAAGCCTAGTTGACTTACAGTAACTAAAGAAATGTATAAATAATGTTAACTTTAATTGCAATTTTAATAACATCAGAAAGGTACAATATGAAACACAGTGTTCAGGAGAGTTCGGGAATAAAAAGCCTTAAAAAAAAATTACTATAATGGTCCATATTTGCATATTGTTCTTAAAGTTAAATCTGTTCTCTGATTATAAGGAGGACTTTGGAAATTCTTTTACTCTGGATGCAAAATGTTTGAGAACTACTAAAGATCTCCTGCATGTGTTTAAGAATGTAAAGCCAACCCTATCAACTATTCCACTCATTACATTCATCACACCACTACGTCATTGATTATTTTCCTATACCAGCACGCCCCATTGTGTGTGGGTTTTTTTTCCCCCCCTGACATATTGCACTGCAGTTATCATGTCAGTACTCATTACTCACTTTCCCCACAGTGAAGGATTACCAGCTGATGCAGGCTGATGAGAGCTTGGCTCTGTCCAGCCACTACCTGAAGAACTTAATCTCCATCGTGAGCCAGCTGCTGCAGACTGGGGTGGAGAGCAGCTCCCCGGAAGCAGTGGAAGCCACCTGGGTGCTCTCGCTCGCCCTCAAAGGCCTCTACAGCATCCTTAAGGTGACATAAGCTTATTATCACACATGCAAATACCGCACAAAAATCTGAAGCATGTGCTGACGTTACAGACTGTTACAACTGTTTCATGCATTATCAGAAAAATGAGAGTTTTCTTATTTTTCTTATTTAAAGAAAGAAGTAGAATTCTTACAAGTGTTAGAACCTGAGTTCAATATATAAATGCAATTATTTCTCAGACAGCTATGCTGAAATTTTGACATTTTCTAATTCATTTTTTACAGAAGTAAAGTTGTAGCATTCTATATTTCTGGTTACCCCCAAAAAATGAAAAGGCAAAAATCTGCATTTAAAGATTTAATCCTAACTGGAATGTCAAAGATATTTTGGAGATATATTCCACACATATATTTATTCTTAAAGTAAATATGTAGGTAATAAGCAGAAATCTCTATTTCGGGCAAAACCCTATATATATATATATATATATATATATATATATATATATATATATATATATATATATATATATATATATATTTTTTTTTTTTTTTTTTGGTTGAATTATGCCAGAACTCAGCCACTGAGACATCTCACATTTTTTCCCCAGTCTGCAACACCATTATTCTTGTGATGTCAGAGAACGTTTCATGCTTAATGATATCTCATTAGCAATTGATCAATTATGCCCTCTAGACTGCAAAATAAAATATGTACACTACACAGCCAAAGGTTTATGAATTACCTGACTATTACACCCATATGTGCTTTCTGAGCATCCCAATTTTTTCCAAATTTAGTTCCTTTTTGCTGTTATAATAACCTCTACTCTTCTGGGAAGGCCTTCCTCTACATTTTGGAACATTGCTGTGGGGATTTATGTTCAATCAGCCAGAAGAGCATTAGTGAGGTCAGGCACTGATGTTGTGCGAGGAGGCCTGGGGTGCAGTCGGTGTTCCAGTTCATCCCAAAGGTGTTCAGTGGGGTTGAGTCAGTGCTCTGTGCAGCTCACTCGAGTTCTTCCACTCCAACCTTGGAAAAGCATGTCTTCATGGAGCTCGCTGTGTGCACAGAGGCATTGTATTGCTGGAACAGGTTTGGGCCTCTTAGTTCCAGTGAAGCGAAATTGTACTGCTACAGCATACAGAGACATTCTATACAGTTTTGTGCTTCCAACTTTGTGGCAACAGTTTGGGGAGGAACCACATATGGGTGTGATGGTCAGATATCCACAAAGCTTTAGCCGTATAGTGTATGTTCTAAAAAGGACATTTCCGGAGGCCTAGCTTTGTGAATTAGTCAATACTTTACAACTAAAGAGGATCAGGGTCATTTGGAAAGTTAGACCTTAATTAGTTTGGTAAGATCTGGCAACCTTTCCGCACCTACCTTAATGAAGTTATCGGATATGTCATGCAGTAAATGGAAAGGAAGTGAAGGTGAACGTTACCCAGGCGGTTATTTGGGTTCTGTGTATTTCTGTTTTAAAAAGATAACACCGTAGTATTCATGTCTGTCTTTTTCTGTCTGTGTAAATGTTGGCTTCAGTAGTTGACTTTTGAGCCCTAGTGTACATAGTAATAGTAATGAATGCTGTATTGTTTCTTCAGCTTCATAGGAATACCTATTCATAGGAATTTTGTCACATTTTCTATACTAAGAAAAGATCAGTAACTTGTAACACAAGGCTTATAAGGAAGCTTAAGGCAGAGCATCTTCCTGAAGGTTTCCTGAGGCATTTTTGTCTTTACATGCCTCAGTTAGTAAAGCACCACCACAAGATCTGTCTTCTGAAAAATAGTCTCATCTGAATATGATGAATTATACAGATTTAGAGCTTCTTTCAGAGATACAGTAAATGAGATTGTTCAGAGAGTGCTGGAATTTGAGAGCTGCTCTTGGAGACTTCCATTATAAATGAGTTTGGAGTATAGAGGGGGGGTATGTTCTTTTCTCAGAACAGGGAAATGTGGTGAAATTCTTGTCTGGGGCAACAATACATAAGCTTCAGATTTGTTAGTTCTGCAGTTATTAGCTTGCTTTGCTCTTGGCACCATGCTAACGTTTGTGCAGAAATATATGTCTTGGCCTAAGACTCTGCTTTTTAACTCAGCATTATTGATTATGCTCCAGCAGACAGTAAACGGTGTGTGTGTGTGTGTGTGTGTGTGTGTGTGTGTGTGTGTGGGCAGAAGCACGGCAGTGAGCAGGCCCAGCAGGCCATGCATAGCGCCGGCCTTATGCAGCTGCTGGTACGCAAATGCAGCAAGGGCACGGGCTTCAGCAAGACGTGGCTGCTGCGTGACCTGGAGATCCTCTCCATCATGCTGTACTCGTCCAAACGCGAGATCCACTCCATGGCTGAGGAGAGCGAGAGCGGCGAGCGAGAGGAGGACAGAGAGAGGGAGAAAGAGCACGACTCGGACATTTCCAGCTGCTGCGCTGAAGACGTCGACCCACTTGAGGGGCTGGACGAAGAGACCAAGGCCTGCTTCCAGGTGAGAGTGATCAACAAGCCAACACAGAGACCACCGACAACACGGACCAACAAGTTCTTTATTGTCACGACCAAGCTCCAAGCTCCAAGCATTTCTCTTATAGTCAACACAAATGTTATGTAAACTATACATCAAACCTCTTTCCAGATTCTTTGTCCATATATGGGAGACACAGTCATTTCAGAATACAGGAGTAGGGATGCACCAATATCAATTTTCCATCCAAGTACAAGTACGTTTTTTGGTACTTGATGATACTGATTGCTTTACTAATACCAGAATGAGTAATCTACTTAATATTAATCAGTCAGAGGCGTCATGGAACATGTTATGTACTCCGTTTATGTTTCATCTATTTACATAGTGGCCATGGAAAGCACGCACGTGCACGTGTGTTCATGCACTCAGGCTACTAGGATCGTTGTTTATGTAATGACATTTTAACTGAAGTGAGTTTGCTAGCTACATTCATTACCTTGGATCGAGCAGGGTTGCAGTGGTGAAAAGTGCGTTTTGTTTCACTTCACAAAAGTGCTTCTGTACAGCTGTATGTAAATTACGGTTTGTCGCTTTCAACACCTTGTATTCAATGACCGATAGTGGCTGATCATCAAGTGCAACATACTGAGTAAGAGATGCTATTTTCACTCATCTAGTGTTGTCTGTAAACAATTTCTCTCACCTAGCCAACGTCAGTGCAAGTAATGAACTCCTTGTGCTTGAGTTTTATGTTTAAGATGTTTAATCCTCTTGATATTTTTGCACACTTGCAGTCTATTTTGCTGTCATTAATTGTGAAACACATCCAGATCGCTGTCATTTTGTGTCGTCTGTTGAGCAAAGTCACAACGTACACAAGGCCAATGTCACATTCTTGGCATCAGAGTATTTCCTTAAGAGTACAAGTACAACTAAATGAGCTTGATATTGGAGCGATAACATCAGTATATCAGTATTGGTGCATCCCTATACAGGACACGCAAATACACAGCGTACACAGAAGACAATAATGTGATAACTATTCTTTCCATATATGGGATACATTAAATCCTACACCAATATGAAACATGAAACACTTAAAACCAATTAATGCTGGTGTTTCTGTGTGTGCTTCCAGCTTACTCACGATGCTCTAAACGCTCCTCTACACATTCTGAGAGCTTTGTATGAACTCCAGATGAAGAGGACAGACTCCTTTTTCCGGGAAGTGCAGAAACGGTGAGTTTTTCATTTGCTATTAAAATTATTCGTCCTTTCAACTAATATCTGAAATAGCAATGTAACCTGGAATGGAGAAGTCCTCCGGCCTGATAAATCAAAAGGAACATCTGTAACAAACGCTATTAAAATGGAAATGATCTGAGAACGAGTTCTTTCTCTCAGGTTCGACGGAGACGTAATAAAGACAGATGAGACGATCCGGACTCTGGCACAGAAATGGCAACCTGCTAAACGCATGCACTCAGACGAGCGTCATGCAAAGGCCGTGGACACAGACATGATCATCATCCCCTGCGCGGTACATTTCTCTGGGCCATCTACAAACTGTTAAATGTTAGATTAGATGATGCCCAATACTTAACTTGAGGAGTAGGAGGAGTAGGCATCGCAAGCAGATCTGGAATTTTAGAGAAAAAAAACTTTTTTTAAGTATATATGTGTATATAAGTCCAAGTGCATGTGTGCACAGTTTACTTTAATGTAGCCATGAGCTACTAAATATGAAGTTTAAAAAAAAATCATACTGTGTGCATATGTTTTCTGGTTGCTAGTTCGAGTTAGTAAAATTGTGCCTATGTTTTGGTTAATTTGCTATCCTTTAGAGAAATCATTCCTTAATTAGCATTTGCAAGGTGACAGAGATTGCGTGGCTATAGATCGACGTAGAGAAAGCAGCAGTATAATGGTTAAGTAATAAGTTAAGTAACAAGCTTCAGTAATTGTCATCGAGTTCAGCAAGAACTGTTCAGGCATCTTTTTGAAACTTTCTATATCCAACGTTCATCTAGAAATATTCCATCTCCTCTACTGAGTAATCAGTGTATTGATGTGATTAATCTCATGCACCATTAATATCATCTGTGATCTGTCTTACAGTGTTGCAGACATCTTTAATTTTATGGCCACCTGGGAAAACCCTTTACGTGCTCAGATTTAAACTACAGTCTTTCTAGAACTGAGATAGGTTTCTCTTCTGCGTGTATCGCAAATGAAGTTGTAGAATTTTTATGTCAGGTTGCGCCCAAAAATGAAATAGTTAATGCGCCCAGAAGTAAATATTCCGTTACAACTGCGGCACTGGAGCATGACGGATATTTTATCAGCCTGTGTCTGATTACAAACTTAATTGATTAGACTCGTGTCCATTTCGCTGCTGACAAAAAGTGTATGTGGAGACTTCACCTTCATGACTGTCACCTAAGCTGTAACTTGTTTGTTCAGTTTGTTCGTTTTCTTAAAAGGGGAGCACAATGACCCAAAAACAAGGACAATTTTATTAATTAAAGAAGACACAGAATGGCAGATTAACAGGGAGATCATGTGATTGTATGTGACATCACAACAATAAAAAACTGGAAATTATAGAACAATTTCAGAAAATTATTAGCAGTCTTGTATTTCCCAGTTCTCTGGGAAATCCATAAAACTCTCAAAAGCTGCTGAGGAATCAGTACCACGAAGTACTATATTTTATTTGCGAGACTCTGATCTCTGATCTTTTTCTCTCCCCATCTCTCACAGTTGAAGCCGAGCCGTTGCGATACGGCCACCGAGGAGACGAACGCGGTGACGCAGAAGCTGATCACCATCACAGAAAGTGAGCTGCAGCTCAGTTATGCCAAGCAGCGGCGCACCAAGAGCTCAGCGCTGCTGCACAAGGAGCTGGATGCACGCAGCAACAAGGCCGTGCGCCACTACCTGTTCCGTGTGAATGAAGCAATCAGCATCCTGTACGCCCGGCATGTGCTGGCTCTACTGCTGGCCCACTGGCCCGACCGTGACCCTATCAGAGAGGAGGACCTGGAGCTGAGCGGAGCCTCACACATGGCCCACATCCTGGACATGCTCATGCAGCTGGAGGAGAAGCCGTTGTGGGAAAAGGTACATCTGTGTGTAAAGGTGTATACACAGCACTCCCGAGCTAGCAAAATACACAAGCTATGCATAAATTCGAATATTTTTGCAAAATTTAAGCTGATTTTTAGGTCCAAATGGTTTGGGGGTTTTTTGGTCAATCAGTAAGGAATCATCAAGAATCATATTTTTGATTTAAAATTTAAAAATACTGTTAGAGGAGCAATAGCTGTCATGTACAATCCCCTTCGAAAATATTGGAACAACAAGGCCAATTCTTTTGTTTTTGCTATATACTGAAGACATGTGGGTTTGAGATTAGAAGATGAGATGATAGATTAGAATTTCAGCTTTCATTTCCTGATATTTATTTAATTTCCTGACATCTGGATGTGTTAAACATCTTGGACCAGGGCACCCAATTTTTAGGTGAGCAAATGTATTGGAACAGATAGTCTTAAAGTGAATAATACTTAATATTTGGTTGCATATCCCTTGCTTGCAATAATTGCATCAAGCCAGCGACCCACTCACATCACCAAACTGTTGCATTCTTCTTTTGTGATGCTTTTCCAGGCTTTTACCACAGCTTCGTCAGTTGTTTTGGGGCTTTCTCCCTTCAGTCACCTCTTCAGGTGATGAAATGCATGCTCTATTGGGGTAAGGTGTGGGGATTGACTTGGCCAGTCTAAAACCTTCCACTTTTTCCCCCCTGATGAAGTCCTTTGTTGTGTTGGCAGTGTGCATTGGGTCGTTGTCTTGCTGCATTTTGAAGTTCCTCCCAATTAGATTGGATGCATTTCTCTGTAAATTGGCAGACAGGATGTTTGCTACCATCATGAGTTATGTCATCAATAAAGATTAGTGAGCCTGTTTCAGAAGCAGCCATGCAAGCCCAAGCCATGACACTACCTCCACCATGCTTGACCAATGAGCTCATATGTTTTGGATCATGAACAGATTCTTTCTTTCTCCACACTTTGGCCTTTTCATCACTTTGGTGGAGGTTCATCTTGGTTCCAGAACTTTTGTGGCTCATCTCTGTATTTCTTTGCAAACTCCTATCTGGCCTTCTGATGCTTACTGCTGATGAGTGGTTTGCATCTTGTGGTATGGCCTCTATATTTCTGCTCTTGAAGTCTTCTTCCAACGGTGGATTGTGATACCTTCACGCCTGCCCTGTGGAGGTTGTTGGCGATGTCACTGACTGTTGTTTCTGGGGGTTTTTTCACAGCTCTCACAATGTTTGTCATCAACTGCTGTTGTTTTCCTTGGCCGACCTGTTTGATGTCTGGTTGTTAGTACACCAGTGGTTTCTTTGTTTTTCAGGACATTCTAAATGGTTGTATTGGCTATGTCAAATGCTTGTGCAGTGGCTCTGATGGATTTTCTTTAAACAACTGTTTAAACATTCGATCTAACAGGGCACACCTGAGCAATAAGAAACACCTGTCAGTTCCATGTTCCAATATTTCTGATCGCTTGAGAAGTGGGTGGGTTCATACAAAAGGTTCCAAGTTCTAAGTTATTTAACACATCTAGATATATATATCAGGAAATGAAAGCTGAAATTCTGATATATTGTCTTGTATTCATTTTTTGATCTCAAAACAGCTGTCTGCAGTGTATAGCAAAAACAAAAGAATTGGCCTTGCTGTTCCAATATTTTCGGAGGGGATTGTATATAAGTAATGGAAATGTAGGTTCAGTTAAAAAAATCTCTTTAAATAAGATTCAGCCTCAGCCATTTGCAGAACCTTTTTCTCCAAAGCAATATTTGGCTGTTTCCATTCAGATATTCTTTATAAAACTTGCACAGGTGAAAAGAAATCCCTAAATCAATATGAAACTTTCCTCAACAAAGTGCAAGTATGCTTGTGAATGTGTAGGAAAAGTGTGTGTGTGTGTGTGTGTGTGTGTGTGTGTGCGTGCCCCGGTGCTTATATTGACTGTCCTCTTTTGTCCTGACACAGATCCTGCAGAAAGTCATAAAAGGCTGCAGTCAGAGCATGCTGGACAGTCTGTCCCTGACTGCGTGTCAGTTCATGGAGGAGCCTGTTATGGCCATGCAGGTCCGGGAATCCAAACACCCCTACGACAACAACACCAACTTTGAGGTAGGAAATTTGTGCTTCTGTCATTATTCTACATCATTCTGCCTCCATCCTTTTCTCATACTGCTCCCATACTGCCACCAGTCTGCCCCCATTCAGCCTCCAGTCTGCCCCCATTCAGCCTCCATGCCAGCCACAACCCATATACTGACCCAGTATTGCCTCCATTCTGCTTCCAGTCTGCCCCAATTCTGCCCGCATGCTGGCCGCTTTACTACTCTAATTCTTTCAGCATTTTGCCCCATACTGCCTATGATCTCACATACTGCTACCATACAGCCCCTATACCTCCCTTATTTGTCCCCATACCTACACCATTTTACCCCTCTTCTGCCCTCATGCTGCCCCATCCTGCTCCATTCTGATTCCTTTGTACCCCTATCCTGTCCTCATGCTGCCCTCATTCTGCCCCCACAGCACACCAACTTGGCCCCATCCTGCCCCATCATGGCCCAATCTGCCACGGTTCAGCCCCATACCTCCCCAATTCTACCACTATTCTGTAGCATACTGCCGTCATTCTGCCCCATTGCGTCCCAACACTGCCCTATTTTGCCCTCATCCTACCACATTCTGTCTCCATACAGCCCCATACCACCCCATTCTGCCCTGTACAGTCCCCGTCTTGCCACTATACTGCCCCCATTCTGCCACAATATTGTGAATAATAGGAGTATAAGGAACACTGGTGCTAAAACAGAAATCTTGTTCTGACATGCTCCATTTTCTCCACTGTTTCAGGACAAGGTGCACATCCCCGGGGCTTTTTATCTGTCTGTGAAGTTTGACTCTCGCTGCCAAACTGAGGAGGGCTGTGATGAGCTGCAGCTGTCCAGCAGTGCTGACTTCCAGCAGGACCTGCACACCTTTAGCGGTTCCTACCACAAATGGGCTGATGTGGAGATACCAGGTAATGGGTTCATGTGCTTGAACAGTACCTTGCATAAACATTCAACCACAGTGTAACCTTGGCAGTATGCTAAGGGACTGCTGTCCTGCCTCTGCCCCAGTCTCAAGTGTCTTGCAGACTGGAACAGGTTTTCTTCTTGGATTGTCCTCTATTTGTCCATCCCTCTTGTCCTCAAGCCAGACCATTTTCCCAATTCCTGCTGATGAAAAACATCCCCATAACAGGATGCTACCACTACCATGCTTCATGTAGAGATGCTGTTCTCAGGGTAACGAGCAGTGTTGGCTTTCCACCAAATGTAGTGCTTTGTGCCAGAGCCAAAAAGTTTACTTTTGCTCTCAGCAGACCAAAGAAATTTTTTCCACAACCCTTTTCAAACATGTCTGCCAAATGGGATTTCATATGATGTGCCACTCTTCCATAAAACCCAGCTTTGTGGAATGTCCAGGCCAGGGTTGTCCTGTGAACAGCTTCTCTGATCTGAGTTGTGGATCTTATCCGGTCACTGACTTTTGGTGGACGGTTACCTCTAGTCCAAGGCATGGTTAAGCCACATTTTTCCATTTTTTTAAATAATGGATTTAACGGTGCTTCATGGTGTATTCAAAGTTGGGGATTTTTTTTTGTTTGTTTTTTTTTTAATCCAAACCCTGATTGACATGTTCCTAGAACTTCGTCCCACACATGTTTTGATAGCTCTTTGGTATTCATGATGCTGTTTATTTAACTCTGGTGTTAGTTGTACATGTACTGAGACTTTAATTGCCATTTAATTGCCATCCAACTGTGAAAAAAAAAATCCCTCCACTTCAGTATTATTATGGACTATTTTCTGTAGATGCAGGACATCAAATCACAATGAATTCATTTCCGTTCCAGTGTATAAGACTATAAAAATGTGGAAAAGATTTCGATTGTTCTCTTTTTCTCCTACAGGGGACACTCTTCACTACAGGTTCGTGTCAGACATGAGTAATACAGAGTGGGGCTACAAGTTCACTGTGACTGGAGGACATCGTGGACGCTTCCAAACTGGTCAGCGTCTCTCACCCTCTAATAATGTAGTCCTGTTTTCTTTCACTGTTTAGCCTATTTTTAGTAAAATAGCTTCCAGATTCAGTCAATTTCCATCAGAATTGCTTGACCCAGTTCTACCTCTGCCTGAGAGAGGTGGCATTTATCCCCAGAGTGTGTGTGATTGATTACTGTAGTCATTTTTGGGGCAGCAGCAGGTGCGCGCTCCTCACCTGCGCCCTCGCCACTCTTAATTATCAAACTAATTGAGTCGTGCACCTTTCTGCCCCATGGCTGGAATTATGAGTCTGTCCAGGAATATCAAATAGCTTTTTTCCATCCGCGGTGTAAATGCTTTGTTTATATGGAACGCTAAAGTAATTTATCTCAGGCAGGAGGGGAATTAAGGTAAACTTGGCAACCCAGGCTTTTCCATGGCCTTTCAGGTAAATAGTGGAAAATGAGTCGTTATGTAGAAAAGGATAGTTCCTAGCACAGGACGATGCCTTTTTTGTGTCTCTGATTTTAGAAAGCAGTGCTGCATTAACCGAAAAAAACTGTTTTGATGAGAGGTACAATGTTGAGGGGAAAGTTACCATCCTGAACTTTTTCTTTCCATCTGGCTAGTTGTGTAATTTAAACATTAAGTGCTTTCTCTTGGGCCTCATTATAAATATTTCAGATTTCTGCCCAGGAGCTCTCATTGTCCATAATTGGCAAAATTCTTAAAGGTGCTGAGCCTCGATTTTTTTTATTTTTTTTTTATTTTTTTGTATTGCTCAGAATGCACTTGTATGGATAAAGCTGATCTGATATTAAATCAGTACTCTGATAGCTTTTTTCCATCTGACGATGTGGCTCATTGGGAAATCAACCATGATTGTTTTCCATTTCCACTACATACCTAAGCACCCTGGCTTAATTTGCTTACCCATCCTGCCCAGGTAGAGTGCGAGCCAAGCCAGGACGTATTAGTGGAGCTCAAAATAGTGCAGACCATTAAAGCTCACTCGACAGAGAATTGCTCTGATACCTTGTCTGGTTGGAATTGCTTTTCTGTAGAAATCTTCATGAGTAGTCAATATCAAAATCTTATTATACAATTTAATGTTCCAGATTAATTTTGATTCATTTTCCTACAGTAATTATGTCTTGTCGCTGATCCACTTTATTTTTCCGAACGCAGGATTTGAGATCCTGAAGCAGATGTTGGCTGATGACCAGGCTCTCGCCCATCTGCCTCTGGCAGACATCTGGGAATGGCAAGTGGGCGTGGCCTGTCGTCAGACAGGAAGTCAGCGCCTAAAGGCGATTCACCTGCTGCTGCGGATACTGCAGTGTCCTACTCAGTGGTATGAGCTAGTTATCGCTCTCTCTCTCTTTCTCTCTCTCTCTCTCTCACACACACACACACACATTCATTTCTATTCCCTCAGTCACTACACCACTTACAAATGTATTAAAAGAATGCACGACGTGTTTTAGGTTCCCTACTACCCGACAAAGTAATGAATATTTGCTCTGTAATTTAATCACAAGCCTTACTCTGCTCATACTGAAGCCTAGGTTTAGATCACACAGAGGCAGGAGAATTTCCATACTGCAGTCCCATAAATTTGCATCTGCTAGTTGAGACCTTCAGCTTTTAATGGTTGTGTAAATGTATCCCTCCATTTCTGAGCCTGTTACTGTCAGGCCACGAACTCAGGAATTAGAGCTGACATGGAATGTTAAAATTCCTTTAAAATTGCATTCATATTGGATTTAGTACTCAAATGATAGAATTTTATACTGCTCCCAGCAGCTAACATTAACCGTTGCTGTACCCTATGCACTCGTATCACGTATAGCACATTTATTTTCCTTTTATTCTTGTTAAATTCAGGTCTTTTTTTATTATTATTAGAATATTGTTACACAACCTAGGATCCGTGTGAATATAGAGTATTGTGCAAAAGTCCCTAAGAACCCTTTTTTTCATTTTTATAGAGGTTTATTTTATAACTTATTTATTACTGTGTACAAAAACTTTATATTTCCAAACATTACTTTTCCAACAAAAAAAATAAAATAAAATAATGTTTATATGCCAGTAAAGAAAGGAGCATATTACATAACAGACCACTTTTCAGACCAAAAACATAATGAATGAGTGCCAGACTTCAATCTATTATTTTAGAGCTCCAATGTAGTGAATATAATTTTAGTGGAAAAGCTGCAGGGTATCACCTGACAGCTGTAGTTGTGACACATATTTATGATATTCATAAATTCATGCTTCTTTTCAGGACAGATGACATTGACCACTTTTGTTAAGGACTCTTTCAAGGCTTCACGAAAGATTTTCTATGCTTAGTGGTTGGAAACATCACCACTTATTAGCTCTGAGTAATGTTCCGTGCCCTGCTCTGATTAAAAGTTGTTTCTGCCTGGATAGCTTCCAGCTACTTCAGATTCTCATCCTCTGAATATTTTTTTGCAGTGCCCTTGATTTGTTTCATAATGTCTCATGATATTATATTCCTTAATTACCGCAAAAGTCTTTTGACATACAAGGCTCTTGATGAAAAAGTATTCTCGTTTCCAGCTCTTTTGAAATCGCTCCTTCTCACGGTTAACTTTGCGCTTTTGCCATTATCCGGAGCCGTGACTAAATATCATTCAGTAAATGAATTTGCAGGTGTAGTTCGAGGAGGGAAAAAAAAGCCTCTAAATTTAACTAACTGTGTTAGCACAGTCTACCGCCATCGTCAGGTGAAAGGAAAAATTTAACTGCGGCAGATTCTTCAAGATGCTCAGAAAAACTCAAGAGCTAATTATTTCCTTATAAAACTGCGCAAAGTGTGTTTTTTTTTTAATGCAAAGGGTCGTCACACCAAATACTGACTTTGTTTAATTTATTACTGTTTACTGCTCTTTTTTAAATAGAGAAATATTTAATTTTATTATTTTTGAAGGCATCTTTACTTTATAGCTTGTCTTTGCATATGCCTAAGACTTTTGCCTAAGACAGTACTCTATGTGAAATATCAGCTTTAGTTGGTGTCAGTAAGCAAGCAAAATGGTAGCAGAGACAAAAAAGCTAAAATGGCAGATGTAAATATAACATATTTGGTTGGTTTTTTGGCACCCAAGCTGTAAAATGGTAAAATTTCATGGCACCCAAGCTGTAAAATGGTCAGATTTTTGGTGGTAGCTTTCTCACAGATGTCTACCGACCCCTAATTATAAACTATTATTACTATTATAAACTAGTATTACTTAAATTCTTTACCTCCATCAAGTGACAAGGCTTATTTGGCTAAAAGGGTGTTTCAGTAGACTTACATCAAGTAGCTACATGGGATCTGTGTTATGAAATTTTGAATAGTATTTGTACAGACTTTCATTTTGACAGCCCTAATATTTACCCTTTAATAAAGCTAGTGAATCAGCTGTAATGTAGGCCTTCTGATTTTCCGGCTACCTTTTTGGTCTATTTTTTTTTTTTTTTTTTTCAGCAACATACATTCTTCTTTGTAATGTGAGAGTCCCAAAAGTATTATGTCTTTATATCTAAAAGTTGATGTTGCAAATACAAAAAAATCAAACATAAATCCAAAGTAATTTTTCTTAAATATTCCTGTCACTTTTTTTTGTTTTTTCTTTTGAGAAATTTGCCAGAATGTGTTTTTTGCTTCTGGAATCATTCCTGGCTTCTGACCTTTGGCACATTTTTCACAAGGAGGCGGGGCTTAGAAGGTGGATTACACCCTAAATGTTTATTGTTTAGCTAAAATAATGGAGTGGCACATCCTCCGATCTCTTAGCCACACCCACTCAGTGTTTGCTGGTGTTTGTCAAGTAGCTAACATTAACAACAGGCAAATATTTCTGAGGGAAAGTAAACTGCACAGCATTTCAGAGACACTTCCTGTAGTAATTACATGATTACAGCATAAGGTACGTGTTCAAGTCGAGCTGGATATTCCAGCTCGGTCTATGTTGAGTAAGGAGAGGCGGGTCACTAAATGGGCGTGGCTAAGAGGTCAGAGATCATGTGACTCCACTTTCCATTTGACCAATAGACATTTCAGGTGTATGTCTTCTAAGACTCGCTTACATGTGAAAAATGTGCTAAAAGTCAGAAGTAAAAAAAATATTCCAGGACCTAAAAAGGGAATCCAGAAGAAAAAATGCATCGGCAAAAATTCATAAACAAAAATTGACAAATTAACAAAATAAATAAAAATAAAAACAGAACTAAAGGAGCAGGTAATTTTTGGAAATGTTTTTCCCCATCACTGCAACTTTTATTAATTTTTTTTTTTTGATCAATTGATATTTAATATATTTATTTATTGTTATTTTCTTTATTACTTTGTGCACAAAATTGACTCCATAGTATGACGTCATGGTATCAGCAGCTGGCACTGTGTGTGTGTCTCCCAGACTTAGTGTGTTTAGTCAACTATAAAGGACTGAACCCAGATCCAGAGTAAATATAGTAGCGTTACCTCATTATCTCATGTATAGTCATCCAGCCAGATGTGAAACATTTGGTTAATAAGTTGACAATTGTGTGTGTGTGTGTGTGTGTGCGCGTGTGCCTGCGCTTCAGATTTACAAAGCTTTTGCATAAAACACTGGCCGCATGCTTCCTCCCTTGATTGTTGCCATGACGATGGGTTCACATGCCAGTGAGACGATTTGCATGTTTTCCATGGTGTCTGGACTCCAGGACACGATCATCCCCAGCAGGGTGTGTGTGTGTGTGTGTGTGTGTTTGTGTGTGTGTGTTGATCTAAAATGAGGATATTATGGTCTGTGGTGTCAGATGAATAAGAGGCTGGAGGAATAGGCCATGCACATGGCTCCGTGCCCACCTGTGGCTGAAAATGATGCAGCAGTCCCCAAGAGCACTGAATTACAGTGGATGACTGTGCCTATTAAAGAAAGAATGAGCTCATTCTTTTCAGTGAGTGTGAGTGTGTGTTCATATCTGTGAACAAATCTGACCCAGTGTGCATACAACACACAATGTGTATGTGTTTTCATGTTCTAATGCTGTTGAATTCTGCTATTTGAATACTATCTAAATTTTCATAATATTTACGTATTTGATGGCAGATCCCATGTTCCACTTACACTCACCTAACATAAGTCTGTTTGAAACTCATCTTTCCTGAACTTTTTTGGCTGAATAACCTGGAATAGAGGAATAAATTCTTGTCATTTGTGTCATACTTTATTTTCACAATATTGTTTTTTTTTTTTTTTTTTTTTTAAATTTTGTCATTTTTCCTATTAAATGTAAAAATATATATATAAGCAGCGATTGCGGGGCCAAGCACTTCCTCACTCGTCCACTTAGTGACGATGAAGACCAGAATCTATAGCCTTCTCAAGTTGCAAATGAACTTAAAGCTTGTTTGTTAACATTAGGTCATGCTGCTAAACATATGTGCCAAGTTTGGTCTCGATACGTAAAAGCATTGCTGAGAAATGGCCTCAGTTTCTGTGAAGGACCAGGTCCTAGTCCTTCAATCATATTAGAAGTTTGGTCTGAACGATCAACAACGTTACTGAAATATGCCCTCACTTCCTGTTAAACAACTTTACTGTCAAGAACGCTTTCACGTTATAGACAGTATATATATCAGAACTCTGAGAAATAAGTTTTGTTTGGATTGGTCTCATGATGCTGTGATCCAAATTTTGTGATGATTGGACAAAGTTTGTAGAAGAAGCAAAAAAAAAAAAACAGTTTTTGAAAAAATTAAAAATGGTGGAAAATCCAGTTATAGCAAATCTATGTCCAAATTTGCCTTGTTTGTGGCATTAGAGCACTTAGAGCACCAAAATTGCTGTGTAGGTAGCTGAGACTGTCCTCTATCACTGTGCCAAATTTCATAAAAAACATATGAAGGGTTTTAGAGACTTGTCAAAGTATAATAATAATAAAAAAAAAAAAAGAGATTCAGCTACAAAAAAAGTTACTTACATGTTACCTTACCTAATATTACCTTTCCAATACATATTTTGTTCTTTTTTTTTTTTTAAGGACAAACTATGTTTGTCCAAAAAAAAAAAAATTAAATAAAATAAATAAATAAATAAATAAAAAGATAGATTTTGTTCTTTAAAAAAAGACATATTTTGTTCTTTTTTTAAAAAGACAAACCAAATATGTTTGTCCTTAAAAAAATGTATTATAGAGTTAATATTACACGTAAGTAACTTTTTCTGTAGCTGAATCTCAAATGACGTTCTGTTGGGAATATTGCGCATTACATGTGTTTGACAACGTTACACACTATGTAGTGAGCATATATAGTGAATAGGAAGTCATTTTGGATTTGGTCTAACTAAATTATTGCTATGTGAAAAAAATGTAAAGGTAAATGTAAAGGTGATTAAAATATCAGAAGAAGGGAAACATTAAAGGGTAAAGGAATCAAAATGAATCTAAAATGTTATGAAAATTATAGAACCTCATTATTTGGGTTGTTTAAGAAAGCGATACAGCTTCAGCTTCTATAGTTAATATAATATGAACACACAGTGAATGTATTGCTAGTGCTAATGTTCTCCCAGTGTGTGGCAAAATGAAATAACAGTCTCATTAATATTCAAATACTACTGTTAATACTGTTTTAAATAATTAAAATATAATAGTTAAAGTAATTTGACTGTCCTGTCATGTTCCTGTTAAACCAACCATTTGTGTGCGAGCAAGTTTTTATATCTTGGTCGGGGCCAAAGTGTCCCCAGAAGGATAGGAATATCTGAGGAAAACTGCTTTTTTTTTTTTTTTTTTTTTTACCAAAAAAAGCTTTAATTAAGAAAATAATAAAAGCTGGAAGTGCCAAAAGGTTTGCTTTTGCTTAATGAGGTTAAGATTATTGTAGCTCTAGATGGAGAAATTATCGTTATTAATGGCATTAATAATTATGTCAGTGGAAAATCCTAACAAAGGAAGTAAGACAAGTGTGTGTGTGTGTGTGTGTGTGTGTGTTGCAGGGGCTGTGATTTGACCCTGCTGAGGCCGCTCTGGCAGCTCTTTACCACCATGGAGGGTGGCGTGAACCAGGATCCCACCAGCATCACCGTCCTGTTGCCTCTTCATCGAGCCCTCACTGAACTCTTCTTCATTGCTGAGACCAAAGCCATGGTGAGACTACCCTCCTCCTCTCACACTCTTTCTTACACACACACACACACACACACACACACACACACACACACACAGTAACACTATTATTCCCCAGCACCAAAGTCCACTTCAAATCATGTGAGTTTGCGTGTATCACATTACTCAGTGTATAAGTGTTAGTTCTAGGAGTACTGCTGAACACACACTCTGTTTATCCTGTTCACCTGCTCACCTGAATAGAGAACTATGTGTGTGTGTGTGTGTGTGTGTGTGTGTGTGCTTGAAAGAGTGCGAGATGAATGAAGAAAAAAACTCCATTAGAGGGCAGTAGCACATCTTGACAGCTTTTAGAGTAAAGTAAGTGCTCGTTACACACTTACATTTACACTGATCAGCCATACAATTAAAATCACCTGCCTAATATTGTGTAGCTCCCCTTGTGCCGCCAAAATAGCTCTGAGCCATCGAGGCATGGACTCCACAAGACCTCTGAAGATGTGCTGTGGTACCTAGCACCAAGACGTTATGTTGTATGTTCCGAGGTGGGGCCTCCATGGAACGGACTTGTTTGTTCAGCACATCCTACAGATGCTCGATCGGATTGAGATCTGGGGAATTTGGAGGCCAAGTCAACACCTCAAATTCTTTGTCATGTTCCTCAGACCATTCCTGAACATTTTTTTTGCAGTGTGGCAGGGCGCATTTTCCTGCTGAAAGAGGCCACTGCCTTTAGGGAATACTGTTGCCATGAAGAGATGTACTTGGTCTGTAACAATGTAGGTGGTACATGTCAAAGTGACATCCACATGAATGCCAGGACTCAAGGTTTCCCAGCAGAACATTTCCCAGAGCATCACACTGCCTCCATCAGCTTGCCTACTTCCTATAGTGCATCCTGGTGCCATCTCTTCCCCAGGTAAACGATGCACACGCACCTGGCCGTCCACACGATGTGAAATAAAAAGTGATTCATCAGACCAGACCACCTTCTTCCATTGCTCCATGGTCCAGTTCTGATGCTCACATGCCCATGGTAGGTGCTTTCGGCAGTGGACAGGAGTCGGCATGGGCACTCTGACCAGTCTGTGGCTACGCAGCCCCATATGCAGCAAGCTGCTATGGACTGTGTGTTCTGACATCTTTCTGTCATAGCCAGCATTAACCTTTTCAGCAATCTGTCCTACAGTAGCTCCTCTGTGGGATGAGACCAGACAGTCTAGCCTTCACTCCCCACGCGCATCAATGAGCCTTGGGTGCCCATGATCCTGTCGCCGGTTCACCGGTTGTGCTTCCTTGGACCATTTTGGTAGGTACTAACCACTGCATACCAGGAACACCCCACAAGACCTGCCATTTTGAAGATGCTCTGACCCAGTCATCTAGCGATCACAATTTGGCCCTTGTCAGAGTCTCTCAGATTCTTACGCTTGCCCATTTTTCCTGCTTCCAACACATCAACTTCAAGAACTGACTGTTCACTTGCTGTCAAATATATTCCACCCCTTGACAGGTGCCATTGTAACGACATAATCAATGTTATTCACTTCACCTGTCAGTGGTTTTAATTTTATGGCAGTTCGGTGTATATATACACCTAACACACACATTCACACTGCCCTGGAATGCATACTTGGTGTGCGAAAGCACAAAACCTGACAACATCACAGTAATTAAAATAATGTTGTGAGAGTTATTAGCAGCCCACACAACCTTATGCTTAATTTTCAATAGCTACAGTTAGACAGGCTCGTATGGTGGATACGGAAAAATTAACAAAGAATAACGTGTATTTGCTGTTATGGGGAAGTTTTCTGTAAAGAGACACTACCAGCGACGCTTCGTAGCGTTAACTTTTCCACCACAGAAAAGTCTTCAGGACAGAGGACATTATGCGTTCCAGTTTCTCAGTAATGACAGATCCCCCATGAGCCCCATTTTTTTGAGAAATGTCTTGGTTCGCATCCCACAGTTTGAATACCTCTGTTCTCCAATATTAAATGTAGCTATAAGAGCATTCCGAGTCGTGCGATAATAAATTGCAAAAAAAAATTTAAAAATTGCAGTTGTCGATAACTTGGTGTGGCGTAAGAGGAATAAAACTCTCGGAAAATAATCAACTATAGGGTGGTAACTAACTCTGCTTCACATCATGCCACCTGGTCGGTGATTAACAGCATGCCCTGTCACATTTTATTCCTTACATATTACACACATGCACACATTTTTCAAATCTTAAAGGTCACTCATTAAAGGAGACGCCATGGTGAGAGAGGAAATTTCAGAGTTTGAATTTGTGGCATTTTAGACATGGGCATTGGTGGCTCAACCGTTAAGGCTCTGGGTTACCGATCAGAAGGCTTGGTAGTCTAGCCCCAGCACCACCAAACTGCCACTATTGGGCCCTTGAGCAAGGCCCTTAACCCTTTCTGCTCCAGGGCCGCCGTATCATGCCTGACCCTGAGTTCTGACCCTAACTTTCTAACAAGCTGGGGTATGTGAAGAAAAGAATTTCACTGTACTATAATGTACATGTGACAAATAAACGCTTCTTCTTCTTTCATTTTGCATGTGGTGTGCAGCAAAAATCGAAATCAGTACAGACGTTTTGTAACCGTTCCATGTGCTGCACATGTCTGGGCTAACAGGGTACGTTGACTAACATGGGAAGGTGTTGGAAGCGATTGGTGTTTTTATGCATGGCAGCCATTTTATTATTATAATAGCGCTGTGACTAGCAGAACATGGGTCATTGGTGACTGGCTTCCAAACCGTACTGTTTTAGGTTTTCTTAGTGAACTGGTTCAACATTTCTACTCGATAATAGATGCCCATATGCTACACATTGTCACTGCGTTTGTCAATAAAGCCTCACCACGATCAGTGATGCTGTGTTACCATGCAGCATATCCAGCAAGTACAGCTCAATCAGGCTCTGTGTAACTCCAGGCTGTTTTACCATTCACAGTGTAGATCGAGTGAAGCTCATAAAGGACACACGAGTACTGCCAAAAAACACAACACTAATCACTCAGCAACGATCCACAAACGTTCATCATGAGGAAAGGTTCAGGGAACAGTGCACCTTCTTACCGTAGATGGCATTAAGACCAGAGCTCAGAGAGACGAAGAGGAGTCTGGCTTGAATCAGGATGATGTCTCCTACATGACATTTTTCTGCCCCAATCCCACTTTTAGTCTCTCTTTATAAACACTGCAAGCTTCTTATCTATCTCAGAGCTAGCTGGTCTGTCTGCAAGTCGTCCACGTCATAGCCAGTGAATAAATGCAGTTGGAAAATCAATTTGTCGGTGTACAAATGGATGAAATGCCAGCACCAGGAGAAGATAAGGGATGACTTCGGTGCTATCATTGATCATATTGTTTATTGCATTAGATGATTAAGTAGATGTTACCCTGGTGATCTACACATTACTGATTTGCAGGATTTTGTGTCGAAATTTAAACACTGTATATTTACATGGCTGACGTTATTCGAGATTGCAATTTTGGTAGTGTCTTAGAGTATTAGCTTACACACAGCTGTTCTTTTTTTTTTTTTTTTTTTTTCAGGAGCAGGGCATACTTCAGGAGTATCTGCTCGCTCTCACAACCAACGAACAACTGGTAATGCGCACAGCTCAGGTAAGACGACCTTCCTCCTCTCGAGTGTGCATTATGAAGTGTGTTAACCTCCTTCACAGGAAGTGTTATAACATGAATACTACATTGTTGCAGATGCTAGGAGAAACACATCCTGTGCTAATTAAAAAAAAAAAAAAAAAAGTCCACAAATGTAAGTCGTACAAAGTGCTAAGCCAATTCCGAAAATGCTGGTAGTGTTAACAAAACATAGCATTATGCCTGTCAAATGAAGCAGTTCTTCTTAAGAGGTATCGCGAATAAAGAATGGACGATAAATTACACAACTGAGTCACGTGCGATATTGTTTTATTATCGATGTTTAATCAGTTTGTAATTACACCACGATGTGTATGTGCAGTTCCAGCTGCAGAAACGTGAGCCAGGACATTTCATTTCATAAATGATGTAACACCTGTAACACCTTGATTCCTTTTCTCGTAATATTTCGTCATGTTGTCAGGAGGCGGAGCTTAAACATGAGGGAAGAAAGCAAGCAAAGGGAACAAGGAAGCGCAGTCTTTAGTAGTGGAGAGATTTCCCCTGGATTATTGTGTTATTACAAACAGTAGCAAAAGTTGAAAAGGGATGATTGTGACATTACCTGGCAACAGTCCATACAGGAAAAGAGTTTTCAAGCAAGACAATCGAACCAGACAATCTGTTTTCATGTGTAACAAAGCTGAGTGAATCAGTGAATAATGGTCAGGCTGCCTGTTTGCTTGTAAAAAACCACCACCAACAACAACAACAAAAAAAAACAAGAGCTTCTTTTCTGACTTCATTTTCCAGCAATGTTTAATGCCATACTAATGAGTATGTATCCAACATAGAAGTAGTTGAACAGCAAAAGTTGGGCTCAATGCTCCAGAATGCAATGCAGCTATACGACCCAGTTGCACTGAGTTACGTCTCGGCTAGTTAGCGATCTACACCGTGAAAGATGAAGCTTTCGAACCGGATCTGTCTGAACAGGAAGTGAGAGAGCTGACAGACTAAAGGACTAAAGTGCTGCTGCATTGCTCTCTTTAAGTAGATATAAAGTGAGATCCATGTCCCACTGGCACCATGATCAGAAGTTGAAACTGTAAAGCAAAGTGAAAATATTGACCAACATGTCGATGTTAAAAGTTAAAGTCAGCTCAGAAATTCATTACAAAATAAATCTTGGATGTCATTTGTGAGTAGAAAGATTAAAATGCATGTCGTTCAGGGTGGATTTCTCCGTTAAATAGGCACTTTGCAGATGTTAGAAATGTTATATTATTATTTTAAACCTTTCTAGCAGCAGTGTGCTGTGTTAAAGGACAGGAAACATATAGCCTAGAGCATTCGTGACTGCATATGCCATGTCTATTAATATATGTTGACATACATGATATATTGTATGAGAAAGATCGAGCAGATAAACTTCGCGTTTACACGTGATCTTGTTTACATACACCGTTGAAAGACCGCTATAGCGCGCTACATATCATGAAAGCTTAATGATGCTGTTACGGCTATGTTTTGTTTTTTCCTTGGCAGTATTCAGTGGAATAATGATCCTTCAGTGCTTCATTTTTGAGTGTAATAACAGTCCTTCCTGAATAGTGCACTTGGTATTGGAAGGTTGTCTAGAAACCGAGAGTATCCCAAAGACATTGCTATAAAATCGAATCTTGCCTTTGGTTACACATGTGTTTGCAGCGGACCGTAAATTCAGCACTGCCGCTGGGGAAAGAAAGAGACAAAAGAAAAACAGATTGACAATGAGACAGGAAGGAGATGAAGCTTTTAAGCACATAATGATAAATGGGAACAGTGATCAGCCTTTGGAAAGATGGTTACGGTGATTGTGATTCTAAAAAGGACACAAAATGTTTAGAGTTGTTGTCAGGAGCACTAGGAAAAAAAATATATATATAGCAGGGTTGTATTCATGTTGTATCTTAGCACTTCCTGTGAAAGAATAGAATGGAAAGGTTAAAAAAAACTGGCTCTGTTTGATTTCACACAAAGCCTGTCTTACAGTGTCTACGTATTATGATGCATTGATGGAGCATAAATATACACTCCCTGGCCACTTTATTAGGAACATCTGTACACATCATGTGGCAGCAAGAAATCACGCAAAGACAGGCCAAGAGCTTCGGTTAATGTTCATATCAAACAAGAGAATGGGAAGAAAATGTGATCTCTGTGACTTTACTTGTGGTATGGTTTTTGCTGCAACATGATTGGTTGATTAGATAACTGCATGAACGTGCAGGTGTACAGGTGTTCCTAATAAAGTGGACAGTGAGCCTATATAATAAGGTGTAAAATACTATAAAACTGTAAAATTATGAATTTGCCTCTTGTGATTTTCTTCACCATTATCGGGGATGATAACGATGATGATTTGCGCAGGCGCGAGAAATGGCCAACTCGTTCTTTTTACACACTCGACATTGTTTCCAGAGGTGCTGTCATCAACAGTTCAGCCACAGCAAAGCCTATTCACTGAATGGGAAATGAGACAGGATGTGAAAAGCGTGCTTTGTTTCTGACAGTGGTTACTTTCACTTCACACCGGTTTTATCTCGATGAACCATGACCTGGGAATTCACAAGGCTCAGTCTTTGAGCCAATAGAAACAAAGACCGTGAACTTTTTGGTCAGTTAAAAAAACCCAAGGATGTTTATTATTAAGTAGCGGAAAATTTTCCTGCGGTTTCTTTTTTTTTTTTTTACTGTTGCTTGGCTCACATTTGGGGGGGAAAAAAAAAAACAATAAATTTGCCAGCTAGCTGGATTCCCATGTGGAACAACAGAAAGGTGTTTGCTCTGTCGTGATGAGTTTGAATCCCAACTGTGCCACAACCATCTTTGGGCGGGAAACAAGGGAGCAAAATTGGTTGTGCTCTCTGGGTAGGAGGGATACTCTCTCTGTCTGTCTCTCTCTCTCTCTCTCTCTCTATCTATCTCCTGTCAATCA
This sequence comes from Pangasianodon hypophthalmus, assembly GCF_027358585.1. Lineage (NCBI taxonomy): Eukaryota > Metazoa > Chordata > Actinopteri > Siluriformes > Pangasiidae > Pangasianodon > Pangasianodon hypophthalmus. The sequence continues at coordinate 8,097,811 of NC_069736.1, read as the reverse complement.
TAGCGACACTAGCCAATCATGGGCATCTGTGAGCTCATGTATGCGGAAGAGGGCAGATAACTCTTTCCTCTAAGCATGTTACGCTGCCCTGTGATGCAGCATGAGCAGCAGTACGCAAAGATGTGGTCACGTGTCAGAGGAAACACGTGTTAGCCTTCACTCTCCCCATCAGGTAGCTGTTGGAGAGCTGGCAGGGAATTGTAGTAGAGGTGACCAATTTGTGGAGAATAATGGGGCAAGGAGAGGGAATTTGCTAGCTAGCTAATGCTGCGTTCAACTTAACATGAAAGCGAGAAGTCAGAACTTGGAATTACAGCATTTTACGACGTCTGTATGTTCAAGCTACAAAGTGAGGGAAAAAACATGGATGCCTCATGTTTGTCTTTTGTTGGCAACAAGCTAGCTAGATAACTGTGGTGTGTGATTTTATATTTCCCTCCTCATAACAGCGAACTGTATAGTCAGGGTTCAAAATTTAACAAGCGAATACCTGTGTGTGTTGATTAACCTAAAGCAAATACTTGTATATACAGTATAACTCATTTAAAGATAAGAAGTGATTGTTTGTTTACTTGCTGATGACGTGAGCAGCCGTGATGAAGTGATGTCACTTGCTGAACTCGCGGTTAAGGAGACCTTCTTGACTTTCCGTGTAGGAATTGTAGGTTGAAGGGGCGTTTTCTTGGCGGTGGTTTTCTTAGTCAGAGGTTGAAAATTCTGAGTTATGATTTACAAGTCAAACACAGGGAAACGGTGGAACTGGTTTTTGTTTTTGTTGTTTTTTTTTTATATGTACTGTTGTAGATAGGATTGTAGAGCAGACACGCACTTTATTTTTATGATCATAAAAATATATATACAGTATATTCAGGTAGTTGCTTATACATTTTTGCAGACATTTTTGCAGATTTATAAGCATTGAGTTAAATGTCGGTTCAACCACTAAATCGTTATGCTATTAGTATCGAGTCACTTAGTCCACGGACATACACTAGGGGGGTTTTGTGGTGAAAATGATTTTTTTTTCTCTGCTTGCTAAAGTTATTTTGCGAGCAATGTTGGCACTTCTGTGTCTCTTCAGGATTAGCCATAAAAATCACAAACGCTGCTAGTTCATGTCTCCTGTGAAACACTAAAATGTTTTCTCTCAGTGGATTTAAAACAACTCGACAATCGCTGCCTCTGCAATGTGACTATCGGGACATGAAATGTCGAAGCTGATATGATGCATTTGTGGGCATGGTTTTATATCTTGATGGGGTGACAGTTTTTACCTTATGGGGACATTTGGCTGGTTTTCTCGTGGAAAACTGCAGCTTTTATTTTATAACGTAACTAAAAGAGCCAAAAGGTTAAGGTTAGGATTAGATTTCAGTATAGGCATAGCATTAATTAGCTGCCTTTAATAATTATGTCAGTGGACGGTCCTTACAAGGATAGTAAGACAAATGTGTGTGTGTGTGTGTGTGTGTGCGTTTGTGTGTGTGTGTGTGTGTGTGTAAGTGAGTGTGGGTTGTGGTTAACTCTTATGCTTTTAGTAATTATCCTGTGTGGATGTGATCAGAAGAGGTGGGAAGATGACCATGTTGTGTTGTGTGTGTGTGTGTGTGTGTGTGTGTGTGTGTGAACACGGTGTAGGCTGCTTAAATGCGCTGAAGTGTACCGGTCCATATCCACACCACGCTCTTACTTTAGTTTTGGCTCAGGAAATTGTTTTTGTCAGGCTTATTTATTCCTACGCCAAAAAATTTTAAGTGCACATTTACAACAAAACAGCCATTTGTGCGACTGCCATTGATTACTGCGTAGGAGTTCTCAGGACCACAGGTGTGGAACAGTCTGATGAATTACCTGTAATACTTTGCTTAATCATCCCTCTGGCTGCTTTTCTCACCTCCATTCTGTTTCTTTTCTGTCCTTTTTCTCTCATTCTTTATTGCGCAGGCCCTGAAGAACATCGCTGCCATCAGCCTGGCCATCAATTACCCAAATAAATCCACCAGACTGCTGAATGTTTCTCCTTGAGACGGGGAAAGTCGGGGCTGTCAGCGCAGTGTGTGTCCTCCCTCGCTGCCTTATAGCAGGCAGGTAAAAGGTGTACCAGGAAAGCCCTCTCTCTCTCTCTCTCTCTCTCTCACTCACACACAAACACACCAACACGCATATGCAGCGTCTTCCAGAAACCTCCTTAATCAAAAAGGAACACGGTGAGAAGAGTTCTCCTTGTTTTAATGTCATTTTAGTCGAGGACATCAGAATTAGCAGCATTGATTTGAAAGCGCTTCGGATGAGCCAACGGCGTTCTCAAGAACTCAAGAGCATCCTTCTTTCTTTTTTTTTTTTTCTTTTTTTTTTTTTTTAAACCCTCTTCATTTCTTACTTGAAGCAGCTCCAGCGCTGAAAACAGGGCAGCGGTGCCGCGTGCCAAATTTGCCATCGTTTTCCTCAGCAAAGTCGCTCTTTCCTCCCTTTATTTATGCTCCTCTTTTTCAAGCGCACCTCGGGCGAGACAATCGATCATACTGAAAGCAGGTCACCTCTCGCCGCTTTGGCCCTAAAAATACAAGCGGCCCACACAGCCTCATCCGTCAGAGCGGCCCGAGACTTCAGCCCAGCCAGCGATAGCCTCAGAGTCACACCGCAGAGTCTCGCTCGGACGTTTTCTTCTCAGCTTTACAAAACGACTGTAACAAAACACAGCTTGTTTTTTTATTGTCATTATTACTATTATTATTATTATTATTTGAATGTTCACATCACAAGTATACTGTTATATATCCATCACTTGAAAACTCACATTCTTATACATGGATTTGCATCTGGGATGTTGGTTTGATGTGCCATAGGCACCTGTAGCCTTAAAAGCGATCAGTAAACTGACGGGTTTAGAATAAGGGACTGCTTTAGACCTGAGAATGAAATCATCTTTTAGTTAGTTTTTTTTTTTTTATTATTATTTGGATAAGCTGCTTATTTTTTTTTTTCCCTGGTTTGAAGAATTAGATGAATGAGCTTACGGAAATTGGTATTTTAACTTATAGAGTGACATGGTGGTGGGAGGTTTACAGTTTTTTTTTTTTTTTTTTTTGGGGTGATTGCCTAGGACATCAACAATCAGATGTGTGATAAATCATTTTTGGTTTTATTTTATTTTAGTGGGTGTAAACTAGAAAAGATCAGAAAGTCGTTGACGCCAAAGAAACTTCTCGCCTAAAAGAAACAAAAAATGTCATCTTAAAGATCGAGGAATGTTCCAGAAGGTAGCGAGGGTCTTCTAACAGGATATTGGATGATAAAATAATAGACATTAAGGTATTTTTGGATTGCTGACTGAAGACTGGTTAAAGGGATTAATAGGACTGGCGTTGAGGTTAAACACAGACCCTTTAGTCTTCAGTGATTTTGTTTACAAAAATGCAAGTACATACAGAGCGTTAGCCGCTTTCGGTGCCTGAACTCCACTTTCAAGATGGCTGCCAAGGAGACTTCCAGTCTCTCTAAGCCTCAGATCTGAATAAATTTATGTGCCTATGTTTGAAAAGAAGCAATCTTGATTTGTCATGTCATTGTAAGAGAACTTAACCGTTATATTTTTTAAAATGACAATTCTATGGCTTTAATTTGAAGTATCTTTTTTTTTAATTATTATTATTTTCATGAATGTCATCCTTTTTGTATTTGGTTCATCCACTTCTTGGTTGATGTTTCATGTGAATTAAAATCGACATGAATGTAAATAGTTCTGTATTATAATGGTAATTGCACATATAGGAAAAAATATTTCATATCAACTCACTCCCCGTAATAAATCCAAATTATTTAATATATTGCTTTGGGTTAAGATTTAACTCTTGATTTTGTATGTCATGGCACTTGGAAAAAAAAAAAAAAGAGTTTTTAATTAAAATGCAGTTGATGCTCCATGGCTTTCTGTTTTTCTTTTTTCTTTTTTTTTCACTATTTTTGTAATTAGTTAAAATTAATTAATGATAGGTATTTTATAGGGATGCATTGATACGATTTTTTTTTTGGATTGTGTATGATGTGTTTTGGTGCCTTTTGTTACGGATAGAGATACTAAAGTGAGTTACCTTCTTAGTGTTAATCAACCAGGGATGTCACAGATTTTATTTAGCGCTGTTTGTGTAGCAATGAAGAGTATCTTTAATAGAGAAAGGGTATCTTTAAACCTGAGTACACAGAGCATTAGCAGCGAAAACATGATCATGAAAAATGAACACAAGGTGACGTGACTTGCACCTTTGGTGCGAGCAAAGAAAGGACCTGAAGTGTGTATGGCTCAGTGCTCAGTGCTCAGTGCTCGCAGAAGTGAATTGCTCACTCTCTCTCTCGCGTATCCCAGTTTCTCTGCATGCTCTCTTCACTGCTCTACATTCTCAAATACCTTTGTGTGTACACAATTCAATGCACCTTGCTCTCATTTTTAATGACTACGCTCTGCGATAGTGCTCTGTATGCTCACGTCGGGCGCCTTTGCGCTCTCTCTGTTAAAAATACTGTTTATACAACCTAAGGATGTTCTTGTGTTGTAGGAAGATGCTGTAGTAGCACGGTTTGCTGCAATTGTTAATCGAGAAATACATCCAGATCACTGTCATTTCATTTCAACTTACAATAGGCTTGCGTCACCGTATCGCTTGGTATAGAATATTGGTATCAGAGCATTTTGATGAGTGCGAGGACGAGTAAATGAGCACGGTGTCAGACCGATTCTGTATCGATGCATCCCTATGTCAGAGATCACTGGTACTATACCGAGTTTTTTTTTTTTTTTTTTTTTTTTTCTGTCTCAGTTTTTCCTTTATGTCTCACTGATGTGTGTGTTCAAGTTAAGCAAACATCGTGTTCCACCCTTTAAAACAACATCTCATATCCACTGCAAATAATTATCTATGTCACCATTTGTACCCTCCTAGAATGTAAACCATCTGTTGCTTTTTACTATTGTTGTCCCTGAGTCCTCTATAGTATTACATGTCACTGTTTTTCTCTCTCTCTCTCTCTCTCTCTCTCTCTCTCTCTCCCCCTCTATCTCTCTCTCTCTCTCTCTCTCTCTCTGTCTTTCTGTCTCTCTCTCATATCCTGGAGGTTCACACACCCACACTCTTGCTGAATTAAATGCATTCTTCATCACCTGAATGAATGTGTGCATCTTTACTTCAGCTGATCTCATTCTTTCTTTCCACGTCTCTGTTGCTCTCTCACTACTAGTCTCCCACTCGTTTCTCCCTCCCACTATCTCTCCATCCATGCGTAGAGGGTGACCGGGGGACATGTTGTACCCCAGGCCGCTGATGATGATAATGTTTGGAGTGATAAAATCCGAGGGGGAATATATTGGATAAGATGCTGATGATTCAGTGCAGTACTGCACTCAAACAGCCCCCACATCTCTGAGTCAGCCATGCCTCTCTCTCTGCCTCTCTCTCTCTCTGTCTCTTTTTCTCTCTCCCTCCCTCTCCCTCGATCACTCCATCCTCCTCTCTCTCTGTCCATCTATCTGTGTTGGCCACTCGGAGAATTTGAGATTACAGTGGGATGGGGATGCTGAATGTCAACAGAAGGGAATCTAGGGTGGTGGGTTGACTGAATTCTAAATAACCTGTGACACTATGAGAGTGTAAAGCTTGCTCGCAGCACCAACACTTTGACAAATATCACCCAGGAAAGGAGGAGGAATGCAAATGTTTTAGAATGATTCAGCTTTGAACAGGATAAGTCCTCGTTTTTTTTTTTTTTTTTTTAAAGAGTTGTTCATCTTTTGCATGTCCTTGGGGGTCATTTGGTGGGCTAAGCAGGCCTGATGGGCTCTGAACCACCGTCTGTGATCAACTACCTTGTACCTACACTTATTAGCCATTTAATCAGATACACCTACCTTATAGGTGCCTAGATATACAATTACTATCCATAGACCATGTTGCTATTTAGAGTTTGTCAGCCCCATGTATACTGTCCATGACCATAGGACCACTACTGAGCAGGCATATTGTTTGAGTGAACTTTGTGATATAATCCTAATAGATTCACTGTCCAGCTATTGATAGATGGGGAGGCTAACATGTAATATCTAATATCATGACTAGCCGTCACTGTACGAGTGTATCAGGCATAGCAATGTTGCTGGTATTTTAAACATTGTGTATTTATTCTGGTTGTTTTATTAGACACGTCTACCTTGTTGGTGCACCTCGTAGACCTTCGAAGACTATAATTAAAATTCCCTTACAAATAATATCTGCTCAATGGTGATCCTACCTTTGTTCCTTTCCACTAATGAATGGGATAAAAGGATGCTGAGAAACTACATAGCAACACGTGGGCTAAATTGAGTAATTGTGTACCTAAAAAGTGACCTACATGGTAGGTGTACCCAAGTGGCAACTTATACAGAGAAACCATATAAACGTTCTACAAAGGTCTATCAAGGTTTTTTGTTTTCTAGGGCATGGAATTGTCCAGAAGGTGCATGGGATTATGGTAGCTATTATATTGAAGACATTTCATCACTCGTCATGAGCAACATGCTTGGCCAGTTTATGCTACTTAGATATACTGCAAAAAGTCTTAACATTGAAATATCTGAATGAGGAACGTCCATAGCATTGATTAGCACTGAAAGATGCTACACTGAAACCTCTTTAAAAGAGAGATGATTTAGAGTGACTGTGGTCAATATACAAACATATTGATCAGAGAAACCTGAAAAATTAAAGTAGCAGTCTGCAATATTTCACCTGTTTCTAGACTTACAGAGTGATCATATGATACTTTAGAAAAACTTTGGAATACGGCTGTGAAATTAGATCTGGCTAGCTTCTTCAATTTAGATTCATTCTTAATGTTTTTCTGGCCCAGAAATAAGTTACGCTAAATTCTAGCCTTTTTTTTAAAAAAAAAAAAAAAACCTACTCACAAGGTATACGTAATGTAGGTTTAAGTAGGAGTGAATGTGGTTTCATTGCTATCTGATGTATTCGCTGACTAAGAGTTCTCATTTAAATAAGTTATGAAAGAGATGCAATTTCAGTATTTCCAACATATAAACTCAATTTTTGTGAACTCAAATATGGAGCTATAAAATGAACAGCAGACATATACAATTTATTTTTCGGTAGATGTAGAGAGAATTTTCCAGTAATTTATTGCAATTTACCTCATGGTTGTCAGTATGGAGGGCTCTAAAAATTACAAATGGCTCCTTTAAAGAAAAACCTGCATTTCGTTTTCCAAGTGGGATTTCTCTATACACAAGGGATGTATAAGTGCTCTGCTTTTCAGGCTTTTCTGTTTTGCAGGTTGTACACATGTAGAAATTTGAAATGATACTTTCAATACTGTTACTTTTTTTGTGTTCTCTCTCTCTTGCTCTCTCTCTCTGGTCTCTCTGTCTTTCTGTTTGTCTCGTGAGTAAAGCGAAGGTCTTGATCGCTATGCTGTACCCCTCCCTCGAGTGAGCTAAATATGAAACTCTGCGGTTATAACGTTTGTCCTTCGAGAGAGTTAAAAAGAGGTTATTGGAGCATCTCTCTTCAGCAGGTGCACTTTCAGAGCACCAGCTCTTCGTTTTCTTTTCTTAATTTGTTTCCCACACACAAGAAAGGTGAAAGTTACCTCAGCAAATTTGGCATCACTTTGCCCATCCCTCGCTTCCCACACAAACTAACCACACACACACACACACACACACACACACACACACACACACACACACACCACTCTTGGAACAAGCTTTTATTCACTTTCTTTCCTTTCACTAAGTACACAAACTCCAAAACAGTATAATCTGACAGCAGATATGACAAACACACACAAACAGTGCCTAATAGTCCGTGGCACATCCAGTTACATGTTGCATTTATACGCTGTTTGTTATTTCAGTGCCTCTCCTCATTATCACAGGCGAGACCACATTTTCCGTTGACAGAAATACCCAGGCAGAAAGCAAAATGGCTGCCTACTTGACATGTGCACTTCTGCACCGTACACGTAGTGTACTATATGTGAAATCTTGATTCATCATAATAATGAGACCTACTTCCTGCCTCCCGTCTGAGACGATAAGGGCGATGGGTGTTATTTCCTGTGAGGCATGCTCGATAATTGGCTCGTTTAAATAAGCCATGAGAGTTCTGTTAGACCTTTCAACCCACATTTTGCAACATGGCTGAGGGATGACTGATTGCTGAATGGGAGCCACCCGAGACCGATTTGTCCTCTCATTTTAATCTCATTTGATCCTCCACTCATAACTGGTTTAGTATTTAAAGAGATGGATGTGTTAATGAGAATGTAGCATCCACATCCTCACAAATTAAGAGTTTCAAGGAGTCTCAGGAGCACTGAAACAAACACAGCTGACCCAGTGCACTTTCACTCTCTGCTGAACCTAGAAGTCAAGACAGGCACTAATAAAACATTCTTCTTCTTCTCTATTCGTCATGCTCTTAATTCCTCTCCAGTCCTCTAATATTGACTGGTGTGTCACAAATGCTTCCACTGGAACCAAGGAAATAAGAGGCAGTTGGGTGCTTAGACTGATCTGTGGCTTTGAAACTCAAAGAAAATTCTTTTTTCCTATTTAGTGATCCAGTATACCCATGTGATCAACTGACTGCCTAGATGGCAATTCTAATCCAAACCAATAACATTCACAGACGATTGTTAGCAATACTTCACTTAAGGGTAATATACATAAAGCTATGTAATACCTTTAATAACAACAGATATAAATCTTATTAAAGGTTTTTAATTAGGCTCATTTTAATTGCGGTCAGCTGACAGCTTGTGAGATTGTAGGTCGAAATCCCGACAATGCATATTCTCGAGGTGGGAAGGAAGGTGTTACTATTTCTTTTACCACTCAGAACAACATTATCCAATCGTGGGCATCTGAGATCTCACCCTGTCATCTAGCATTAGCAAAAGTTCGAGGTGTCTGACTTCATGTGTGTTAGAGGAAGTATGCGTTAGTCCCCATCCTCCCCATTTGGTAGCTGTTTGGTAGCTAGTGGGTGGAAATTGACAAACGGTCAAACCCAATCAATCAATCAATCAATCAATAAAGCCGTGAGAACTGACTTTTTATACTGACAACATTATATGAAAGTTATAATATGAAGTGTCAGGTATCAAAGCAAAACTTGTTGTAATTTAGGCTCATAGAAAATATGCGTAATTGTCATTATGGGGTCACTTCTAAAAGGTAATAGAAAAAGCAAAGCGATGGAAGGAAGCATAGAACGATGAAAGAAGGAAGGATGGAAGAATGTGGAAGAATCAGTCTTCTCTGCAGTTAAGCTCAGTTTACGACCGACCACAAACACCCTCCCCCAGCCCACATGTCAGAAACTCTAAAGTTAGAATTACAGTTGAAAGGCAATAGATGCCATTGATAACCAGAGAAACCAGACCTGCATATGCTGCAGTGTGGCTCTACAAAGACCTCAAGTTGATTAGAGAGGAGTTGTCCAATCAGCTCTACCCGAGCAGAGCTTATATATGACTCTTTTATGACATTTTCCATGTAAGTGCATCACTCTACATACAGCAGCATTCTGAAGAAGTGTTATTTGGATAGGTAAGAGTTACTGGCTTCCTAGAGTTTTACATAGAACCTATGATTTATTTCAAATTCTTTTAGGGTTTTCCTGGGGCGGGGGGGGTGCATGGTGGCTAAGTGGTTAGTTCTTTTGCCTTACACTTCCAGGATTGGGAGTTCGAATCCTGCCTCTGCCCTGTGTGCATGGCATTTGCATGTTCTCCCCATGCTTCAGGTGTTTCCTCTGGGCGCTCTGGTTTCCTTCCCATTCCAAAGACATGTAATGTAGACTGACTTTCCAAATTGTCCGGGGTGTGTGTGTGTGTGATTGTGCCCTGTGATGAGTTGGCACCCCATCCAGGGTGTCCCCCACCTTGTGCCCCGAGTCCCCTGGGAAAGGCTCCAGGCTCCCTCACGACCCTGTGTAGGATAAGTGGATAGATTGAAATTCATTAAGTTTATTCAGTTTGGGTTCTCATGAAGAAATATTGATATGGACATCTCTTTTTAAGGGCTCTCTCAGAAGGACAAACCAAAGAACCCTTAAAGGTGCTAGACGGAACTAGTAGAATAAACATTACAATTTCTGGCTCATATAAAGATTTGTTTAATTTTTAGAAATAGTGATAGTGCATAGTGCATGATGTTAATACTCCTGCAGCAATTCTTACTTTTGTGTTTGGTTATTAATAATATTTCACAAATTTCAGGGAGAAATAAATTGAAGTATGCCACCTCTTGAATTCACGACACTTTATACTTGCAGAATATTTAATAGGTATGCAGTGAATTTTAGTAAGCAGTTGGGAGTCAAAGGAGTGTTTGGAGTGAGAGATTTTTATTCCTGATCTCTTTTTCTTCTTTATATAACAACTCTTATTTCTTCTCTTCTAGACCAGTGGTTTTCAGCCTGCGAGCTGTGCTGCTAAAGGGATCCATCAATACTTCCTGATTGTAATATAACAAGCAAGAAGAACATTTATTAGAGTGTAATTAGACCTGTTAAAGTATAAAGCAAATTTAATGTAATATGCTGCATTGTAATTGCTATAACATTTCCCTGTAAACAACTGCTCATGGACCTCAGATTCACCGGGGACTAAAAAGTGATTAGACATCTCATAAACTCGGTGCATTGTGATGGCAGCTTGCACAAGAAACAAACTGACAGAGCGGCCAAAAAAACATGGCCAGCCGAACGATTTTGCCAAGAGCAAAAGCTTCTTCTTCTGTTTAATGAAGTCGATTAGCTGCAATGGCTTATTAAAGCCATTCATCTTCCGAGCATTATTGCTCCATTAGCTGCTCGTATGTTTGTCCTCACCTTCCTGTGCCAAAGATAATCATTATAAACAACAGGCATCATTGTTCTGCTGATTCTGGCTTACTCACATCCCAACTTTAAATTTTCTAGTATATTATGACAAAACTGTTCCAAGTTAACATTACATTTATTTAATTTAACATTAAAAGGTTAAATTACTGTACACATTTCCCCTAGAGAATATTTATTTTCTTACCTTTTCAGCTTTCTCTTGAGTCATTTGGTTCCCTTAGGGGCACAGCGAAAAAATTAAAAAGGGCACGTCCAACACACAGACAAACACACATACACACACATACAAAACAGGGGCACCTGGAGGGCATTAACTCATGTTTTTTCTACTAGAGAGGCACCCTAGAGGGCACTTCATCTCATTTTCTTGCATTCAGGGGAGCCTTTAGGGCACTGCATCACATATTCTCCACTGCAAGGGCACCCATTATGGCACTTCATCACATCACCTTACACACAGAGGACTCCTATAGGGCACGGCATCACATATACTTAACTGGAACATCACCCTAGTGGGCACTTCATCACATTTTCGTGCACATACGGGCACCCTAGAGGATATTTCATCATAATTATTCCGTTTGAAGGACACTAGGGCACTTCCATTAGGCCATTAGGTCACTTCGTCATGTCTTCTCTAACTCCAGCCGGCGTTTTATCACATTTTATCAACCGTACGGATGCCTTTAGGGCACTTTGACTGTACTTTTTCAACCATGGGGGCCACGAGAGGTCGCCCCGGCCCTGAGTCTGCCAGTGATTAGAGATATACTTCATCCAAAATCTTGTTAATAATGAATGAAAACCATAAGAACTAATATTATATAAATGATCCCAGACTTTCATTTATTATAAGCCCCATTTACATTTTTAAATGAAATATTGCTTTAACATTCCAAAAGTACAAAACTGCAGTGAATGCTTATGCAGCCTTAATGCACCACTACCTAAGTACATTGCAGTGCCTGTTAAAGAGGAGACTGGCAGTGTGTGTGTGTGTGTGTGTTTTGCAGCATCCATCCATAGTAGCAATAAACCCCCTCAAAGGTCAGTTATGTTCCTACAGCACTGCGACACATCTAAATGAAACTGGGATAAAATGTATACCAAAAGATGCTACAAAAGGACAAAAAATGAGGACAAAAGAAGAGTATTATAAAACTTTACAGAGAGGGGGGATCATAAAAAGGAGGAGGCAGATTGTGTAATGAAGATAGACAGAGATGATCATTATGCGGGTTAAACAAAAAGAGGGTGCGGATAATATGAAAGCAGCGTGAATGGTTTTAAGGTATATTCAATTCCAGTCATGATTCCAGCTGCAGTAATTGGTTCTGCGTGGTGGTCATGACCTTAACCATAATGTTGTGAGCGTAGGTAGCCCCACACACACACACACACACACACACATTCGCTAAGCAATAACCATTTCACAGTAGAGTGATTCATTTTCCTGCTACTTTTTAAAACTGAACTTTTCAGCATAGAAACAGTTATCACTATAGTGGCACTCTGTTGGATCTAAAGGATGTATTTTACCTTTAAAACTCAATTAAGGTACATAATTAGAGCTTAAGGATCCCTGTAGTACCTTTGAACAGTGATGCTGGGTATGCAACTGCTTCTGCGGGATTTCTCTATGGGGTGTTTTGCATACATTAGATTCATTATCTATATATACCATATTAACACATTTTATACCACAGTGCTGCTGAATTATTATTCTGATTGGTCAGAAGGTGTTGATTAATATTCGAGAATCAGTAGCTTCTCTGACAATAGTTCCAGCTGTAATTCAAATCACAGGTTTATATTTATGCACTCATTCTGTTCTCATATCAGCATGTTATCATTTCTTTATAGTAACAGCTATGCCATATGGCAGACGCTCCACAGTTTAAACAGATTAAAAAACATATAATTACTGATATGGTGAAATTTGTGTGAGGAGGTGTTTAGTATTTTTGGAAGGAGTCTCCAGTGTTAGTCCTTTATAACAGTCAGAGCTAAAGCAGTAACTTTAGGATGGAGGGCTTTGCGGATTCTCAATAACAAAATCTGTATTTTTTGTCTTATTAACTTCAAGAGAGAGAGGCTGCTGAGGGATTTGACAGTTGATAACTGCTGTACCATGACTGAGAACAGGAACCAACTTGTTTCATAGCTGTTCCACAACATTAAGTGTAACTATAAATAGATAAAAAGTATGACTTGCCGTTTTTAAAAAATAAATAAAATTTTTGGCAAGTTGCTGTGGTATAAGAGGAATGAAACCCCTCGGGAGATGCTATTCTTCTTCTTCTTCTTCGTCTTCTTCTTCTTATTATTATAGCTATTATTATTATATTACATGTTATTAGAAACTTCGGAGTGGTTTCCTGTAATTATTTTCCTATATTTAACTGAATTAATTTACCCAAATCCTGTACCAGACCTGATCCCAAAATCAACACAAACACACACACACACACACACACACTTCAGTGGAAATGCTCAACTCACCCGTAAGCGTACTTAACCCTGTACGTTTTGTTACCTTATGAATGTATTATGTTGCACTTCATGAACTGGTCGACTCATTCTCATAGTTATTCTCATTGTTATTTATGACGATCTGTATTAATACAACACCATTTAAGTCCTTGATGATTACAATATATTTTGCAGGGATAGACATGATATTGGACTCTAAAAGCATTGGTCTGAAAAAAAAACACAAACCAAGTGCTATTTTTTTCCCCTATTAATCTCAATTTAGGTAAGGCTTATTGACTATTCGGCTAGTTTTCAAAAGCTTTTTGACTGCTTTTGTCCAAAAAACCTGGCAATCCTGCCATTGAGGGTACATTTATATTCCTTGTACCTTGGGAACAAAGGTGTACCTGTATAGTACTTTTTATCTCTAAGTGAAAGAAGGAAATATATAAAGGAATAAAAAAAAGAACGTTCAGTTACACAGAGCTTGGCCAAGGCCTCTCTTTTTTCACTTACCTATAAAGCAGCTTAGGGAGCTACTTAACTGGCCTGACTAAAGGCTTAATTCATCTAATTAAACCACCTAGCTGGTGTTATATTGATCTATTTCAGTAAATGGAACACAGTGAATTGGTCTAAATGGATATCAGTGTGCTTTTGGCACGTTCTGGTACACAGCAGCTTTCGTTCACCAAAAAGAGCGGGAAACCTGACGCTCGATTCATCTGAGGAAAACGTGATACGATCGACTTCACGAGAGAGCATATGAAAAGATGAAAGACATCACTACATATTTCATGTACAGCCAATTTCTCTGTTCTTTGTTGCTGACACTGAAGAAAAGCAGCGCAGGGCAGCTTCGTAAATGTTTAATTCTGCTGGAACAGAAGCACAAGGCTGGCGTGCTGAGGTGGAGAGGAGAGTTAGCAAAGTGCATCATGAAAATGAAATACCTATGAGCTACGATTTAAAAATAAAATACCTTCTAACATTATAGCACCATCCAAAAATAATGCATTTCTGATACATTAGAGCCGTCTGTAGATATTGTCTGTAGATATTTTCGGAGAAGGTGAAAAGATGAAAAATCGCCTTTCTGCTCTTCCTTAATGGCTTTCTGTCAAAAACAGCTGATTCTGCCATAGTCAAGGACCTATCAGAAACACCTGTATGAACTCTCTCTCTCTCTCTCTCACACACACACACACAGCACCAACAACCCAGATACAGGAAAATGTGTCTGTGTATCCTAGAAAGCCTTTTATTTAAATGATTTAAACAAATTTCTTAGTATTCCATGTCTAATGTACAGTAGTGTGTAGACCTTCTACTCTGCTGATTTGTTTATATGTCTAATGTATGTGGTTTTGTGAAACTAGGCTTTCGTTCCTTGTCATTGTTCCATTGATCCAGTGTTCCATTGTTCCAACACCACAGATTTGATACTCTCAGCTTCAGAAGCCTCAGTTACAGTTATATTGGCTACAACATATTATACGAGCTACTGACTAAGAAATCACTCTTCTGGTTTTAGTCTAAGTTGAAATTATGAGCCACAAACCTGAGCAAGAAGATGTAGCCTGGCTTTTCAGGTTCAATACAACAACAAACACATAAAACCGATTGTATTCTGAGTTGAGTTATGTGTCTGGAGTGAGGAGTTAATATTGGATTTACACACACCAGTATGCATTTCAGTATTCAGTTATGCAGGATTTGTGCATACAGGGCAGAGTTTGCTGAGAACAAACAGAGGCGTGTCTTAGTTACGCACGGTTCTGCCCTTGGACTTCCATGTAATCACCATGTCACACTAAAATGCATGTTTTGTGCTGTAATTACTGTATATTTTATGTATGTGGAGTCCAATAAAATAGAATGCAAAATAATAAGATGTGCTGGATCAAGTGCTATTTTTAATAGGCTATTGAATAATGAGAGTGGAAGCCATTTTGTTAAATTCAAAACAAATTTACAGTTCTTTAATGTGATTAGTAAAATTAGGATTATTCATGCAGCAATATACTGGCAATATACTAGACTCCTATTAAATGTTTAGTTCAATGCTTACTATCTTCTCATCCATATATCATCATCTTAGTCTTTTTTTTTATCATTTTTAAATTGTCCTTTGCTTTTATGTTACAACATATTACAGTTGACAGACATTTCTAGACATTTTTACTAATTTCAAACTTGAAATTTTCTTATACTACTGCCAGATCATTCTGCTTCTTTCTAGAAATAAATGCTTAAAATTGGCAAAATTATCTGCCAATAGAACAAGCAACAACTATTTCAAGCTTGAAATTAGTAAAAAAAACAATGTCTATAAATAAGTTTAATAATGTTATATTTGTTTTAATGTAATCTTATAATAGGATATACTCCATAAATTTGACTATATGCAAAATATTTTCACTTGCTAAGATCATTTTTTGCAGTGTTGTGTTTACAGGTGGTGGTCTAGATGGTGTTGGAAATCCATGTCTTGGACTCCTATACTTAAGAAAAATCAGGGGAGTGAACTACACAAAGATAATTTGCGATAATAATCCGAATAATGCACACAACAATTAACTTAAGCAGGTGCATAACCCGACTCTGAATACAAGTAACTTTCCCTGCATAAATATAGACATAACTTTTGGACTTAAGACTACAGCCATTAATGAGCACTGATTTGGAAAGAAGAAAATGGCTTCTGACTGACTAACACTGGCTGAGTGTAGCTTTATTTGAAGCGATTCTCACAGACACTTTAACCATCTAACTTGAATAAGGATTATGGTATGATATGCAAGGTTAACTACATCTCCCAGCATTCATCTGTTGGCTTTAGCCTACTTCCTCATCCTCTGAAAGGTAGTTCTGCTGATGGCTTCTCTTTCATATCGGGTTGGCATATTTGCATGGATGCCTTGACCTCAGTTTGTTTGCTTTGCAAATCAGTATGTCGTCATGCCTTATTTTGCAACCTCTTCCTTCCACCTTTCATTTAAATACTCATGCGCTGGCTTATAGCATCTGCAGGCTAGATTCTGGGCTTCATCTTTTCTAAAATAATGCAGATCAACTTCTGGAAACGTTATATCACGTAGCCATTCGAGATGACTAACTTCTCTCTCTCTGTCTTCTCCTTCTCTTTTTGTCTCCTTTTCTTCTGAACAGAATCAGGCCAGTGTTTTATTTAAAGGCTCGAACAGGCGCTATGTTCTCCTGAGGCCCTGTTGCAAAGCACAGCCAATATAGAGGTGAGGAGGAAAAGAGGCACATTTTTAACAAGTTAAGCATTTTTTTTTTTTCAGCTTCAAGATGAACCGATTTGAATTTTGGACAGCATGACATTAAAAACAAAGGAGAAAGAGGGTAGAAGTATATACCAGATTTTACTTGATTCTAAGTAGAATGCATTAAAAATAGCAGCTTAGCCATTTGCTTTGGACATCTGAGCTTAGCGTGATAGGTTTTTTAGTATCTGTGTGCACGACGCAACATTGCCACAAGCCTCTTAGTGTGCGTCTGTCTGTGCGTGCATGCGTGCCGGGATGAGTGTTTGTTTTACTGAGCGTGTGTGGAGGCGTCTGAGCCAGAGTTGACGTCGTGACAAGCTGTCAGCCCATCAGCAGCTTGACTAAGTGTCATTTGGACACAGTGGGTAATGAGAAATGATTATGACTGTGGACGCAAATGCACACCCCTAATAGCCTTTTATTCCCAGCTGCAGCCCTCATTATTTCAGCAGAAGATACTTCGAACTGAAGGATCTCTAACTGCGCTTTTTGAAGCATATACTGTATTTGAGGGCCTAATTGAGTTTGCATGTATTTGTGTGCACAAGAAAAGAGGTTCAATGCGGGTGTGCACACTTTGCATATTGCAGGTGGTGGGTATAAGAGTGTAAAATTTTGTGTGTGAGTGTGGGTGGACATGTTTTTATATTCTGATGGGGACCGAAAGATCACAAAAATAGAAATATTTTGACTTTGCGGGAACATCTGGTTGGACCCCATGAGGAAAACAATGGAATGTCCACACAAGGAGAGTAAGACAAACGTGTGTGTGCGTGCGTGTGTTAGGAAGTGACTTCCTGGTGTTGAATCGATAATGGTAGTGTGATAGGAGACACAAGAGAAAGGGGAAGCCCACCCACTGCCTCGTCATCACAAGCAACAGCAAGAACATTCAGATATGCAACACTGGCAGAAGAGAGCGAGAGAACTAGATAGCATGACAGAGAGAGAAAGAAAGAGATAGGGAGAAAGAGATGGACGAATGTAATTGGTGAACCCAGGGTTGCTTTAGGACTGCATGAGATCTGTGCTACTGTTCAAATGAGGCATAAGAATGACGCAGACGTTGATGTTGACTGCAACAAACAAACACGATGCTGATTAATCATTCTTGGCCCTGATGTACATGTGCATGCATGCGTGTTGATGTGTGTATGTATGTGTTTGTGTGTGTATTTCTGTGGATGATCATTCATGAGGAACTAAATTTTAGACTTACCTGTAACAAACACCTTCAACCAACATTTTATTGTAGGAGGTACAGCAGAAATTTTTTGGAATCGCCTAGGGCCACTAACTTGTTTCTGGGCTCATTTCATCTTTTCACATCTTCTACTGGCTTGTTCAGCTGAATCATTATATTTCTTGTTTCACTCATAACTGGCCTGAACTCAGCATTCTGCTTGTCGTATGAGATCTGATTCATTTAAATGCAATCTATCACTGGATTACATGATGCTTTTGCAGGAAACGTGGTCAGAGCCAATGGATCCGCCAACAGATCATCTGATGTATACTGAAAAACGTATGTGGTCACAACTATCAGAATCTTGCTTAGCGTCTTTTGTTTGACAGTCTGGTTCATCATTAATCACAGCCCAGAACCGCCTACTCACTGACACTGCAAACAGTCAGTCACGGAGCTTTTCCCAAAGCCGTTGGCAAACAAGCAAGGATATCTTGTTTACTCACCACTAAATGTTTCAAACAAAACTCTGACAACTTGTAAAGATGGTATGCTGTGAACCTTTTTTTATTATGTCATTGTGTGTGATTGTGTCACAGTATTTGGAAACCCATGTACAGAAGTTTGTGCATGGAAATGTGGAGAGCCAATCAAATCGCATCCTTCAAGATTCTGAATCTCTTGGCCAGAAAAGTTTACAGAGATATCTAACATAGGCTAAAATCTCCAGTCAGACTTTCAAACACCTGACTGTAATGAGCTTTTCCATGCAAGACATAGTCACTGGATTGAAACAGAGTTTGTTAGGTTCATGGTTTTAGTCTCAACCTTATATTCTCCATAAGTCTGGTTTGCAAAACTATAACCATCTATACTGTCATCTATCTATACCTCACATCTATACCTGTGTGCGTGGGTCTGTGGTGGGTTGGTTGCACTGTCAGATAAATGACCACTTCCTGTAAAAGTAGGTGGTTCTTGGCTATGAATGAATAAATTCCAGACGCTCTAGCATTGTATAGAAGCCTAGCTTGCAAAACTATCCCCTGTGTGGCAGAGATGACAGAAAAGCTTCAGTAAACATCATTCTCCTGCATATTTCAAACTCAGCAGAAATGATTGCATTTTTACATTCTGGAAAAAGAAGACAAGTGGTTTGAAGATGAGTAAAGAAAGCCATCTATGACAAACTGGAACAAACCATCTGTGAACAGAGGAGAAGGTCTGCAAAACCATTTATTTCACCACCTACTTACTGTATATTACAACTGACACCTCCAGACCATAGAATCATGTCATCTCCTGATGCCACAGGTGTTAATTACAAACAGTGTTGAAATAGCTAGGATTTCCCACCATTCACCTGAGGAATAAAGTTAATGTCTCTCTAAGACTCGCTAAGACTCACTACCATCACAATCTTTGCTGCAGAGGCTTTCATTTGACTTGTATGGTCACAAATACATCTATTTCTTGGTCGAAATGTGAAGCATAATAAACATCAACATGAGCGGATTAACATTTGTGCATTTTGATTCATATGTACCCTCCAGGCTAACAGAGAACATTATCAGAATGTTATTAGTAACAGATTTAATGTTATTAGTGACATATTTGTGCCTTTATTGTATTTCGAAGCAGCCTGTGCTAATCAGAGTGGGCCTGATTATAATTCATCCCATCACAGCTGAACCAGACAAGCAAAAAGTGCAAAAGGTCAGCAAGTCTTGTACAATAAAAGCTAGAGATGTCTATCTTTTCATACATCAACCCTTTTACATGCAGCTTAAACCCAATTTAAAAGGTCACTTTCAGTGAAATAAAGAGTAATTGCCAGTTTATGGAGACGATGTGAAATTACCTTTTGTAATGCCCATACTGCTGAGAATTTGTTGGAATAAAATGTCTCAAGATCACAAAATAACTGAATTCATTCATTCATTCATTCATTCATCTTCAGTAGTCAGGGTCGTGGTTGATCCTGAGGTGGGAATAAACCCTGGATAGGATGGCAGTCCATTGCTGCGCAACATGCACGCATATATTTATTCACACACATACACACCTAAAGGGCATTTTAGCATAGACAGTCCACCCACTGCCTTGTTTTTGCGAGGTCGGAGTAACCCACAGAACTTAGAGGAACGGCATACTGACATGGGAATAACATATAAATCTCAGCACTAAAAATAAATCAAGCTCAGGATCAACCTGGGAATGCCTGAACTGTGAGGCTGCCCTAACTTTAATCATTCCAGTATAATTTTGTTTGGACTTCTGTAGAAGACTGAAGAATTTGATTTTATTGTCTGTTATTTATTTAACATTCAACCACACTGAATGTTCTAATGGCTTTTGCTCTCTCATACCCTGAACCCCAGAAAAAATTCTTTCTCTGATGACAATGATCATTATATTACACAAGTAAGTGTTCATTAGATGGAAGTTGCGACCAATTTGCTGTATGAGACTGAGAGCAGCAGGGTGGAACCATGACTGAGAAGAAAGAGAAGATGGGAGGCCAAAAGGCAAAATCCACACAACATTTATAATAACACCTTTCAGCACTTCCTGGCCTTAGAGCACTTCAGCGACGTTTAAAACTGATGCCTCGAGATAGGAGTGTAAACAGACTCGCAGTAATCAAGCTCATGACAGTTTCCTCCAGAGCTTCCTGTCTGGAAGCCCAGAAATATCATTCTGTCCTCACCAGCATATCAGCACGTGCTGAGTTGTCTCTTTTGGCAGCATGGTAAACAGGCTCGTAGCTGCTGAAATGTAGATGGTATAGTGGTTACATAATGCGATCTTCTCCTTAAAACTGTAGACGTGTTGCGAAAAAGAGTTTTGGAAGATGGAGTTTATTGATTTCATTCTATCAAGTTCAGCTTTAATTTTCTTCAGGAGAAAACATAGTGAGAAAATGCTCTTTCATTGTCATGGAAATATTGCCTGATGTTCATATGACATGCCACATGGTAAATAAAGCATGTCTACAACATATAGTCTCCATCTGCAGCGTGACTGTATAGGTTATGCTATGCAAGCTGGCCATGTTGACCATCTTAACATAATATGCTTTGTTTAATTTTCCTTCAGAAATCCTGTTTGCAGAGGGAGACATCCTCCTCCGGGTCCCTCAGGGAGGAGCTCATGATGCCTGGGAATGATTACACAGTTCCTAAGCAGTACAACAAGCTCAGGAATATTGCTTTCTTTTTGCCCTGAAGATCATTTGAGTGCATTTGTGTACTTGAGTACATCATTTGTGTAGGTTTGTGTACATATACAGCAGGGGTGTGAGTCCTGGAGAGCCACACCCTTAAAGAAATTTGTTTTCACTTTATAAAAACCTTAAAAGACCTTTATAGTTAGCTAAGAACTTGAGTGTTAAAAAGTATAAAGTAGAATGCATGTTTCAAATTTTCCATATAACACTCGCCACCAAAATAGAATAATTCATAAATTAAATGTAATAAATGTCTGTGTTAGAGGTGTAACACAATGCCACTATATCTGTTTGTATCGTGTATCTGTTTATTGCTTCAAATATTAATATCTGTATCTGTATTCATATTTAAACTAGGAAGTGGGCGTGGCCTAAACCAGAAGATTTTCAAACCTCTCTCTGTCTCTGTTTTTTTCTTTAGAATCATGCTCATTTAGGAATGACACACAAGCGTTGTTACTCAAAAATATGCAAAAAGTGCAGTCGTCTATATTGGTTAGGGGTGCAACTGAAAAAATTTCAGGTGAAAAAAGGAAAAAATTACACACTTTTTCAGCTGAAGGAGGAAAAAAAAATTGAATAGGCCTCCAACAATGTGTCAAATCAAACACTTTACAAATCATTTTAATGGTAATGATAATTATAAAGTCATTTAAAATACAGCTTGCTCTCCCGCGCCAGTTAACACAGACGTCGTGTTTTCACAGTACGCACAAAAAACATAACAGCGGAGTCAGTAGTATAACAAAAAATGTTAAATTTAGTGTCACTTAGAGGCGGACAACTTGAAATTGAGCATGAGAGCATGTGAGCGCTGGAGAGCATATGTGACCCCCCTGTTTATATGTGGTGTAACTTCACAACCCAAAGACCCAAGGGAATTCTAGTCTACACACACAAAAATATCTTCAATACACAATACACAAGCGACATGTTCAACCCCAAGCACCTGGTGGTTACCATAAAACCCATATATTTACACAGTATAGTTTCTAACTTAGACAACCGTTAACTTTTTACGCATTATTGCACTTCGGAGGTGCTTCTATTTCCCAAAATAGAAAATACCTTATATCAGATCGTTCGCCTACATCAGAGTAAAACCTCCTGCCTGTGTGACTGTCTAAAAGAAACAAACCAAAAAAGAGTGTGCCTCATATTTGTATCTATATTTGTATCTGTTTAGAATTCATTATCTGTTCAAGCTATTTAATGTATTCCTATTTGTTTACGTCCCAGGCCTGTACCCTTCTAGCTAATAGATAACATTATCAGAATGATCAGTATGTTAGGTTGTAATGTTAAAAAAATAAATAAATAACTGAGGTAATCAATGGCCAGTATCAAATAGCAGTCACCTAATGTTCGTGACATTGTGGAAGTGTTTGTTAGTAAAACAAACAAAAAAAAAATGGCAGCAACGTTGCAGAAACATATAAAAGTGACATGTAAATGTTCTCAGGACACCCAAGAAAACTGACAGATGGAACGTTCTAGAAAGGCAGTGGTCAGAAATTGTTGTTCTAGCCTGAAATTGTTAGCTTGGCTAAGCTCCTTACATTCATTTATTCATTGAAAGCTGTGTGTTTTTTAAAAATCCAGCTATGGTGATGGATTAACACACTACCAGCCATGGTGTAAATGTAAACGTGTATGCATAACATCAATCTCTATATGTTCATGTCCTGAGTCTGCCTTGTGTCTGTTGTTCATCTGAGTCTGAAAATACCGGTTTACTTTGCAATACGTCTTCACCCTAATCGTATGTGCATTCCACGAGTATCTGTAAGTTTTGCTCTGACAAGCAGCGAGATGAAAGTGCTCCTGGCGACAAACAGAACTTGTTATGAAACGAATGTCCGCCATTATAGTGCAGTTAGCGATGTGCGCCCTGCTTCCTGTTTGACAGAGAGGAGAGGTGTGCAGAGTGCTGTTTATTTCACATTTCCCCTCTGCAGCATACACACAGTCCCTGCCAGAACTCTGATAAATGAAGAAAGGCTTGGGTCTTCTGGCTTACCGTATGTGACACTACAGCCTTAACCCTCGCGATGTGACCTTGGCATGCTACAAGTTTATGAAACACTATATGGTTATCCAGATCTGGTGTATGATGGAGAGACTAGTTAAGGGTCAGTGTCGAGACAGTATGATCTGATAAAATAATAACGTTATTAGAAACCAAGTTGGAGCGATGAATGATGAATGAGGTCTCAGTCAGAATCCATGTTAAAAGTCAAACAGTCCAAAGAGTGACAATTCCCAGAGTGCTCTCTCTCTCTCTCTCTCTCTCTCTCTCTCTCTCTCTGTCTCCATTTCTGCCTGGAGGAATTCACATCCATCCCTTGAGCTTTCTAGAAACCTCTGTTTTCTTCCTCTTCCCCATTTTTTTTCTCAGTCATTCCCAAGTCCTAAATTTAGATAAAGATCAAATGCTGCTCAAAGGGCACATGACAAGGGAAACTAAAGCACCCTTTGCAAAAACAAATGCCTTTATTTATTATTTAAGCTTTAATAAACTCCGAATAACTGTCACCAATAGACAAACAAATACAGCAACGCGAACAGAGCTTTTTTTTCAGAGAATGCACAGATGATGCTCATTTTCCAGTATGCGTTCGGTCAGTGATGGTCTCTTTTCCAACCATGGATGACAGTGTCATTGCTTTAAATCATAGACCTGATTAGGAAGTATTCGACTGCTATATAAACATGTAGGAGACGCTTTCATCCTACACCTTTTGCTCACTCAGACCCAGATTCAGACCCCTTTTTTTTCTTTTCTTTGTATAGACTGAGTTTAATGGGGTAGAAACATGGTACACAGGACCTCCTCATGTGTTTCATTTAGTAGCTGTAGTGGAAATGTTCAGTCAGTGTTTGAAAGAGCTTAGCTGTAGCATGCAGACAGAGTGAGGGACCTTTGGGAAGCTCTCCGACATTGCAGTAAAGGGATTAGTTTCAGGAGTGAAGAGGGAGAGCCAGTCTCTCAAGTGGTTAGACAGACTTGCATGAACAGTCTCCTGGAGGTATTTCTTTGAGAGTCAGAAACATGTGATATGTTTTTTTTTTTATTTGTTACATTTGAGCAGGCATACTTGCCATACATATATTTTGAACATGCTCCTCTGTGTTGATCCACAATGTGCTTCATTTGCTGTTGAACACTTTGTTTCCTGAGAAAATGTGCATTGTTCTTGTTAAGGGCTCACCAGCATTGTTACTGTGGCAAACCAAAACCAATTTATGGACTCAAGTGTGTGAACATCTGAAGACAGATCAGTTTCGTCTCCCGGAAGACAATACAAAAGTGTGTCTTTGCCAGAAAAGGCATTCTCACTGACTGACTGATCATCCCGTTGTTAAAATGTGCACGCATTGAAGTCCCTCGGGATATTCTTAGACTACGTGGTGGTACACACCAAAAATGTTGGACCAGCACTCCAGCAATAAACTAGGACAAGAAAAAGTAGTGAACAAATTTCTCATTATTTTGAGTTACTGAGTAATAATTCGTGACCTTATGGTTCTGTCTGGGTGAAAGCCATTTTGAGATATGGGATGTCAAATTTTTTTATGTTCCAGCTAGCAAAACTCTAGCTTTTCAGTAGCAGACTACTGAAATTTACATTTACAGCTCAAAAAGACCTGCACATTTAGATTAGTTCAAATTTACCTAATTGAAGTTCGGAGACAGTAAAAACACTAGCTGAATACAGATAGAGCCTTATTATTCTGTACTAAATACTTTTTGTTTACTGGTTTTATAAGGTCCTATCTTGATGTTTCTTATGAAGCAATCTCTTAATCTCCTTTAAAAAAATAATAAATGGTAATAAAATTAGCAGAGAAAGACATTTGAGCCTGTTAAAACCATGGGTGGAAAAAGGACTGAGAAATTATACTTAAGTTAAAGTAAGATGATGACTTCGCATGATTCTTGATAGTTTTTTTTCCTACATTAATGAAATTGATGAAACTGAAATGTAACAAAATGCACAGGAGCCCATTAGATTGATATATATAGCAGATGATCATCACCTAATTGAGAGAAGAGAGCTTTAAGATTTTTTAATGAGTATTTTTTAGGGTCTAAAGAAAAATGGAAGGAGTCAAAAGTTTTTTTTTGTTTTTTTTTTTTTTGGAAATGCAATTAAGTAAATGTACTCAGTTTCATTAACACTCAAGTAAAGGATAAATACCCCCAAAATGATACTTAAGTATAGTAATGATTATGGTTATAAATGCTATTCAATAAGTTTTCATTTTCTGAATGTATTCTCTAAAATCTAAAATACGTATTTAATAGATATTTCACTTGTTCCTAAACAAGATATTTGACCTTGGTATTTCATTGTGAAACATTATCAATATGAAAATACATTAGAGCATACACCATACAGACACCCAAACACATCGTACACGTCTGCTAGCTGACATTCATCCCCCAGTTACACTAGAACTTCAGTTTATTACACACACTGCATGTAGCTAGCTAATGTCAGTAAAATGTAATGCTAATGCTATGTGATTTTAGCCATAATTTTAGCTTTCTGCTATGCAAAGATTTTTTAATACGTAAGAATGTTTATACATTGTACAGTAGACCTGTACTGTACCAGTTTTCACATTTACATTTTATTATGCACATCTACAGAACATCTAGTGCTGAAAGTTACTTTCTCCTGCAGCTTGCCATACTGAGGCTCTGAGTCTGTTTTTTTTTTTAAAATTGTTTAAATTGCTGCCTGTGTTTGCATATGTATGTGCGTTTATCCTATGCTCATCCTGGATGACGACTGGCTGGCAGATAGAACCTTACTTTTAAAAAAAAAATAGTATATCTGTAAGTTTGGAGATAGAACTTTTAATTTTTTTCCAAATCTTACACTGAAATACATTGAAAAATAGGAGACAGAAGAATAAACTATCCCCCAGTGATGAGGTTTATGTAGTTATGTAGTTTTTCAACCAAAATACCATATAGAGCCTTATGATACTGAGGTCACGAATTGTAATTATCTGGAGATTCTGAGTCATACTTTCAAGAAACTTTCACATTACTGAGTTATTGTTTTGACAAACTTTTACAAGAAATGTTCATATTATTTTGAGACATAATTCGAAGTCATAATTTTGAGGAACTTTCAGATTATTTTAAGATACAGTCATAATTTAGAGAATTGCTATTGTTATTTTAAGAGACGATGCCACAAGTTTAATATTCATTCTCATTTTTTTTTAAAGATACTAAGTCTTTTTGATGACTTATGTGATGACTTAGTAAATGGTTGTATCTCTGTAAGTAACTGCTGGACTTCCATAGTCTGCCAACTGGATCATTTTGAAGCCAGAATCTGTACTGTAGAGACAGATATCCAGCAAAAGGCATCTCAGATGCTTCTTAAGGAAGCCTGGGTTGTGTCAAACACTATTCTGTTGTGTAGTCTTGTTTATAGACACCCACCCAAAAAAAAAAAAAAATCAAACAGTGTCATGGTACTTTAGTGCAATACTAGTCTTTGCTGGCATGGTACTTTAGTGAAATACTAGTCTTTGCTGGCATGGTAATTTAGTCCAATACTAAGCTTTGCTGGCATGGTAATTTAGTCCAATACTAAGCTTTGCTGGCATGGTAATTTAGTCCAATACTAAGCTTTGCTGGCATGGTAATTTAGTCCAATACAAGGTTTAATCTCTGTCAGAAAAGCCAGCACACAGATATCAGGGCTAATATGCTTCCTCCAGTGCTATAGGCCTCTGCTGTGCACTGGCACTGTCCTCATGAGTGTAGTTGGTTTTCCCAAGTCATTAATGAGCTGTTGCTTTCTGCAGTTACTATGCCGACAGAGAGGGATGGGAGAGGCCAAAAGATTCTCAGAGTGAGGGAAGCCATCTGGCCCTTATTACGAAGCACTGAGCTGAGGAGATGCAAAGATTTGTTGTAAATATCAGCTGAGTCGAATTGATTCACTAGGGTTCATTAAGAAAACATTAGATATAATTTAACACTATCAGTTTTGGGTTTACTGTATTTTGTATAGCTATACATCCAACTAAGGATTTTCTTGCTCAATCCAAGGCCTGAATTTTGACCAAAAGTCAACTGATCGACAAAATGTGTCCCAAAAAATACATCGTCTCTAACTTCTGTGAACTTCTGAACTTCTCTCAGTGTCATTTGGACAGTGTCAGTGGACATTTGGAATCGTTGTAGAATTGGTGAGACCGAAATTGAATTTCTCACCATGCTTTGGGATCATTTGTCGCTAGTGTTCCAGGTTCTTTTGGAAACTGATGGCATCATTAATTCCACTACATACCAGGATGGTTTACTCCAAAACCTAGTTGCCTCTGCCAGAGGGTTAAGATTTGGCCATAGAAGGATTTTCAAAAAAAAAAAAAAAACAAGTACCAATCTGAATTAACAACGAAATAGCTGAGGGGACACAAGGTCAAAGTTTGATCTGAGTCTCATTTGGTCTGAATAGAACCTTTGGTCTGAATTTTAGAGGAAAGTCCATATGTGCAAGCATATAAATATAATGAATGATCTGGATTAAGCAATGGTTCAAGATCAAGTGTCTAGAAGCATCTTCATCCTTGTTACATTACAGTAAGAGGCTCTTTTATTATAACACTATGTGTATATATATATATATATATATATATATATATATATATATATATATATATATATATATATATATATATATATATAGTGCTATAATAAATATAACACTATAAGTAAATAATCCTCATATAAGTAATCCTCAGATGGCTCAAAATGGCTACTCATATGTTCATTTTTACTCATCTTCCTGCTGGGGGCCAATAATTCTAGAGTTGACTGTATATACTTGACTGTATATGTTGACTTTTTGGGATCATGTTTGTGTCCAACACAGAGTATTTGTTTAAAAAAAATTGTGGACATTCACTAGCTACAGCTTCACACTATCCAGAAATGTTTCCTTTTTTAAAATGTCATGCAAAGTGGATGGTCCTTACCACCCAACAGTTGATAATTATCTTATAACAGCATGCCCTGAAGTGTTTTATTCCTCAAATCATCTTACAGAGAAATCTCTGTCCTGAAGACTCCTGATGGGAAACAAATATTGCAAAGCACTGACGCCAAGATTCTTTCTATAAACATTACATAAACATCTCCTTACGAACAACACATGTTTTATATGTTTATTATTAGCCTTAGATAATGTGGAGCGGCACGTGGATATTCCTGTGGATTGGTCTTGAGAGGTGTCTGCATTAGCATTCGTATTGGGGTACTTATTTGCCAAGCATGCTCCCTTCATAGTGCACTTGATTATGGGCAGGGCTAATAAAAGAGAGTCAATAGAATACGCTGTCCGGGTAGTGCAAGTAATCAGAAGGACAATGAGGGTAATTACTGACCCTGCTAGACTGTGTGGTAGATCCCAGTCTCTATAATGTGATTCTGTTGTGCACTGCAGGCTTGGTCAAGAGGATTAGTTATAGAGCCTGGAAAAACGATGCTCTGGCTTTCCCCTGATCTTAGGAACATAGCAATATACCATAGCTTATTCTTCATGACAAAGACCAAACATCTTCACTAAACATACATCATAAAAGATATACAGTTCCTTTGCTGCCTGGCCCTTAAAGAACATTGTCACCTTTAAGATTGAAAATAACTGATTCTCCTTCCAAATAATAGCTTAAAACTCTGGTAAGATTCAGATAGATTGATTGTCTGAATTGATTAAACTTGTTTTGACACTTCATTCATTGGTTTTTCTAGCTTAACCTAGCCTAATTCATTCAAAGTCTTCAGGAAGATAAGTGACATATGGTCATAGTCAGCAGGGTTGATACAGTATGTCCCCACACATGCATATAGAGTAAACAGTAAGAATGAAGACCTTGCTCATTTAGATGGTGTTTGTGTAAAAAACAAATATTTAAGCTATATCTGTAAGGTTGCTATGGCGTTATTGGTTGTATATCTGTATCAAACCATCACTGGTATGACCTAAATAAATGTAATCGGTCATACTGACATATTCTTAGGTGAATGAGAGTACTATAACTGATAAGCAAACTTGTGGACTTAACATGGGACAGCCCTTGTTTGCAACAGGGAGACTAGGAGGTGATAAAAAAAAAAAATTGTTCTCCATTGAAGCAGCTGCATTGCCATCCAACATGGGATACTAAAATGCCAAGCATGCTCCCTCAGTAGAGTGCCCTTAATTATATCTAGCGCACTTGATTATAAGATAACGGCTCAATATACTTTTTAAGAACTGCTTCTAAGAGTCGACTGAAACTCATAAAGCCTCAGGAGAACAGCAGGAGCGCATGTTTTATTGTTGTCCGTTTCCATAAATGGTGGCGTTTCGACTGAAATGAGGTTGCTGCTGTTTTTGCTGCAGAACTACTTTGTCTAATGGGAAACATTCATTTGATAGTACGACTCAAGGCTTTAGAACTTTTTTTTGAACGAGCTCAATTAAAACTGAATGCTTGTATGATTCGTCAGCAAAGTGTCCCCCGCAATTTAAACTCAAATGGGAAACCTAATTAAAGTAGCTGTTAAGCTACAAGTTAATCCAAGTTCCTAAACGCTGATTCCGTATAAAAAGCTATGCTGTCCTGAAAGAAAATAAGGGTCTCCAACTACTTCAACTATTCCGAGGTTGAAGCCATTTTTGGCTGATTTTGCATGAAGTTTTCAATTTTTTGAAAATGTATAATTGAAGTTTTCCCTATCATGTTTTATATCATTTTTCACCACAAAACTGTGTTTTTGCAATAAAATGTTGTCATGGCTCATTTATGGGATCCTAAAGCTATTTCATATCCAAAATGCGACAAGAATGATTAGACTACTGCAACTCGCTCCTGGCAGTTCTTCCCCTGTGTGCCGTCTGACCCTTTCAAGTGATCCACAATTTAGCCCCAAGACTAGTTCTTCAACATCACCCCATTGCTACACTACTTCCACTGGCTTCCTGTAGCTGCTCGCATCAGATTTAAAACATTGCTGCTTACATACGAAGCCAAAAACAGATCTCCCAAAGTAACCTAAAGTTACTTATCATACCCTGCTCTGCACCACACTCCCTTCGAGCCTCTAGCCGTACTCGTCTCGACCCACCATCCCTCAAGATACAAGGAAGACATGCATCAACACTCTTCTCTGTCCTGCACCCAGGTCGTGGAATGAACTCCCCCTGGCTGTCTGAACAGATGAGTCACTGTCTGTGTTCAAATGAAGACTGAAAATCTACCTCTTCACCAAGCACTTATGTGAGCACTAATTTTAAAAAATTCCTATAACTCGTGGGTTTTCTTGCTGTACTAACTTCTCTTCTGATATGTTCCTCATGAAGACCACTAAGTACGTCTGGTAGTCACTCTGGATAAACGCTTCTGCTAAATGATGTGAATGCAAATGTAAAAATGGACATGCGCTTAAAAAAAACTTGTTTTCATTTTATTGAAAACACACTTTTTTTTTTTTTACTTAAATATGATGCCCAAGGCTTTTGGCATCTCTACACCCAAAGTAAACCTTATCGCTAATTGTAATAAGGAGCTATTTGTACTTTTTCACATAGTTTTGTGCAAGCTTTAAGTTTGAAGCAAATGCATGCCTCTACAAAGGCTGCTTGACAACTGCACTGATCTGTATGTAGAGGGTTTTTCACTGCACTGAAGCTGGATTTTACATAGATAACTGTCGCTATTGAATAACAAGACGCCTGATTGCTTCAAATACTTATTTGGGTCTTAAAGACTCACTACGACCAACACTTTCTGTAATAAGTGTGTTTGAAGAGAGGGTGTGAGACATGCTGGTGAAGCTCCCACTGGTTTCTGTCCCCTGTTCAGTCATGCGTCTCTACTGGACAATCACATTAGAGGTGGGTGGACAGCATGGACACTTTGGGTTCAAGAGTGACTTTTCCAAACTGCTGTGCTCTGCCCCATCCAAAGTGCCTGTCCAATGCTAGAAAGCTCCAATTTTTCCTGAATGTTTTCCCCCAATTTGGTCGCCTGACAATTCCCACCCACCATCCAGCTCTCCCAATCATACTGTATGCTAACTACCAACCAGGGAGGGTGAAGCCTAAAATGTGTTTCCTTTGAGGCATATGAAGCCAGCCAGCCACATATTTTCAAACTGCTGCTCATGCTGCATCAGAAGGCAATGTAACACACTTGGTGGAAAGAGCTATCTACCCTCTTCTGCATAAATGAGATCACAGATGCAGATGATCGCCTAGTGTTGCTATGATTGACAGGAAACAGAGCATATGCCATCCTTCCCACCCTGAAAGCATGACCAATTTTGTCCCTTGGCTCCCAACCATGGATGGCTGTGACATCAACAGGAGATCGTGAGTTCAAATCCCAAGTTCCAGATTCAAACTGAGGATAGGGCAAATGCCTTTAGTTTTTATGGTTTTAAGTAATGAGTTAACTATGAGTCCACTATGAGTTTTAGTCCCAAACCATAGAGTCTGAGTCAAGTCCAGGGTCCTAAGCTGTAGAGAGAGCCGAGTTCAGAGTCCCAAGCCAAAGAGACTGAACCAGGTCAAGCGTCCTATGTTGTAGTCTGAGATGAGTCCAGAGTCCACAGAATCCAAGTGTAGTTTTGAATCTGAAAGTATTTTTTTTTAGTTTTAGATGGATCACCCTGTGTGAAACAGAAGAGAATAAAAGTTTATTTAGACGTTTATAATGCTTGACTTTAAAATCCTTAAGTCTTTAAAATCCTAGTTGAGTCGCAAGTCAGTAAATTTGGAACTGAAGTGTGACTTGAGTGAAATATCTCCTGTCGTGACTACGATTAAGTAAAGAAAAAGTAATGAGCTAAAATATAAGAAAAGAAAGTGTATATTCCAGGAGACCTTGAATCTTCTGGCCTTTCCTGTATTCTTTTTATTGTGAGTTTATGAAAGACTGCTTTCCCATTGCTGGTGATGGAGAAAAGCTTCGGCCAGCTTAACTACCCGATGCCTGTAAATCAAGACTGGCTGACTCTCAAAATCGATATTTACTCCAGCCCTCTTTGCTTTGCTGTCAGTGTAAGCCTAGCTATCAATGACACCTGCTATCCTTCAATCCCTCACGCTTTCTCTCATTCACACACTCTCTCTCTCTCTCTCTCTGAATCCATTTCACTGCCTGCATCCTTTTTCCCCTGACACCATTGCTTTGTTTATCTTCCACTGCTCTGGCTAATGTTCTCTATCTCATTCAGCCTTTGACTGTTTTTCAGTACCTTTCAGTTTTTTTTTATCCTTCATTCTGCTACACTATCCCACTCTCTCAATATGTTCCTTTTCTCTTTCCTCTGTATCTGTATCTGTTTTGTTTTTTTTTTTGGTTAATTTGCTTTGCCTTGTTTTAGAAAAGACTCAGCTGCACTTAAAGTAGGACTTCATTTCGAATCAATGCACAAGTTCAGCTGCAAAGGCTTTGCATTAGAGTCGCATTGATCCAGACTTCCTTTGTTTCACAGTCAGTCAGAAACAGAAATAAAATTGAATGTGCCTTAAATGAAACAGAATGGCCAATAGTAACAATTTTTCTGCAGCATACAAACCAGTGAGGTGGGTTTTAGATGTTTATCCATTAATAAAATATTATTGAAATGCCACATAAAATACAAAATCATTTACCACAGACATGAAAATTATCCAAAGCTGCTGAATGATCCAAAGTGCCAGAGTCTGTGGACTATTATTTTAAGAATAGAGTGATGATAGTGAAGGAATGAGGACATACAACATTTTATTCCTGTTTTTTTAACCCAGCCTCCACTGACTACCTACGTCTAAGAATGAATGAATGCTGAGGCAAGTCTTTGGGTTGTACCATACAGTAATAGATCATTTTTCTTTCTCTCATGCTGACTAAAGATAACTGGAAAATTAGATACTCTTCAAGGTGGCACTGTGCTGCACTATAATATTGTGTCAATTTTTCAGGGTTTTACTGCCTGCTGGGTAATTCCCTTAGACACCTAGTGAAATTGCAGTCCCTGAGAAGCAAAGCTGCTGTGCAAAGACGATTCCTCCTTCACAGATTCTTTCACAAATATTTGCAGCTCATCAACTGCTAATTGGATCGATTAGGTGATACTGATTTATTGCAGTCTGTTAAGAATATAGTGTGAACTTTTTTTCAGAAGCCAGCCAGTCTGTTGAACTGACTGCTAATTAACCAGCTTCACTAAGCGCTTTATGCTGGTCAGGGTCATGGTGGATCCAGAGCCTATCCTGGGAACACTGGATGTGATGGCAGTCCATCGTAGGACATCGTACACGCAAAGATTCAGACAGATACCAATCCACCTACAGGCATGTTTCTGGGAGGTGCGAGGAGACCAGAGAACCTGAAACAAACCATCACATACATGAGAAGACCATGCGAGATATCTGCACAGAGAGTTACCCGAGCTCATGATGAACCAATGACTCTGGAGTTGAGAAGTGAATGCTGTGAAAATGAGCTGTGAAAGTTGGATTAAAATTTGTGAAATTTATAGCAAGTATACTTGGTTTTCAAATTCAAATCTTCAGCAGCAAATATCTGCAAGTTCTTTTTGACCAGTAGAGAAGCCAAATAACATTCACACTGTCAAAATGTCAGTTTACGCTTTGGCATTTAGCTACTTCATAAAGTTTGCATGCTATGGCAAAGTCTGGCCATCTAGAAACTAGGTAGGGAATAAAACACATCAGAGTGTGCTCTTATGGAAACCATGATGCCATTACCACCCCAAAGTCGATTAGTTTCCAATAACAGCATGTCCCAAAGTGTTTCTTTTTCTCTTATACCACACCGATTTGCCAATGATTACAAATTCTATTTAATGAAACTGTTTATAGTTATGTTTAATGTTGGGTATTTCCAGTTCACGTTATGGCAGCTATAAACGGTCATTCCCTCAGCAGCCTGTCTTTCTCTCTCTTGATGTTAATAAGACAAAAAAACTCTTAGCTTGTCATATTACAGAGAATACGGGAAATTGTTTTTCTGTCCTGATGACTTTCCTGCATCAGAAAACATACTGACAAAGCGCTGACACTGGAGACTCCTTCCACACATGTTAAATAAACATCTAACAGAAAGCTTTACCATTTCAACGATTATACATCTTTGTTGAAAAATCTGTTTGTTATTAGTGTTAGATTTTGTGTAATGTCCATCATACAAGTCCCTGCACTGTAAGTCATTTCAAGTTGGTTAAACTTAGAAATTAAAGTTCGCCTTATGCCGTAAAAACGTGAGTAAACTCAACTTGAAGATAGCCTTTGTTTCAACTCAAAGTCAAGTCAAGACAGTGGACTACTGTAAGTTTCATTTTTGAAAAGTTATAAACTTGAGTTCAATATCCAGGACTTGTCATGGCAATTTTATGTCATAAATACATGATATAAGGATAAGTAGTGGCAAAGATGTCACAGAGTCTGTGCTAACACAAATCTAGGTATCATCAGCATGACTATATACTGTACATAGTGTGATGATGAATATATATGATGAATGAGTAGTATGAATATAATAAAAGGAGGTCAAAGGACTCTCTGGGGAATACAGGGAATACCATGAGCTGCAGTAGCAGTGTAAGATCTGTCAGTGGCAATAAAATGATATATATGGACCCGTATTGTTTATTGCTCAAGTGATCTAGTGCAGTTAATAACTCTAGGCAACATGCCTGAGATGTAACTCAATTGGGCAATGTGACTGGCAGGCTTTCAAAGACAACATGTTTGAGAGCATGATAATTGCAGACTGTTTGATTCCATTAGCCAATTACCAGCAAACAAAAACTGGCAATGATAAACGTGTGACTCATCTTTATGAATTAAAATTTCAGTCACATCTCAGACTTGCAGGTGTTTTGCAGTTCAGCTCTTTGGGTGCTTGTGATATTCCTGCACCATATTAGAACTAGCATATGGAGTTAGACAGGTATATGAATTTGAATGTGTTGCTGAATCAGAGGCAGGATTGCATTGAAATGTCATCTATCTATGATGAATGTGATCTATTGTCATCTCGTTTTCTGGAGCAATATGGCTTGCTCTGTCTTTCTCTTTTTGTCTTGCTGTTTTCATTTCGTGATATTAGAATGAAGATGATGTGGTGCTCAATCAATATGAAGGAGTCGGCTATGTGAGAGCTGATTGGGCCTCACACTCCAAGATGATTGGATCCCACATTACCCAGTTCTCCCCCCTTTCTCTCTCATGCCATCTCTCGTTCATTCTCTCTCTCTCTTTCTCCTCATCTTCTATTCTTGTCAGGTAGACTAGCAGACAGCACATTGGCATCTCTTGGTACCATCCTGTGAAATTGCTGCGTCACGGATGCAGTTTGTTGAGAATGTGTGTGTGTGTGTGTGTGTGTGTGTGTGTGTTGGGGAGAACGAGTGTAAGAGACAGAAACACTCCCTTTGTTATAACACCCTCTATGCACACAGTCTATTTTGATTCTCCTCTAATCACTAACCATGGACCCCTACCTCTCTGTCTGTCTGTCTGTCTCTCTGTCTGTCTCTCTCTCTCTCTCTCTCTCTCTGATATGTCAGGTTCAGCTGCTGCGGTCTGACGGCTGCTCTCACTCCAGATCTCCTTGAGTCAAAGTCAATGGCAGAAACGCAGCATGGAACCTTTAGAACAGATGACTGGGGATTCGGACAGATACATAGGCTATGAGCCACATACAAAATAAAAGACTCTTTGCAGTAAACACAGTAATGATCAGAAATACAGTAATTTTCCAGACAAATGTCTGTAAGTAGACCACATAATTGGCACAATGAATGGTGAAAAGAGACAGGCAATCTCTTGTTGCATGATATATGAAAACAACAAAGAGAGAGAAAAACCTCAGTTTGACCCTAGTACCCCATTTGCAGAGACTCCAAATGGCAGAATATACAAATGGGAGAATGCACTATTATACTTTCAGAGGACCTGGCCTGATTTCCATAATGCAAAGTGAGAGAGAGACCTGAGGTGAAGGCAAATGTAGCCAGGATGCACTCAAGACAGAATGGAAACTCTGTGTCTGGACTCAGACAGGCAGACATTGTGTGCCAGTGAGGTAAAACAACACACACACACACTTACATACAGAGAATCACCATGTAGAGAAGGAGAATTTCCTATTTTTGCAAGCATTTTAGCATTCAAGGACTGCTTTTGGTTTCTGTTCTGGTGAGGTAACTTGGAATCAGACACTGTGGTCAATATCTGGGGTCGTGCCAAGGTGCCAATACTTATATCCCCTACAGTGCTGATAAGAGCTCAGGTAGCAAGTCTGATTACGAATATGAACTGGTTTCACCTCCTACAGCCTGAGAAGCACTTTTTACGACCCCTTTTGATCAAAATGTCATGTTTCTCTGGAAACTTTGTGTACTACGGATCATTTGTACTACATCTACTATGCTCTATGCATATAGTCAAACACTTCACTCTATACATAGCAGATTATTCATCTGTGTATAAATAATGCGAAAGTAGCCCCAGCCCTGCTAATATCCTGTTTAGATTAATATCCAGGAAGATGACCTTGTCAATCAGTTTGCATTATTGCCCATATAAACTTCTGGACTCTCTCTGGATGAAGGTCGATAGCTCAGAATCAACTGATTAAATGCAAAGTGCTCAGGATAGTTATAGTAACTACAGATACTGCAGCATGAAGGAGACGTTCTTAGCATTAAAGAACTATTGTCGTGAAGGTATGCTCTGATCCAGTGACTCAGCTATGTCTTCAATTTGAACATTGCATGGAGAAGTAAGCCATCTTTGTTCTGATGGACGCCGCAAAGATTTGAGACCTGAGATAGACCTGCGGGATCTTTATTTGCTTGTCCCCAGAAAGTGATTTGAATGTAACCTATGTGAAAAGGAGAAGGCTGGCTTAAGGCATACCTATGCACCTAGGCAATACATTTGCCTGTAAAGCAAGGCTACCCAAAATACAGTGAAATGACTATGAGACTATTTTTTTATTTTTTTGCTTTGCTTTTTTGGCTGTCTTTTGGTTCAGACAAAGCTAGGGCAGGATCAAGCAAAGACAACTCGGACTCAGAGAGGGGTGACTTACACCGAGTGGAAGTTTTTAATGACCTGAATAGAAGTAGGAGAACCTGTTCACTTTTCTGCACCTTTCTGGGATAAATATAGTACACAAAGTGTGAGCAAGCACAATAGTTGGGGGAAAAAAGTAAAAGTAGGATATGCATACGTTGAGGACGTCACAGAAAATCAAGGATACAGTGTATATACAGTAATCTGGTGTAACAGCATATTTCAGGAAGAAGATGATCAAATTACCAAAAACTGAGAAATACTAATGCATTT
The DNA here is from genome assembly GCF_027358585.1 of Pangasianodon hypophthalmus. NCBI lineage: Eukaryota > Metazoa > Chordata > Actinopteri > Siluriformes > Pangasiidae > Pangasianodon > Pangasianodon hypophthalmus. The sequence goes on along the minus strand of NC_069736.1, from coordinate 8,060,345 downwards.
CCTAGAAATGTTGGTCTGATGCACATGAAGTTTTGTAAACTCATTTTTTAAACCTCTAGTGGAGTGTCATCTTCTGTACAGTTCCTGCAAAGATGTTTTGCTGGATTGGTTTGCAAGAGTTATAATATTAGAGCTGCAGTAATATTGTTCTTCTCTCATATAGAATGATCTTACCTCTTCAATAGGCCTGTTGTATATTATCCAGGTATTTTGGTTCAGGTATTTTGGCTATTTATAGACTTTGCAGAGGATAAGAGGACAACCTGTGTTGAAGAAGAAAACTAGATCACCCTGTTCCTAATCCACTTTTTCCTCTCTACAGTGGCCAGCTATGCAGTGCCCTGCTACCTGGCTACTTCACTGCGGATGTAGCAGAACTCCAATTTAGTCGTATTAAATCATTTAGTTCTTTAAAACATAATCAGACATGCCATGTCCTGAAAGACTTAATGACATCACTGCCCTAGAGGAAAGTATAGATAGAACCTGAGAGTCTAGTCCTAAAGATCTAATCAAGAGAATTGCTGGTACACTCATGGCAAGTGGAATAAATCCCTTTTCCTCATCTATATCCAGGTTATAACCTACAGTTTCACACTGACTGTACATGTACTGTTACTCAGTGGCATCAGTTCACCAATATCCATGATGTGGCATAATAAGACAATCCAGCATTAATCCAGCAATCAAGGTGTAGCAGGTGTGGCCACACCATGCCACAATCAAATAATGCTCCTGTTTGCACTCAAAAGGTGTTTCATGGATCTTATGTCCCTATTTCTCCTTATTTGGTCAGGAACATTCTGTGTCGTTATGTGCCATTTACCCAGAATGCTAATTTTGACAAACGACACTGAAAATGTGTAGTACTAAACAATAAAAGCATGTAACAGTACCTACCAGCTTGTTAGACAAAGTGGATGCTTGTGTGAATAGTGCTGCTTCATGGGTAAAGCTCCAGTACTGTAATCTGATAGAAATGGCATAATAATGATAATTACAGTGCATTCAAGAGAAATTGCTTTCATTTTCATGCCACTTATCCTACACAGAGTTGTGGGGGAGCCTGGAGCCTATTCCAGGGGACTTGTGGCACAAGGTGGGGTTCACACCGGACAGGGTACCAACAACTGCACACACACTACAGACAATTTGGAACCGCTAATCAGTCTACAACGCAGGTCTTTGGACAGGGGGAGGAAACCGGAGTACCTAGAGTACGGGGAGAACATGCAAACTCCGCACACACAGAGCGGAGGCAGGATTCAAACCCTCAACCCTGGAGGTGTGAGGAACAGTGCTACCACTAAGCCACAATGCTTTCATTTCAAAATGGTAAAATGAATTACATCAGGCAAAGCTATCATTAACTGCCATGTATGTACTACACTTGGTGATTAAAATATGATGAAAATATGTTCATTTTCGTAGATTAAAGCTTTCGGATTTCATGTCTTGTTGCCAGAATTAGAAGATAGGTTGATACCATTTTGATGTGACAAACAAGGAACTGAGAAACAAAAGGTAACAAAATATATGTCAATTTTTAATCACATTTCTATTACTGTTGAGCACTCCATATAATAACACACAATGAATAGTACTAGTCCTTACTCTCAGAAGAAAATATCTAAACTGTACATTTCCTTGTCACGCCAGTGGTACGCTCTAGCGTACAACCTGTATGGGTAAGTATGTATCATTTAAATGATGGGGTAGTGGCTCGCATGGTTGCCTCGCACCTCTGGGGTTGCGGGTTCGAACCCTTGAAATTTGCATGTTCTTCCTGTGCTTTGGGGGTTTCCTCAGGGTACTCTGGTTTCCTCCCCTAGTCCAAAGGCTGATTGGTATTTCCAAATTGTCTTTAGTGTGTGAGTTTGTGCCCTGTGATGGTTGGTACCCTTGTCCAGGGTGTCCCCTGCCTTGGATAAGTGGTACAGAGAATGAATGAATTGCACCTTAAGGACCACTGCATGTTTAGTTAGCTTTCAGAGTAATTACTTTAAGGTACACCTTTGCAGGTAAACGATGCACAGTAAAGGTAGAAATGATGTACCCTTGAGTGTACTATAGTACAGTTGAGTACCCTTTCTGAGAGTGCATGTTGTTGGCTCCCAGCTATTAGTTAAATTAAATTTCCAGTTCAGCTCGAGTATTAGTATTTTACTGTGTGGTTTCTACTGGAATTTCCTGAGGGGAAAGTGCTGTTTAGAGGCTTGAGATGTCATATTCTCCTTAAAATATTAAAAATTGAGGGTTGGTTTTCTTTTAAAGATAGTATAAAAATACTAAGCCTGTTCGTTGACGTTCTAAAACTGTATAAATAAAAGGAATTGGAGAGATTTTAGGCTCACTGGAACTGCAGAGCAGTGTTTGAGGAAGAAGATTACAGAGCTCAGCTCACACAGAACACGCTAGAGCCCGTGGGTGAATCCTAAATACCTCGCTATTGCACATGCAGTGCACTAAAAGGAAGGTATGTCACTGCAGCATGTAGGGTACGCATGTAGGGAGTAACCCGAGCGTTTAGGATTCACCCATTGAAGACGCACACGCGCGCGAGGTCGCGCGCATTTCTGGAACGCGTATAAGCACACCGAGCGCGCGAGCCCCGTCAAATCGACGGCTTCCGATTTCAAACACAAACTGAAAACATATAGACGAATTATTCTCAGGAAACAACAAGAACAACAACAAAACAACTTAAGGAAATGTATTCAAATTATTGTCACTGTTTACACAATAGGCTCTTTCGAGTGAATTTCTAGTTCAGAGAAATATGAAGTCGCCTTCTCATTCAGGTAACATCAGCGCCAGCCAATAGGAGCGCTCAGACACTCAGGCTAATATTCATACTACACATACTGTACTTGATAGCATGCGGGAAATAGCGCGCGATGTAATGCTGTGGCATACTACTTAGTATAGTAGTACACTAGTATGCGGTTTCAGACACATCCGCTCTCGTTTACAAACAAAAAGAGAGGTAGAGAGAGAGAGAGGTAGAGAGAGAGAGAGAGGGAGAGAGAGAGAGGCGGAACCCGGTACCGAAGCACACCTTCCTAGTAAGAGAAGAGCTTGAAGCTTGAAGCGACGAAGGAAAGAGGAGGAGAGAGGAGAGAGGAGGAGGAGGAGAGAGGAGAGAGGAGGACGGTTTGAAAGCGAACGGCTCGCAGAAGGGGCAGGTGGAAGTCAACGCCGACCCACCTCCGCTTGGCGGTCTCGAACGGACCTCGGTGGAAAACCGGTTTTAACCTCAGTTGAAATATTTTTTATTTATTTAAAAAAAAAAAAACAACACACACACACACCAGAAACTACATGCATTTCGGCTGTCCGTAAGGAAGTCATCCCCTCCAAGAAGAGAAATGGAAAACGCTCACACTAAATCCGCGTCCGAAGTTTTAAAACACTTCGACGTGAACGAAAACAACGGGCTGACGCCGGAGCAGGTCAAAACCAATTTGGAGAAATATGGACCGAACGGTGAGTGAACCTGCCGCCTGCATTACACCATAAGACCTCTCTGAGAAACTTCATGAGAAAAAATTATGTTAAAGCAAATGATTTGAAAGATTCTGGTGCGAGTTGTTTTGGTGTTTAACTGCATTAGAAGTGCATTAAATGGTGTGTGTTGTGCGGTTAGCTCCGTGCTGTATGTTTGTTAGCGTTAATGAGGCGCTGTAGGAGGCTGGGTGCTGTGCAGGTATGGAGTTAGTTTACTCTCAAAAGTAATTCAAATTCAAAGTCTGTGAAGCACAAATTCTCTCATTTGGCTCTGTGAATTTTTTGTAAATAATTTTCACACCTTCCCTGCCTCATATTATGTTTATACAGACTACTAATTTTTTTTTTTTAATTTTAAAATTTTTTTTTAAAATTAAATACCTGTGCCTACAGTATAGGCTACCTGTTTTTATACAACTTTTAGCTTTAGCCCCGCCCCTTTGTCTCTTAAAGCCATCTTCACACTTGCAAATTCATCATTTGCACGACGCAGGTCATGTGGAGCAACATGAAGGTTAAGCACACTTTCCTAAACGTTTTTCTTTTTTTTTTTTTTTTTTTTTTTTTAAATTTAAATTTTTTTTTTTTCCCATTTCTGTCATTCTGTAATCAGCCCACTTTAATTACACCCACAAATATTTGTTTTAGCAGGTTTATACTGAGCTCTGGTTCCTGTCCGTGCAGAGTTTAGTGTTTTCCCAGTGTCCCTGTGGGGTTTCTCTGGGTTCTCCGGTTTCCTCCCATCTCCCAAAAGCATGCTAATTATCTAGTCATGCCCAGTTTTCCCTGGATAGGCTCCGGATCCACTGTGACCTTGACCAGGATAAAGCGATTACTAAAGATGAATGAATGAAAGAATGAGTTGCATGCACGTGTTGTGATTTGCAATTGTTACTATATAAAAAAATAAAGGGCAAAAAAACATCATAACACAATACCTGATGACATTTTCATGCTATATTTTCATGTCGGATGATATTTAGGGTTTTTTTTTTTTTTGTTTGTTTTTTTTTTAAACCAGCCATCTGACCTCAAAAACAGTAGAGCTACATTTTAAAAGCAAATGGAATAGGGGGGACAATAAAATATTTGGTGCAAAGACATTTACAAAAAATGTCCTGCTCATTCAAATACCACTGATGTTGCTCAGTGCTAATATATGTACTGATAAATATTATATCTGGAAAAAAAAATTGTCACCCGCTGACAATTTCAACACGGCATCTACGTTGGATTCCTTTTGTCAGGAATATAACTCCATATGCAAGCTATAGTTACAGGAAACCAAGCAGTCAGTGAAGCCCGTGCAAATTAGATAGTTTATTGTTTGTAGCATGTAAATGTCTCACGAGTCACTCTGAAGATGTCTGACATGCTGGTGGGTATAAAAAAAATTGCTTTAGTCTGAAATTCTGTGTTTCTCGAGTGTGTGCTAACTACTTCATTCATCTGACTGTCACTGAGGCTCCAGGCAGGATTAAGATTAGAATTTCAAACACTATTCATTGCAGGCAAATGTCTTCGAACCAGTTTCATTTATAAGATTTATCTTCGCTTTGTAATGTAGATAATGCAGATTATAAGTCGATGACTTTTTAAAATCAGGTAGACTGCCTATGTAGCCAGAGGGAGGAAGTAGTTATGTGTTATGGTTGGACAGTAAGGCTAGTGGTTTTCCTGTTTTACAATGAGTAGTTTCCAAGCAGAAGACGATGGCTGATTCAGTGGAAAGTGTCCTGTCGCAACACTTTAATGCATCAGTGTTGCATAATGCCCCCTAGCTCTAAGAATGCAGGTAAAGCACGCACTGCAAACCCATAACCCCTCGGTTCATCCTCAGTGACTCCCAGAAACGCACAAGCGGCCATCCTGGAGAAGATCTCTGATGACGCATAGGTCCAGGGGCAGTGAGACTTGAAAGAGAAATGTGTAAACAAGTGATAAAGGACTGGATAACGCACCTGCGACCAGTGCTGCAGGCGTAAAACTTGAGCAACCCGTTTTCCACTTCCTCAAGAGAGAACATAAAACACTCTGCAGAGAAACACCATGTTTCAGGTTACATACGTGGCCCGCGTTGCCGTCACTGCGAGTTACAGTTAGCCAGCATCGTTCAGTTTCACATTTGCAGTTTCACTATAATCGCGCGTCGGCGTAATTCTGACTCGCATTACCGAGCCGGCTTTCAAAGCAGCTGTTGTAAACCTTGGACTCGGATCAAGTGTTTGTGTATCGATGTAGTTGTACATTTGTTTGCCTCATTTACATCGACTCCTTTTTTGAACCTGCGCATAGCTGTGGCATGAAACCAGCTTCACACCGTACAACTGTCTGCCTTATTTTGCTGTCGCTGATAAAATTCGCACGTCGTAAAAGAATTCTTCGGGATTGGCGGTCAGACCGCGTAATTATTTTCCATTCCAAACAAAGAGTGGTGACGACCAGTTCTGGCTGCATCAGAAATATTTGATTTAAAGTGTGACCCTTATCTAAAAGCCACAAATAAGAGGACATGATAAGATTATGCAAAACTCATGACACTGTTCCAGATATGTCAGTGGAGAAACGTAAATGAAACATGCTAAATGCTAATAAAGGACAGAAAACGTGTCCTTATTACCTCAAGCTCATTCGGAAGAACGTTTGTGTTTCCGCGACCCCGTTTTCTGATCGCACTCTGATTGATGAAGTACACAGAGCGTAGTCACTTTCTTTAATCACAGGTCTATCGTTAGAGGATCTTCATTGTGTGATCTGACACAGAGAACAGTTTAGATATAAGATATAAAATTATAATGTTTTATTGGGATCGTGTCGTACAGTGTGACGTGTAATAGTCTTGAAAAGACTGCTGTAATAGCACGGGTTTAACTTTAATTGGTACAGTAGTTAAAGGCACAAGCAGGCAGTCCTGCGTGTGGAGGATGGCAAATAGTGTCAGAGCTTTGAGAAAATGTGAGTGCGAGTACAGCTGTGGGTGTGATCGTACAGCCAGAAATAAAAAGTGTTATGAAGACCGCGAGTGGTGTCTTAGCGAGAAGGTGAGAGGGAGTGGCGAGGTTTACGTAGGTGTGTGTAGTAAATCAGGCTCGAAGTTGTTGGGCTCGCCGGGCTTTTGCCGAGGGTCTCAGCTGTTCTTCCAGCAGTGATATACGCATTTCTCTCTCTCTCTCTCTCTCTCTCTTTCACACACACACATGCTCGGAGTGAGCACGCTGGTCTCTGAAGAATCTGACCTGACATCAGTGGTGCTGTGGTACTATTTGGCCCAGTTGTCAGGGTTAGGGTTCAACTAAGGCAGCTAGATCAGCGTGAAAGAATGGCAGTGTTATTTCTGACTAGCTCTGACTGAATGAACAAGAGCATGTAAATAATTTTCATCTCAGAGCATCTCGCTGGCCATTCAACCTCTGATGACTTCATGGAAAAAAACGACATCTCGTCGCCGATAGTGTCGCTTTCACTCTGAGCTGTCGACTTCCTGCCCGGTGCATTGCAGCAGAAAGCCACAGGGAATACCCTCAACCCTTTTGAGCTCACTGAAGAAACCACAGCCTGAGAGCATGCTCACTTTATAACTAGTTCCCTTAACAAGTTTACTTCTGCTTTGAAGTTTTTTTTTTTTTGTTTGTTTGGTTTTTTTTTTTTTTTGGTAACGTATGTTATTTCATCACCTCACCATGTTGGCTGTGAATGATAAAAGTGATGAACAGTTTGCACCACATGGACATGGCTTTTTGATTACTGTTGCGTTTTAATAATTAGCCTATTTGCATCTAGCGCTCATGTTTTTTTTTTTTTTTTTTTCTTTTTTCAAGAGGTTTCGTTAGCTGTTTGCTGTTGTCGGGACTTGTTTATATGCATGTGGTTTGAATTCCTGAGTGCTCGGGGTGAGACAGCGAGGGAAAGGGAGGTGTGTGTGTGTGTGTGTGTGTGTGTGTGTGTGCGCGCGCGCATGCTGTGTGTGGGTGGAAAGCAGTTCTGCCCCAAACCCTTTAGTGATTACTCTTTAACAGCCTGACACATCATTAAAAGCAGGACTGTTTTGTTTACCATTAATAATTTTTTTTTTCCATGTTGGCGTCCATCTATCTATTTACCATCTCTATGTATCTCCAGGTTTTGACAACCTGTTGGACACCGTGTGAAAAATTCACATCCAGAGCTGGTTCTCAAATCACATATTTATGTACAATTCTAAATAAAGTTTGAGTATGCAAAATTGTATAGTGTCTTCACACCAATAAATATGAGCAGTAAAAAGATTCGAATCGGAGACCATATTTATAAACTGGAAAAGCGTGGGCAATTTATTGCACTAACTTGATCCCATAATGCATTGCTGAGTGAAAGGGGAGGAGCTTGTAGCTGATAATGAACGTTACTGCATTTTCATTTCGTAATTGTCAAAGACAAATCAATACACAGAGTACAGCAAATATAACTATTACTCACAAACTACCTAAAGCTCAACCCCTATTAGCAACTTAAAGTAGTTTATAATCAATAAAAAATACAGGTTTCTCTGATTTTCTCTGCTATAATTCTTGCCACCGTTATGATTAAATAATAAACGGATTTGAAAAAATGTTTAAGATGTTATCTATCAGAGGCATGTAATTGTTGTAAGGAGATATTTATTTAACGTTTTTATAGAAGGAGCACTTGGTGCCATCGCTTTGTAACGGTAAAAGTTTTCCACCGCTTTCTGGTTTCTCTGTAACATGACAAGCTGCATTTTTTTTTTGTGTTAAGAACTTTAATAGAGAGAACAACTGTTTATAGCTGTTACAACGTAAGTGATAACAGGAACTAACTTGTCTCGGGGACATTCCACAACATTAAGCAACTATAAAGCTTTAAAAGAATAACATTCCTTACTAAAATTGTAACAACTGAAAAATTGCTGTGGTATAAGATGAATAAATGTCATGCTCTTTTTGAATAATAATCAACAATAATAGTAACTCTTTGCACTGGGCTGAATCACACCACCTCGTCATTGATTATTTTTCAATAACAGCATGTCTCAAAGTGTTTTATTCCTTAGTTGTGAGATTGTGCAGCAGGAAATAAGGCCCAGATCAGGTTATATAGCTTTCAGTGTTGCCCTGAATAAAGCGTATGCATTATTCTCTATTCCGGGACGTGGACCCAAGCAGAAGCAGAACAGCCCTGAATTTTATTTTATTGGTGTTTCTGACTGGAGCCATAGCCTTATTGCTATATAAGACTTTATCTTTGCTTCCTTTCGACATCCTAACTGAAAACTCTCTGTACTTACTGAAACCATCCGAGCAGACAGGTATTGGGTGTCTTACAGCTCTGTAAAAGGTCAGGTGGCCGACTTCTTTGGGCTGTTATCTTGAATAACCTGTCTCTGTGCTAAGCCTCTGCCTTCACTTCACCTCTTCACTGGCTGTGATGAAGGTCTGAGCCAATATCTTTACTCCACCACACTACACTAGCTGTTCGCTGTCCCTGTGTCCCTTTATTCCTTCTTTTGATACTGCGGATCGTGATGCTTTTTTGTCTGAACTGTTCCAAATCAAACTATTATATGTGACACACCAGAATTTTTTTTTTTAATGAACCCTGAGCTCGAGTTTATAATTGGTCTCAACTACAAATATGTACAATTTAAAAATTATTTGGGATTATTTGGGATTTTTTTTTCCCCTCAATTTTCTCTTATGCCAATTTCCACCCATCAGGCAGCTCTCCCCTGTCTCATGACAGCTACCAACCAGGTAGGGCGAAGGCTATCACATGCTTCCTCTGAGGCATGAAGCCAGCCACGTGATGCTAGACATATAACATCTGGAGGCCACGTTACACACTCGGAGAAAAGAGCTAGCTATCTGCCCAGTTCCGCATGCATGAGCTCACGGATGCCCATGATTGGCTAGTGTCGATGTGATTGATAGGAGAGAGTTAGTATCCCACCCCTCCCTCCCTGAGAGCACGGCCAGTTTTGCCCTCTTGAACTCCCGGCCACGGATAGTCATAGCATCATCAGGATTCAAACTCACGATCTTTGAAAGATAGGGCAAACGCTTTTCAGTTGAGAGCCATCTGTTATTATTTTTGTTTGTACCTGGCCGTGATATTTTCTAGCTCATTTAGTTGGTTCTGTTTCCCAAAATATAAACAAGCTACTAGCCTAATTTAACCCTGACCAGGCAGTTAGTAAGGACTGCCACATGTTAATAATAATGAACACAGTCTTTTTATGTCTTCAGATCAAATAAAATAATATGAAAATAGTGTAGCTGCAAGCAGTTATTAAGGAGGCCAATCACTGTTTGGCCCAACTCCTAAGCGTTGGAGGAAGGCCAGAAGCCACCGGGACCATCAGCACTTGTTCCCGAAGAGATATATTAATTTGAAGGCAAAGCATCAAGCCCTTCCAGAGATATTGATTCAGTTCCTGTTTTCAGTAGCACGCCCATGTTGCAGATGAACTCAAAGCTTGTTTGTTAACAACAGCTCATGTTGCTAAATAACATTTGTGATTAGTATGGTGATAGTATGTAAAGGCGCTGTCGAGATGTGCCCTCACTTCCTATTTGGTGACTTTGCCATCAAATTTGTTTGCAAGTTATGGATGAAACACCCCACATTGGACAAAATTTCTAAAGATTGTGTATAGAGGATTTTTAAAAAAAATCTGCATGTGGGCCATGGCCATCAAATTCATTTGCCAGGTACGGATGAGACGTCCCACAATGCACACAATTTGTAGAAGAAGAAGCGGGAATCGTGTTTCGAACAAATTCAAAATGGCAGCAAATCCAGTATGGAGGCAATTAACATCATAGTATCTGTTGAACGGAGGAAAATTTGTAAGTTTCTATGATGTTGCACTGCCGAGTTATTACTGCAAACATATATCCAACTTTACCTGTTGGTGGTGCTAGAGCGCTTGAGTAGCGTACACCAGAACTGCTGTGTAGCTAGCTGAGACTGTCTTCTATCACTGTGTCACATTTCATTAAACACAAACAAAGTGTTCTAAGAGTTGCCATAGACTCCAGTGTCAGTACTTATTTACGTACATTTACATACAGTTCCATTAGGGTGCTTATGAACCTTTGGTGTTTGGCCCCCTAATAAAATCCCAGACATTTCTATGTGTGTTTTTTTTTTTTTTAAACATTATTCCATATTTATATACTATGGTCAACACAATAGTTGAAATTGCACCATGTCAAGTTGTTTATATTCTCTGTTGTGCAAAATCCTCTTGTTTTTGTTGTTGTTGTCATCTTAAATAAGCCCGTATTCCTCGAGCATCACCTGCACGCCTGACCGGAGCTGTGACTGTTCCCACGAGTTATGTGACATCCCTCCTTCTTTCTCTGCTTCTCTCATCTAAGTAAAGTTTGTGCAAAAGGGCATAAGTAGGACGTTGCTTCAGAGTTTGACACCTCTATTCAAGTGCTGCTGAGACACACAGTGTGAAGCGACTGTGGTAGAGGAAGCAGAAGTTCTTCTCCTCGAATGCACATGCGTTCTCAAGGCAATGTGTAGAAGATGTTTGTGTAAATTCTGTATGTGGACCATCATTTTGATATAATTTTGATATAATATACTGCAGATCTGCTACTAACCATCATCACTCTTTATTAGTGCTGCCTCTCTGCAGTGAATCGAGCGACCACATCTGTGTAACTGCTGCTCAGTGATAAGGAGTGTTAGAGGAGGGAAGACGGAAGTTGTGCAGAGGCTTGTGGTGTCGTCGCGGTTGCAGCTTATTTCAGTTCCAACTCTTTATTAGACAAGTTAAACAATGCTCTAATCATTCTCCCTCTCTTTTCTGCTTCACAAAGCTTGTAGAGGAACTGGCTGTGTTTACAAGATTATATTTGGGTTTTCTTTTGTCCATTTTTCTCCCTGTTTAATTTAGACGTGTATGTGTGCTAACTTGTCACTCATTTCTGCTTCTCACCTCCCACCTTGGCAGTCATCAACACCTCCCCCTGGCAGACTGTTAACTTACTCTGCGTGTGTTTCTGCAGCCGAGGATGAGCAAGGCTGCAGCATGGTGTGTGCGTGTGTGTGTGTGTGTGTGTGTGTGTGTGTGTGAGTGATGCATCGCACTTTCATAGCAGAAGTAGTTGTGTGTAATGGAGTGTGATGTGGCAGAAATAATGTGTTGCGATACTGGAAGATGTTTTTGAGATACCTGACACGTATCACTGTGTTTATTTAACATTGCCTACATAACTCATATTTTCATACAGAGATATTAAAATGAATAAAGTATTCTGAAAGGAACAGAAGGAAAATATAAATAAGTCAGGAAAATAGATACTAGTATAATTCAGTAATACGTTAAAAGACAGTGGGTGTCATTTATGAATCACTTTGTGAAATGGTGTGTAAAGGTTTTCATAGGACAAACCACACAAAAATTTGACACCAGACTTTTTCTTCGTACTCGGCTGATTTACATTTTAGCAACGCCTGCAAAACTCCATAAAAGGCAAAGCTCACACAGAGAGCTGAAAATGACAAAATGACAATATAAAGGTGAAAGCGGCTCAGCTGCCAACGACTACCATAGATGCAAGTCTTCCTCCTTTTACAGGGTGCCATTACTTTTGTCTGGATTGAATAGCTAGTCTTATTTGTCTTAATTTATGGATTTGTTTTGGATTGCGATTTTTAAAGTCATTAATATGTAATGACAGCGTTTTTATGTTAGATGTGTGTGCGTAATTGAAATTAATAAGCTATTTAAGCGTGACAGTGTAATCTGTATATAAAATTGCAGTAGCTAATCGCCAGTTATATATTAATGATTCTCCTTATACAAGGATGAGTCAAATGAAAACCTTTAATTTTTTTTTTTTGCTTTGTTTATTGCAAATAGATGTCAGAAAAGCACATAATTTTTCTACATAATCGTCATTTTGGTCAACGCAAGTGTTCCAGGACTTACTGAGAGTCCAGATTCACTTTCCTTCTAATTTATGTCGCAGTGGTAGGGTTTTCATTTGACTCACCCATGGACATAAATTTACAGAAACCCAGGAGGTTGAAGCATACGAATGTTTTTCCAAACTAACTGGATTTCTGTGAATACAGCGATTCTTGTGTAAAGAACGTTTTATGAATGAATCCATTCATACCTGTTGGAGAATTTTGCTTCTCTGTGTTATCTCTGATCACTGTTTTTATATGATGATTCTATCAGTGAGTGTTCCTGAGCAGATTAGTTGCTTTAGGATATAGGGAACCACCTTCTGAAGCCGTTATTACCTAGTAAGGAGATGTAGAAACTTGTATACAATGATGAATATTCATTATTCTTTAACCTATGAGAAATTGCCCTGTTGTTTACAGCTCACTAGAAAAAAGATACGCCTCGTCTGATCGTGGGCTAAGTCCTTCTGTACAGCAGCACTGCTGCTGTATTGATGAAGTGTGCTCCCTCTGCAGAGGAAGAATAAACAGCTCTCCTTTTGATCTGTAAGATTGTCTGCTGGTCTCATTTGAAGGAAAAAGGAAAATTCTCCAATTATACTGCGTCTGATATACGAGGCCCAGTGTTCTCACTAACATTATTTTACCCATTGTAATCTATACTCATTATGTATATTAATGTATATTAACCTCATACTCACAAACCTCACATTAATTTACCTCTAAAACTGCTCTTTGATGTGCCAACAACTTCTGTAAAAAATAGAAATGAAAAAAATATAGCTAGATAGTAACAGGTAACATCCAGTCACATACTTGTTACCGTGTAATTTTAATTCCACAGAATGATTCCACTGGATGTTGAATTTCTTACAGAATGCATTTGGTCAACATTATAGAAGTACTTACAACATCCTTGATACTCTAAGTGGGAAAAAAAGTGCATCAGGGTGTCATTTATTACAATATCATATCGCTGTATTGCTCAGGCTTACACTGTGATGACATTAGCGAGCAACAATTCGCTCGTGTCGCTTGCAGTTTGTCTCTTGTGGGTGTGTAGCGAGTGTTACTGTAGCCGCTTGTGAGTGTTTACTGTCCGCCCAGCATTTTTAGTTCCTTTGATAAAGGGTAGTAACCAAAATATATATTCTACAGCACGCAATTTACTACGTTATACAATTTAGTTGCACACTTTAATGAAAATCCTAATTAGCTTGTTACTGTAGCTTGGCTTTCTGCCAGAGACTACACACAGTGCACACCTACGTTTATGTGCCTTTATGTGCCTGTGTGTGTATGCGCGCATGTGCGCGCATGTGTGTGCATGTGTGTTCCTGTCCGTTTAGCTGTTTTATCTTGGAGCGCGAGCCAGGTACAGGCATGTCTGAGTGCAGAGGAACAGGTGATTCCTGGTACATGCCAGGAGCTTCTAGAGAAGACACATCATGGCACAATATCCGTCATCCAAAAACTTGTTTTGAAGAACTCATTTTTCCAATTAGAGCTCACATAACGTCAGTAGACAACAAAACAAGGCACAGACACATGCCTAGACAAGAAATCCAGATTCTAAGAAAACGCCATTTGGAAACACTTCCAACACTAAACCGATATCCTACTCTCCCTGGGAAAGCACATTTATGCTGGAACCTGATATTTTATGGCACAATAATACTTACCTGTCAAAAGAAAGTAATGCAAACCTCTCCCACGTCTTAAAGGAATGCTTCTGTTGAGGGTCGACAGATGACGTTGTTGGAGCAGTCTTTCCTGATTTATATCTGTACTTCCACCCATGTTTTAGTGAAGATGCTGCCTGTCTGAATGAGAGGCTGCTTTATCTTTAGCACTTTGTTGCATTAACCCTAATCTTAACCCTAACCCTTTCTCTCGGTGTTATATTCTGAAAGACATGTATAGTGTCAAAAGTACATTTGGAAGTATTTGAGCTCTAATGGTTATAAGGCAAATTTTTAAAAATTCTATGCCTTTACTCCTTGACTCCGCCTCCCATCCATGACTATGTAAAGTCCCGCCTCTCAGACACTGCATGCATATGTTGTTTTTTTTTTCTTCGTAGCACATGTGAGACCAGAGTTTGACTTGTGCAACCTATCGCCTTTACTTATTATTTATTTGATAAACAAATGTTTATAATGATTAAAAACCTTTACATGTTAGACGGCACTCTGCTCCACCTTTCTCTCTCTCTCCTCTTCATGGAAGAAAGGTCAGAATTCCACGCTTTTCATACAGCAAAGAAGAAATGCTCATTACACATAGGTCAAATGTCTAAGAAATGCTTTCCCACAGATTTAAAACAATTAACTTTTGACCACATTTAAGGTGGTCCATAAGTAAAGAACACATTAACAGACCAAAACTGCAACAGCAAATCAGAAAACACAACAGCAGTACTAAAAAACATAAGTACAAGTCAAAAACACACAAGAGAATTCAAAAAACACTGCAACAACCAAACTAAAAACACGACAGTAAATTTGGAATCATAACAGGAAATTCAGAACCTCATCAAGATGAACTCAGAACAGAAAGGGGAGGTTGTTATTGAATGGCTCATCCTCGTTGCTGATTGGCTACAGCCCGTGTCAGTCTCAGAGCCTGTTTTCACACCCTTACGACAGGCTACCTGATTCAGAAACGATCACCTTGTTGTTTTTAAAAGAAAGTAAAATAACTTTGCTACTTTTAGCATCACTACTGCTCAGCATTTAGTTATCTGTAACAAAGATAGCCAGTTCCTAGTTATTTTAAACTAATCGAGGAAAAATATCATGGTTGTAATATGTGTGTCAAAGATATCACAGTTGTAATATGATTCTTTGTGCAGCCCTGGTGAAGAGCTATTATAAATTCTTAACGCTAGTTGTTTGGCCTACGATTAGGATTATGTACTGAGTAAGACTGGAGAACTACTATCTTGTGTTGTTATGTATTTGTGTATGAGTGTGTGCCCATCTGTTTGACTTCAGGAAGGTCGTTTACGTGCCACTTGGGCAGGGTTAGTGGGCACAAAGCTGCCACCATATAACAACCACATTTTCCTTTCTACCTTAACATTATCAACCCCAGGGCTTTTTAACCTTGCACAGGTTTCCCACCGAAACCAACACAAAATCAATTATTGGCTGAGTTTAAAACCCAGAACAATAACCTATACATGACATCTAAAATGACCTGTCGGAGAAGAGACACTTCTGGGGTTTTTGGGTAAGTTAATGAGTTCCTAGCACACTGTTTGTGGTCGTGTGACCTACTAATGATCGAGCGCAACTTGCACGGCCACTCGCACTAGAGCAAGGACAGAACAATCAGTTGATATTTAAATGAGGTGTGTATAGTATGCATGGAATATTTAATGCGACAACCATGCATGCATTATGAAGACACTCCCATCTCCCATGTACTGAGATCGCTTATCCTGTGTGAGTCAATCATAATTACTACAGACATCTGTACTTAGTAAGGACAAACCTCTCAGTAAAGTGGGACTTTGTTTTGATTTTGAACACAGCATGAACCTAATAAGCATTTTTTTCATGAATGGTCCTCCCTTCAAGCAAATTGATTTTCTAACATTACAGTAAAAATGGTGAAATTGCTAATTAACCCCTTGACCAACTTTTTGTCTGTTTGTCCTTTTTTTTTTTTTTTTTTTTTCCCCTCCCAACTTGCCGGATCACCAGTTCATCATGAGGCAGCCCTTTGCTCGGTTCTGGTTACTCATTTTGCGTAGGAGCTCCTCATTTTAACATCAGAATACATCAGTACATATAACATCAGAGAACAGAGTACATGAGTTACCACTCAAAAAATAAGCAAAAAGAGCAGTCTTTTTTCCTTCCCCTCCTAAAAACCATATGAGCCAATCACCGTATAAATATGGAATGATTGACAGTTGCATAGGTGGTTTGATCTCTCCGATATTAACCAACCCCCTGAAAGCCCCATGTCTCCTCTCACCTCGTCTCGGTTTTCTTGCTTGCCCTCACTTTCTGTTAAGGTGAGTGGAGAATGTAAAGTTCATTAATGTGAACTAAAATCCACCAATCTATATTTGACTAAGCTAACATTAGGCAATTATAGACATCAGTTAACTATATTTATTAAGGATGCCACCAATCATTTCAGCCGAAAGACACGTTGTGATTAAAACCGCTGTTTGAAAAAAGTAAACTTTTCTACTTTCTTGCATGTAAACTTTTCTATTGTCTACATCTCAACTAAAACAGATGAATGGCACCTTTTTCTCCCCAAACTCCTGGTGTTTACTGTTAAACCCTGTATATATCTGTGGTTCTATCTTACAGCGTCTAGCTTCTATCTCTCTTGCCATTTCTATCTTAGACAGAATTATATTGGAAATGTAGACCCATCCCCCCACCCATCAAGCCATTCTTCTATTTTTCTATTCATTTTTTTTACTCATTTACTCATTTACACTCTGCTGAGTGGTTCTATAGTGTTTAAGTTTAACTGCTGAACGATTTCGTTTTACTCTGTCGATGATTGTCTATGAATGAGTTCAGTCATCTCGTTGACGTTTATAAGACTTTCATTTGTGATCCATTCCAGTGGTGGTGCACAGTGTGTTTTAATATAAATAGAGCTGATATTGTACCAATAGTCCAAATGTTGTTCCACAAGAACACCTCAGTTGTGTTGAATCAGTATTTTTTTCTGGAATTGATTGGGGGGGTTTTTGGCACTCCAGATTTATGATGACATGCAGGAAAGAGTGATAATGAATGAACCTCCACCCAATCCTCTTCATTTTAGGAGACAATATGTTCCCGAAGCTAAACTCGGCTAGTCTGCAATCACACTTTGAAAACACACTCTGACTAGGCTTCAGATATTTTCCGAAAGATGTGCGCTAAAAACTAAAAGCCACCCGCTCTGTATTTTCACACTTTGAGAGCTTATCACACAGTATGCATTGGAATAGGATTAGTACTCAAACTCAAACTCCTAAACTCCTGCTTTCTGCTGCACGTAGGCCAAAACATGACTCTTGCGACCGTTTCCAGTGCGGTCTGTGTTATTTTAAGGTGCCAAGGGAGATATTTTTGGTGCTGCCATCTGGCTTGTGTGGCAGAGTACGCACTTCGATGTAGTGTATTTAGCTATATGTCATCAGCTGCAACTATTAGAGCCTAAAATGATGCAATGTACATGATTCACAAACTGCTGCTGTATATGAAGACCAAACAGTTCAGACATGTGTGAATGGCTTGTAGTCGTGTTGTGTAAGGTTTATTTCGGGTAAGCGAGCAAAGCTAGCCAGTAGCCGCCATGGAAAACGTGCCCACAAGCCGGGTTGGCATGGCGACTGTTTTTGAAAACTTCGTGTATTTCTGTTCGAGCATCTGCACAAACAATGGCTTGTGCAAGGCAGTCTTCAATGGGGTTTTCATTGTAGTGCCGTTATTGTATATTGTGCTTCGGCTTCATTGTGTAGGACGAAGGGTATGACTGCGATAGATGTGGGAAGACGCGATGTCTGAACTCTAGAAGTGGGACGCTAGTTTAGTGTATTTTTATTATTGTTTGGCTCTCGAAACCCAGCAGATTTCCTCCTTCTTCCCTCGACACATGCGTTCCGAGCTCTGTGTTGTTGGCAACCGTTTCCAGGAAGTGTTTCCCCCCTTGCCTCTGCCTGGTGGTGTGTAAACAGGCTGGCACTTGTTTTCATGAGCGAGAGGGCGGAGAGAGAGAGAGAGAGAGAGAGAAGCGTGTGTGTGCGTGTGTGTGTGTGTATATACTGGCTGGCTGGTTGGCTGAAGTCAGTATGTTGGAATGTGCCTGGGCAGATCGAGGCCGGCGCGGCCCAGATGACACGGAGGGAATCCTTGGCAGAGGACGGCTGGGAAACCCCACTCAGCCCTCCTTTCTCCCTCTCTGTTTTTCCCCCCTCTCTCTTTTTCACCAAGGCTCTCTTTGTCTCTCAGCCTGTTCTGAAGCCAGTCTGTCTCCCATTAAACCCATTAAGAGCTTGCTTTCACTTTTGGTGTATGTTGGTAACAGATAGAGGAAACTGGCGTTGGAAAAAGAAGCACCAGTGCCAGGGAGGTACAGTAACAGGACGCAGACAGAATTTGCCCTTGCGTGCATGTAAAGTCGCACACGTGCACCTGGACAATGGGGCTGTTGGAGACATTTCTCCCCTTCCCAGCTGCCAGGTTTTTCCACACGTCTCGCAGAGCGGTAGTGTTAGCCATACAGTTTCTTTCCACAGGCCAGTTACATAATTCTAAACTAGAGGCTGCCAAACAAAACTATCACATTTTCACTTGCAAACTTTGTTGACAAATGTTCAGACTGCATTCATTCATTAGATTGAGGAGTTGCCAAGCAAAACCAGCCCAAGAAGCCTAGATTTTTTATTAGCATGTCACGGAGCAGGAGACATCTCATGTTTATCCAGGCATGCTCAGTCCATCCTTCAAGTTCACGCACCTCCATTCAGACGTCTCCTGTCTCTCCGGCCGAGCGCGGATGAAAAGGAGCCTCTTCTCTGTTGTTCAAAGAGGAGCTCTCGGCTCTCGCTCTTTCATGCTACGCGACTGCCTTGCAGTTCATTCACCCTCCCTGTCTGTCAGTGCCAGCCAATTTCACAGACCAAACCAAATCAAAGAGGGATAAATACGCTGAAAGTAAAACCTCATTATAGCCAGTTCACCCCTCATCCATCATGGTTTTTCCATGTTCTCAAGGCGGCGTGTTTGATATTCAGCCCACTGCTGCATGTTTTCTTGTCTGTTTTGATTTCCACTGCACGTGTCCTTTAGCCTGGCGTCCACACCATTGTTTGAGTGTGTATGTGTTTGGTTTCTGAACAACATGGCATGAAACTTTTCCAGCTTTCCATTTATTTTTTTAATTTTATTTATTTATTTTTCAGTCGAGAGCCTGACTGATTAAAAAGAAAAGCCTTCAGTTTTATCAGAGCATGCTTGATAAGGTTTTCCGTTTGGGTATGAGCAAGGAAACACCATGAGTTTCTATTTAATTATAAGCACGTATAAACTGGCCCAGAGTGCACGCACACATACGCGCACACACACGCACACACACGCACACACACACACACACACACACACACACACACGTGTGTGTGTGTGTGTGTGTGTGTGTGTGTGTGCGCGCGCGTATGTGTGCGTCCACGTGTACACACCCACTCAAAGCAGTGTAGTGACGCCATGTATTTTTACTCACTATCTTCAGGCTCATTCATGCACAGAAACCCACAACGAATTCGACATTGTGCTCGAGTCCTTCAGCACGACTTGGTTTTATTTATTTTATTTTATTTTTTTCCAGTCTGTCTTTGGTACTTAATGCCAGCGTTTGTCAGATCCTGTTGACTGGCCACATTGCTAGCTGTAATTGTTGTTAGACCAGCTGTAATAGGCACAGTGACGGACAGAGCTTCACACTTACAAAACATACACACCCCCACACACACGTCTGCACTCTAATGACTGCACAACTGGTAATTCTGTGACATGTCAGAAGATTCAAGCAGGAGTTCTTCCTAGAACTGAGTTGGTAAGGAGGTAGGATTGTAGCATGGATCATAGAACAAAGTAAAGGCTTTTCACTGATCTGTTGCAACACTATAGATTTCTTAAGCCCCATCAGGACGGGATTAGTTTCAATGGGCGACGCCTGTAATAACATTTTTATGCGTCTTCTCCGAGATATGCGCAACGAGCGAGTTTCCACAGGGTTGTTTTTCCTGTGAACTCATTTGTGTCACACACAGTTGTAGCTTGGGGTGATTTCAGGTTTGAAACCTCGCTGAAGTATTTTAATGACGGCTCCAAACACTTATTCAGACGTTTAACCTAAGACTCACACAGCGCAGCTGATTTATATACGCTTCATATAACATTGTTTTGCTCACTAATTGTGCTGCAGTGATGTTCTTAACACATCAACAAGTCATTACTGTTCCCAGAGTTCAAACAAATGCTTCCTTTAATTTGTTTAATCACATTTTATTGCCTACTAGCTGCTACACTATGTTGCCAAAAGTTTGTGGACCATCACCCTTGACTATCACGCCTCAGTCATCTTGTCGTTATTGGGCATTAACATGGAGTTGGTCCCCCACCACTGGGATGCAGTCGGCGTTCCAGATCATCACAAAAGTGTTTAGTGGGGTTGAGGTCAGGACACACATTCTTACGCACCGACCTTGGCGAACCATGTCTTCATGGACCTGGCTTGTGCCCAGAGTCATTGTCATGCTGGAACAGGTTTCGGTCTGTTAGTTCCAGTGAAGGGAAATTGTAATGCTACAGAATACAAAGACATCCTGTACGATTGTGTGCCTCCAACTTTGTGGCAGCAGTTCTGAGAAGGCTCAGATGGGTGTGATGGTCAGGTGTCCACATACTTTTGGCCATATAGTGTATAAATGTAAAATGGCTTTATAACCGTAAAACATAATAGTGCAAGTTCCCACTTCTGATTTGTTTAATATGGATATACACCCCCCATCTGCTTTAGATAAAGGTAAACTCTAGAGACTGTTGTGTGTGAAAATCCCAGGAGATCAGTAGTTTCTGAAATACGCAAACCAGGCCATCTGGCACCAACAACCACGTCACGCCAAGTCACAGAGATCACACTTTTTCCCCATACTGATGTTTGATGTGAACATTAACTAAAGCTCTTGACCTGCACCTGCATGATTTTATGCACTGTGCTGCTGCCACAAAAATGTCTGATTGGATAACTTAATGAATTCCTAATAAAGTGACCGGTGAGTGTATATGCAAGATGACTAAATACAAGTATTTCTCAATGCAAGAGGCAGGATCTGCCTACAAAATTACAGAGGTGTTGATCCGGACAGGGCTGAAGTGATCAGACCACTGCAGAGTTGATTTAAAGACGGGGAAAAAAAAGTACGTTATTTGGTTTGTAATTTTCTCAGGGGATGAGGGGGAAAACACTGACCTGGCTGATCCAGGTGGAAATAAAATCACATAGTAGCACCAGGAAGTGGTGGAATTAGTGCTGCTTTTGACTTACCTTGGATTTGGGAAGCTGGAGCTTAGAATTACATCATCTTACAAAGTGTGGAAAACACATGGGTGCTTGGTTTCTTGTAAAACTTCCCTTTTCTGAAGTAAAACAAGTTAAATTGAAAATGTGTGTTTTTGCGAGTTTCTTACCACCACCTTTGATAGCAATTTGATAGAAAATAATATTATTTGGGTCTTTTCTTTCTTTCTGTCAAGTTTTGTCAATCTCTCTCTCCTCTCTCTATCTATCTATCTATCTATATATATCTATATATATATATATATATATATATATATATATATATATATATATATATATACCCACATATAGATAGATAACAGTAAAAACCAGTGTAAGGTGAAGTGAATAACATTGATTATATCGTTATTGATTATGCCCTGTCAAGGGGTGGGATATATTAGGCAGCAAGTGAACAGTCAGTTCTCGAAGTTGATGTGTTGGAAGCAGGAAAAATGGGTAAGCGTGAGGATCTGAGCGACTTCGACAAGGGCCAAATTGTGATTTCTAGATGACTGGGTCAGAGCATCCCCAAAACGGCAGGTCTTGCGGGGTGTTCCTGGTATGCATTGGTTAGTACCTACCAAAAGTGGTCCAAGGAAGGACAACCGGTGAACCAGCGACAGGGTCATGGGCACCTAAGGCTCATTGATGCGCGTGGGGAGTGAAGGCTAGCCTGTCTGGTCTGATCCCACAGAAGAGCTACTGTAGCACAAATTGCTGAAAAAGTTGATGCTGGCTATGATAAAAAGGTGT
The DNA here is from genome assembly GCF_027358585.1 of Pangasianodon hypophthalmus. Taxonomy (NCBI): domain Eukaryota; kingdom Metazoa; phylum Chordata; class Actinopteri; order Siluriformes; family Pangasiidae; genus Pangasianodon; species Pangasianodon hypophthalmus. The sequence goes on along the minus strand of NC_069736.1, from coordinate 8,038,070 downwards.
CGGAACACATAGTGCACCATAGATTGCTGCATATGGGTCTACAATGGGCCTGTGAGCATCAGAACTGGACCATGGAGCAATGGAAGAAGGTGGCCTGGTCTGATGAATCACATTTTCTTTTACATCGTGTGGACGGCTGGGTGTGTATGCGTTGATTCATGGCTCCAGGATGGACTGTGGGAGGAAGGCAAGCCTGCAGAAGCAGTGTGATTCTCTGGGCAATGTTCTGCCGGGAAACCTTGGGTCCTGGCATTCATGTGGATACTACTTGGACACGTACCACCTACCTAAACATTGTTACAGACCAAGTAAATCTCTTCATGGCAACAGTATTCCCTAAAGGCAGTGGCCTCTTTCAGCAGGATAATGCGCCCTGCCACACTGCAAAAATTGTTCAGGAATGGTTTGAGGAACATGACAAAGAGTTCAAGGTGTTCACTTGGCCTCCAAATTCCCCAGATCTCAATCCGATCGAGCATCTGTAGGATGTGCTGGACAAACAAGTCCGTTCCATGGAGGACCCACGTCACTACTTACAGGACTTAAAGGATCCGCTGCTAAAGTCTTGGTGCCAGATACCACAGCACACCTTCAGTGGTCTTGTGGAGCCCATGCCGTGACGGCTCAGAGCTGTTTTGGCCGCACAAGGGGACCTACACAATATTAGGCAGGTAGTTGTAATGTTATGGCTGATAGGTGTACATAAATATAGATATGCTCCCACACTACTCCCACACACACAAACACACAGAATAGAAATCAAATAAAATTCTAGTTACCTACTGTACATGATGCACACATTTTACTTGCATATGTACTTTACAAGCAAACTGTTTTTAGTTTAAGCTTTTAAATTCCCTCTGAATTAATATGAATGAATTGTAGTCTTTTATTTTAAATATTTATGCAGGTGAAGGAATGCACATTAATAATGCACAGTGTCAACGGGAAGTGTGTTTATGTTCCTAAATGGTCAAATAATAGTGATAAATAATTATGAATGCACTATTGAGCTAATTAAACCTGAATTTTTATGTTTTTTTGCAGACAGTATAGCACAGCCCTATGGTTTGTGCTACAAATATTCAACACTAGAAATTTGAAATGAACAACTGCAATCACAGTTAATTTGAGCTCTTGTGGGTGAGATGGTGTAGAGTAAGAAGTTTTCTTTCTTCATTCCGTTTCTTACTGGTGAGGAGTAATGTGCCTGATTATTCAGCAGTAGAGAGAATGCCCGACAGGTTTAATGTAATTTTACTAATGTGATTTTGAATATTGTTACACAGGTATTTGAATCCTGAATCAGATTAGTTTTCATTCAGTTGTAAAGTGTGAGCTAGACATCTCTGTGGCACTCATGATGGAGAGAACAGAGACTAATGGTTTTGTAATGAGTGTGTGTGTGTGTGTTAGAGAGAGAGAATGAGAGAGAGCTGCTCCATCATACTCCTCACTGCTCCTTCCCACTCTCCACATGCTCCACTGCTCCTACACACTCTTGAGTGAGAAGCTTCTAGAAATGACTCAACAGCAGTGTGTAGGCCACGCAATGATCTGAGCCTCCTGCCTCTCACACAGCACCAGCGATTACAGAGCGCCGAGAGAACCCTGCTTTCACAAGTGTACACATTCACAGATTTAAACTGATCGCTGTCTGTGTACTGGGCAATTCCAATAGCACACAGGGACGGGGGGGGGAATGATTCTTAGAGGTGTCCGATCTCCATCAACAGAATTTTACATCAATGCATAAAGCAGCATTATCAGTTTCATGTTTATATATTTTTTCATTAGAAAATATCAACAGTACCAAATATTTCAAATGAAGCATACATTACTGTATGTGTACTGTACTGTTGTTCTTTCTTTAGTTCTTTAATAGTTTCTTTCTTTTTGTATTAGTTTTTGCCCATTTTTTTTCCTTTTTTGTCTTTTCTATTGTTTTTTTCTGTCGTTCTCTCTGTCTTTCTTTCTATGTGCGCTTTATGTACGCTATGTCTAAATTTGTGACGATGAAGATTTCAGAGCTGTACTTTCACCCTATAAAACACCTATATCTCGGGTTAATGATTTAGCACATGATGAAATCCTCAGTAATTCTCTTCCATTTGTTCCTATTGCGTTAATGAAAGATGATGAAAATGCATTGAGCTAAGTGTTTTTCCTGAGGTATGAAAAAAGAAAAAGGAAAAAAAGCACAAAGTCTCTCTAAAAAGCTACAACTGTGAGATATTAACTTGAAATTGGAGGATAAAAGGTTGCAACTGTGAGGAAAAAGTCACATTTGTGAGATACATATACATCAAGCACCCATATAAAACAAAATCATGAATTAGGATGTATCCAGAGTTGTTTTGTAAGCATCATGAGATTCATAGAGAGTGCCAGTCATAATTCTTCACACATCCTTTTCTTAATATTGTATTACTATTTTAAAAGGTTCTGAAATTTTAAAATGGTTTCGCTATGTACTAGGGTTGGACAATATGGCAAAAAATATTATATTACAATGTTCAAATATATTTTCATGATACATGGAGCATACTATAGTGGGTTTTTTTTTTTCTTTCTTTCTTTTTTTTTTTTTTTGCTGAGGTTTTGTTAACAGTGTGCAAACAGAGCAGTAGAAACCCATGATGGAAAATGAATTTAAACAACTTTATTTCAGCATTTACAAAGCACGAAGTGCACTCTAAAAGCAAAAAGGGTTTTGGAAGGTCTTCTTCCAGGGAGACAATCCAACGATCCTCTAAAAGCTACTTCAGGAACGTTTGTTGTAAAGGTTCTTAAAAGATGAACGCTTCTGAAAAGAACTCAGATTTTATTAAGGTTTTTTTGAGGTCCAGTTACCAAAGGAAAATGAGGTAAAACCATGAAAAAGTAATGACTATACCTCTGATGTGCTCAGAAAAGTGTATTGTGTAAGTGTGATGTATTGTATATAATATTAATATCATATTGTCATATCACTCTCTAAGCTAACATTTAAATAAGGATTTTTTTTAAAATAAAACAAATGTGTTTAGAAAATATTGAATCACAAAAGCTTGCTTCCCTCCGGTTGAAAACAAGCCGGAGCGAGGCTTTTTTACCAATAAGCGCGACGTGCTGTGAAATTGCGTGAACACAGAGGTATTTCCGAGCGTGGAGCAGTGAAGCAAGAGTGCAGAGAAACTGGTGCTTATGAGAGCGCTTCAGTTCTGCGAGCACTGAGCACCGAGACCCACATTTCCTTGTAAAACCATCCTTTTTCTAAAGTAAAATAGAAAGGTTTGATAGAAGATGATCATATTTGGGTTGCTTTTTATTATGTCTCATGCCGTGATGACCCGTTTTAATCCTGAAGCAATCACACGTCACAAATTAACAGTGTTTGTTTGGATCATATTTTACGCTGGCTGGATTGCCTGCTATCAGGTTGACACAGGAGAAATAGTTTACCTTCATTATTTTGGAGGACAGTGTGATTCCTCCAGCCAGAATCCCTTCAGTAATCCCTGAATCTTACAGCAGATCATCGCACTGTGTCTTTGTGTAATTAACTTTGAGTCAGAGGATAAAGCGGCTCGGCACAGAGCCGACATGACAAGAACAAAACGGTACTGTTTGAACAAAGCGTTTGCAATGTGGCTTGGCTAACACCTCTCTCTCTCTCTTTCTCTCTCTTTTTCATTCCTCCACGGATCACACGGGGTGGCTGGATGGACAGAACTCCCAGCAGAGGAAGGTAAATATTGATCTTTCCATCCCGTTATTACCACACTGTCTTTATACGAGACGCTGTTCATGTGAGACCAGGCTATCTATCTGTTTTACTAGTAAAAGAAGCATAATGCCTGAGAGTGTACATGTATATACACACACAGACACATACACGCGCACACACACACACACACACACACACACACACACACACTTCACCTTCCTACCACCCACACAACTTTGTCTGTAAGACATGGCTTCCTAAAAGCCTCGTTACTGCTTCAGTAATCTGTTGTGTTAATAATGGGACTGACAGATTATCCACAAACATACAGTGAGATTAATTATTTTATTTTATTTTAATTATTTTTTTTTTTACTAAAAATGGGTTTGTTGACATGTGTTATGGTGTTCCAGTGCATTTCGACACAGCGTGTTCTACAATATAATCATCTTCACGTGTATAGATTGTGTCTAGCCAAAAATCTGTTCAGATTGCAATTTAAGTTCAAAAGATATGACAATATTTATGCTAGAAAAGTTCTCAATAATAAGTTCTCAGTTCTCTTGAGACTTTCTGCGATGAAATGTTTTAAAATAACACCATGGGGTTTACCCAAATTAATTAGACAACATTTTGTGCACTGTTTTATGTGACATTAATTTCTGCTTTCTGATAAAGAAATTGTGCACATCTGCTATAGTTATAGCTAAGTGACTTTTGGTTACATAATTTTATCCTAGTAATTAACATGCCATATACCGAGAGAAATAATGTCTGAAACCTCCTCCAAGCACTTTCTTGCAGATTCATAACACCGTATTTATATCATAATTCAGATTTATTTTCCAAGTATGCCTGGACACACAAGGAATACGACTCCATTTTTAGTAGCAACTAACAATAATCAACACCGACAACAGCAACAAATCAGTAGGAGTGATGTCACTCCTTTGCAAGTTAAACTAACATATAAATTAAAAAATGCAATAAATATGTGTGAAACAATTGTAGGAAACTGACAAATGTTTGTGTCATGCAGTACATACAGACAAAAACAAACAAAGAAAAACAAACTGTGTGTGTGTGAGAGTGTATTTACGTTCCCAAACCATGTATGTCAAGGTAGAATGTTGCTGTTACAACAAGTTGACAGATAGTACTGGAAGTAATATAGGTCAGTGTTTGAGTCGTTTTTGTGAGTGACACGTCCAACTCTGTGTCACATATGCAAGTAAAGTGTAATAGTCTAGAGTTTGTTGTTAATTCTGAGGACTAAACGAGGACTTATGAGATTCTCAATTAGTCTCTGTCTTTCTGTCTCTGTTTGTCTCTCTCTCTCTCGCCTCTGTCTACCACAGTGTCACTACTGCGTCCCACTGATCCATCTTCCATCTTAATATCTCATCAGCCTGTAATTAGTTTGTTATGCACGCCGTTGAGCTCTAGAGTGTCACTTCGGTGTCAGTTCAATCCCAGTGCAGCCTGTTCACTGAGAGAGCTCCAAATAAATGCTAGCAATATGTTTCTAAGCACAAATGAAGTGGCATTAATGTGAAAGTGCATGGCTTTTCCGCAGGGAAGTCTCTCTGGGAGCTGGTGGTGGAGCAGTTCGAGGATCTCCTCGTCAGAATTCTGCTGCTCGCTGCCTGCGTGTCATTCGTAAGTCCTTTTCAGTGTCTCTCTTTATTTATGAACTTTATTTGCTGGGATATCTAGTGATCTGGTCAAGTGATATGTACACATTTAAGAATACTGGTATTAGAACTAGCCAAAGATTGCAGGTGTATACTCAGATAAAACTAAGTAATAGCCCCAGTTATGGGCTCCTAGAACTGGTCTGAGATCAGCTGTCACTGTGCTGATGCATTTTCACATTGCCTGTTACACAATCAAACTGATCTACACGGTGCTGTAATAATCATTTATTAAGGCTGTCAAAATTAACACCTTTATCTTTAATAGTACTCTTAAACCATGCCATGGGCATCAGGTTACTATGCGGTGATCAATACACGAAGTCCACAGTTCTTTCTTAATGATGCCACAACATTTACAATTTTCTTGGAATTCTAGATTCATCTTTGTCTTTCACATTACATTTTTCAAATTATTTATGGCAACCAGGCCAAAATAATAGACAAAATTCCCTCTAACCCAAATCTAAGAGAAAACGGAATAAACATAAATGGTGCCAACTTCCTACTAACCATGGTTTACAATGTACTATTTACAAGTGGCAGCTATTGGTGTGTGTTATTTACAAGATATATACAAATGAAATAACCAATCCCAAAGGGGCAAAGCGCAAATGAGGTCAACAGCAGGCAGAGGGTCATACACAAAGGCAATGATCTGCACGGGGATGTACACTGACTAGGTTGAAATACACATCTGGAAAAGTACATCCATCCAATCCCAAAGCACGAGGCAGGAGCAAGGCGTTTAAGAGTTTTGATCTTCCAATGCCAAGCTGGAAGCTGGAACATGACACGTTACAGTGGGCTGGGCCTAAAAGAGGAGGAGACGAAAGACACCCACCCCACCACCGACGTAGACACATGATTGGCACACGGTACAGACAGAAAAAACAATCAAGGACGTAACATAAACATGTTGTTTTGTCCATAAAATCAACTCTAAATGTGTTTTTTCTTTTGCCAGTTATATGAACTGTATAGTTGTCAACAACCGAAAATGACAGGAAAATCAACTGGAAAAAAATTCTTCACATTTTTTTCTGGTCAATCAGCAATTCAGAAAAGTTGTGGAGTCGTCGTCTTTTCAATTTTTAAAGCAAAAACTGTTTCAAGACATTGCTATGTTTAGACCGTTTAAGTATTTGTACAGCTAAAAAAAATGCATCAAACCATACTTTACATTTATGGCATTTAGCAGATACCATCATACAGAGCAACTTTCATTAATCTTATTTCTACAACTGCGCAGTGGAGGGTTAAGGCCGTGCTCAAGGGCCCAGCAGTGGCAGCTTGGCAGTGCTGGGATTTGAACTCACAACCTTCCAATCAGAAGCCCAATGCCTTAACTACTGAGCTACCACTGCGCACTGTACTTCAATTAGCAGCCATATACAGGCTACAAATAAGATTTTCAGCTTCAACGCTTTTTTAGACTGCATTGTTATGAGAGAAAGTAAAGGACGACAAAAATAACACGTCTCTCTATTTCACACAAAGTGCTATCAGAGTGTTAACAGTCCATTAAAGCAAAAAAAAAAAAAAAAAAAGACAATTCCCAGTGTAGTCTTGTGCGGTTGACTGTAGTCAACTGAAATATTTTCAGACTAACAGCGTGCCACATTTTAAGTGAAAGAGGAGAAAGAGGAACAGATAGAACGATAGGAGAGAATCTTTTCTTTCACTCCATAATATTTCCAGCCTTTATGTCCCCTGAGTCTAATAGAGTTTAACTGAGATCAAGCTTTGGATGATGGATGCTGTAAAACCAGTACAGAAGAATAACATCTAACACACTGAGTTTGGTGTTTAGACTAATTAAACAGTTTAACTCTGTAGTGTAGTGGCTAAAAGTTGCAGTCTTGAAGTTCTCTATTCAGTAGTTCAGGACTAATTAGCTTTCCTGGGTTGCATGGTCAGTTTTACATGTTGTGTTAATAATTTCTGGTGCACTTCTGGCCTCCAACACGACTGCCCTCTTTTCCAAAGCACAGGCTTGTTAAACCCAGAAGTAGGGTCTGTTTTTCTAATCCAGGTTTACGAATATACCTTTTTATGAACTTTCCATCTGACTTCGGATATTTATAAAAGAAAGCTGTCATAATGTTCCTGGCATTATCGCATTACGATGCACACATGCACAGACATGTGCACCCGCTGCTGTATGAGCCCTGCTCATGTCGCGGAAGGTTTTGGTGCTGTTGCCTTAAACAGGGTGAAACTTTTGATGTCGAGTACAGTGTTACAGACCACAAGACCCCCATCAACTTCTTTACGCTGCAATAAAAGTGTCAAATGCAAACGGCTCTGGGCCTCCCACAGAGCGTGTCTGAGTGTTTCATAAAAGTGCCTGTGTGTGCAGATATTGTGCATTTGCATGTTTTTCGTCTGTGCGTACACAGTGTGTTCTACAAAAGCGTGCATGTGATGGAAAGAGTCCGAGGACTCTGGCCCACTCACTGGACTCATTTGTGTGCCATTTTGAATATATTGAAATGTTTAGCATTCTGCTGTCCGGACGTTTTTGCATGTTGCAAAAACAACAGCCAGTGGAAAGTAGTTTATAAATGCGCCACCACAGTATTATTATCTTCCCAGAAAATGGTTGTGGATGTGATGAGCCACAACGGCACACTGTACTCTGTAACAGCAGCGGTCCAAATGTTCTGTGTGTCTTAAAATTTGCCTGCTGTTTTTTTTTTTTTTTTTTTTTTTCTTCTTTTCTTTCTTCTCCCCCAGTAATATGAACAGAGCCTGTAGTTGTAGTCCTGCTATCCTTGACTCCTGGATTATTATTTTTAGAAACCCAGATTATCAATATAAGATGAATCCGGGTTGACGCTATATGACTTTACATGACAGATAAAAATCACAAAAGAATTCTTTGGAAGTGAGTTGAGATTGGAGATCTTAGAAAACATAACGTGACATGCTCACGGGCAGCTGACTTATTGCCCAGAGATAGCTAAATAAGTTGTAGCAATGTCACAAATTTCTGATTAAATCTTCGAGTGTGACCACTACAGTGACGCTCATCTAAAAGTTATCAATAGGATGATGGCATAGGATGTTGCGTAACTCGAAACACGTTAAAATGAAGTGTTTGTTTGATAAATATAACGTTACGAGCCTAGATGCCTGGCTGCTTGTACAGTAACTTCCAAAGCTACCACATATGCTAATGGACAGAAAAATATCCTAATTACCTCAAGCTCACTTTGAAGACATATATATATATATATATATATATATATATATATATATATATATATATATATATATATATATATATATATATTTTATCTGACTGGTTTTCCCAACCCACCACACATGATTATTTGTAGCTTTCTATCAACTTTCCATCATCTCCAACCCCAATCTGAACAATTCTCCAGTCTCATTTCATCCATCTAGTCTCACAATATAATAGTAAGTAATAATACATAACACTGAAAGGCTAGGCTATACCACACCACAACATCACCTTAAGGTAAAACAATGTATTCGGCTCTGCACCGAGCCGAGCATGTGGTAGAATTAAAGGTCACCTGAACAATAGACTCACTTCCTGCATTTGAAAGGCAAAGTGGTGGCTTGGATGATGTGGTGCTTTTTTCCACTGGAGTGGAAATCTGGCTGGAAGTGTGTGAGGATTTCTCCTGTGTGAGTGACCAGGTTTTTGCTGGAAGGTACATAGTGCAACTTTTAGTGAGTAAAAGTAGAATACAGATCAACTATGTGTTATAAATGCATAACCTTTATGGATCTTTTGACTAGTACTGTATGTGTTCTTAATAGCAGTTTAACATTGTATCTGACTGTAAAACAGATTTTCATCTCAGTCACTCTATGAATACATTTTCTCCTGTCATTGTCTGTAGAGTAAAAGTTTTAATATTATAATATCTGTAAGAGTTATATTCAGTGAACAGATATTCCAGATATTCCACAAATGCCACTTCCTGTCAGTGGCAGTGCACGTATCTCGTACTCACTAAATAATATACTAGGTGTCCGGAACCAATGAGAGTAAAACTACACATACTTAATGTTGTATTTAATATTTACAACATATGCTCTACATGTTCACCCTTATGCTCTATGCATTTTCTCAGCCACTGTATCATATTTTTGCAGATTTTGCTCAACAAACTCAGATTGGCATACTGTATTTGCTCAACGTATTTTTTATTGGTTCCTGATTTGGAGAAATAAAGTACAGGAATATTAAACGCACTGCAAAAGCTTGCATTGTAATGCCTGCTCAGTATTTCTGCAGTTAAGATTCAAAATGTTGTGACTGTTATATCTGACACATTTACATGTTTTGTTTAGGTTTTTGCCATTGCCACTACAGTATTTGTAGCTGTCTAGTGAGTTTTATGTAATCCTATGTTCTAAAACGTGAATTAAGAATTTTTTTTAAGCCAGTGTGTGACTTTTGTCTGCAACAGTAAATCTGGGCCAAAAATCGCAAAAATCTGGGCTAAAGCTGGCTTTAAAGCGAAATGCCAGTGTTCTCCTGTTTTTGAGAATAGTGGAAATAGAGAACCTGTTTATTTGAAATGGTGAGTCTAAAAGCAGTTGTTGAATTTGGTCAATAAAGGCGTAAAATATATGACTATATAATGCAAATTCAAAACTGCAACTGTTCATCTGTAACAGTAAAGGTTTTGGAATGAGGCAGACATGAATGAAAATCTTAACAAAGATGTTCTATGGAGTTTTATCCAACTTTCCAACACTGGAACAGTAACTCCAGTTATTTATGCTTTCCCGAAGGTTTTCTGGTATCCATGTGCGTTGGTAACACAAACACAAATTCTTCTCTCTGAAAAAGTTCCATCTCTGAAAGAACAAATTATACAGATTCATAACTTAATTCACAGATACTTTTAACTGAAAGAATTGACAATTATTTCTACAACAAACTGTTATTGATTGAATTTAATAACCCCATTCAAAATTCCTTTACAAATTTTGAGTAAACAAGTTTTTTCTCTTGTCAGTAATTCTTGCCTGTGATGATGGCACACATGTGGTAGATAGAGATTGCCAGACGAAAAGGCAGGAGAAACCACAAGATCTGATCACTGAACCCAATGGCTTAATTTATAGGGAGTAAAAAAATACATACCAAGAACCTACCCCTGAGAATAGGCCTGTGTTGGTAACGTGGAAATTAAACGCAGTAGATGATTAGAAATTTACTTTTATTCAATTGACTGAAGCATAGAGGGTGGTGAACGACAGGAAAGGAAGCAAGTGTGTCTCAGTGCTCGCCGAAATGAACTGCTCGCATATGCAACAGTTTCATCTATACTAGGTATTAATGTTGGATATCACAACACCCAAATGATTTAGTGGGAATGCTAGTTTTTATCCATGAATTGCATGAAGCAAATCAATATATTGTTTTTTTTTTTTTCCTAACTGTCTGGTAAACAAGTTTTAACCGTTACTAGGGGCTGTTACTCTGGTAATTCAGTTAACAGTCACCAGGCACAGGCCTACCTCCTTTAAGTTGTAAGGTGGTGAAACAGATTCTCGCCGTGCTTTCTGGTAGGATCAGTCCTGGAGATACACTGCCTGGCCAAAAAAAAGGTCGCTGTTTGGATTTAAATAAGCAAATACCTAAGAGCCTATGATTGGATCATTACTGCAGTGATTAATATGTTTCAGCTGGCAACAACTCTTTTAACCTTAACTGATGCAGTGGGTAGCTTCTCATTTCTTAAACGACCATGGCAGATTACGTATCCCATGGTCGTGGAAAAGATGTTACTGAAGGGGAAAATTGTTGGCCTGCATCAAGCAAAGAAAACAACTAAGGAGATTGCTGAAATCACTGGAACTGGGTTATGAAATGTCCAGTGCATTATTAAAGCCTGGAAGGATAGCGGTGAACCGTCAACTTTACAGCAGAAATGTCGGGAAAAAATCTTGAATGATCGTGATCGGAGATCTTTAAAACGCTTGGTGATGTCACATCGTAAAAAAATCGACAGGAGAACTCACGGCTATGTTTAATAGTGAAAGTAAGAGCATTTCCACACGCACAATGTGATGAGAACTTACAGGATTTGGACTAAACAGCTGTGTGGCCACAAGAAAGCCATTTGTTAGTGAGGCTAATCGGAAAAAATGACTTCAATTTGCTCTGGAGCATAAAGACTGGACTGTGGAGCAATGGAAAAAGGTCATGTGGTCTGATAAAATCAGATTTACCCTATTCCAGAGCAATGGGCGTGTCAGGGTAAGAAGGGAAATGCATGAAGTGATTCACCCGTCATGCATAGTGCCTACTGTACAAGCCTCTGGAGGCAGTGTTATGATCTGGGGTTGCATCAGCTGGTCAGGTCTAGGCTCAGCCTCATTGTGCGGCAATAAAATGAAGTCAGCTGAGCACCTGAATGTACTGAATGACCAGGTTTTCCCATCAATGGACTTTTTCTTCCCTGACAGCACAGGCATATTCCAGGATGAAAATGCTAAGATTCATCAGGCTTAACTTGTGAAAGAGTCGTTCAGGGAGCATGAGGAATCATTTTCACACATGAATTGGCCACCACAGAGTCCTGACCTTAACCCCATTGAAAGTCTTTGGGATGTGCTGGAGAAGACTTTACAGAGTGGTTAGACTCTCCTGTCCTCAATGCAAGATCTCAGCCAAAAATTAATGCAACTCTGGATGGAAATAAATGTTGTGAAGTTGCATAAGGTTGTTGAAACAATGCCAGGACGAATGCGTGCCGTAATCAAAGCTAAATGCAGTGCAACAAAATTATTATTATTATTTTTTTTTTTTTTGGCCAGGCAGTGTATGATGGAAACCAAGTCAGAGTGTAGCCACCAGCCCAAAGTAAGCAAGCGTGGCGATGAGAATCTGGAGATTCATATCGATTAAGGACAGAAGACAGAGTTTTCTTTGGCTTTGTGTAAATCTTCAGTAACTGATTTATTCTGTCAGCAGGACCAAGTCAGTGTCAGTGCATCAGTATTCAGTACAGAAGCTTGTGTATAAACCTCCACACTGTCAGAAGGGAATTAGGGACTGACAGTAATTCTGAATGATAGACTGCAGTCAGAGCTGAGTCCCTTTTTCTTTATTTTAGCCGCTTTTTTTTTTATACTTAACACTTTCTTCTAGCAATCAGTTGGTCAATATGTCATTGACTTTACCTCATTGCTTCATTCCCAGGCCTATTTTCTCCTTCTCTTTTTTTCTTTTTAGCCACTCTTTTTATGTGCTGTGTGCATTCATTCCCATTTGATTTGTGATTATGGTGTTTTATCCCTCTCCGTTTCATTTTTTTTCTCTCACTCTCCACTGTTCATCGTATTTCATGGCCACATTAAATCCTTGAAACCTTTCAAGTCAGTGTGTAATGAAATGATGAAGAGAGGCTGAGCTCTGACTCCACTGTGGATAAATGGCTCAGATTAGAAGGATGAGAAGAAAAGAGAAAAAGTGAGGACAAAAGTATGCATACTGACAAAGATGATCGAACACAATTGTTTCCAACATAAACGTTTTCTAGGTAAAGCAAAATTATCTGCAACCCCACAATTAACAACAGTTAATATTTGGTGTCTACAGAAAACAACTAATTGACTTCAAGGTTGGAGAACACTTTTTTACACTTTTCGAGTAAAGCTAGAAAGCTTATGGGCTCTTTGGTTTGCCCCCCAGGAAGGCTTAATGGTTCCATGTAGAACCCTACAGCTACTTGGATTGTGAGTACCCTCTGAAACGTTAAAGGAAACATCCACCCTGAAGGATTTGCATTGCAATCTTTATCATTAACATGTGAGCTTCAGTGAAGTCCAAGATTTATTTTATGATGAAATTCTGAGTTGACTTTCTGAAACTTTTTTTTCTTTTCACTTTGGTTAATGGTTAGTGGTGCCAGTGGCATTTAGCTCTTGCTCCATCTTTACTTACAGAGAGTGATGCCGCAGCACTTCAGTCCTTTAGTCTGTCCAGCTCTTTGACCTCCTCATCTGTATTCTCTGCTCAAACAGATCAGCTTTCAAAGCTTCAAGCTTCAGTCTCTTAGATCGCTAACTAGTCGAGCCAACTAACTAGTCTCTACCATAACTCGGTGCAACTGTGTCATTTAGCTAGCTGCATTGCATTCTGGAACTCTGAGTCCAGTGTTTGCTGTCTCCACTACTTCTGTGTTAGATTTCTCTTCAATATGACATTGAACATCACTGGAAAAAGGTGCATGATGGGGTAAAAAGCGCTTGATCTTCTGTTTTTAGGAGAAAACAGCAAAATCTGACTGTTGTCCCTTATTAAACACCATTGTAACTGTGCTAGCGATGTTCCAAAGTGGCATCAAAGAAGTAAAGAAAATACAGCACCAACCAACAAATTAGCACCACAATTGAGAAGCACATCACGAATATTGCAATATAAACATAGTGAATGTGTTTTAGGCTGAAGTTTTGTTTTAAGTATCCAGGCAACCTTTAAGGAAACCTTTTTTTCTAAAATAATAATAAATAATAATAATAATAATAATAATAATTCTCAGGTTTGCACAAATGGACTGCCTTCTGATTTTTGCTATAGAAGAGTTGTTTCACAAATCTTTTTGTGAAGTTGTGTGTAAATGTTAGTGTAAGCCAAACCGAACAAAAATTTTCACCCGGATTTATAAGTTTCGAAAATGCTGATGTACTTTGTTCTCGCGTACTTATGTTGATCACCAGTAAAGTGCAAAGCGCGTTCCCGACACAGCAACATTTAGTGACGCCGACAAAACTCCATAAAAGTTAAAGTGCACAGATAGCTGGGAGCACAAAATAATGGAAAATGCAATAATAATATAATATTAATAATAAAAAGTGAGCACTAAATCTTCCATCAGCGGAGGCATTTGTTTACAGCTTACGGCTATGCGCAGTCAGACCGACCCATCCTCCATTTATATGGCGCCATTTCTTTTGTCACAATTGAATGATTAGTTTTATTTGTCTTGTCATTGGTTTCTGTTGGCTCGCTTTCTATAATTTACATATACTTATATTATTGGCATTAATTAAACATGTCTAGTTTTCACAAAATTTAATGGATGGTATTCTTGGTCCCTGACCTAGTGAACAAGCATGAGGACGTGTTTTTGATAAAGACTACAAAGCACTTCTGTAAGTCGCTCTGGATAAGGGCATCTGCTAAATGCTGTAAACATAATAAAAATAAGCAATTTAAGCAATTTTGTCAGTATATTCCATGTATAAAAGTATCTATGCAAATGATCTGATTTGATTAGCTAGTGCGTAAATTTATACACACGAGTAGGATACGAACATTTTTCTGAATGTACAGAATTTTCATGAAATTGTTATGTAAACGCTCATATGAACAATTTAAGTTTGCTATAAGCATTTCAGATTTATCATTTAAGGAAAAATCCACCTGAAACACATTAAATATGTTTATACTGAAATATGCGTGATGTGTTTAGTGATTCTTGTGGTACTTTGTTGGTTGATGCTGTATTTTTGTTATTCCCGGGAGAAGTTAGTGGTTGTCTGGTGCGCTGGTCACAGGAGAATATTGCTGGTGCAGTTACAATGGCATTTAATAGGAGGAAAAATTCAACCACCTCAAGCATAAGGGATAACAGGCAGGTTTTGCCATGAGCTTCTAAAAACAAATACACAAGCTTTTTGTCTCACTCATCATTTTCCACTGACGTTCAACATCATAATAATGAGAAATCCAACATAGAAATAGTGGAGACAAGAGTTGGCACTGTTATCAGTAGGTAGGTTAGCTTAGGTTAGGTTAGGTTAGGTTCAACTTTATTGTCATTGTCAGAGTACGAGTACAGAGACAACGAAATGCAGTTAGCATCCAACCAGTAGTGCAAATAGCAAATAAGTTAAAAAGAGGTAACAAGGTCATGGTGCAATAAGTTTACAGTGTACGGGGTACAGTGGTAAACAGTATGATGCATACCATTAATGCAAATGGCAATTAAGTTAAATGGAATAAATAAGAATTATGGTGGAGTAAGTTGAGATAAACAGTATACAGGTGGTGGTAAGCAGCATGATGCATGCAATATGATGCAGTGGATTCATAGAGTAGGTAAAAATGTAGATGTGCAAATGGCAATAATGTGCAAATAACAGTCTGATATAAGTAATAGTAATAATAATAATGACAGATAGTGCAGTGAAGTGCAAGTGCTTGCGTATAATTGCAGATAACAGTAGTGTCTAAAGCTAATGTTTAGTGTCTAAAGCTAATGTTTAGTGTCTAAAGCTAATGTTTAGTTATTAGGTGGAGCCTGGCAGTTAACGCTTGGAAGCTGAGTTCAGCATTACAGCTGAAAGGAAAAAGCTGTTCATTAGTCTTTTTGTGCGACAGCGCAGACTTCTGTAGCGTTTTCCTGATGGGAGACACACAAATAGTCCATGGTGGGGATGGGAGGTGTCCTTATAATACCTCTCGCTCTCTGCAAGCAATGCTTTTGATAAATGTCTGAAATGTTGGGCAGCTGTGTTCCAGTGATGTGTTGGACAGTTTTCACTACCCGCTGTAGTGCCTTCTGGTCAGACACTGTGCAGTCCTTGTACCATACTGTGATGCAGTTTGTAAGGATGCTCTCAATGGTACAGCGATAAAGGTTCGCCATGATCTGAGTAGCAAGGTGAGCTTCTCAACAAATACAGGCACTGTTGTGCCTTTTTGAGAAGAGAGGAGGTGTTGAGGTTCCAGGAAAGATCAGCGGAGACGGAAACCTAAAGCTAGAGACCCGCTCTACCTCAGTCCCATTGACAAGGATAGGGGTGTGTTTGTGGATCCTCAAGGACTTCCGGTAGTTCTTTGGTTTTCGCAATCAGTTCTTTGGTTTTCTGGGTGTTAAGGTCGAGGATGTTATTGGCACACCATGTTACCAGATGCTGAACCACTTCCCTGTAGGCTGTCTCGTCCTCATCTCTGATCAGACCAACCAATGTAGTGTCATCTGCGGACTTGGTTATGGAGTTGGAGCTGTGCACAGGTATGCAGTCAGAGGTGAAGAGGGAGTAGAGGAGCCTTGCGGTACGCCGCTGTTTAGGATGATGGTGGAGGAGGAGTTGTTGCCAACTCTAACAGACTGGGGTCTGTTGGTCAAAAAGTCCAGAGTCCAGTTGCAGTGAGTGGGTCTGATACCAAGACTGGAGAGTTTGGGGATCAGCTTAGATGTTGAGCTAGTCAACTGGCATTGTGGGTAGTGTAAGAAACCATTAACCAAAGTGAAAGACCAGCAAGTTGCTAAAAAGAAGTTTAAACTAAAAAGCTCACCTCAGAATTTCATCATTAAATAAATCTTAGATGCCATTTTAGGGAGGCATCAATACCATTTTTAGTAGCGCAAGTACGTGTGTGTGTGTACGGTTCATAGCACAATTCACAATTTTCCTTTAAGGAATCACAGTAAGCTTAGGCTGATTTCTCTAAAAATCCATCAGTTAGGTTTGACCCCATAAACCACAGGTCCATAATGAACGAACTATATTGTTGTGAGCCTTCCCTTGCTTGCTACTTTAGTCTACAGCTAAACAGGTCAGGAACAGACTAACAAAGTGGCAATTCAACCCCCTACATATTTCCCCTATTAGAGCATATCCTCACATCTACTTTTACCCTCGACTAGTCAATCTGGATATAGCAGGGTTTCGCGAATGACAGCTTTCCCCGTTTCCTGCGCTGGGAGGTGTGCTGTATTTGTGGAGGTGTGAAATGAACAGGCTTTTGTTGCGTCCCATTGCACCTGAGTACACTGTCACGGGTACCATGTGTTGATAGTAGCTCTTAGGAAGTGAAAGCATTATTCGCTCTAGGTGTGGACATCATAGTTCTTCAGAGCAGCTGTATAATATACATTCATTCAGTGCAGTAAATTACAGACTTAGAAAATATTGGATTACAGTCGTTATACCAAACTTTGGCATTGATACACAGACCATATTAAATACAATGATACTGGCACTGAAATAATACCATGGCAAGAGAAAATATTGTTGTTTTTAAATAAGTAATGTGTGCCCAAGAGTGCAAAGAAATTTTGTTGAAGTAAACTTTTAAACTTTTAAACAGTAATGCACAGCTTAGCTTATATGAAGATAAAGAGCATGAATGGATTTATCATTTTAGGTTTTACACTCGATTAGTTAAAAATAACAAGATTGCATTGTATCCTTAAAATAAGCTTAACAGTGTATCATTAAACACTTCATTGTATCATTAAATTTAATCTTTTTTTATATTATTAAAGTTAACTTTTACATCATTAACAAATTAACTTTACATTACATCATTAAAGTAAAACTTTACTTCATTAAAGTTAACATTTTTTATATCGTTAAAGATAAACTTTACATTATATCATTAAAGATAAACATTAACCTTTACATCACATCATTAAAGATAAAACGTTAACCTTTACATCTTTATATCATTAAAGTTATATTTTATGTTACATCAACTTCAACTTTGTTATATCATTAAAGATAAACCTTACATTACATTTACATTGTATCATAGAACTGTTGCCCTTTTTTTTTTTTTTTTTTTTAAAGGTTTTTAATAACATTTAATAACACCAAAACCACCAGTCAGTTTGGGGGGAAAAAAAAAAACGCAACAATGGTTTTGGTTGCTTAAAGCTTTTAAATGGATAGTTGGATATGAATGTTTCACTTCCCATCACATGAGACAGCTTCTCTGAGATACTGACTCCGAAACAGATGAGTTGAAGAATAAAGTCAATTATGGTTAAGTTAATGTAAGATAAAACATGGACTGCTGCATGGATGAGTGTGATGTATGGATTGTGCTGTGTCTCTTTCCCCAGGTGCTGGCGCTGTTTGAAGAAGGCGAGGAGTCCACTACGGCTTTTGTGGAGCCTATAGTCATCCTGCTGATCCTGGTTGCCAATGCAGTCATTGGAGTTTGGCAGGTGTGTGTGTGTGTGTTTGAGAATGAATAATCGAGAGTGTTTGTTTGTGATGAACTCCAGCACAAAAGAAACTGACCTAATGAATAAGGTCTGTCTTCCTCTTCTGTAAGTCTAAATGTCAGTGTACAATGAAATTACGCATCATTATGCAGCACAGAGACACTTTTCATTTCACAAAGCGCAAATTTGCTTACGGAGGTAGGTACGGATCTGCAGGCTGTTGCATCAGCAGAATATAGTTTTTATCCTAGGTCAGGGTGTAAAGTCGATTCTAAACCGTACACAGAGACTAGTTAGTTTGAAACTAATGCAGTATAGAATTTCGGTTGCACCACAGACACTTAAAGGTACATCGTAACTAGTAGTGATTGAGAATCAAGAGTGACGTATTTCACCATCACCAGCCAGTCAGAAACACGATCCGTCATAAACAGGAAATATTACATCCTTGACTGAGATGTGTCGAGATGCAGGGAGGCGGATAGTGTTTGTCTTTTTTATTGTAATATGTTTACTGTAGGTTAGATATATTTTACACATAGATAAATGAACTGTCTGCTTTGCAGTAAAGTGGTTACTCAGTTTATCCATCGCTTGTATTTGTATTTTTATTTTATTATATAAGCACATTTTTTTATTCACAAACTTAATCTGCATCTGAACACGCTGAATGACAGTATAATTAATTTTACATTAACACTAATCTAAAAAAAAAAAAAAAAAAAAAAATATTCTTTTGTGCTGTATACTATTTTGCTACGTTGTGCTGGTGGAATAGGTCGCTGGGGTTGGCGCATTGTTTTTACTACTCATGGTCAAGAGACAGTGTGTGTCCTCCAAAAGTTCTACAGTATAGATTCTTCCATGTTATGCTGTTGCCTGTGTACAGTATTTACAATGCAGCCGATGAGTAATGCTGTGAGAGGTGTTGAGCTAAATGTAAATGTTACGTAAGAACTGCAAGATGTGTTGATAGTGTAGATCAGCGTGAAGAGGCTGGGCTAAATGTGTGTGTGTGTGTGTGTGTGTGTGTGTGTGTGTGTGTGTGTGTGGTATGCTGTTGCAGGAGCGTAATGCGGAGAATGCCATTGAAGCTCTGAAAGAGTACGAGCCAGAGATGGGCAAAGTGTACCGCATGAACCGCAAGGCTGTGCAGAGAATCAAGGCTCGGGATATTGTGCCAGGAGACATTGTGGAGGTGGCAAGTAAGCATTGATTTAGAGTCGGGTTCTCAAGAACGCCTTTAACTGTAAAATAGAAAATCATGGATTTCAATACAGATTTATTTTAATAAATCAATACAGATTTATTTTACGAACAAGCAAATATAAAAAAATTTGGTACATTATATAAATGTTTTTTTCTACCCATAGAACTCATTTTTATTACAATTGTCATTAGATTTTAATTAACATTATTTACTGGCATAATAATTTGATAATGGTGGGTTGTGCTTTCCACGACTGTAACAAAATGAGAAAATCACAAATCCTCTGACTATACTTCACGGACCCCTGGGGGTCCCCAGACCCCACTTTAATAACTGTGGTATTAGAGGACTGAGATGAGAGAGCTTTTTTTGGCCTTGGAATTCTATGGGTTTGTGGAGTCCTTATGCAGGTGAGCCCTAAATGGAGTTTGATTTGATGGAGGTGCATCTGACAGGTTTGACCTTGTGGGAACATATGGCTAGTTCCCACGAGGAAAACTGCTTTTGATACAAAAGCTACAGCTTTTCTTTAAAAAAAAAAAAAAGAAAAAAAAAGAAAAAGGAGTCAAAGGGTTTTCTTTTGAATAAATTAACTAACCAACTCTAACCTCAGTAAGGTAAGATTTAGGTGTAGCATAGCAATAATTAGGTATGTTGATTATTATGTCAGTGAAAAGTCCTCACAAGGATAGTAAGACGTGTGTGTGTGTGTGTGTGTGTGTGTGTGTGTGTCCAGCCTGCACCCTCCTGTTTTCCCATATGGTCACTTCCTAATAACCACCACAGTGGCACCACCTGGATGCCACAAGCTGTTTGCCACCCAGGCTCCAGAAAAGCCCCTATTGACACACATGCACGCACACATGCACACACACACACACGTGCACGCGCACACGCCTCATGATTCAAAACATAGAAAGACTCTTATCTAAAAATACACCTGTTGTCACATGTCAACCTTGTATGCACACATAACACACGCTCACACGTGCATACAAATCCTGTATATTGGTTCTTGTCATTAAAATAATTAGTGTCGGTTCCTATAATCCTGACTTGCTAATGATGTTCAGTTTGCGTGGGCGAGGAGAAGAGGAAGAGAACAGGGGAGACAGAATGAATCCAACATCGGGAGGGGGGAGAGAGAGAGATATCCTGCAGGGTTTCTGGCTCTCATTCATAGCAACAACAGTCGCCTGCTGAATGGAGCTGGAAAAAAAAAAATGGGGAGAGAAAATAGTGTGCTTTTCAGTGAATACACACCATGTACAGGATGGTTAAATTACACAATGGGACACTTGGGTGTCTCATCCAGCACACAAAAGGCATCAGTTAAGCGGGGAACATTTCCTTCAGATTTTGCAGAGGAGTTGCAGTAGGTTTGTGTGATTCTGCTCTTACCTTACTCTTCAATACTCACTCCTACGTGTCAACACTATTTAACGTTTAGAGACTGTTGAGCTCAATTTGTGTCCATTTTCTCACCACCTTCTCAGTTCAGTAACATATTATAGGCATATTATTAGAGTCAAGAGAACTTAAAGCCCCTGGCAACATGGTTTAAAAAAAACACATACACCTGTACACCTGCTCATTTATGCAGTTATCCAATCAGCCAATCATGTGGCAGCAGCACAGTGCATAAAATCATGCAGATACAGGTCAAGAGCTTCAGATCACATCAAATATCAGAATGGGGAAAAATGTGATCTCTGTGACTTTAACTGTGGCATGGTTGTTGGTGCCAACAACCTTCTTCTGAGCTTTGTTAATGTTTTGGAATTAATCGAATTACATTATGGTGGGTTCAAAATGTAAATTTAGTAATGTAAATGTACCATTTAATCTGAAAAAATTGTGACCCCATGGCAAATTTCTTGCATTTTCTAACATAATGAGAGTCAGCGACACTGTAAATAATGCTTGCACTGCCACAATATTCAGTGTTATCTCTTCTCCAAACCTATCTGCTCTTCTTTTGATTGAGAATAGGAGATAAAATGAGAGTGCCAAGGCTGAGGTGGGTGGAATGAATGAGTGTGTAGGGGAAAATAAAAGGCGGAGAGAGGGTGAGTTAGGATACTAATGCGACATCTGAGTCAGACTGATGGGGATTCAGAGAGGTAAGCTGAGAGGGAGGGAGAGATTGCAGGCCGGGAAGTAGAGAGACACAAGAAACACAGCTAATGGCGAAGAGAGAAGGAATGATGGTATAAGTGGGGAGGGAGAGAAAGTTAAAATGGATTATGTTACCTGTCCTGGTGGGGTGGGAACAAGCCATTCTTTGTCCTCAGGTCCCTGCTGAGACAAGTCTGCATTCCGTAGGCTGTGCTCACTCTCTCTCACACACACACACACACACACACACACACACACACACACCTCATCATTGATACCCCAAAGATTCGCTACACTGTCCTCAAGGGTTCTGCAACTTGCTCGAACCATTTTACATCACTTTTGACCCAAATGTTTGTGGGACAAATCCATATGCTTGCTTTGTGTCTAGTCTCGTGTTCTGCATCATATACTGCAGTCTGGTATTGGTATGTCCAAGCAAATGGACTTGCCATGTGTGCCTGTGTCTTCAATAATCATGAAGATCTTTGGACACAAGGGTCCTGAAGAACATCTCATAACTTCAGATGAGCTTTTTCTTAGTCTAGGGGCCAGTGAGTGGTTAAAGCTCTGGGCGACAGATCAGAAGGTCGTAAGTTCACCGCCAAGCTTCCATTATAGGGCCCTTGAGCAAGGCACCTAACCCTCTCTGCTCCAACTGACAATAAAGGCTACCTTCTTCTTTCTACTGCTATGACTCATGTAGACTACTGGAGAGAGCTGACACACACAAAGTAAATATTGTGATCAAACCTACAAAGACAATTGATGTATTTGCCTTGCAACTTTACTTTTTGCTGAGGAAATGCCTTCAGTGTGCTCTATGCTTTCACATTAACCCTGTTGTCATTTGTTGTTTGAATCCCAGCAATGCCACAGCGGGGATAACATCCTCTCTCTCTCCCTGTCAGTCAGAGTGACACTAATTGTGGGCATCTGTGAGCTCATCTATGAGGAAGAGAGCAGACATGGCTTTACTCTGAGTGTGTTCAGCTACCCTTTGACGCAGCATGAGCAGCAGTATGAAAGGTTATTGTGGCTAGCTTCACAAATTAACCTTCACCCTCCTGTGTTGGTATCTTTCATGTGAGAGGGTAGAGCTGGTAAGGGGGTGGGTGACCAAATTTGGAAAAAATGGTGGAAAAAATGACTGAAGGATCTTTAACATGGACTGAAGGATCTGGCAGTCACTGCAGTCAAAATGTTCTTGCAAAAAAAAAAAAATGCATAGCCACAATATGGTGACTGACAAGAGTGTAGCGCCAAATAGGGCTAGGCAATACGATATGAGGTCTATATCATGATAGAATAACATCATGATACACTTTTCTAAGTATTCGCATTATTGTCATGTGTGATAACCAAAAAAAACAAACAAACATTTTTTATACCAGTTGTTTCATTTTCACTGCATTTCTTCATGAAATACATTAATTTTTATAAACACAGGGAAAAAGTCTTTGAATCTATAGCAGCCCTTGTTCCTTGTTCTTAGCAAAACTCTCACCAACCCCTTGCACCACCAGCCCTACAGCATTTTGGTGCTACATCGCTTCACACCAATTCAGGGCCATCAAGTGTAAATCAGGTCAATTAACACGCAGCAAAACCAAGCAAGTGTGAGTCTCTCACATCCATATATCAAACAAAATGAAAACAAAGTTGCCTAGGAAATCATTCATCTGTGATTTATATGGCGCTTTTAATTGGATATTAAGAACATTAGTTATTGTGCTGCCATCAGAATGGATTGTGGACCTCTTGATTATTCGCAGTAGTTTTTTGTAATTTTTTACATTTTACATCAGTTTACATGACTTTTCACAAATGGAAATTCTCACTGTGTGATAAGTCAAGTTAAAGATCCTTTCAGTAGTCATTTTCATTCACATTTCTATTCACAACGTTTTTGACGATATTGGATAACAGTGTATATCATCCACCCCAATATACACACACACACACAGTGTACATAAATTCATGCACACCACCAGACAGATATGTATGTATTAGTTACAGATTGAATGATGTGAGTGTTTGGGCATGTTTTTATATCTTGGTGGGGACCAAATGAATATTTTTGAAAATGAAAAAATATTTTTGAGTATTTTCAGTAGGAAAATGTTTTAACCTTGTGGGGACAAGCCAAATAGGTTTTTAACAATAACTGCATTTAAACTGCATTTAAGATTTTTAAATCATTAATTAGCTGCTTTAATATTTATTTCAATGGAAGGTCCTCACACAAATAGTAAATTATTATGGGAGCTGGCAGAGATGAAGGTGTTGTCGGCGCCGTCAGATTAAATGCTTCTGTCTCTTTATCAAACCCTTACACAATCTTGTTGCTAAGCACCGATAAAAAAATATACAAATATACAGTCACTAACCCAGCACAAAAGCAAAAGTGAAGAATACCACATTTCGTATCCCAGGGAGTCCAAAAACAGAGAATTTGAATGAAAAATAGATGTGGAAAAGAAAAAAGGAGTTGTGGGAATTCCAAAAGGCGGCACATACAAATCGGTTACTAAAACAAGAAAGGGGAATCAGATGGCAAAACAAATGGCAACCTGGTGGAAAAAAAAATGAAGCCGCACATACACATGTATGTTTGTCTGATTTGTCTGCTGCCCAACTCCTGCATTCCTGCTCGGGATCATTTACAGGCATGTGCCACTTTCAACGGAACCTTTGGCACATGTGGGTCTCAGTCTAAGCAGGGGGTACTGGAAACCGCCATGGCTATTTTTGAAAAGCACAAGTTAGCAAACGTAAATCAATTCACACCTTACTTTCCAGCCGGCCCTTGCGTTGGGGTAACAGTGGAAGTCCAGAGTGGAACTTTCCCCTGGCTCTTTCACACACGGAAAACTTGTCCATTACAGGCCCCAAGGAGCTGCTGGGGGATTTCTGTTTGTCCGACAGACATGGAAAGCTGGGAGAAGTGTTTTTTTTTTTTTTCTTTTTTTTTTTTTCATTTTCACTCTTTTGGAACAGTTATTTGGTCGTTTTATTACTGTTTCAATGTTTTGGTTACTCTCCATCAGGTTTGATGAATGTAGTCTTGCAAGTCATATCATACCAGATTCTCTGGACAACAGGGACCGTGCTTGTCTGACTGAACATCAGGTCCTTTTTGTCACTATATGTGGGCAAAAACAACCTACTTTTACACGGAGAGGCCATTTGACTAACA
Source organism: Pangasianodon hypophthalmus (assembly GCF_027358585.1). Classification (NCBI taxonomy): domain Eukaryota; kingdom Metazoa; phylum Chordata; class Actinopteri; order Siluriformes; family Pangasiidae; genus Pangasianodon; species Pangasianodon hypophthalmus. The sequence goes on along the minus strand of NC_069736.1, from coordinate 8,013,175 downwards.
CTGTAGATAACCATATTCCAGTTGCAATATCTTGCTCTAAGAAGCTTATTGTGTTACAGTATTCAAAAGGTTGTTTCCTCATAGAAAGTCAGGGTATACACAGAAGTTCAAATAGTTAGTCAGATTGCAACTTTTATGATTGTTAAGGTTGAGGTCAGCTGATCATACACTTCATGAATTGTGGGAGTAGCACCTAAGGCTAACACTAGGATGAATAAGACCAGACTGAATGAGGTCTTCTATAGCTTCATGCTTTATATATTTATATATATATATATATATATATATATATATATATATATATATATATATATATATGTGAGAGCTTGCGCAAAATAGTGCAATAAACATCTGTTCGGAGAATGGCCATACTGGTTTGAACTGACAGGAAGGCTACAGTAACTCAAATAACCGCTCTTTACAGCCGTGGTGAGCAGAAAAGCATCTCTTGAAGTGGACTTGAAGTTGTCCTACAATAGCAGAATACTACATTGGATTCCACTCCTGTTAGCCAAGAACAGGAATCTGAAGCTATATTGGGCACCAAATCTGGATGGTTGATAATGGGGGAAATATAGTCAGGTCCATAAATGTTTGGACAGTGACACAATTTTTGGAATTTTGCCTACCACCATGTTGTATTTGAAATGAAGCAGTCAAGATGTGATTGAAGTATAGACTTTCAGCTTTAATTCAAGAAAAAAATGCATTAATCATTTAGGAATTGCAGCATTTATTTTGTATTATTATTATTATTTTTTTTACAGAGTCCCTCCATTTTCACAGGATCAATAGTAATTGGACAATTGGCTAATAAGCAGTTTCATGGCTAGGTGTGGCCTGTTTCCTCATTATTTCGTGACAAATTAAGGAGATAAAAAGTCTGGAGTTGATTCCAAGCGTTGAATTTGCATTTGGTAGCTGTTCATGGGAACTCACTATGCGGTCCGAAGAGATGTTGATGCAAGTGAACGAGGCCATCATTAGGCTGCAAAAAACTAAACAGACTCGTCAGAGAGAGAACAAACTTTAGGATTGGCCAAATCAACAATTTGGTGCATTCTTAAAAAGAAGGAGAGGCGAGCTCAGCAACACCAGAAGGCCTGGAAGACCACAGAAGACCACAGAAGACAACTGATCGCAGAATTCTTTCTTTGGTGAAGAACATCTAACCAAGTCAAGAACACTCTGGAGGAGGTTGGCATATCATTGTCAAAGTCTACATTCAAGAGATGCCTTCATGAATGTGAATCCTTCAAAGTTTACCTCAAGATGCAAACCAGTGGTGACACTCAAGAACAGAAAGGCCAGATTAGACTTTGCTTTAAAAAAAAAAAAAAAAAAAAAAAAAGGCTGACCAGTTCTGATACAAGATGTACCAGAATTGTACCAGAATGATGGGAAGAGAAGAGTATGGAGAAGGAAAGGAAGGGCTCGTGATCCAAAGCATCATCTGTCAAACATGTGGAGGGAGTGTTAAGGCATGGGCATGTATGGCTCCCAAAGAAACTGGGTCAGTGATGTTTATTGATGATGTGACTGCTGATAGAAGTAGTAGGATGAATTCTGAAGTGCATGCTTTTCACTTATGGAAGACAAAACTGAAGGCAGAAAGACCCACAAACAAGAGGCAACTGAAAGTGGCTGCAGTAATGGCCTGACAAAGCATCTCAAGGGAGGAAACTCAGCATTTGGTGATGTCCATGGGTTCCAGACTTCAGGCAGTCATTGACTAAGTATCCAAGTATTAAAAATGATCGTAATATTTATGATTTGTTAGTTTGTCAAAGTACTTTTGAGCCTGTGAAAATGGAAGGAGTATATTAAAAAAATGGCTGTAACTCCTAAATGGTTAATGCAGTATTTTTTATTAAACATCTTGAATTATGGAATTCAAATCCATTGTGGCGGTGTACAGAGGCAAAAGTCCAAAAATTGTGTCCCTGTACAAATACTTATGGACCTGACTGTACATATATATATATATGTATGTGTATATATATATCTGAAGTCTGCACATGTCTCAACCTCTGCATTTGACATCCTGCCTTTGTGATGAACTTTTGCATGCACTAGCATAATGGCTGTGTTTACTTTGCTTGTTTTCTATTGTTCTTACCCAATGAAAAAGTCGTCTAACTGGAGCTGGTCACATTAGCATTTAAATGGGCTCTGAAGCCATTCGTGGTGGCTGACAGGTTGGTGGGAGGAAGGCCAGGGGCAGTCAAAAATGAAAATGTGGCGAGACAGCATAGAACACGAGCTGAAGAATACATTTACAGAGACTGGGATGACTGAGAGAATATGAGACATTATTTGAGGGATGGGCTAGACCTGGGTTCTCACCCCTTCTGCTCACTACACCCACCTAGACCAGCCTCCGACTGCATCCTGAGCATGCTGTAGCAGGGCTGAGGAGGGATGATGGACGCATGTGGGTGAGGACAGAGAAAGAGAGAGTAGGGTGAAAAGGTACCAGTTGAAGAGAATGGGTGGTTTGTGTAACAGTAGCATTACACAAGACTTTGACATGGAGCATTATGAGTAGGAGTGAGATGTATCGAGTGGGAGAGGAGGTCGAGTCAGGCATGTTGAGCTGTGTCTCAGCAAAGAGCTGGCATTCGAGTCAATTCTTTCATCCAAGCATTTTAATTTTCACTTTGCTATTACTTGAAGAGCAATCGAGTCTTCCATCCTCCACTGAGCACATGGAATACCACCCCATTAGGCACAGATCCCAAGTTTCCCTGTAATTCCAACTTTCTACTCTGCATCAATGATGCATGATTCCTCATTCCATCTCCTTTGCTTATTTGCACAGTTTTCCCAAAAATGGTGTGCAAAAAACCCCACGCAGGCCTGCGCCTGTGCATTTCTCAGTTCAGGTGTTAAAACGTCTGTAAGATTCAGTGCACTTTATTTGTAACGAAGCATCTGTAACATCATTAGGCCTGACCCGACGTCAGCGAAAGATCGGAAGGATCTTAATGAACACACATTTGACATGCCTAGTCACAAGGCTACGCATCATTAATATGTTTCCAAATATATTAGAGAAAATGCTTTCAGCAGTTTGACTGTCAAACGTATAAAGGAAGGTTATCACAAGGTTAATTTGCTTACGGATTCGGAGATATTTTCAGAATGAGGGATTAAATGTAGAAAACTTGTTACTGGAAGGGTGCTGAAGCAGGATGTGAGATAAGAGGGCTTATCTTGACAGATATAATTATACATAAAGAGAACCTAGCCCTAGTCAACACTCATACTAGGAGACACTTTGTAGATGTAGACCAGGGAGGTTGGTGGTAGTTTTTGAAGCTGATGTAAAACTTTCTGATTTTACTACCACTTGCAAGTGAAGTTCTGTTTGAAAGAGATATTGACCGTATTTGTTCCCAGACAGCAATGTTGATTACCTTTATCTCTTGTTTTTCTCGCTTGAAAATTGGAGCCACTTTTTCCTCTCTTGATGTAGCACTCAAGCAAATTATTGATCCTATAACGTGTCTGAGCTTATATCAGCTTGGAATCGAACACCCAGGGCCGTTTACATGTCAGTTACATGTCAAGTCAAGTCAAGTGGAGTTTACTGTCATTTCAGCCATATACAAGTACATAGTGAAACGAAACAACGTTTCTCCAGGACCAAGGTGCTACATAAGAAACACAGAACAACACAGAACTACAAGGGACTACATAAATTATACAATAAAGTGCACAAGTGCAAACATGTGCAGACAGCACAAGACAGTACAGTGACTACTGGGACAGACAATGAGCATAGGAAGTCCCAGTGCAGCGCCGACCAGTACACAGTTCTGTTTAAAGTCTGGAGTGTTGTTTTGTCTCCGGACTTGTGTGTTTTGCACCAGCCACTGCTTTGCTATGCTGTTACTGAGTCTGTTCTCAGAGAACGTTACCAGTGTTTATATCTAAAGATTGGTCGCAGAAAACACACTCTTTTATTGCTGGTGATTAATTGTCTCTATACCACAACACTTTGATTTCTTGAAGTCAGAAGGTGTTTTTATTACAGCAGCTCTGACAATAGTTCCGGCCATAATCCAAATAACAGGTTTATATTAATGTGCTCGTTTTAATACGTTAACGTTTCTATGGTAACAACTCATCTACAGACATGTATAGCAGACATAATCTAAGCCTCATAATAAACAGATTAAAAACCATGTTGTTATTTAACTAAGAAAAATGTATAATTGGTGACGGTTTCTGTAAGGAGATTTTTATTTAGCATTGAAGGAGTCTCCAGTGTCAGCACTTTTTATCAGTCAATAGGATTTCTGCTGAAGGGGAGTCTTCAGGACAGGGGATTTTGCACCGGTTTCTTGATAACATTACGGGCTGTTTTTTCTTATCTCATTAACTCAAAAAGGGAGGGAAAAGAGAAGCTGTTGAGAGAACAATCAGTAGGTGCAATAGTTGATTTTTTTTTCTTCCCCAAATTCCTTACTTATACAAATAACCTGGATGATACGTAGAACATATTTTAAAAAAGCGATGGATTAAGCCTTGGACTTAGCAGAAGTCTAATAAGTTGCTGAGAAAATCTGCTTGGGAAAACTGACTTCCTATCTGGAATGCTTGTTTGTGTTTGGATGGTCCTCCTGTCAGTCATTTTATTGACACTTTACTCTATGGGCCACTGTAGATCCTGGGGGTAGAGATGGGCAGGAATCATTCAAATGTCGAACCCACCTACCTTGGAAAAAAATTAATCTTACCTAATGCATCTTTAACCGTAACTATAAACGGTTAAAAGTACAACGTCTTGTTAATTAATAAATTAAAAACTGTAAACATTGGCAAATTGTTGTGGAATATGAGGAATAAAACATTTTGGGATGTGCTGTTCTAGGAAGATAAGGTTGGTAACTTTGGTATCTTGCATCACACCGAATAATTGTTGATTATTTTCCTATAGCAGCATTTGTTGTTTATTTATCTTTACTAATTTCATATGGACCATTAAACAGCTCTGACATTTTTTTTCTGAACAGCATAGTTAATCCTAAGAAGGCCCTTCCCTCTGACATATGTATATATTTATTATTTTTCCAGTTGGAGACAAGGTGCCTGCTGATATCCGTATCGTCTCTATAAAATCTACTACTCTCCGAGTGGACCAGTCCATCCTCACAGGTACTGTGCTAGGAAAACAAAAATAATGCTGCCTCTTATATGTGAACTGGGTTGCATTTTTTGTTGTTTGGTTTGTTCTAAAACTACAGAGAACATACACCTATGTTCAGTGCTTATGTGTGTATGTGTGTGTCTGTATGTGTTTTTAACAGGCGAGTCGGTATCTGTTATCAAACACACTGACCCAGTGCCTGATCCACGAGCAGTTAATCAAGATAAGAAGAACATGTTGTTTTCCGTAAGCACTTCCTTCCTGTTGCATGTGCACATTCATGCATGTGTGTTTGTGTGTGTCTGTGTTTGTATGTTTGTTTGTGCGTGTGCAAAAATCATGCAAATGCTCCAGATTTTTAAGCATGCAGCATTATTTTCTTGACCTATTTACTGATTTTCCTATGGTTGCTATTTATTAATTCTTTGAATTAATAAAAAAAAAAGTCATGTTTGTTCTGCATGCAGTTTTCACTTTTAAGTGAGATTTAAGTTCTGAACTTTTTTTTCATGAAACTCTCATGTCTTGCATAATACAACTGTATTTCATAATAGTCTCTCTCTTTCCATCTTTCCCCTCCTTTTTTCCATCTCCTTTCTGTTTGCAAAAAAAAGCATTAGGATGTCATATAAATACAGGACTTAAGTGTTCCTTCTTGCTCCCGCTATGCAGGTCCTGTCACAGGCTTGACCCGGGAACACATTTTTCCATTCTCAGTTCACATACATTCTATTTGGATTATTTATAGTCGAGGGCACACCTTTGAAGCGCTTTAATCACTTGAAGCCACGGAATCACTTGAGTACGCCTCTGTTTAGTTTAGCAAATTGCACTTGCGGTATATGCTTTTTAGAGTAGGCTTTTATGCATTTTCCAACACATCATCCCTTTAATAAATGTGGTCCACTGGGGAAAAAATGTCTAACGACATTACGGCCAATGAAGTTTCCAAGCTGCTTGAAGAGAAATAAGTGTACGAAAGGTTTGAAATGGCTGCCATTTCTCTACCAGCCTATAAAGACAGCGGGGAGAGAGTGTATATGTGGTTGAAAAAGCTATTTTTATGTTTTTGAGCTGTATGAGTGTGTGTGGGTCTGTAGAATGGAAAAAAGAGTCTGTTCTGATTCAGTCTTTTATGCTGTAAGCGTATTTCCGTACATCTGTGTGCGTTCTCGTTTAGGGCACCAACATCGCTGCAGGCCGAGCCATCGGCGTAGTGGTCTGCACCGGCGTCTCCACCGAGATCGGCAAGATCCGTAACCAGATGGCGAGCACGGAGCAAGAGAAAACTCCGCTGCAGCAGAAGCTGGACGAGTTTGGCCAGCAGCTCTCCAAAGTCATCTCGCTCATCTGCGTCGCAGTTTGGCTCATCAACATCGGCCACTTCAGCGACCCCGTGCATGGCGGCTCCTGGTTCCGTGGCGCCATCTACTACTTCAAGATCGCCGTGGCCCTGGCTGTGGCTGCCATCCCCGAGGGTCTTCCCGCCGTCATCACCACCTGTCTGGCTCTGGGCACACGCCGCATGGCCAAGAAGAACGCCATCGTGCGCTCACTGCCCTCTGTGGAGACACTGGGCTGCACCTCGGTCATCTGCTCTGACAAGACAGGAACTCTTACGACCAATCAGATGTCTGTGTGTAGGGTGAGTTAAGACTTCTTGTTAAAGATAAAGGTAGGACTAGCACAGATTCAATAGTCTGCTTCTCTGAAGTAAAGAATGAAGGAAGTGTTCAGCTGAGGAAACAATGTAGCTCAAACTACGATAACATGAATGGGACAAAAACAAAACTAATTTGCATGAATAGGAGCCTGTGTATGCCTGGTGCAATTTTTTTTTTCTCTAAGCAGACAGAATACACTTCCGAGCAACATATTATTCTGAAAACACAATATTACAGGTCTTGATCTGTGAAAATAATTTTGTAGTTGGTCGTTTTATACCTGATTCTTTCTTACTGTCCTTGCCTAATTTCACCTTCATATAGTCCACGCTGGCCAAGCTGCTGTATTTGTTTGTATTTGTTTGACATTCCACCTCTAAGACCTCTCCCCCTGCTCTCAGTTGTGTTTCTATCAGCACTCTTGTTATTTTTGGAGCACTGACAGGTTGCTTTCACAGGCCTGGCAACTCCCAACCTAGCTGCATGAGCTTTGACGCATTGCCAGTGTCGGTGAGACGCTGTGTGTACACCTGGATGATGCAACACTAACAGTGTTCAGGGTCGACACTGTCTGTGGTCTGTATTTATAAAGGAAAATCAACTTGCCGGCAAAAAGAAACAAGAAAAGATATACAAGAAAAACCCTAAAGGACAGGTCCGGGGGTGCGACAATTAATCAACAAACTCAATCCAGTAATAAAAATAATTAGCAACAAATTTCATTATAGATTAGTTGTGCTACGAAGTTGTTGTTTTTAATCTGTGTTGTGCGTCCAGTCATCAAGTTGCCATCCTGCTTCTGGTTCACATCAGAGAGTCGATTCCCTGATTCCAGGCGTTGAAAACTAAGTCAGTCCCAAACATTGGAGTCGATTAATATTAGTTTATTAAAATCCTGGAAAGAAATATTTTTTAAATAATTTTTTTGGTACTTAGTTTTTAACTAATTTATTTATTTATGAAAAAAAAAAATCAATATGCTAATCAAGTATCAATATAATTGTTAGTTGCCGTCCTGAAAGGGTTAAAAAAAAAAAAAACAAACAAGAGAGGTGTAAAACCATTATAAAGATTATAAAAACTTTATAATCTTGAGCATGACTTGGAGTGTTCGGTGTTTTGCAGTATTCTTTTTATTAAACACTGGAACCTTACTTTTGTCACACCCACTTACGCACGATGTTTTTAATTCTCATTATAAACCCTTTAAAAGGTTAACATCAGTAAACACATGAGCAGTGATGTGCTGTAGACTGGGATGTTTAAAAAGTACTCTTCAAGAGAAATTATTTTTCTCACATCTGTGATACATTGAGCTTATAATATCAGATTATTTTAGTGTAAACAGCCCACTTTGAGCCCTCTAATACTTGGGTGATTAAGCACGTGCAGAGCATTACTCTCTCTGTGTCTCTCACTTTTCTTCATACAGCCGGGTAGAGGAGAAACGATCGGTCTTTGGATCGAAGCTCAAAGAAAGATCGCATTATGTGCAATTTGCAAACAGAAAAACTCCCCACCTGACTCACAGCCAGTAACCTCAAATCAATAGTGCTTCCAGTCAAGCGAGCATGATTACACAAAGTATAGATTATGCATATTAGGGAAATGAAATGTAAAGTTTCTCATTGTTACTCTGCAACTTTGTTAACATGAACAGTTTTTAATTTAAAAAGTTATAATGCTACACCTCAGTAGTGAAAATGTGCTCAAATAAATAGCTATAGCTAGTAACTAATCAGATCATTGTCTGATCCAGAATGCATCTAATGGTATTGATTGACTTATTGCTCAAATCTTTTTTTTTTTATTTTTTATTTATTTATTTATTTTTTGGCAGTCCTCAGATTGTGTTCTTGTAAACACACTCAGTGAACCAAAGCACACTTCCAGTTTGTGCCAGCCACTCGTGATCCTTCATAAGCACACTTTTTCTTTCTTGGTTTTTATCTGAAAGGCAGAATTGAGAAAAAGTTCTGAGAATGAAGGCCTTGTTTTCTTTCCTTCGCCCCTCCTTTTCCATCATTTATCAGGCCCCCACACACACCCTTGTGTCACTCCCAACTTATGTGACCTTTATGATTTCAATTGGAAAACTGCGATTGAATTTTTTTTTTTTTAGTCACTTTGTTCCTTGTCACTGTTTCCAGCTGGATGAATGCTCACTTTAGAGTAGCCTTTCCAGCTTGCTGCCTTTCTTTCTTTGCTATTTTGGAAAAAAAGGTAGGGGTGTGTGTGTGTGTGTGTGTGTGTGTGTGTGTGTGTGTGTGTGTGTGTGTGTGTGTGTGTGTGTGTGTGAGTGTGAGAGAGAGAGAGAGAGAGAGAGAGAGAGATACAGGTGTGTTCATGCATTGTACTTATTCATGCATGAGGGAAAGCCGTCTGCTTGCCGTAAATACCCTGAGGGGTGTGTGTGTGTAGGTGTGTGTAGGGGTGTGTTTGTGTGTGTGTATACTACAGGCCTTGCTGTCTGTTTATAAGCAGGGAGTTCCCAGTGTGCTAAAGTTTAATCTCCCGCGGTCCTGGGAACCTTCCGTCAAGTGTCCTGCCACACAGCTGTAAATATTTACTCACCTCAGCCTCACTGTGATACGGGGGACAACCTAGCTCTCAAACACTGAGCAACCTCGTGATCGCATTATTGCAGTGCACACACACACACACACACACACATTCACACTCATACATGCACACAAACATAGCCTTTCAGCACACATAGTACAAGCAACACAATTTGTTTGTGTGTTTCTTAAATAAACCATACAGAAAAACTGAGTTTATATGCACTGTATACAGTAACTGTATACCTACAGTGTACTACAGTTCAGTGCAAAAGTTTGCATACCCTCATTACAAAATTGATACTACCTTTACAAAAGTGTGTAAAGGTGAATGAACAAGGTTTAAACATAGGAACTGTCTCAACATCACAACAGCCTATGTGCATATTTCAGATAAATAACTTCAATGAACATTAATAACCTGTCTACAGCACTTGGAAAACATCTGACTACATGTTTGTTCCAGTCCACTATAACTCACTGTACCTTGCAATATAATTAAACTAAATCAAATCCGATTATTTTTAAATGAAAAATCCTTTTCCATGAGTCAGTCATTATGGGTTATGAAAAATGTATATTTTAGTCTCTTTCACTCAATCCTGTGACCTGAACACAGTCACCCCTATGAAATATTTGGAATATTCCACAGATCATCTGCTCAGTAGAAAGTTGCATCATCCCAATTACCTGAAAATCAAAGGAAGAAGAAAATTTCTTTCTGCCCTTCTGTTTTCTTTATTTTTAGTGATATTGTGATATTGACTGATGAAGTCACTTTGAATGTACAACCCTGTGACCCAGATTATAGTTGAAAGGAAACTACTAATTAAAAAAATTATCATTTTATGTTATTTGTTAGAAAATCCTTAATGCTCGTTAACCACATGTTGTATAATCACGGTTTCAATGCTAAAACCTTGACTCTGGTACTTTCAAGCCACGTTGTATCCTTATCAGCAAAGACACCTTGTAAAAAAATGAAATTGTTGCCTGAGAAAATTTTGAATGGTTAAAAGCTTGTTTCCTTTGATTCAGTGATGAAAAATGATAAAAGCACTGATTAAAACTGTTAAGTTTTACATGGGCTAAATTCATGGGCTAAAATAAACCCCATTCGTGGAATCACTCTTATAGCAAAAAGATATTTAGGTTTTGGATTTCAGAAATGTTCAGCTTTACAAGTAACAAAAATGGTCAATAGTCATCTTATGTAGATAAATTGTATACTAGATGTACAATTATTATTATTTTTTTTTTCAACCCAGTAACCAACCATGTGGGATGCAAATTTTTGCACTCTACTGTATGCTTGGTGTACATGATCAAATGGTAACTTGGTAGTTTTGTTTTGTTTTGTTTTTCAATAGTTATCTAATGAGGAAATTAAAAAGGTGCTTTTTTTGTTTTTACTTGCATGAGACAGATCCTCTGTGCAGTGTCATAACTGCTGTATCATTTGTATTGTGATTGCGGAATTATTCACACTAATAGTTTCCAGGAAGCTGGTGGTGTTATTGCTGGTGAGAATTGTGCTTTCCTTATCTTACCTCTTCTCCTGTACTGCTCTCACCTCTTCCTCTGTCTCGCTCACTGTAGTGTCATCCACTTGTGTGTTATCATGCAAGGTAAATGAGTTATTACATAAAGTCAGTGATTTATGCTGTTGAATTCTCATATCCGATTGGTCAGAAGGTATTGATTAATTTTCTAGAACAGCAGCTCTGACAGTAGTGCCGGCTGTAAATTAAGTCACAGGTTTATATTAATGCACTCGTTCTAATACGTTAGAGTAACACCTCATTCGCAGGGACCAGTATGGAGAACGATTTACATAATCTAAGGCTATAATAAACAGTGTTATTAAACAAAGAAGACTGTTGATTTTGTGAAGCTGTATGCAAGTGGATGTTTATTTAACATCTGTAGAAGTCGTCTCCAGTGGCACTGCTTTGCAGTAGTCAGAATGGCCTGGTTTACACTTGACAAACGACTTTGCACACCTATCTTATGTACATCTGAAGAATTAAAAGCCACATCCGTTAGCTCTAATGTCAGCCAAAACACCTCTTTCCACCAGGTTTCCACATCAAACTCTAAAATGTTTAGTGCACAGCAATGTTAAACACACTGACGAGTTTTTAAAACTTTACACCATCGTCGTGATTATTGTCACGGGCTCCGTCTCAAATCGAAAACTATTACCTTACATTCGAAAGTATTTACTAATATAGATGATCTAGAAGACTTGTATGCAAAACAGACCTTGCCCTAGGTTTGAATGCTACATGAGATGTTTTTAAAATTTAAACACTAACTGTAATAGGAAAATTGCTTAGTGCTAGTGTTCAATAACTGTCATGGTACTATATTGTCCCCGTGTGTAGCATTGATTTCTGAGGATGTGCACAAGTGACACTCCAAACAAGATATGTGTGGCAGCCATCTTGCATGTGCGCATATGTATGAGTAGTTAAAAGTGTAACCCTGGCTTAAGTTTTCCACCATGGGAAAGTCTTCAGGACAGAGGAGTTTGCCTTTTCTGGTTTCATGACAAGCTGCATTTTTTTTTTTCTTTGGTTTTATTATCTTCATGAAAGAGATAAAAAGAGAGGCTGGTAAAGGAGAGATGGTATAATGTACGTGATAACAGGAACTACCTTATCTCGTGGTGATTCCACAACAAATGAAACAAATAAATGTTATGGTTAAAAGTATGAAATGTCATTCTTTAATAAATTATAAATAGTTATCATTGGCAAATTGCTGTAATATGAGGAATACAACACTTCCTGACATGCTGTCACTGGTTGTTTTCCTATAACCGCATACCCGAAGTATTTTATTCCTTACAAATGCAAGTGTGTCTTCTGAGAAGTGTCCCTTCAGTGTTCACTGTGTTTAGATTCATCTCTCTATGTACGTATTCACACAATCTATGTGTATTAGCAGTGATTTCCCTCTACTTCATCCTGAGGCACACTGTGATGTAAGATAAATCTCCGTTTACGTGGCTGCGTTCTATTCATGGCTGTGCTGCATCCTTTGCCCTCGATCTCTTTCTTCCTCAACCTGACCTCTGTGGGACATCTGCATGCAGTCCCTCACTTTCCTCTACCTATTTTTGTATGTCTTTCCCTTTGTTTTGTGATCCTGCTGGGATCTGTGCCACTTTGCTGATGTCAAATTGCTTATATCAGGAAAGCCAGAGGGTGAAAAGGATGTTTCAAGCGATGCGTGTGTGATTTGTATTTGTCTCTGTAATGACGTATCTGTTTACCTTGTGCGGTGTGTGTCTGCTAGGGGTGTGTGTGTGTGTGTGTGTGTGTGTGTGTGTGTGTGTGTGTGTTTAAATACCATTTTTCTACTCAATGTCTATATGAGGTGACAGTTGTTTTTAAAGGAGCAGTTTGTAACGTTTAGGCCCTCGGGTCTCTGTGAGGTGAATTGCAAGTGTGGTAAAAACATTGACAAGCCTCGCTCTTATCCTCACACCACCTCACCTTCCTCTTTTGTACATACAGAACATATAGTATACATGATGGTTTTAGATCTACAGCTAGGTTGGAGCCTGGAAAAACATAAATAGAAGCATGAAATAAAGAAACTAGGCAGAGCCACAGCATGGCAATATTATGTCATTAAATTATATTCGTAATGCAGGTCTAGAAACATACAGTATTTAAAGGAGCAGTAAGATTATGCACTGCACCTTTAAATACGTGCATCAGACTGGCTACATCATTTTGTAGGAGTTTAAGTTGTTTTGTTGAGAAATTGGGGTTTCAGTGCTTTTTGTACCTGTTGCTTAGTGTAACATCACCAGTACACTAAGTATATCTAGGAAAAAAGCCTACAAAAATGTTTGGAGATGTTCTAATCTCAATTTTATAGTTTGCCGTGGGTGTGGCCTATCTTGAACGCTATTGGCTATCAGAAAACTTGAGGTAATGTTTCAAAAAACTCACTATGAGGTAATGTTTCAAAAGGAAATACATCAAGAATCAAATCTCAGCTCTCAATCCATTTCATATGGTCTTTAATAGTGGCCTGTGTGCATGAGTGACTATTCATCTCTCTCACACCTCACAGCCTGGATCTGCTCTTTTCTTTTTCTCCATTAACTTTCATCATTACATCTCTGTAGGGAATACAAGGGCGAGGAACTGACCTGTAGTCCCTCTCTCTCTCTCTCTCTGTCTCTGTCTTTCTCTCTGACACACACACACACACACAGAGAGAGAGAGAGTTTCATCTGTCAGCTAATCATTTCATATCACCACACAGCACCCAGCACACAGGCACCCACTACTGCAACAAGCCACAGATCACTCGAGGCACAGGGTGGCACAAATAAGGCTGTGTGTATGATTTCTATAAAATGGAGAAATCGATACATGAACATCAGCATGATGAATATCAGATCAAAGTAACTGTGACATTCCTTAGTGGCTATTTGTGTTTACTGCTAATGTTTTCTAGGATTATGGATTATTTTTGAATCGAGAGCACATTTTGCTCCAGCGTAAATGTTCTTTCTCTCTGAGTTGAGCTAATAATCATTTAATTTAACGGGATAGTGTGCCCAAAAAAAAAAAAATTAAATTACCACATTTTTTTCCCCACTTACCCCAAATGTATTGCATCAGCCAAGATAAGTTTGGTGCCTTGGAGCTATGATGATATTGATCTCACGCGAAGTCTTTTCAGTAAATACTTTCTCATGATAATCTCATAGTCTCATCTTTACATAAACAGTTTATAAAGTGCAGGGAGCATCTGTATGCCATGTAGCCACTGAGGTGACATAGTGGGGTTTTTTTTAAATTTTTTTTTATAAGGCATAGCCACAAATCAATATTTGGTAGTCATTGAGGTAAGCAGTTCTTATTTTGAAGCCACAAATTAAATACCACAAATTAAATGTGACAATGAATTGTGTAACATGAGCCACCAAATGTAGTCAATCAGCCAAGACATGTTTTTAAATTAGTGCTGTGCGCGCGCGTGTGTGTGTGTGTGTGTATGTTTTATATCTTGATGGGGACCAAATGTCCCCACAAGGATAGGAATATATAGTGTTGAACTTGTGAGACATTTGGCTGGTCCCCACAAAGAAAACTGCTGATTTTATTTTAATAACTAAAACAGCCAAAGGTTTCCATTTGGTTACTGAGATTACATGGATAGCAAAACAAACGTGTGTGTTTGTGTGTGTGTGGAAGGAGGACACTCAGGCATTGAGGGACAGAAAGTTTTACTGCCCGATTGCATCGTTAAATGTTTCATCAGGGAATGTTAATTGAGCATTGAGTGAAGAGCAGCTACAGAGGAATGTGATTGCCCCCTCTCTCTCTCTTTTTGTAGAGGTGTGTTTTGTTGTGTGTATAGGTGTGATAGTGTCTGTGTGTTTCTGAAAGACTTTAAAATCACCTTGTATTGCTTGCACCCCTCAGCTCAGCAATGCCAACATCTTTAAAACGATTTTGCAGGTTTCTAAAAAAAAAAAAGAAAGAAAGAAAGCAAGCAAAAAAAGAAACAATGTTCTTATCCCTCCATCTGGGTGATGAAGCTTGAAAATTCAAATCTTTGCACCAGATGAGCTTCAGTGAGTCCATTTTTTTTTCATCCATCTGGCTCAATATCAGTGCTGCAGTCCATAACGCACTCCCACTTACCCAAACATGAGCACTGTGGCATCATTGTAAGGCGACGACTTTTGCCTCTAAACAGCCTCTAATTTTGACAATGTCGAATGAGTATTTAAAAAAATGTTCTTGTTGTGGTGTGTATCACCTCCCCCTCCCCCCCACACAGAGCTATCGGAAAACAAACAGATAATGCTGAGTCAGCTTGCAGTGATACGGACTACCAAGCAGCAACATTAGCCGGATTGTTGCCACCCCTCTAACGGGGATGTTGGTGGTGTTGCTGATAGACTGAAGGCTAGTGTCTACATCTGACTCCATGTTTGTTTTTCATAAAACAGTCAACCCCAAAAAAGGCCATTTCACTCAGAAATATGTCACACTGAGAAAGAAAAAAGCATTTGTGTTTCCATTTCAGTCTTTTGTACTGAATGTTGGTAATAAGCTTATTTTTACTTTGGATATTATAAACCATGGTTGTGCCAGTAATACATAATATTCTTACTTTAAAAGTCTAAATTACTATCATTACATTTTAGACAAACATGTCAAATAACTGCAGTAGTCGTCTTAGCAACGAGGTCATTCATGCAGTAGAAACAGTTTAGCTGCTGCATAACTTAATTGTGGAGTGTGTGTTTACTTTCTTTTGTTAGGATTAGACTAGAGTTTAACTAAATAAATAACTAAATATTAACAGTATGTTATTTTTGCTCAGCATATAAGACATTGCCTTAAATGTCAGTCATTTCACAAGTCACCAGATGATGCCATAGACTGATCTGCATTCTCATTGAAACAATGGAAAACTGTGATTGGTGTTTGGAAATAAGGATGATAGGTGATTGGTGGTTGGGTTCAGTGTTTGGCTTTTGGGAAACTGTGGTCATCAGTGATTAGTAATGGGGAACATGTTGATGGTGATCAGTGTTTGGTTATTGAACAATGGTGATGAGTGATTGGTGCTTGGAAGCAACAGTGATCAGTGATTGGTGTTTGGAAGCAGCGGTGATCAGTGATTGGTGTTTGGGAACAATGCTAAACATTGATTTGTTGTTGGGAACAGTGGTGATTGGTGATTGGTCTTTGGAACAATGTTAAACAGTGATTGGTTGTTTTGAACAATGGTTGTCAGTGAGGGTTTAAAAGTTGCCCAGTCTAGTGACAAAGTTACTAATTTGGCAGCACTGGAGGGGACATCTGCTATATATATATATTTTACACTACATTTTTTTGGGTTTTAGCCTAATGTAACACCCAAAGGCTAACAAAACACTATTTTAAAGTAGGGGGACAAAACTAGGATTCATTTACTCATCCACCACTCATTCCCTAAATCTATTCCTATAATAACATTAATAACCATTTATAAATTGCTTTTTCAAAGCCCAAGGACACTTCACCAAAGTGGAACCGCAAGACAGAAATAGACATAAAAATGGTGACATTTATTTTTATTGAACAATCTATTTTGTCCTGAATGGAAGCCGAAATAGCTTCCAGGCAAAAACACAGGCAAGAAATAATAAGTTGGAGAAAGGTCTGTCCAAAAAGTTACCACACTTCTCTGCTCATTTCCACACCTTCTCCCTCCATCAGTGTTGTGACACACAATCTGCCCAAACAAGAGAGAGTGTGTGTGTGTGTGTGTGTGTGTGTGTGTGTGTGTGTGTGTGTGTGTGTGTGTGTGTGTGCGCGCACATACAGGCTGGGGCTTATGCCAGGCTGGTGAACTCAGGAACTCTTAGTTCCTGGAAAAGTATGACATCACTCTGAAGCTGCGAATTGGCTGCTGCTTGAGGGAAACCCCTGCTTTAATTGGGTGGAGCCTGATTGTAGAGACTTGTTGTGCTCTTTTTTTTATCAGTATTTTCCACTTCCTTGTTCCTCTTTAATAGATTGTAAGAGGGAATTGTTTTTGCTCTTAAAATTGTTTGCACTAGAATTATAATTATAGTGAGGCGTGTGACCTATAGCCAGGGAGTTGGTTTTTTTTTTTTTTTTTTTTTTAAATCATTATTTTATTATTGCATTTTTTTAAAGGACCTTATGCTTCTGGAAATCACTATCAATCAATCACTTCTGGAAATCACTGTCACAGTTGTTGCAGTTTTATTCAAAATTAAATGTAGTTATTGTACAATGTTTCAGATCTACATTTAAAACACAGTGTAACTGGCTTAGGTTTCTGTGGATGGAAAGTTCAAGAATAAAAAGCTCTAAAATCTCTAAATATGCCTAAACATTTGCCTAATAAGATTTATATTTGAATAGTTCTTGGCTGCAAAAAGTAAATAATACTTGTATTATACTTGTGTTTTAATACTGTGTTAGTGTTAATGATATTAATAACAATTAATAATAAATCACATAATTGCTCATTTAGAATGGTTAATCATTAACACCTTTTAAAAGCTCATTAGTTCAGTATTGATCAAAATTAAGCACAAATGCTTTATTACTGTCTTACCTTCTCTCTCTCTCTCTCTCTCTCTCTCATATACATATATCAGATGTTTGTGCTAGATAAAGCAGACAGCTCCAGGTGTTCCCTCCATGAGTTCACCATCACGGGATCCACCTATGCTCCAGAAGGACAAGTGTATGTATACATCCACACACACACACACACACACACACACACACACACACACACACACACACAAACACAACACCTGCTCATAATAACATGACCCAGTTATGTTAATAAGGCCCAATATAGGCTTGTGCGATATTGATTTTTCCCTGCTTCTGAATTTTCATTTTAAAAATCATGATAAACGATTGAATTTTCCAGATTGATTGCCTAAAAAAAAAAGAGAGGAAAATGAGCATTTCCACCATTTCAGGTTTAACGCGAGTAGGGGAGGGAGTGATATTATTACAAGCTGCAAAGCCAGGAATTACTTGCTGGCAGCGGCAATTGCAAAAACTCAGTTGGACATTGGCTTTTTGGGTGATTGTGCAGTAAAGGAAAAAGTACATTTTCGATATAATCCTTTTACAAGTCGGGTTTCCAGTGTCCAAATGACCAACATTTTCTCTGTTATTGTGCAGGTGCTCAAAGTGTTTAAACCCATCTGCAGTGACCAGTGCAGGAAACAGCAGATGGGTTTAAATAGCACCGATTAATCACTTTGCTCATGCAGTGTCAGGAGGAAAAGCGCTATCCACCCACTTCTGCATGCGTGAGCTTACAGATGCACATGATTGGCTGGTGTTGCTGCGATGGAAAGGGGAGAGAGAGTATGCCACCTCTTCCTTCCTGAGACCACTGCGACTGGATGTAGCTGATTTGATGTTAAAATTTTGTACTTAAAAGTTTTAGAGATTAGTAATCTCCATACAGGTTTTTAATGTTTCCTCCCTTTCAGTGTTACATTTTTTTTTTTTTTTCATTTTCTTTCTAAATAAATTGTATTTTTGAATATTTTTAAAAGTATTTTTTTGTAGACATTTAAATCGGTATTTGAAGTTGCGATTTCCAGATGTTAGGGCGAACGCTTTTATGTTGAGCCACTTGGGAGCCCCACCTACTCATGAGCCCCGTGGGGAGAGAGGGTGGGCTTCTAGGCAGTGTCTGTCAACGTCAGAGAGTTGAATGTCTGTTAGTCTATTATTATTGGGGAGAAAAAGGCAGTAGATTGTAGAGTTCCTACACAAAATGCAGTGTAATATTGTGTAGGTACAATTAATTGTTCATTTTTATATCGCACAAGCCTACTCCCATTCATACTTATCTTCTTCTCAAGACCAATTTATCGATAAGGACTACTGCTTGAGCCTTTAACACTGTATTTTTGTGTCTGTGCCTCATAGGCTGAAAGCTGAAAAACCCGTTACGTGCGGCGAGTATGACGGCCTCATTGAACTGGCCACAATCTGCTCCATGTGTAATGACTCTTCTCTGGACTACAATGAGGTCAGCTGTGTGTGTGTCTGTGTGTGTGTGTGTGTGCATCTGACAAGCATGAAGACATATCTGGTCTTTTTAATTTAATCATCATCCTGAGCAAAAAAAAAAAAAAAAAAACTGCCCTGCTTTTTGTGAAAAAATGTAAGCTACTGCACTGTGCATTACAAAGCAAAGTGACTCCATCCCACATAGCGAAGGCGCTAATATCTATGAACTTCACCCACTCATAAACACCCACTCGCTGGATCCGCTGGCCCCTGAGCGCCGCACCGTACACTTGTTTTGCCTGTTTGGCTTCTCACCTCCCTGTTGTCACCATGGCATCAATGTGACCATGTTACGCAACGGTGTATCTGTTCTGTATTTGACAGCTATGGACAATGCCGTTAAGGAGAGACCTAGGAGACCGTTAACAGCATGTAGTCAGCTCTTTATAATCTCACTCGATATCAACGGAGGTGTCTCTGCCACCAAGAAGTCTAGTTCTTCTTGTTACTAATTCGTATGCCTCAAATACGCTTACAAACATACTTCAAGCAGGAAGGAAGGTATTGAAGAAAAACTAATTCAAACATTTGACCTTGCTGTGACCTTGACCATGACCTGTTTGGATCAGTTCCAAAATGTAATCAGTTCATCTGCTGGTTACAATGACAATTCCATATAAATCTTACAAACATTCAATTACTTGTTCTAGAGAGATTGCACTAACAAGAATCTCAGACAGACGCATGGACAGTTGTTCATAAAATGTCGATTATACCACAAATATAAAACTAGAGACAAGCTACAGAAATAGCTGAAGATGTAATTGGGTTTTTAGTCCATTGAGGGTGCGTATAAGTGGCCCCTAACCTGGAATGCTATAGTCTATGCATTGGTTCAAATGTAGAAGTTGTAATAAGTTAGATTTATCTGCATTGCACCATTTTGAGATTTATTATGTGCCCAAAGTCTCTGGGCCACATCCTCGTACGAATCAGTGGAACATCTTGTCCTTGGTCTGAAGGCTGTTTGAGGTAATTGTCACTATGCTGGCAGTCATTCACGCTGCTCCCATTTCCACTAACCCTTTCAGCATTAGAGAGTGATTTCATCACAACCAGTTCCCTTTAACACATCTGATTCAGAAACAGCTCTAAATCCTCAACCACTGAGAACCCTCAAACGATTACATCATCTTCCCAGTTCTCTTGTCTCGATTTTCCCATCCTCGAGTTTCGTTTCCATCCAGGATATCTGAGGACATCTGCTTTCTCATCTACAGCATGAGATGTTTTTTTTTTCCTCCTGCTTTTTGTGGAAACTTGGCTTGGCTTTCTCGCTGGTATCCCTGGGGTCTGGTGTGTGCATGTCAAGGCATGTACGTCTGTGTGCATACACACCAAACCGTGTCCATTCACTGTGTCCCTGCAGGCGAAAGGAGTCTACGAGAAGGTGGGTGAAGCCACAGAAACAGCGCTCACCACCCTGGTCGAGAAGATGAACGTCTTCAGGACCGACGTGTCCAGCATCAGCAAAGTGGAGAGGGCAGGAATCTGCAATGGGGTAAGAGCCAAGAGTGTTTAGCTGTAGATAATTGCTTTAATTAAGCTAGAATTTTAAAATCGTTATATGGCCCCTGGTGTTGTCATGAAACTAGAGGTGTTTCAAGAGAACTGTGGGTGTTTTTGGAAAAATTTTGTTCTCACGCTTTTCTGTCTCCCATGATTATTCCCTATCTCCAGATTATGCTGATAAGAAATGAGTCATATCTTTCTGCAGTATTTTAAATTTCTTTGTGGTTAAGGATATGCTAAAGCCCCCTCCAGAGCTAACAGTTATTTAGGGTACCAATAAATTACTAGACAATTATATATAACTAGCATAAAACAATTTGTGTATTTTATGTTTTGTTCGTTAGTCCAGATATCCCGAATGCATTACATTTCTGCAGCTCTACAGCGCCATCAGTTTGTGACTCATGGGCAGCTCAGGTCTACAGAAAAAAGCTGCAATCCACAATACATGACCTGTTTTGGGTTGAGTCAAAACTGAATTGCTTTCTCAATGCAGTCGAACCGTGATTCACTTCCAGTTGGGTCCATTGAAAGTTGACTTGCTTTCTCACTGTGATCGAACCATGATTCACTTACCATTGGGTAGATTTAGAGTTGAATCACTTTCTCACTGTGATCCAACCGCAATACATTTCCAGTTGGGTTCGATTCATAGTTTAATCTCTTTCTCACTGCACTTGAACCATGTTAACATTCGATTGGAAGCAGACAGGGAGTACCTCGCTCAGTTTTGGTCTGTACCTAAGTGCAATTGTGGCGTTCTCACCTGCACAAATGAACTACACCAAGAAGAAAGCGCACAAGGGTTTGATTCAAACAGACTAAACACCCTCAGGGTGCTTTCACATCTTTTAATCTGTTTGCTGAATCGGAGTGAAACTGATACCACACTGTGGAGGAAGATGCACCTGAGTTGGATTCAAACTGACTAAACACTGCGTATGTGAAAGCACCCTTAGACACCCTGTTAGGAACACTGGTCCTTATCAGCCTCCAATCCATCCCTCTTATTAAATACACATACTCTGACTCTTTTCTCTCTTGGGGAAACAAGGGAGCACATTCCTGAGAAGGAGTGACTGACCATTAAAGCTGTTGTTTTTTCCATTGTCCCCTCCAAACGAAAGCCAAGTAAATCCCCTGTCCAAAAAAGAAACAAGAAACGTCAAGAAAAAAGCCTGCAGTGTCACCGGCTCCCCGAGGAAAAGCATAATATTTAGACAAGCCAGCTAGTTTATGAAGAGGTTAGCTAAACTCTGAACTCAGCCTGCCGGTTTGGAGTCGCACACAGACAAGAGAGAATGGCTTCCCCTTCATCCTGTGTTGTTCTTATAAAGTGCTCTCTTAGTGCCCTGAGAGCATGAGATGGATGGACGCTTTTTAAAAGCATACGTAAACCATTCTGACGTCAAAGGCAGGATTATGTATGCTTAAAAAGGTAAGGGTCAAGCAGCTTTACAGTTCCTTGGCCTTTTGGCATGAGGTCATCATCTGCTGTCATCCGAAACCCATCAGTGGAACATGCTAGGTGTGCTTGCCCCCTAGTGGTGGAAAACAATATTAGAAACAAAACCGTATCTGTGAAATTATTTTAAAAAATCTTTTTTCTCCAAAAAGAACGGGCTGATATTGGCCGTAATCCACATGTCATGACATCAGTTATAAAGTGTGGATATACTGTGTTTGTCTAGAGGATGTCTGCATGTCCTTAAAAAGTCTCAATATATCTGAACTGACATTGTACAAATGTAACGATTTAATACGTATTGAAATATTTTACATTTTAATTCACCTTGTCTTAGATTTTAAGCTTTTTATTCTATTGTTTCCCTGTGTTTACACTGTCAAGCTATAGGCAATCAATTATTAGAAAAAAAACTGTTTTCAGAGGTTCATTGTATAATTAAGAGTTCTTAACTACCAAAAGTGCTTCTACCTGGAACTCTTTCTGATAGGAAAACACTTTGTTTTAGGGTTCTACACTGAACGTTTTAGAGTTCTACACTGAACTGAGGTACAACCAAAAAAACCCTTAGGGGTTCAAAATCTTTTACATTTACTTTCCATTGTTTGAATTGCAAAAGAAGAGAAATTATTTTCTGGCCTTTTTCCACATACGTCTATGGGTTGAACTGTATTGTGTGTGTGTGTGTTTTACATTTATATCCCACCCCTTGGCAGGTGCCATTGTAACGGGATAATCAGTGTTGTTCACTTCATCTGTCAGTGGTTTTAATGTTATGGCTGATCAGTGTAAATAGCAAGAAGTCATTAATAATAGAATTGACTAAACATATATATTGTGAAGCATTTTAAATTATTACTGATTCAATAAATAAGATAAATTGAGTTATGTGATGTAGGATTTTTCAGTGCTTCTTCCATACTCGGTCAATAAAATAGTTTTAACTACTTAAGCTACTTGATGTAAAATGTGGGGGTGCTAATAGTACATGTCATTAAACTGAACTAAACTTTACTTGCTGCTCTTACTGAAAGAATCCAATAAGTGACTAACATGGGTTTTTTCTTAGATTACTTAATCATAAATTCGAGTGCATGTAAACAGGTTGATTGAATTAGTGCCAACATTTGATATTTTTTGCAGTTATTAGAATATTTTGCATATGTTAGAACCAGCAAGCAAGTACTACATCTAGTTAAAACCAAGTAGGTTTTCTAAGACTGTAACAGCATGATATCGAGCCTGTCAGTGCCAGCTCTTTTCATCTGTGTGTGTGTGTGTGCGCACGCCAAAACCTCAGCACCTGGGCTTGACAGGTGGCCACAAACAAGCTCATCCGCACACCACCCCAGAGAACAGCCGAGAATGACAGCAGCCTCATACACACAAATAGAGACACACACAGCTGACTGTTCTTTTAACTTTCAACTCTTTTGACTTGGCTCAGGTAATCAGGAAGCTGATGAATAAGGAGTTCACCCTGGAGTTTTCTCGGGACAGGAAGTCCATGTCTGTGTACTGCACGCCCACTAAGGCCGGCGTCCAGAGCAGGATGTTTGTTAAGGTACGAACCCTCCTCAACTCCAACCAGCTGGTCTGCCTCACTAACAAGACACGAATAATAAATATGTACGCATTTCTGTCTTGGTTGTTTACTGCATTGAACATCTCCAGATTATACAGATAAAAATAACTCATAGGGGTCTGGAGTGGTGCAGTATCAAAGTGTTGGCTAATTGTCGGGAGATAGCTAGTTCGAATCCCGGTGATTCTACAGCCGTCCATGGCCGGGAGAGCAAAACTGTCCATGGTCTGTGGGTGGGAGGGATGGTGTACTCTTTCTTCCCTGTCAATTACAGTGACACGAGCCAATCGTGGGTATCTGTGAGCTCACGTAATTGGGCAAGGACAGATAGCACTTTCCTGAGAGTGTGTTACACTGTACTGTGATGCAGCATGAGCAGCAATTCAAGAGAGAGAAAAAAAAAAAACAGTTGGTTGGCTTCACGTGTCTCGTTCACCTTCAGCCTCCCCATTTGTTACCTGTCATGTGATGGAGGAGAGCTGGCCAGTGGGTAGTAATTGGCACATTGCAAAATTGGGGAGAAAACAGGAGGAAATGTTGATGAATAAAGAAAGAAAGAAAGTCATGACTTTCCTCCAGTATTAAAAATTTGCCTATAAAATCTTTATATTTAAATTTTGTAAATGCATTCAAACACACAGCATTGAAGTAATCAATAAACATTACACACAACTTTCCACTCTTTCCACTAGTCCTAACAAAAAAAATTCTTAATAAAGAATGCTAAAAATGAATATTATAAATAAATAGAAATTGTCATTCTTGAAAAAATATTTTTCATTTGCCCTTAGTCCCCAGGAATTCTATTAACTTTATCCATTCCCTGTGTAACTGGGGTATAAATATAAGGTTGCACTTTAAAATCCCTTTGTCATCCATTACCATGTGAAAAAACAAAGAACTTTGAACACAACATGGACAGATGGTAGTTGATCTGCATAAATAAATAACATTTTACCATGTTTTCAGAATTGTAAGGTGTGGGTTTACTCTCTAGTATGTGCCATGTATGTATGCCTTGATGTATGTTACAGTTTTGTCTAATAATCCCGTTTATTAGTGTATTTATGGTAGATGCTCTAGTCCAGCAGTTACAAAATAATGGCACTAATATAACCCTGGAAGTGTCATAGCTGCCCTAGTGGAGGTTAGCATCTTAGTGCTGGTGATTAGACAAGCAAAAACTACTTATAATATGAATTACAAGGTTTCAGCATTAATAGCTATAAGATTACTTTCTCTTAAGGATTTAATTACATGAGTTTTTCAAGCCTGACAGAGGGTTTCAGATCAGGACTGTGGAAAAGGCTTACACTTAGGAAATAATATAACATCAAATGGGGCTAAAGAAAAAAAAAACAAACAAACAAAAAAAACCACTAGTCTACATCAGGGGTCTCTGAAATGCTCATAAAACTAAAAATGCTCTGCATGTTAGTGCAGCATTAATGTTATGTTTTCCACTTTCACTGAAGCAGTTCTTGATCTTTACATCTTTACAGCAAAATCAATAGTAGCCATGTTTTTATATCTTATTCATTTGGAGCATGGTGCATAAATATTAACTAGCCTCTTAAATTCCAGGATACACTGTACTGCATGCATTCATTTATCCTACTTAAGGATTCTGTTACATTCCAAAATGTTCACACAGTATTTTACTAACCATTTAATATGATGCATAGTCTTGAGCTAAAGTGCCTTATAACTACATTTAGGTTCATGTAAAGGAATTTCATTCTCTCTTCATCAGGCACATATGCACTTCCATCTCGTGTCTCATTTTGTCTCCATCTTTTCTCATCATCTGTTCTCTTCCTGATAGGGAGCACCAGAGAGCGTGATTGAGCGGTGCACACATGTACGGGTGGGCACGGGGAAGGTGCAGCTGACTATGGCTGTGAAGGAGGAGCTGATGGGGACGATCAGAGAGTGGGGCACGGGCAAGGACACACTGCGCTGTCTGGCACTGGCCACACGGGACACCCCCCCTCGCAAGGAGCAGATGGACCTGGAGAACTCGGCCAAGTTCTCAGAGTATGAGGTCAGGGAAAGGGAAAGTGTTTGTAAAAGCATGTGTTGAATTGTAAGCGTGTTTTCCCGTTATTTCACAATTAAAGGAAATACAGCCTTTGGGGGTTTTTTGGTTTTGTTTTGTTTTGTTTTTTGATAGAGTATACAAAACATGTAAACTTTGAAGATGCATAAGTGTTTTAGATCTTATTTCAAAGATGATTGCAATATTTTAGAAAAAAGTGGCAGTAGTTCTGGTAATTTCTTTAGACTTCTGTTTAAAAAAATTTCAGAATAGATCTGTGCTGCTTTTTTTTTTTCTAAGAGGCAATTTATAAGGCATACAGATATTCACCAGAAGTGTATCAGTGCTTGATTCTGAGTTTTTCATATATATGATTTTGTAGTCGGACCTAACCTTCGTCGGTTGCGTGGGCATGTTGGACCCACCTAGGAAGGAGGTGATCGGCTCAGTGAAGCTGTGCAGTGAGGCAGGCATCCGCGTCATCATGATCACGGGAGACAACAAGGGCACGGCTGTGGCCATATGCAGGCGCATCGGGATCTTCTCGGAGGATGAGGACGTCGAGGGCAAGGCGTACACGGGTCGTGAGTTTGACGACCTCTCTGTCGAGGCACAGAGAGAGGCGGTGAAACGTGCACGCTGCTTCGCTCGTGTTGAACCCGCACACAAGTCCAAGATCGTGGCCTACCTGCAGTCCTTTGATGAGATTACAGCCATGGTGAGAGCGAGAGAGAGTCTGACTTCACCTGTGCCATGTGCTGTATTCAGGGCTGTCAGGATTATTACATAATTGAATGACCACAAATATATGAGCTGACAGCAGTCATCCAAACTCAGTTACAGTGCAGCACACAGCACATGAATTAGCTGAGCTTTCAACATTTGGCTGAAGAACTAAATCTGATCTGTAGGATTTGCTCTAAAATTAGTTATTTACTAAATGCATTCATTGCATCTACCTACATACTGGGGAAAAATGCTTCAAAAGCGAGCGTAAAAATATTTTAGTTGTATACTTGTTGTTTACATCCTTCTTTTTTAAAACAAAATGATGTCGGGGTTTTAGGAAAGCCAGAGTTTTAAAAAATGGTATTTAGAGTAAATATTTAAATGTTTTAACTAATTCATCTTTGCTAATTAAGAGTGGGCGATATGACAGAAATAACACGATTCTTGAAAATGATTGAGCAATAAAGTAGTATTGCATAAATAATAAGTTGTTATAAATAATAAAATAAAAATAACATTTTTGTTTATTTAAAAATTAGCATAAAAGAGGGGAAATGTTACAAATTAAGTACAAAATTTTAATATCACATCAGCTGCTTCTCGTCAGTTTGTAATTATTATTATTTTTTTTTTTTTGTAAATTAATAAAATATCACAATATCCCCAATATCTCAGAACGCACATTTTGACATTATTTGTCATGATTGCAATACTATTTCATCATATCACTCAGCCGTATTACAAAGGCCCTAATGTAATGTTAAAGAGTAGCTGTTGGAATGAACAACATGGATTTAGATCTAGTTGCAAAGACAAGCACAAAATCACAGCTTTGGTTACACTGTATTTTCAAGCCCAGTGAATGAGTCCAATAATCTGAAAAGGAAATTAGTCCAATTTGCAAAATCTGCTAAGTTACCCAACCCCAGCTGTAGTTCATTCCCTGTGGCTGTTCCAAAGACTCTTCTGTTATTTGGTGTTTAACTATCAGCATGATAGTACAAGATGCTTCACAGTAATAGGCAGTGAGGGGAGTTCTGTAGCTAAAGGATTGTTGCCTTCCAGTTATTAGACTTATACTGGAATAGTGGCATAAAACTGACAGTTAAATCGTTAATCACAGCTTATGACAATCATCAGCTAAAATCTCAGGATTGTGACAATTATGTTGCTACATGATATTGTATCCCAGTGACAAGAATTGTTTCAATCTGGCAGACCTGGTACCAAAGTTATTCTTGAACTTGGACCTCTCCTTCATGCTGCCTGGGCAATTTACACTCCTAGAAATAAATGCAAGCTAAGAAATATTTTCTGTAATTACCCCCAAATTGGCTAAAATACAAAGTCACTAAGGCTTGTGCATCCCAACATGCCTCACTGATTTCTGTTCCCAGCATTGCTCAAGGCCTACAGTTCTCAGCTAGCTTTATCTCACAGATGAGGACAGATAGCATAAAAATTATTTTACTGTGGTGGACAGCTAACTTGCTGTGGTGAAATGGTTTAAAAAACAAGCTTAACAAGCTTAAGGGTTGTTGTAGGTTAAGGCATAGCCGTTAAACACACCTCAATATAAAAAACATTCACTGTTCTGTCTAATCAGGGTTTGATCATATCTGCATATTGAAAATGTTGGAATCCACTACATTAACCCTTAATTAACCTCCACCTCCTAACTCGCTCCATCTCTTTCAGACTGGCGATGGTGTGAACGACGCCCCTGCTCTGAAGAAGGCCGAAATTGGCATCGCCATGGGCTCAGGCACGGCCGTGGCCAAGTCCGCCTCCGAAATGGTGCTCTCCGACGACAACTTCTCCACCATCGTGGCCGCTGTGGAGGAGGGCCGAGCCATCTACAACAACATGAAGCAGTTCATCCGCTACCTCATCTCCTCGAACGTGGGAGAGGTCGTCTGGTGAGTCATCCCAGCCTGGCCACTTCACACCAAATAAATCCAACACTGTTGCCTTTAAGTGATTCAGACTGAGCTGGAGCTGAATCATAATTCCATGGGTTTTCAAACTGTTTGCAGCCGGAGACATTTTCTGGTGTAAAAATATTTCCACAAATATCCAAATGATTGTAGCGCATATTTATTATTAATATAATTGGACTGTTCAAGATTTAATACATTATACAGTGTTGTACGATTTTCTTTATTTATTGGCGACGTTAGAGCTTTTTTTCCACTTACAGAAGCACAAACCCAGAGTTAAGACGTACTTTCAATAAATTTTTTTAAATCATATTAACACTTTTTTTTTTTTTTTTTTTTTTTTTTTTAGAATCAATTTGACATTATTTCTGCTTGTTTTTTATGTTATGGAGCTGTAAAGCCCATGGAAACCAATTCAGTTGTTTTATTACATAGTGCTTTTAGCACAACCGATTTTCACACTGATTATTGTATTATTTAATTTGTGTTTCGTTAGCATTTACATAGCATTAGTCAGCATTTATATTTTGACTACGTTTTGACCATTTCTCATCAGAAATACACTAGACAGTGCACACCCACGAACTACAATAATAGTGGTCGAAACACGCTGCAAGAGACAAACTATAGGCAATACGAGCAACTTGTCACCTGCTAGTGTGAATTGAGTAAGCCTAAATCATATTTGTGTATTTGTATTTGTGTAAATTGTGCATACTCTGAAGTCAGAATGCTGAACTTTATACATTACACACAGTAAATCTAGTATATCTCCATTGTGCTCATTTTGTATACATTTAGATAGTATATATTAGATTTGTGTATGTGGCCATCTGCATATACTTATTCATACACTGTCATATTTGTGTGCCTACTGTTTTTTTTTTTTCCACTAACATTCACTTTCTCTCTGTTCTCTTTTTCCCTTCCAGCATCTTCCTGACTGCCATCCTGGGTCTTCCTGAGGCTCTGATCCCTGTGCAGCTGCTGTGGGTGAATCTGGTAACAGATGGTCTGCCTGCCACAGCGCTGGGCTTTAACCCCCCTGACCTGGACATCATGGTGAAGCCTCCTCGCAACCCCAAAGAGCCACTAATCTCCGGCTGGCTCTTCTTCAGATACCTCGCCATCGGAGGTGAGATGTGCTGTTGTGTACGTTGCTCTTACAGACCAATACACTCATGTGTAAATAGCTGGATTGTTATGTTGTACATGATTACTTAGCTGATATTCAGTGTTTGTTTTTACAAAGTCTGTGGAGTGACATGGTGGTTACATTTTAATAAGTTGTGGCCACAAATGACTATATTAAGGCCATGAGTTGAGTTTCTCACACCTGTTTCATTGCCACAAATTGGTCATATAGAGAAATCAGTTGAGTTAGACTGTTATGCATCATGAATCACGCATAAAAACATACTGGAGTCACAGGTTTCCAATCCTGGTCCTGGATTATCCTCTGCCCTGCACATTTTTGTGTTCTCCCAGCTCTAACACACTCAGTTTTACTCAGGAAAAATACTAAAATGTGTAGGGACAGGTGTATTCAAGGACCAGTGTTAGGAACCTGTGCTTTAAGCAAATTCTCAACATGAATAGACTTTAGTAGACCAAATAATTAACTGGTAAGACATATACGTCATGTGACATGTATGTCTGTCATACCAGTATGACATTCCCAAAACGTATTAATTTGTGGGCCCAGGTTACACAACATAATAATTCATGGCCACTTTGAAATATCAACTTGTTGCCATGTCTTATGTAAAGAATAAAACAACGGCGTGTGCTGTGATTGGAAAATAATCCACGCCATGGTGGTGTGATATCATTACCACCCCAAAGTGGATTATTATACTATAACAGCATCCTGAATTGTTTTAGTCTTTTTATACCACAGTGATTTTCCAATGATTACAATGTAAATTTATTAAAGAATGTCACACTGTTGTTTAAATTGTTTATAGTTACATTTAATGTTGTGGAACTTTGATGAGACAAGTTGATCTTATTAGTCCTATTTTATTGATTGGCATAAAAAAGAGCGTGCTAACACTGGACATTTTGCTCATCTGATGAATGAGATTTGCTCCTGTGTTTATCATTTTCTTCTTGTTTTTTTTCTTCAGGGTATGTGGGACTGGGAACAGTTGGTGCTGCCACCTGGTGGTACCTGTATGATGAACACGGTCCACAGGTGTCTTTCCAGCAGCTGGTGAGTTCATTTGATAAACTTTAATTAAATACATTGTTAAACAAAATACTCAGCTCATTGAGAGCAAACTCTCATTCTGTGTCATCATGACTGATCATTCTAATAATTATATCGGTTCAGTTTAGTGAGTTAATTTAATTCCAATTAATCATTCTTTGTTAGCTTTTTTAATAAATTAGTCATGTATAGTATGGTAAGCTCAAGTCTAGTAGTTTCTGGTCTAGAGAAAAGGTTCCTGCAACCTTTGGTTCCTGAAAAAATTTCCTGACTTCCTGAAAAGTTTCCTGCAGTGGAGTCTTGCGTGGAACATCACACTGATATCACACATATCATTATGAATTGATTTAGTCTAATCGTGCGTTTGGTGCTGATGTGGCTTTACCTCACTGCTCCTATGGCTTGTGTTTCTGTGCAGCGTCACTTCATGCAGTGTACTGAGGATAATCCCATGTTCGAGGGCATCGACTGTGAAGTGTTTGAGTCCCGCTATCCTACCACCATGGCCCTCTCTGTGCTCGTTACTATAGAGATGTTTAACGCATTGAACAGGTGAGGAATATTGCCATAGACCTAACTGGAGAAATAGTTTAACCTGTGGTACAGAGAACCAAAGAGTTAAAGATGAACTGCAATTGTTATTCAATAAAATTTATTAAAATGTTTAGTTAGAGATACAGCAGACTAGTTTATCTGTCTGCCTTCTTTCAGTCTTTCAGAAAACCAGTCTCTGCTAAGGATGCCTCCATGGGTTAATGTCTGGCTTTTGGGAGCCATCTTACTCTCCCTGTCTCTCCATTTTCTCATATTGTATGTGGAGCCACTACCAGTAAGTGTACTGTGCAGATACCCACTCATTCCGCTATCCTGTCTTTCTTCCATTTAATGAGATAGAACTACACCAGATTGCTGGTCTTGTTCTAACTTAGTCTGTTGTCTAATTAACATTCTTTCCCCCCTCCGTCCTCCTCCTCTCGCTCTCTCTCAGCTGATATTTCAGGTCACTCCTCTCTGCTGCTCCCAGTGGATCGTTGTCCTCAAGATCTCCTTCCCTGTCATCCTCTTGGACGAGGCACTCAAGTACATCTCCCGACACCATTTAGAAGGTGCCTTATATGCACAAACAATATCTGTAATCTTCTGACAATCCAATTATGGTCATTTTACAGTATAACAGCAAGCTTAGATTAGATCATGCAATAACGCCAAGATTAGATAAGATCGTGCATTTCGACATGTTTTATATACTCACTAGCCACTTTAATAAGAACAGAGATAATGGGGAAAAATATGAACTCAGTGACTTTGACTGTGCCACGGTTGCTGGTGCCAGGAGGGCTGGTTTGATTATTTCAGTACTGAGCCCCTTGGATTTTCACACACAACAGCATCTAGAGTTTACACAGAATGGTGCGAAAAAAGCAAAAACATCCAGTGAGCAGCAGTTCTGTGAAGGAAAATGCTTTGATGGGAGAGGTCAGAGGAGAATGGCCAGACTGGTTCAAGCTGACAAGAAGGCTACAGTAACTCAAATAACCACTCTTTACAACCACGATCAGTAGAAAAGCCTTTCAGAAAGCATAACATGCCAGCCTTTGGGTGGATGAGCTACAACAGCAGAAAACCAGATTGGGTTCCACTCCTGTCAGTCAGGATCAGTAATCTGAGGCCATGGTTGGCACAAGCTTACAGAAATTGGACAGCTGAAACTGGACCAGGCGACATTTTTCCAGTCTTCAACTGTCCAGGTTTTGGTGATCCTGTGCCCACTGTAGCCTCAGATTCCTATTCTTGGCTGACAGGAGTGGACCCCAACCTGGTTTTCTCCTGTTGTAGCCCATCCACCCCAAGGTTGGCATGTTATGCTTTCCGAAAGGCTTTTCTGCTGACAATGGCTGTAAAGAGTGGTTATTTGATTTACAGTAGACCTCCTGTCACCTCAAACCAGTCTGGCCATCATAAGGTGTTCCTTAGACTGCTGTGTGGGAAAATCCCAGGAGATCTGCAGCTTCTGAAATACTCAAACCAGCCCATCTGGCATCAACAGCCAGTCACATTTTTATTTAGATTAACAAAGCCACAAGATGTTAAATCAAGCATGTAAGAGTGTGTAACCAACATTAATAAAATTATCCCTACATTTTGATTCATTTGTACTCTCCTCTAAAGAAAATGATTTAATGGATAAACTGAAAAGCAGCTTACTGTGTAGTTTTATGTAAGTGTAGTTTCTAAGTCTTTGCTGTAGATAAATTTTTTAATTAAAGATTTGTTTGGCATAGGCATGTTATAGAGACATATTGAGACACATCACAATACCGTCGCCTCCCGTGGCATTAGTAACTTATAAGATGTCTTTTCTGTATACGGTACATATGTTTTGGATGTTTTCCTTTCATAATTGAGACTGAACTTGACATTTTCTGTAGGCGAGAGCACAAATTAGTGAAACCGTGGCACTTAATTAATTCAAGAAGTAGCAAATTAGGAAAACTAATGAAGTGTGTGTGTTACAATTTCATGACCATATAAAATGAAAAATGTCACAGTAAATTAAATTATGCAAGTTTTTCTACATTGTGCACACACCAAAACATCTTTTAAAGTGAATTTCCATGATTCAGGAGCATTGTTATTAGCCAATCTTTTGTTTGACTTGTTGATAATCATAACTTGCTGTTACAATACAGATACACAGAGACACACTCATTGAAAGACAGATGGGCAACACCATAAACATAAAAGCTTGCTGTTAGCCAGCTCTTTCGTTCAAACCACATCAAGCTTATGGTTATGTCGTTCCTTTGTGTAAGTTGTACTCTGATTGTACTTTTGATTCATGAGTTTGAATCCTGACTAGTGGGTAGATTTTGGCAGGTGAACAAATTAGGGGGAAAAAATAGCCATAAATAAAGTAATCCACCTCATTCACTTTTTGGTATTGTTAGTAAAACTGGTGTATCTTGGATTTGCTAAGCGCCATATGGAGAATGGGGCCCAAAGGGCTTAAGATTGACTTGTAAACCCTCTCAAGACATTTCTGTTTTGAAAATTTCTTTTTGTTTTGTTTTTTTCCCTTTCTTACACTCTCATGGTGTCTGTGTGACGTTCCCTCTCACTGCATATTCAAGCATTATTTCTCTTCTTTTGTGTTTGTTCTCTAGGGGAAGAGGAGGCGAGGTACAGGAAGAGTCGGCAGCTGAAATTCTAGGACGGCTCCTCTTGCTCCAGCACACACACTCGGACACACGCACATACACTCATTCTCTTTTCCCCATTTCCTTTTTATGATATATCAGACAGCACTCACACACTCCTGTTTGCCTCTCTTCTCTAAATCATCCTACCTGCAGGCCCGGTCACCACTAGAAACAATCTGGGCTGTGTCTGAGTGCGTGAGTGTCTGAGTGCGTGAGTGTCTGAGTGTCTGAGTGCGTGAGTGTCTGAGTGCGTGAGTGTCTGAGTGCGTGAGTGTCTGCACCTGTGTGAGTGTGTATTGTCGTGTAACAGCACAAACATGGCCTCCATAACACAATGTTGCGTGATAAACCGTGAAAGTTCGTTAGGGATTCTCTTTTATTTGGCTTCTTGGCTTCCATGCAGTAGATATTAGTGCAATAACTGGAGCTAGAACTGGGAGAGCAGAGGAAAAGGTCACAGTTTAAAGGTCACGTTGTGTTTTGCTTGTTGAATTAAGATTTTGGATCACGTTCAAGCCACAGATGGACAGTTCATTCCATCCCAGGGCCGTGGGAGGTGCAGGAAGAGAAACGCCATCTGGACAGCTCCATGTCCGTGTGTGTGTGTGTGTGTGTGTGTGTGTGTGTGTGTGTGTGTGTGTGTGTGTGTGTGTGTGTGCAGGGACAGATGCAAGGCCAGTTTAATTGACTAGTCACCTATAGTCTCACACCATGTACATTATTTGTTTAAGGCGCATTTCCACCGAGGTCAAAGCACCTTGTTATTGAAGCTGTGGTGTCCCTTTTTTGATTTTACATTATTGTGTGAATATGAACAATTCATGTAGGTTTCAAAAGCAATTTCACATGTTTTTGTCACAAATTTGCCAGTTCTGTGCCATTTTGAATAGAAAACGTTTTAGTAATCAGTTGTCATTCTTTGAAGATTGCAGTTGACCAATAAGCAGCATTCGGCATGGCAAGCCCCCCCCCCCCAATAGTACAAAAAGTATCTAAGATCAAGCAGGAGTTAAAAAGGTTCATGGATCTGGTGGAAAAATCCCGGGTTCCTGAAACTGTTCTCTTGAGTGGAGATGCTCTAAAAGTTCCTGTACCCCTGAAAGCATCCTAGCCACCTATAAACATTTCTGGGTACCTTTAAAAGTTCCTTTGGTGGAAATGCGCCTTTTTTTTTTTTTTTTTTTAAACTCCAAAGCCTCAAAATTGTTCCGAAGTTTTTTAGTTAAAGACTCCCAGCTGCGGTTTTACAGCGTTTTACAGACGAGCAGCTCCAGGGAGTCTGTAGGCCCAAGTTGGTGATGTTTACCCACGAGCACTTCATTTTTTGCTTGTTTACTTACCCTGAAATGTCCTGATAGACCTATCATCTGTGTTTTCTTGGGAATCGTGCTGAGGGGTCGTTTAGCTGAGTCACGTAGCTCTTTATTTGACACGCGTAAATCGACTGACTCTGAAGCGAACAGGCTCTCTAACAGGCTCCTTCTCTCGTTTCACATTTTATATGAATTTCACAGGAACACTAGTCACCAGGAGCTGCTAGCAAACCCATTTCCAAAGAAAAGGATTGATTCCTGTTAGTGAGTGAGAGAAAGAGGATGTAGAGCTGTAAAGAAGGTTCAGAAAATAGCGCAGTTCCGTGTAAAATATAATCTGCAAGAAGCCTCAGCATGTATAAACATACCTGAAGCCTTTTACGCTAGGATAAGGATACACACCCACATGGGAGGAGAGGGTGCCTCTTTGCTTTTAACACACACACACACACACACACACACACACACTGAGAGAGAGAGAGAGAGAGAGAAAGAAACACATTTAAATATACAGAGCAAGGTGTCTTATGAATGTATGTTCACTTCCTTATGAATGCGAAACTGCTTTTATTTGTTTTTCTTTTTATTTGAAACTGGTTTGCTTCTACTCATATCTTTTTCGTACCCATTTCAACCTCAAGTTCCGTTCAGACGGAATTCATTTCATCGTCTAAAAAATCTCTGGAGTTTTACTGTTGACAGACTCGCCACCTCCTCCAGTGCTTCTCCAACCTAGCTCCGTGGGATTTTTTTTTTCGTGTGTGTGTGTGGTTTTTTTTTATGAATATCAGTAATAATAATAATAATAATGTATTTGACTGAAAGAACCCAGGTGGTTTATTTAGCTTGTCCATTTTGCTGTTCAAGGTGTAATGCTCTCAATATCTGATTATGGGCCTCTGTGTGTGTGTGTGTTTGTGTGTGTGTGTGTGTGTGAGAGAGTGCGAGTGTGCGCGCAGGGATTTAGCAGAGCAGCTACTTCCATTGCCTATGTGCCACTATGTTGACCTTGATAATATAGATATTGGGAGATGTAATGTAATATCTGTCCAAGTCTTGATGCACTTCTCATTGTGACAGATGTGCTTATGTGAAACGTATAGCCTACAGTGTGTCGGCGGCCATTTTATAAAAAAGTCTTTATGACAGCAGTCTTTTTAGCTCTATGTACCGGTTTGAAAAAAAAAATCATCCATATACCGGTTTGAACTGCTCTGGCAGAACTTTGAGAAACATCGGGCATCATCTACAGAGTGGCTGGTTTGTGTTGTACATCTGTTCGATTCGGAATAAACAGACTGTAGAACTCAAAGCCCAGCGTACTGACATAACGGCAATAAGGCCTCGTCCCCTCACTGTGGCTACACAAACCACTGGCAGTCCAAGCAACAGAAACCATGGGCTTGTACAGCCTCGCTAATTACTACTGATCTCTTTCCAATCTGTACAGGAGAAAAAAAGATTGCATGGAACCTTGTTACTGTAATTAATAACCTATACAGTATGTAATATTTAAGTTTTTTTTAAAAAAAAAACTTAACCTATTTACCAGCAGCAAAAGAAATGAATGATTTTTTTTTTTTCAAGGGCGTGGCATCAGGGGATCTTGTTCTGTTTGTGTATAGCAGAGTTTGCTTATTAATAGTTTGCTTTTAAAGGTTGATGGAGATCTTTTACTTACTTATTTTGTGCTTGAAAAGTTGTAAAATAAAGTTAAGAATCATGCTAATAATATTTGAGAATTTTTTTTTTTTTTTTTTAAGTTGGTTTGAGAATAGCTGAGAATTTTTTTCCCCCAGATCCTTTCAGCCCCTGTTCACTTCACCACTTAAACAAGAATTTGTGTTCAGACTAAAATGGTACAACATCTAATAAGCTAAAGCAATGCACCTAGATACAGAGTTAATCAGAGTTAAAATGATGATAATAAAAGAACCACTTAATGCGTGCAATGTATATTTTATATATATATATATATATATATATATATATATATATATATATATATATATATATATATATATATATATATATATGGATGTATAAGTTCTGTAAGAGAGGGAGGCATGAGCAGGGGCTGATTTGAGTTATATTCTGGTTTACACATGCCAATGTTGAATGCTGGGTAATGAAGTTTTTAAAGTGTGTACATTTTGAAGGGCTTAGGGGTGGGTACAGTGGCTCCAGTGGCTCCAGAGGCCCGGGATTGTAATCGTGCATCTGTGTACGTGTTTATCAGAGAAAGGCAACATCATCTAATTTATTAATATTTTATTCATCAGTTGATGCTGGCTAATTATTAATTCACCAGATTTCCTGCTATAAATGTTGACAGTTCTGAACTACTTTTTTTTTTTTTTTTTTTAACCTTCTGTTGTAGTAAAGACATAAAGACATCATACAGTTGTCTATGTGTTAACTGATAAATTGTCAAGCTTTACCTGGGAACCCTGTTTTATGTGCACAGTTTCTGCTGAGCAGCATCTGGAGCCTTGTACCCACTACTGAGTACGGAATTTCTGCATTGCATTGGTAATATTGATTGTGCATACATAATTTTATATATATGATAAAGACATGGAAATAATAAAGATTATTTATCTTGTTATTTATTTAAGGTGTATGTTTTGTGCTGTGGAGCCTTTACCCATTATTACTATTACCACTAATCACCTTTTTATAAATCTTTTTGATATCTTTGTGATTTTGTAATAACTATTGGTAACCACCAGATGGCAGAGTGGTGCTGTACTAGATTTATGTTCAACACAAATATGTTAGATGTGCACAAAGAATAATTCAGCTTTTAGAGATATAATTTGAGAGAGATTAGAATTTAAAGGCAATTTTATAATATTTTACTGTACATCTTCTCAAGTTATAGATGATAGAAGTGAGCTGGATATTGACATGATTGAAGGAACTCATCCATAATCAGAGGTTTACACAGATCACAAGCAGCACATCAATTGTGTTTTGTGAAGAAATAAGAATTTGTGAGTAGGTGGTGACCTAAAACTATTAGTAACCCATTTATATGATTTAGGAATATTCTCTACACTTTCACCCTTGTTAAGAAATGCCTTAATTTTCTACAGCAAATAACTGCAAGTGAAATAGTTTGCATTAGTAACAGGTAAACACGAGAGGGATTTCAGGTTCTATTTGCAACATCATATTTCCAGTTATTATTTTTCAATATTCATGTTTTCAATGTTAATCATTTTTTAATGGACTTAATGGACTTTTAATGGACAGAATGACCACAGAGAATGGTGCAGTCTTGCAGTCTGGGTGAAAACACTCATACCTTTCAATACTTATTGTAATAAGTCAGCAAAGCTTACCTGTTTACTAAAATTACTTAAAAGAAGCACCAATCAATATCCTATCCCAGCACACTTATAGAACTTATAAGGTCTAGCAACAAATACTTAACTCATTAGAGCTAAGCACTAGATTTAGAAACATGAGATTAAACATGCTACTAAACTTCAAGACATCTGGTTAATTAGGTTGTTGACATGGTGTGATTGCACATCACTGTAATTATAAAATTGCACTGTACTATAATCTATATTATAATTTTCTGCCATTCTGAGCTAATAAAAAATGCACCTACATGAGGTACAGAAGTAAAACCACCTCAGTGATCAACCACAAGAAGCGTCCATTAATGCACATCCTTTGTTACGTCAATTATACACATTCTGACGCTGCATGTCTAAGAAAACCTGTCCATAGCCCAGAAAGAGTGTGTGTGTGTGTGTGTGTGTGTGTGTGTGTGTGTATACAAACATCAGGTGAATTATGTTCTTAACCTTTGTCTATGGTGAGTGTTGCACAGCAATTTAATTATATGATTGCCACTTTATTTAGAAGTAGTTAACAGTTTATATAAAATGCTGTGATTGTAGAAGTGAGTCTTGGAAGAAGAGCCAATAGCTTCACAATAACTTGTATAAAGACATCAGGTTAATTGTGCTGACCTTGAGTGATGCCAAGAGCTGCACAACACATTAATTATTAAACTGGCAATTTATTAACTAATAGTTAATAGTTAACTAAAAATAAAGATTCTGCATAGTCCAGTTTGGGTGAGTCTGTGTCCACTGTAGCCTCAGATTCCTGTTTTTGGCTGACAGGAGTGGAACCTGATGCAGTCTTCTGCTCTTGTAGCTCATCTGGCTCAAGGTTCGTCATGTTGTGCGTTCTGAGATGCTTTTCTGCTCACCACGGTTGTAAAGAGTGGTTAGTTGAGTTCTAGCCTTTCTGTCAGCTAGAACCAGTCTGGTCATTCTCCTCTGACCTCTCTCATCAACAAGGTGGTTCCACCCACACAACTGCAGCTCACTGGATTTTTTTTTTTCGCACCGTTCTGTGTAAACTCTAGAGTCTCTTGAGCATGAAAAGCCACAGCAAATCAGCAGTTTCTGAAATACTCAAACCAGCCCATCAGAGTGCTTTTCTTTTGCACCACCTGGGAGCTATAGATGCATTTTTAATATAGAAATTTATAAATAATGACTACTAATTTATAAAGTGCCAGTTTAATAATTACGGAGGTGTGCCATATATGACACCAAGTCAACAGCACACTAGACCTGATGTCTTTAAGTTCAGGTAAATTTAAGTTCATTAAGTTAAAGTACAGTAATATTATCTTTTATAAGGGACAGAACAGCCAAAAGCTGGCTACTCATGTCTTGTCACAAAATCTCTACCATCCCAACTGGTGCTATTTGTAAAAAAGGGGGGCACAATTTATCTGGTCAGGACAGGAAGGTGTTCAGGTCTTATGACCACTGATTTTGGTGGAGCAGGGTGACATTAATAATGGCATCAAACAAAATTAAATCAAGATGCCCAATTACAACTCAAAACAAAACCTCACAAAAGACCTGAAACTAGCCCAAAAATCAGGCATTGAAAAAGGAAGACTCATTTATCTTCTTTTTTTCTCCTTTGTGTGGAAAACAAGGTCACTATGATCCTCTTACAATCTTTGGAAGAATGTATCTTACAAAAGAAATCGTTCTGTAAATCATAAACACAGTGGCTGCACTTATATTTTGCCTTTGTTCGCAGAAATCTATTAAATTTAATAGCGATTATTTGCTATAAAAGAAGATCTTGGTGGCCATAGAGAAGTTATAAGCTAGATTGACAAACTGGCAACTCTGTCATTAACTGTCCTGTCAGCTGCTCTTCCTCCACTGAAAATGATCACAGAACGAGCATGAGGCAGCGGAAGATCCCAATCTGTCTCTATTAGTGCTTGTTGCAGTTCCCATTTTCGAACATTAGGTCCAATAAAACTCTATGGAGCTAAATGGGGCAGGGCATTTGTTAACGTCTAGAAAGGTGAACAGATCAATAGAATATTGGCTTACGTATATCTGTCAAATAACAACATTTTTAAAAATCGTTGGGCAATCAAAAGAGGTAATTAATATTTGATGGAATTTAACATATGAGGGAGAACTTTATGAAGATTAACATTTGTTGATTTGTATGTGATGGGGCTTTGTGTCACTTGCCCCCATGGATGAGCTGGCAGTGAGTCAGGTCCAAACTAAAAGCTCACACAAGTTTTCACATGTAATGCATATCATTTGGTTGGATTTGTTTGAAAGTTGAAAGTTTAGGGAAACTGACATTGTTTACTTCGGGGGGCAAAAACTCGGAAGTGTGATTCGGTGCCCTTCACACTTTAACTGAGTCATGCAGAGCTGAAAGTGGGCATGCACTGAATCACTATTACTTAATATAGAGCCTTTGGTGGAGTGAAAACATCAATTTCCATTCCTTTTTTGCATTATAGCTGAATGTGTGTGCTGTGTGTACCAGTGCTCAGTGCCAATTAATTAGTTACAGTTTGATAGTTGAGGGAGCAATTCTTATCTCATGGCAACGATCCATACTTCCTGCATTACAATAATGGCTAAGCTGTAACAATAATAGTCACGTGGAAGGATGACTCATCACCATCTCTAATTTTAAAAGTAGCCTTGTGTTCACAGTATTGTGGCCTACTGCAGGTCTCCTCAACCTGCCTCACTGAGGCCAAGTCGGGCTTCATAATGGCACTGACGTGTACCACGTTTTGAACGCAGGCTGGAAAAGGGAAGGCCAAGAGCACACTAAAGGGTGGCATCACCTTTTCATGTATAGGACACTGCTGCATTTGCAGAATATCGAATCTGTTCACTGAGGCAAAATGAATGGCCTTCCTCAAGTAAAGATTTACTTGAGATTAGCCTTCCTCAAGTAAAAGTCATCTATATAATGACTCAAGTAAGAAAATATGGTGAAAAATTACTTAAGTAGCACATTATTCCTTACCCAGGATTAGATTTTCATTTTAATAAGCAGTAATGAGATCAAAACCATTCACAAACCCTTAAAGAACTGTTGAAGAACCATTTTTCTAGGAGTGGATGTATTAAGCGGGTATGTTTTATTACCAGGTTACTGGTGATTATTTTCATCTGAACACCTGTCAGGCATTTCAAATTTAGATAAACTGCCTTGATACACTGGAGGAAAAAAAGGGGGAAAAGATTGGAGCTCTAATAGTTACGAGGGTGAACATTGTAACTTACTTTTTTTTTTTTTTTAACCTTAAACCCACCATTCATTTCTGACCATGTACACAAATCCACGTTCCTGGAATCTACGCTGGCCAGCAGAGCTCCACTGATGTTGATGGTGTTAGCATTTTAGCCTGACATGTGCTTTTTTCCCATTCAACAATTTGATAGCCAAGTTACAACTTATAACACAAACACATGAAATTATGAACTTTAGCTCATTAATTTGCTGATACAAGAATGGTCAAGAGTACTTTTGCTGTCCTGTTTTCTTTTGCAATGAGCTCTCATGAGTTTTTCAATTGAGCATCACTACCGGTGTCCGGTGTTGGCATTGTTTTCTGCACAGGACTTAGCTAACATTACA
Organism: Pangasianodon hypophthalmus; assembly: GCF_027358585.1. Lineage (NCBI taxonomy): Eukaryota > Metazoa > Chordata > Actinopteri > Siluriformes > Pangasiidae > Pangasianodon > Pangasianodon hypophthalmus. The sequence continues at coordinate 7,971,230 of NC_069736.1, read as the reverse complement.
TATATTTCTGTGAAGTTAATTCATCTAAATTATTACCTTACCTGGCTCTCTGAGTGATAAAAATGTATCTACTGGATTTGTTAGGTAAAGCTGGCCAGGTTTTTCAAACAGTTTAATGCTTTTTACAGATTTAAGATGCACATTTTCATAGACACGCGTCCGGGAACATTGAGATCGGGGTGGAGTGAAGAGAAGTTGGGGAGTGTCTATAAAAAGACAGAAAGGAGGTACATGTAAACACAAACAAGCACTCCAGACCAGCCCACAGTTGGGTTTTTCACAGCCACAAATTATAATTGTGATACCATTTCTTTTTTACATTTTCCAGGTTGCTTGTACTAGTAAGAAATAAAAAAAAATCAAATATTGCACCTTTAAGATTCATGAAAAAATAAGGTTTCTTAGCCTCCTAAAAGGTTGGAGCCCTTTTTGAGCTGTTGTAGAATTCTACATAGAATCATTAAGGATTCCCTCAGATGGACAACCTAACAACCTAAAGGGATTTAAATAATCTAAATGTGTACACTTAGCCTCACTAGATAGTGGTATTGGGGCTGATTCAGCAGCTTGCCTGAAATGCTAAATTGGCATCAGATTGGTTTAGGCATATTTCCCCCACCCTGATATATTTTATCTCACCAAAGTGTGTCATGTTGACTGACACAACACAAATCTTGCATGTGGCCATAACACAGGACATAATTTCGTATTAAGCCTCCCACCATCACACCTCTAATGACGCTCGGTTACTTTGTCAGTATCACCTCAGTCATACACAATATACAGAGCTCTAGTACATAATACTCAATGTGAGTGTTTAAACGTGCCATGCTGAGTCAGCAGTATCACGATTGCACCCTCAGCCCTAGGGGTTTCTGCAGAGCCTGCTGGGATACGCTCCCATGAGGAGGAGAGCGGAAGGTAGCGTCTCGTTAGTGCCACCGAGGGGTCGTTAGTTCCGCTTGCTGTGCTTTTCCTCCAACTGCTCGACTACAGGGAAGGCAAAGCTGACTGATTGTTCTCATGAGATCCAATCAGAGATCCAATGTGCGACACAGCCGGCGTCAGTACCCTGGAGCTTTTTCTTCATAACTCCGTCCTCATCTCAAATATTTGTTGATTTATCTGTTCAGTGCATGCATTGATCAATAAAATACAGTCATACATTCTCCTTCATGATCTTACTGTTGTACATTTATTATATTAATCTCCTGCTCAGCTATTTTCAGCTTTTCAAAAGCTCTATGAGTCTATCTGTCTGCTAAATCTACTGCTCTAATATCCTCAACCTGACCTTGTGTCCCTATGCTTAATCAGTAGTTATTCATGTTCTTGTGACTAGTTGGTTATAGTTTAAAAAAAAAAAGACAAACAGATTACCAGGAAATGCATTAGCTAGAAAAAAAAGCTGGACATTTCGACACCACGCATTTAAGTCCATCATCATTTCCAGTATGCTAATGACATTCTGCTAGCACAGTCTCTGCAATGCAGATCTATTGTGTATGAGTGAAATAGACTTGCAGTGTGACTATGAAGACCAGATTGCCATAGTACGAGCCATAAGAATCACACCTCAGCGCCGAGCCTCTGGGCCCTTCACAGCTCCCAAACCTTCAGCAGGAAAAACTAAACCTGTCAGTGCTTTTCGTCAAAAGTACAGAACTGAAGATATTTTAATATTTTTAAGATGCAACCTTCTCTCTCTCTCTCTCTCTCTCTCTCTCTCTGTCTCACACACATACACACATACACACACACACACTCCCTGATTTCCATCTTTGGTCTCTCTGTCTTGCTTTTACAAACAGAGAGAAAAACAGAGAAGCCTGCAAAGACACAGAGGGAGGGGAAAAAAAACAAGGTGGTTGTGTGTTCGTGAGTGCATATACTTATGCTAATGCCTCAGACAGAAGCTCTTGACAAACAACATCCGTGGATGAACCTGAATTAAAACTCTATCCCAAGTGATCGAGCATTTAAAAGCTCCGGTATGTTGCAGTAACATCAGAATCTTGCATAGACCCTTGGGCTGCTAGAGACTGTAGCTTGTAGGACACGTGTAATGATGTGGTAATGTGTGATCCAGTAGCGTAAGGGCAGTTAAGTGACCTTTCAGATAAATTAGCCATGCTGGGTTGCTCTGCTTCTTTCTCAAACTCAGAGTATATATTTAATAAAAACATGTCAGACTTTACATTCTAGCCATGTGGCGGAATAATGACATTTATAACACAGTGCTGGTGGATGCTCAATTGGTCCGAAGGTGTTGATTCATTTTCTATAACAGCAGTTCCGGGAATTAGTTCCAGCTGTAAGACGAATTACAGATTTATATTAATGCACTTGTTCTAATGCATTGTCGTTTCATTAGTAACAACTTACACACATTGTTGATGGGGTGAGGTTTTTTTGTGTGGAGAAACATATTTAGCATTTTTTGGAAGGAGTCTCCAGTGTCAGTGCTTTACAACAGTCCGAGGTGAAGCTGTAACTTTCAACATTGGAAGTCTTCAGGATTGATGGCTTTGCTCTTCGTGGTTTCTTGGTAACTTGAAAAGCTGCATTTTTTGTCTTGTTGACTTCAAAAGAGAGATTAAAAAAAAAGACAGGCTGGTGAGGGAACAAGGGTTTGTAGCTGTTATAATGTCAATAATAACAGGAATGTGTATAATTTTGTCTCATGGACATTCCATGATATTAAATCTAACTTTAAATGAATAAAAAGTATGAAGCGCCATTCTTTAATAAGGAACAATTGTAATCATTAGTAAATTGCTGTGCTACTGGGGGAATAATACACTTCAGGGCATGGTGTTATTGGAAAATAATCAACTTCAGGGATGTAACAGTAATTCCACTTCATTTCGAGCTGCATGAGACCATCCTATCATTGATTATTTTCTTTATTTTTTATATTTTATTATTATATTATTTTTGTTATTTCTAAAAATGCTGCTTTTTGCAGGTTGTATTTTGATGCAGGAAGGTACTAAGACATGATACCTGAGAAACCTGAGTATCTTTTGTTGCCTTACACATCTTATAATCCTGAGCATCAACTTAATTTTATTTTATCTAACCTAGACTTTGAGGTTAAATGCCATCAGTGACATATATTGGCTTCAGCGCGTGTCTCAAACTATCTCCTTACAGGTACTGTTTTAGCTTCTGAATACACTGACAGCACAGGCAGTGAGGCATCAAGGCAACTGCCTTCTATTTCTGATGCAGCCCACATCAAATTTTAATAACTTGCATGTCGGTTGTTATTAGCCCAAAGCCATGGGGCTTATTTTGTAACTTCATTCAGGGGTGGAAAAATCATAAATTCATTAGCTGCCACTGGGCAAGTGAAAGCTCCACTGTGCTGCCCAGTCCCATGTTATGTTTCCTTGGAGGCCCAATTAACTAGGCTAAAAAATGGCAAGTAAGGTAGAGGCGTTATGTAGCCATGGTCTTTATCCTCTCCTGATAATGTCTCTGGTGAAGCATATCGTGTTTGTGCTCTCGACAAAAAGGCAGAAAGCCTCTGGCCAACATTTCCGCTATGTGCTGTGGTGTTCTCTCGTTGCATGTAAAAATGTTATTTGAGTCTGGCTAGCATCTGCATCTTTTCTGGATGATGTATTTTAATTCCAGGTGACTGCAGGTTTTGCTAGCAATAAAGTTATATAAGAGTTTTTGTGCTGAACTGTACTGTATTTTGTCTGTTTCCACATCCCTTCTTTTTACTGATTCTGAGACTATTGTCTAGCATGTTTCAGCAGCTAATCAGTTAGGCTAGTAAATCCTGTTCCTACCAACAGGCAAACTGCATTCTTGTGCACGGTGAGATCTGAAATAGTATCATGCAGGACAGCATCAGGGTACATTGCTGTAAAATGGTGTGGAAAGAAAACATCCAGTGAGTAACAGATATGCATTGTTGTTGAGAGAAGTCAGAGGAGAATGGTCAGACTGGTTCTAGCTGACAGGAAGGCTACGGTTACTCAAATAAGCACTCTTTACAACTGTGGTGAGAAGAAAAGCATCTCGAAATGCACAACAGGTCAGACCTTGAGGCGGATGAGCTACAATAACAGAAGACTGCATCAGGTTCCACTTCTGGCAGCCAAGAACAGGAATCTGAGGCTACAGTGGGCACAGACTCACCCAAACTGGACAGCTGAAAATAGACCAGGCAACTCTAGAGATGGTTGTGGCACCAACAAACATGCCATGGACAGAGTCAGTGAGATCGCATTTTTCCCCATTGTGATTTGATGTGAATGTGAACTGAAGCTCTTGACCTGTATCTGCATGATTTACACATTGCTTCTGCTAGATGATTGACTGATTGGATAATTGCATGGTGGGCAGGTGTAAAGGTGTGTGTTGTATGCATGTCAAGTGTATTATGACAGTTGATTATCAGTATAAATGAAAATGGATCTTCAGGGATGGACAAATTACTGAGAGATTATACTTACGTGAAAGTGTAGATAATAATAAAACCTTACTCGATTAAAAGTGGAAGTATCCATCCAAAAAATTACTGAATCAAAATATTGAATCAATGCTAGTCTAACTTGGCATTAGCAACAACAAATAAAAAAACAGGCTAACTTAGTTAAATATAGGCTTCTCGAGTGAACGCAAAAGTTTTAGGAGAGAACGCAAAGTTTCTCGGGGAATGCAAAAATTTTGCGAGCGAACACAAAAGCATTGAAATAGTAATTTTCCTCCCATCTCATATTTTTTCCATCACTGTGTCCCCTCAGGGCCTTCGTAGATGAGAGAAGAAGAGACCTTCAAGATTTGCAACAAGTACTTTGGTGGCTTAAATAAAAATGGAAAGAGTAAAATGTACGTTTTTTTTTTCTTTGAAATGTAATGAAGTAATAATACAAGTATTCAGTTTCGATAATACTCGAGTAAAGTATAAATGCACCAAAATAATATTTCCGTATAGTAATGAAGTACAATTACTCAAGTATTTTCCACCCCTGAGAATCTTCTTAATGAATCAGACATTAATAATATTGACTCACTGATTATACTATCTAATGTCACCTAAAATGCAAGGATGGAAGTAGTAAAAAATTGAAACTTGGCTTGCACATGTGCCCAGTGTGAGGCTTTTGCCCATTATGAGGCTGAGTGTGCAGGACTGCAGCTAGATGTCACTCTGCTCAGGACCACAGGCTGACGGGCTTTAGGACCCGACGCGGGGAACAGAAAAGGGGGAAAATGTTTCACAGAGCTTGGAAGTTGCACAGTGGGCTGTTGAATTGCGCGCTGTGCACGCGCTCGATGCTCGCGCGCTCGTTACTGAACCGAGCTGCAACTTTGCACTCCGTCAGCGCGGTGAAGCAGAAACTCCCCTCCGCCTCAACACCGACAGCTGGAGCGGAAAGCGCGGGTGGCCGGTGACGCTCGCTGCAGAGCGCTAAGCGGAAGCGAGCTGACAGCCAGTGATACATCTGCAGTCACAAACAAACAAACAAACAAACAAACAAAAGACAGGACAAAAAACGGGCGCGAAGGAGAATCACCGCGGAACACAAGCGGAGCATCCCGTCGAATGAATCGATCAGTTCGCGCGCCTTCTGCTGAAGCTGCGAACCGATTCAGGAGTCGGTTCAGTGAGCTAACAACACTCCTCACGGTTTAGAAGATTAAAAGAAAGAGGGGCCAATATTTCCGGAAACTGGTGAGTGAGTGAAACTTTTTTTTTTCCAGCATGAAAACAAAGAAATCTAGATGCTGAGCATCTGGAAATTATTGTGTTCACATCACTATCTGTGTGTGTGTGTGTGTGTGTGTGTGTGTGAGCTTCAGAATGATCTAGTTTAATATGAGCAGATGACATGAAAATAATAAAACACACTGCCTGCTACTTTATTGCTGTCAGATTCATCAATAATAATAATAATAATAATAATAATAATAATAATAATAATGGTTTATCTTTAACAACTGCTATTCTGTGCTTGTTGAGTGTGACCTATTTACAAAGCCAATTAATTACAGTGCAATAATAGTGTTGTCTGTATACAGTATTATTAACACATGCAGTTACTTTCCAGTCTATCCAGCCTCACTGATCTGTTCTGTGTGGCTTATTGATTGTGTTACACATAAACATATGGTACTGTGTACCATACACACACACCATTAGACATTTACAGTACACCCACAGTCTCCTGCGCACCTGCAGATCTTATAATGTGCCAGCTTAGGAGGCATGTTATAAACATCATTATACACTGTATACTGTATTAGTAGCACGCTTCACACCTCTCATGTCACTCCATTCATCATATGGTTGAAGATTTTACTGTATATTAATGATAGAGTTATTTTTCCTCACAATATATTACACTTGTATGTTATGGTTGTGTAATATGCACAATTGTACTGGAACTCTGAATGGTTCAATTGACTATCCTTGTATTTTATCGAAACATACTTACTACAGTTATTTACAAGTATAATGCAGCAGCATGATGTGGCATGGCATGGCATGGCATTGTTAACTTTATGAACTTCATTATCATTACCTATTATGTAAAACTGTCCATGAATCTCAGCAGTGGAAAGTTATTAATCTAATCATTGCATATATTTGAATGGATTAGATAATTGTACTTGAACCGTTCATGCTTGCCCCAAAACTTAACGTGTTGTATTGCAGTAGATTGAAGTGTGTACGTCATGAATACTGAGATTTCACAACTTTTTGTGACATTTCATGAGAAAAGTGTTACAACGTGTCCAATCTCCTCAACAATCTGTCAGTCAAGTTACAAAAAAGTTGGGGAAATTGAGAAACCATGTGATTGTAGAGCGAGAAAAACATGCAAATTACTTAGCTAGTATTTGGGTGGAGAGCACAACTAAGAAAAAAAGGGAAAAAAAACAGACCGCGACAACAACGGACCAGTTTTTGAGTCATATATATGAGAATGAGATTTTAAAGGAGTTGCTCAAAATGCCAAACAATAGAAAATATAGAACACAAAAAAGCATCAATATCAACAATATATTTTAACCATTAGAGATAGATTTTTGTCAAGATATTTTTCTTCTTTTCTTTCCATCTCCTTGCACTTCTAATATACACCGATCAGATATAACATTAAAACCACTGACAGGTGACATGAATAACATTTATTTATATAATCTCTTTACAATGGCAGCAAGTGAACAGTCAGTTCTCTAAGTTGATGTTTTGGAAGCAGGAAAAATGGGCAAGTGTAAGGATCTGAGTGACTTTGATAAGTGCCAAATTGTGATGGCTAGACGACTGGGTCAGAGCATCTCCAAAACATATGCAGTAGTTAGTATGTAGTAGTTAGTACCTAGTAAAAGTGGTCCAAGGAAGGACAACCGGTGAACCGGTTACAGAGTCATAGGCACACAAGGCTCATTGAGGCGTGTGGGGAGAGAAGGCTAGCCTGTCTGATCTGATCCCACAGGAGAGCTACTGTAGCACAAATTGCTGAAAAAGTTAATGCTGGCTATGATAGAAAGGTGTCAGAACACACAGTGCATCACTTACTGTGTGTTTTGACACCTTTCTCTCACAGCCAGCATTACTTGCTTACTGTGCAGAACGGTCAGAGTGCCCATGCTGACTCCTGTCCACTGCCAAAATTACCTACAATGGGCACGTGAGCATCAGAACTGGACCATGGAGCAATGGAAGAAGGTGGCCTGGTCTGATGAACCACGTTTTCTTTTGTATCATGTGGAATCCATGCCTGGGTCAGAGCTGTTTTGGTGGCAAAAGGGGGACTGACACAGTATTAAGCAGGTGGTTTTAATGTAATGATTTCCATGACTGGAAAACCTGCTTGATATTTCATTGGCAAAACCAACACGTTTTCGAAGTCAGAAATGTAGTATTCAGGCATCGTTGACTTTTAGCTTCTACCTCAGTTGTATCTTTGTTTTCTCTATGTCATTAAAACCCAAAGTCACACAAAACCTTAATGTGTTGTATAACCATGAGCTTCCGTTTTCTTCACTTTGTGCTGTACATCAATTCGACAGCATTCGAGGCTCCTGGCGAGACCACAGACAGCTTTCACCCACTCCTGGTGGGTGTGAATGAATGTGCTGAAGGCTTCTTGATCGTGTGTGTGTGTGTGTATGTGTGTACTGTATGTGTGTATATCTGCTAAGACTGGTGGCCTTTTCCGGTTAGCCTGTAAAAGGACTCTATTAGTGTAGGTCAGAGCAGAACGGTGTAGGCTGGTCATGAAGACAGAGAAAGTGAGATTGGTTTTAGTCTATTCCGAGACTGCAGCTGGGATCAGTGTGTGGAAATGGCTTGATTAAATGTATGCGTAAGAAATGACTGCAGAGAAATGACGACTCAAACACACAGACTTGGAGAGATTGAGTCAACACGATGTTTCAGTCACTGCAATGATGTAAGAATTGGCAGAGCATTTTTAGTGCCTAATGCAGGGAGCTTCATCATTCATGCCTGTTGAAAGCAATAATGATATCACTGCTTCTCTGTGAGTAATGCGGATATTGTTCACTTTCATGACACTGACCCCTGTTACATTGTGGAGTAGCTGATTGTTACCTAAATATATTTTTATCGTCCAAATGTTTCATAAGTGAAACCATTGAAACCCTGCTTTGTTTTGTTTTTTAATTTCTAACTGGTCGCAAATCTAAATACTGTGATACCTTTTGTGTTTTGTGAAAACGTTTTTATTGCGATATGATGTTTTTACCTCATATCGTGTTGATTAGTGTTAATTTATTTTATAAAGCAGCAGCTCTGACTGTAGTTCCAGCTGTAATTAAAGTTTATATTCGTGTTCTCTTTCAAATACGTCATTGTTTCTATAGTAACTTACACAGGGGCTTGTATAGTGGACGCTCCACAATAATCGAGACCAATAATTAATGGATTAGTCATGATATGGTGAAGGTCAGAGACATTTATATAACATTTATGAAAAGAGACTCCAGTGTCAACACTTTGTAACGGTTATAGGTAAGGGTGTGCCTTTACGTTTTCCTCTTAAGTCTTCAGGATGGAGGGCTTCCTGGTTTCTCAGTAACATGACAAGCTGCATTTTTTGTCTTATCACCTTCAAGAGAGAGAAGGTGTGACTGTTGAGGGAGTGCTTGTTTATAGCTGCTATAACGTAAGTGATAACAGGAGCTAACTTGTCTCATGGATGTTGCACAACATTCAGTGTTACAGTAAATAGATAAAAAAGTATGATGTCATTCTTTAATTAATAAAATATTGTAATCATTGGCAAATTTCTGCGGTATAAGAGGAATAAAACATTCACGTCACACCACCCGTTGTTGATTGTTTTCCTAACAGAATTGACTGAACTGTCCATGTGAGATATTAAATAAAAACTGTTTTTACACCCACTTAAGTAGTCTTGAGCCAGAAGTGTTTTTGGTTTTCGGTTTGGTTCTTGTAGTCTTTAAGCCTAATAATTTCTTATTCTCCTGGTTCTAAGATAGCATCTGTTTGACTTGTGTGTTAGTTTCATGGAAGTGATGAGCAACCAAATATTATTTGACTGTTTTTTTTTTTTTTTTTGCCTGGATGCTTGTGTCAGGACAAGTGCTGCACAACAAAATCGTATTAAAATCACAATCTCGATTTGTTTCTCAGTGTAATTTGATTCAAGAACAACATCGATTCTGCAGCATTTGCACTCAGGCAACTATTACATAAACCTGAGCACTATTCCCCCTCCGTTTGCTGTGATCAGTGACCACAGACTTTGTGCAACACGACCTCACACACACACGCACACACACACACACACACACACACACACCTGAAGCTCGGTGAAGAAAAAGGGGAGTGTTTTTTTTTTTTTTTTAATTTTTTTTTTTTTTTTTAAATATGACCCAAATGCCCACATGTAGTAAGAAGGAACAAATGTGTCCTAAACAAATGTTTAATATTAAACACTAAATATTACATTCAAAATGATCAGACAAATGAAATGAATGAATGGGGTGAGTGAGTCACGGCTGCATGTATCGTCTTGCTCAAAACACGTATTATGCGTAGAGTGTCTGACTTTTTCCCATGAATGGCTTATGAGTTGATATTGAGAGAAGGACAGAAACAATGATTAATTAGTCAACCAGCTGTTTATATTGCTGGTTTCAGTATAGCACTGGGAGGACACATTGTGCTTATGGCACCTTAATATGATTAAAGTTTTATACTAAATAACAGTTATTTTGGCTGTAGTGGTACAAATGTACAGTAAATCAGTCGGCTCAGACGAGCTGCCATTTCTAAACATCGGCTAGAAAATGTAGGTACCACGCCCTCTTACAGTAATGTAAGAATTTACTAAATATGCATATTGTCACTTATACAAATGGCCAAATTTATTATCTACAATAAAACAGTACTGGCTAAAGTAAGCTTCCATATTTTGTCTCCAACTACATGATCAAAGCAATAAAAATATGAAATCAGGATTTAATAGACAGTGTCGCATAGAAGAGTGGGTGTGTGTAGGGGTCATAATTATCTATCTATCTATCTATCTATCTATAAAGAAGCATTTGAGGGGTGTAATGATTATAACAATGAGAAATAATTGTGTGTGTGTGTGTGTGTGTGTGTATATATAATATATATATATGTAGTCTGAATACTACATTTCTGACTTACTAAACGTGTTGGTTTTGCCAATAAAACACATTTTTCCAGACATGGAAATTATTATTAATATTAATTATTATTATACACCGATCAGCTACAACATTAAAACCACCTGCCTATTATTGTGTCTAATAATCAATAATCAAGGCATGGACATCACAAGACCTCTGAACGTGTGCTGTGGTATCTGGCACCAAGTCGTTTACAATTTGGCCCTTGTCAAAGTCGCTCAGATCCTTACGCTTGCCCATTTTTCCTGTTTCCAACACATCAACTTCAAGAACTGACTGTTCACTTGTTGCATAATATATCCCACCCCTTGACAGCTGCCATTGTAATGAGATAATCAATTTTATTCACTTCACCTGTCAGTGGTTTTAATGTTATGGCTGATCGGTGTATACATACATACAATTTGTTAAATGGTGATCGAAAAGTTTTTATGATCTTATTAATGTCTATGGGATTTATGACAGCAGACAGTTGTAAATTCTTTGCATAGATATTTACAGTGTTTGAGCACATCATCACTGTGTAATTATTGACTTAGAAATGTTCGAACAGTGCTGGAAGAGCAGTTTCCAGTGTGAGGATCCAATGCTACTCATGCAGCCTTAACAGGTTGTGCTATCTGATATTTTGCTTGTTTCCCCATATCCTGTTGCGTGTTTGGTTTGCAGCCCTGTTGAACGTGTTCCTGAGTGCTTCAGTGTAGGGTAATGGGAACACTACAAACACCATCACTTCTCCTTCTGCTTTCCCTCGGACTCGGCGAGAACGGTCGCTCGAGGCTTTTGTAGTAACTGAATTATTGCATAGCACGCACACACACACACACACACACACACACACACATTTCTCTTACTATCCTTGTGAGAACCGTTCCCTGACCTACTTACTAGTGCAGCTAATTAATGCTATGCTCCACCTAAATCTTAAAGTAGTTTTTGTATTAAAAAAAAATATAATAATAATAATAAAAATTAAAAACATAAAAAAACAATGTTCCTTTTGGGGCCAGCCTCATGTGCTCAGAAGGTCAAAACTCTTAGACATTACCAAGATATAAAATCAGACACACACACAGGCAGAGTCTAGCGCACACCTGTTTTGTAGTGTCATGCTGTCTCCTTCGCCTCTGCTTCAGTGTGTCTGACCCGCACTGAGCGAAATCTCACTCCTGCTGTCTGACTGAGAAAGACTTGCAGGTGTGTGTGTGTGTGTGTGTGTGTATATAGTCTGAGGGATTCAAAGAGAAACACAGAGAGAGTTTTACACGAAAGGATTGCATCTCACCAGTCAGTTTAAAAATGCACTATGAAGGGATGAGAGAGAAAGGAGAACAGAGTGAACAGGAAGGAGAGATAGCTTTCAGCTGTCAGGTCGCATGACAGCTACGGAGAAAACTGTCGCGTGCAATTTGGACTTGTCGCACATTACAGAGACTACACGGGAACTCACTGTGTGTTTGAGTTGTTGTATCATGTTTACCTGGGCTGGGCCGGGCCATATCATTGCGTGTCGTGTTCAGCGATGAGATATTTCCTTTCTTTATACTGCTATTCAGTTCAGCAAAAGCTTAGTAAATGTTTGCTGCATCTTCATCAGGCCGTTAGACACTAATTACGGGGTAGAATAGGTGGCGTGGATGGTGAGCAGGAACAAAGCTTGTTATTATCAACTGCCTTGCTACTTCTGTGTACGCAAAAGGGGCGTGCATGCGTGTGTGTGTGTGTGTGTGTGTGTATATGCGGGCTTCGTGCTTTATAAGGTGGATAGTCAGACATGGTGCAGTACATAGTATATAGCTTTTAATGTGTTTATGTAGTGTGGTCTCCATTGTGATCATATCTGTCGCGATGTGTGACAGAAGCTCTGCCTGATTTCATTACAGACTCTAAGCTTGTAAGTATTGATGGCATTTCTCTAGGAATGTACGCTAACATGCTGTAGTATCAACAGGTACATTGCCATTGTCATTGCCATCTTGTTTCAAAAATCCCTTCATAGATGTATAGGGTTGCACAAAATAAACTAGCATATCGTGATTATAGTGCCACATATTCAATCAAAATGACTTAATACTAACAACACTTGCAATATTAACTCAGTATTACTTACAGGTATACCTACAATACTTACAATATTATATCAATATTGCTTAAAATAATTAATGACACTAGTAAATCAACAACACTTGCAATACTTACAATTTTAACTCAGTAATACAATATTAAATGAATGAGTATTATTACAATAATACTTAAAATTCCTACCTACAATATTAAGTCAATAATACTTATAATACTTTCAATTTTAACTCAGTATTATGTACAATTATACTTACAATACTTATCTACAATATTAAATGAATGGTACTTGCAATAATAATGACAATACGTACCTTCAATATTAAATCAATAGTATTTACAATACTTACATTTTAACTCGGTATTACATACAATAATACTTACAATACTTACGCAAGAACATACGTAACCTTTTGTTTTGAAATAAAATTTTCCTGAGCCAGATCTGTATGGATAGATTCCGTGTAAGGTTTTAAACACATTCAAAACAAAAAATCATGTTGAATGAGAAAATATTGCACAAAGATGATTGGTTGTTGGATTCATACAAATTGATACAATATGGTGTTGTATGTTGACCAAAAGAAGAAAAAAGTATAATATGCTAAATGAATTTTTTTTTCATGGTAATGTAAAACTAATTGTGTATTATTAAAATATTAATTTCAGTTATGTTTAAGTACAATAATGATGCACAATTACTTAAGTACTTTCCACCTTGGGTAGTAATCAGAGTCGCTCTATTGGGAGATAGTTATGGGAGTTGTTAAGGTTGCGTGCTGCACTTGAGGAAATTCCAGTTTGGAAAGAAGTATTTTTTTTATCTTGTAAATAAGATATCACATGAATGTGATTTTTTTTTTTTCACATGTGATAACAAATCTGATTTAAGATTTCGTAGAATGCTGTTTACATGACTACTTACGGTCTGATAACTACCGTTATAATTTTTGCGTTTTCTGGAATGAAATGCTGAAAACAGTGCTGACTTTGTGTGTGTGTGTGTGTGTGTGTGTGTGTGTGTGTCTCCCCCACCACCCAAAACTGAGGCGCTCATGCTTAACAGCATCCTCAGCTCCTGTATGCCCATAAATAATTCTCTCTGTGTGTCAAGGCTGTATTGCTGCCTCTCTCTTTCTCCTGCCAGTATCTCTTTCTCTCTCTATCTCTTGCTCTCTTTCCGTCTCTCTCTCTCTCTCTGTCTTGGTAAACCTCGCTGTCGTGTCTCTCACAGTGTCTGTCACTCTTTTTTTTTCCTCTGTCTCTGAGCCGACCTGGCTCATGTTTTGTCATCTGTTGGTCTCCCTCCCTTTCTGTTTCACTCATTCCCAGACTCTTCCTTTAAACACATTTGTGCTTCACTTCCTGTCATTCTAAACTGTGCTACCTCAAAGTATTTATGCTAAAACACACAGTTAATGCAGATATTCGACTCTTGGATATCGGGATCCCCATTAAAAACTACCTCAATTTGCCAACTATTACAAATTTTCACTTATTAATGAATGTAATATTGTGTTTTTTATCTGTTAATGGTTATATCTAATGTTGTGGAACATCTGCGAGACAAGTTATAGAAAATTAACACCTTCTGACCAATCAGATTTGAGAATTCAGAAGCACTGTGGTGTAAGACAAAGTTATCGTCCTTATGACATCCTTAAGACCAATGTGGATGCAATATTCCTTCCTCTTCTCGGAGAAACAAATGAGTGGAAATGGAAATGAGTGAGAGAATTGGCAGCGATAGGGAATTGCAACGGCTTGGAATAGCAATCAGGTTTAGGAATGTGTGCCTCCAATCAGTCCTGCTGAATGAGTTCAGTAGTGTGTGAGAGTCTGCATGGAGTTCAATCATCTAATCAGCCTCCGAGATGGATTCAGGAAGCGAACTGAACCATGTTATAAATGGGGACAAGCAGGAACAAGAGTAAAAAGAATTTGCATGATGAGGAAGAGGTGATGAACTGGAAAGATGGCAGCTATCACGTTACCAGCTCTTTAAAAGTCCTGAAAGTCACAATCATAGAGTACAGGTGAGCAATATGACAAAAATATCAGATTTTTCTGTGATTTCTATGACATTGTGTGTATATATATATATATAATATATAATATACTGTAGGTTATATATGTTATATATAGGTTTTCTAAGAAACTTACAGAAAAATATATTAAAATATAAATGCACCTGACTTGATGTACATTACACACACACACACACACACACACACACTGTATATATAAAGATAAATAAATACCGGCAATATCACAGAAAAGTGTATTGTGACCTAATTTGTTACAATCTCGATATTCTTTCATCATATTGCCCCACCCTATCATACATCCTTAGTCATTTCAACTCACTTTTCTTTTCCAAACACAGGGCCAGGTGTGTTAGCAGATCAGTTTCCCAGGCTTGTCTTGCTTTCGTGAATTGTTTTTCACCTGTCTTTCTCTTTTTTTCCCCCCTATCTTCTTTCCAATGTTTATAGCAGCTGGTGATAAGATACTCATTAGCTCATGAAGCCCCAGTTTCACACAGCATCTTCAACCAGTAGTAACATTTAAGCTTACCATGAGTTTGTCAAAAACAGTCTCTCTGAAACAAAAGATAAGAACAGTGTTATGAGTCATAAATGTGATAAATCATTTATCTTTTGATAAGAGAAAAAGAGACGAACATACTGTACTAGAATAAACAGATTAAAATGTGTGATGCTGAACATTATGAACCTCTTTACTGTGATTATATAATGAAACTCAACTCCAGAAGGACATAAAGCATTTATTCAGCTTTATGAGCTCTGAAGTCTCTGGTTATATGGTTTTTCATATTTTTATTATTCTCTGTAGTTTAGAATAAAAGTGACATCTTTACAATTCATGCATTTGGGAATAAGTCACAAATCAAAACAATCAGAGTATCTCTAATGTTTGGACAATTTGCATTCTGAGGCACTTGGGCTGCCTTTACAACAGTCTTAACAGTCTTGTTTTCACACATACATTTTTTTTCGGGATTCTGGGCTGGTTGAGACGTGTGAACACTGTTTTTGAGCCCAGGAGCAGTACCGAGCACCGATCCCTGGTTGAAAACAGTGGTCTGAAGTTCGCTTCAGCTGAACTATGGCATGGTCTCCATTAGGTGTGGAAGCTGTCGACGCTCTGCACCGCATGTACTTCATCGGTTCAACCTGTCACATTGCATCTTGTTTCTACTTTTGTGATGCTGAGGAAAGGGTTATTATGGTTATTGACGCACTGTAATTAGCTTACCTTTGTGGCACTGAGAGCACAGCGCAAAAGGCATGTCTTGTGTTTGCCTGCACACAAGATCAGCTCCTGCACAGTGACATGGGCTGCATCCAAAAAGCTTTTTTTTTGATACCAAATAAAAATAATTTAAAAAACCCAGCATGGATGCTGTTTTGTTAATAACAATGAATAAATTTACTACCTACAATTTTATGCACACAGGTTTGCAAAAGTGATGGACGGATTTGTGCAATCAAACCACAGTTAGGAAGGAATTATTGTACATGAAAGCAAACCTGCGATTATGAGCTTCACCTCCATATGAGCCCAGAATTGCTCCTAGATGCAGACTTGAGTATTTGAACCAAGTGCGAAAATGCCTAGAAAGAATACATTTGTAAGTAAAAGTTTAAATAGGGCATTGAACATTCCTATGTTGTTGTTGTTCTTTCGGCTGTTCTCTTTAGGGGTCACCACAGTGGATCATTGGACCTCCTATTTGACTTGGCCCAGTTTTTACGTCAGCTGCCCTTCCTAACACAACCCTCCCCAATTTTATCCAGGGCTGGGACTGGCACTGGGAGTGCACTGTCTTGTGCAACCCCAGTGGCTCCAGGGTATGCATTAAAAATTTCTATATTGTTTTTTAATTATTATTTTTTGCATAAACATCACCTAGACCTAGGCCTTAACCCTTCATGAAAGATTATGAAAAACATTACGAATGCACCAATTACATTTTTCAGTTTTCAACACAGCACTGATCTCAGAGTCTGAAACTACCCATTCCTGATACAACTCTGATACGCACATACTGACTATATACACCTACTGTACTTCCAAGCTTACTGCATCATGTGCTATTCATATAAAGAAGACCTGTATCACATCCAGACAATGCATTACAGTTGCTGTGCACTGAAACCTCCTTGCTGTGCTGTGGCACTTATGCAGAGCTTATCTACAGAATCACATTTAGCTAATGAGAGTAGGGCTTTAAAACTGGAAAGACTTTTCATGGGCTATAACTAAATTCATGGAAACAGCAAGGAAATGGCCAGTAGAGAGACACAGTGTGGGGGCATACAGTGACAGAATAAGCAAGTGGACACGTACAATGACAGCAACAGAGTGCCTTTTAAGCAGTATGTGAAATGCTGTAGGTGTGATCTGAGTCATGTCACTTACCAAGCACGACATTAAGAGAATTCTGTGGATTGGATTGAAAAATGTCAAATCCAGTCTAGCATTTTATGCCAATATCAGCCTCTGACACTGATACAAACCAAAAAAAAAGCAAAACAAAATCGTAAGTCCACATTCAACTAGTGTATGAATATGTGGGGTAGCCTGGCAAAACTCATCAAATGTCACTGTGACTGGATTCTGGCAAATAACTGAAAAAAAAAAAAACAACCAAAAATCAGGTTTGGCCAAATTTCTGTTTATAGCACACTTTGACATCTCAACTTTAAGAATTTTTATTTTCTTTATAATCTTGCCTAGCCAGCCTTTGGGTCAGGGGTCAATATGCCTTTGCTTTATCATGGCCCCTAACCTTCAGTGATTGATGATAGTATTGCCTGTGGCTTTGGAGGGGTATAGGCTGCAGCGACAATGAGGAAGGAAAAGAAGTGGGCGTGGCCAGATATTTATAATGCGTGCTGCATACATGTTACATCATTACAGTGGAAAATAAATACTGGAAGCTGGTTGCAAGCAAGCTGTAACTGCAAGTCGCTAGCGTTAGCAGGATTAAATACTGTTCCTGTTCACAAGGTCAGGAATGCTTGCAAAATTGGACTGTAAATAAACCAAAAACCTATTAGCTGTAACTAGCTCATTATAAAATTGTAGTAAATTGATATAAACTACGTGTGCATGTGCTCTCTGGTGAACAGCAGTGGAGATAATTATTGAATTCTTGCATAGTGAAGTAGTCCTGATGAATGCAGTGTATCAGTTTCTTAATCTAAGCCGTTCTGCGAGCAAAGACATTCACGTCTTTATCTGTATGGCGAGAACGGACAAGGGAAGCTAAGACACATCAGAAAGATGTTTTGTTACCCTGCTCCGAAGTCAGCTGGCACAGATTATTACACTTTGTATAGGATTAAAAAAATAGGCTGAAAGGAAACATACTGTAGTACGAGACACAATACAGGTGATTTTTGTTGATCTTAAAGCTGCAGACACCATGTTTTACGACAGACATTTAAATCATCCAACTTGAAAGCCATCGAGATAGTTGAAACCTATTGGCGAGTCCTAATAGAATCGGCAAATCAATCCAAGCCTATTACTGAGGCTTTCTGAAAAGTTCAGGACATAAGCCTAATAGATTCAGTTTGTAATTAGATACTGGCTGTTAAAATGTCTGTGATGCTCCTGTGCCACAGACGGAATGAAATCTTTGAACGCATCTTCTAGTTGCATTTAGTTGCAGGCCGCCACGACTATGTATGATATGTGCAAACCACTAGAAGAAAGTTGAAACAATATTAGTGAGAGATTGTCGGAAAGAAAATACGTTTACTTTTGTTTGCTTCTCAACCAAAAATGATATGCATGTATTTTGATTAAATAATTGTTCATAATTGTGCCACTTTGGGTGCCACTTTCAGCTCCTCTCATCAAAACCCATTAGGAGAGCTTCTAATAGCTTATGAATAAAAATAAAATCATACTGTGTGCTCAGCTTATTCTGTAATTAATGCATTCTTTGAAAGCAGGCAGAGCTGTCTGTGTGTTTTGTACAGCATTAGAGATAGACCTTAACAATGAATACAGTGAGATTTTGAGTCCATTAAGAACTGCTTATTGGTGTATTTTTAAATTTAAGGAAGCATACGTTATTTATTACTAATAGGAGTTAAAATAGAAGTACTAATATAGTTTACATGTATATGTGTGTGTGTGTGTGTGTGTGTGTGTGTGTGTATATATATATATATATATATATATATATATATATATATATATATATATATATATATATATATATATATGTATATACACTATATTACCAAAAGTATTCGGTCACCTACCTTGACTCACATATGAACTTAAGTGCCATCCCATTCCTAACCCATAGGGTTCAATATGATGTCAGTCCACCTTTTGCAGCTATTACAGCTTCAACTCTTCTGGGAAGGCTGTCCACAAGGTTGAGGAGTGTGTTTATAGGAATTTTTGACCATTCTTCCAAAAGCGCATTGGTGAAGTCACACACTGATGTTGGTCGAGAAGGCCTGGCTCTCCGTCTCCGCTCTAATTCATCCCAAAGGTGTTCTATCGGGTTCAGGTCAGGACTCTGTGCAGGCCAGTCAAGTTCATCCACACCAGACTCTGTCATCCATGTCTTTATGGACCTTGCTTTGTGCACTGGTGCACAGTCATGTTGGAAGAGGAAGGGGCCCGCTCCAAACTGTTCCCACAAGGTTGGGAGCATGGAATTGTCCAAAATGTTTTGGCATCCTGAAGCATTCAAAGTTCCTTTCACTGGAACTAAGGGGCCAAGCCCAACTCCTGAAAAACAACCCCACACCATAATTCCTCCTCCACCAAATTTCACACTCGGCACAATGCAGTCCGAAATGTACCGTTCTCCTGGCAACCTCCAAACCCAGACTCGTCCATCAGATTGCCAGATGGAAAAGCGTGATTCATCACTCCAGAGAACGCGTCTCCACTGCTCTAGAGTCCAGTGGCGGCGTGCTTTACACCACTGCATCCGACGCTTTGCATTGCACTTGGTGATGTGTGGCTTGGATGCAGCTGCTCGGCCATGGAAACCCATTCCATGAAGCCCTCTGCGTACTGTACTTGGGCTAATCTGAAGGTCACATGAAGTTTGGAGCTCTGTAGCAATTGACTGTGAAGAAAGTCGACGACCTCTTTGCACTATGCGCTTCAGCATCCGCTGACACCTCTCTGTCAGTTTACGTGGCCTACCACTTCGTGGCTGAGTTGCTGTTGTTCCCAAACTCTTCCATTTTGTTATGATAAAGCTGACAGTTGACTGTGGAATATTTAGGAGCGAGGAAATTTCACGACTGGATTTGTTGCACAGGTGGCATCCTATGACAGTTCCATGCTGGAATTCACTGAGCTCCTGAGAGCGGCCCATTCTTTCACAAATGTTTGTAAAAACAGTCTGCATGCCTAAGTGCTTGATTTTATACACCTGTGGCCAGGCCAAGTGATTAGGACACCTGATTCTGATCATTTGGATGGGTGACCGAATACTTTTGGTAATATAGTGTATATATATATATATATATATATATATATATATATATGCTTTCTTTACTGCCATGCAAACATTTTCCTGTAACAACAAATTTTTTTATTGACTCAATAATGCAGAAGTCATACAATAAACATTTAAGACAAAGTTTGTATTTAAAAAAAATAGGAGTGCCTAAGACTTTTGCACAGTACTGTGTATGTATATCAGTGTCTAGTAGAGCCAACATGAGTTTGTCATTAAAAGGCAACAACACTGTGTTAGGAGTACTGTGTGTCACTATTTGTATTAAGGAACGCAACAGTTTTAAAAATAATCCAGAGTGCATAAAGATGAATTTGAATCAGTGTTAATAAATAGCAGATTTAAAAACTGGTTGTACTCTTTTATGTACCGAGTGAAAAACAACCAGTTTTAATAATCACTGACTTTGGACTTTGACTGTGCATGAGCACTATCACTCAAGATGGGGGTTGGAACTCACATGCCAGATATGTGCTCAGACCTCAGCACAAGATATCTGACAGAAAGAGGGTTCTGTATGTCAGGGATGGAGTAGCAATCCAAGTTGGAAATCCTCAGCAAGTTCCTAGTGAATGTTTCATCTGTTTCCGAGCCTGTGCAGAGAGAGAAAAAGCTTAAATGTCTTCATTTCAAAGCTTAACTTGCTTTTCCCATTCAGTTTGACAAATGTCTGGATTGGCACGGTTTAATTTCATTCGGCCCGGTTCCACGCTTCCTTTGCGGCGGATATTGCAGCTTTGCAAGGACATTAAGCGGCTGTGCTCTCTGATTTCGGAATTCAGAACACATTTTAGATCCCTTGCCATTTATTTATTTATTTATTTACTTATTTTATTGTTGCTGTTATTTTCTCTAACAGGTGACGGAAATCAAGTGACAGATGGCTCTTGCATGAGTCTCAGCCCAAATGCCCAGTCTGCAAATCTGTCACTGGAGAAGAGCCGGCCAAAAGAGGTCTCCCGATGAGCCGGAGTTGTTACTTCTTATCCACGCTTGCGAAACTGCCTGTCATGTACCAGTTTGGTCCTCATACTCACTGCCTTGGTTACTGAAACAAACAGAATGTGAGGGGTGAAACAATTTGCTGTAGATTTAGTGGTGAACTTACATTAAATATGATTATATTGAAATATTGTGGCGTGCTTAGTGATTATGGTGCTGTTGTGTGCCATGCTGACATCACAGAGGGACATTATTAGCACAATTACAATGGCATTTAATAGGAGAACATTTTCAGAAATCTCAACCATAAGGGAGAAAGGTTACAGCAATGTTCAGTGTCGTGTTAATGAGAAATCCAACATAGAATTAGTAGAGATCCAGAATGCAATACAGCAGAGACTCGGCTCGGCTAGTTGCCGATGGTGACAGCGGTATTAGCATCTAAGTTGAAGGTTTAGAAGCTGATCTGTTTAGATGTGTACAGTACAGATAAAGAAGTGAGAGAGCTAGACAAACTAAAGGACCAAAGTGCTGCTGAATCGCTCTCTTTAAGTTGAAGCAAAGGGTTATGCTGTGTCCGAGTTAACTTATATATGGGCGCCTCCATGTTTGTCTTTTCTTAGCAACAATCTAGCCAACTGCGATGAGTGATATATATTTTCAAAACAGCGATCTGTATAGTCGGTATTATGGATTTAACAAGTGTCTGTATTTTGATTGATCTAAACTCATTTAAAAGTAAAGAAGTGCTAATTTGTTTACTGTTGATGCTGCGAGCAGCCATGTTGAACTGATGTCACTTGCTGAACTCGGGGTTGAGGAGACCTTCCTGACTCTCCGAGTAGGAATTTGAAATTGAGAGGGAGTTTTCTTTGGTTTGGAGGTGGGAAATTCTGAGTTATGAGTTTTAGGTGAGTGCAGCATAAATCGCTCTGGCACCAGTATAAGCAGGTAGTCGAATGCATTGTGGGTAATGTCGGAATCCGATAACCAAAGTGAAAACCGAACAACATGTCACTGGAAGAAGTTTAAACTAAAAAAGTGAATTCAGAATTTCATTGTAAACAGAATCTTGGACGTCATTGAAAATCACATGTTAATTATGAAGATTAATATGTAAGTCACGCAGGGTGGATTTTGCCTTTAATGGGCTGACTCAGTCCCAGAGTACCGAGTTGTGTGTGATTGAGAAACTCGAGCCTCTCATTGGGAGCCCACTCACTCCCACTTACTGTCGATTCTGTACATGTAATGGCAAGATTGAAAAGTGAGCCTTCATTACTTTAGAGCTTTTTCTGTGAGCTTTTTTACTGCTGTGTCACAGCCATTTATACTTGCTGACTTCCAATGGCACAAAGTTGATTATGAGATTACAGTTATGATCCTTTACAGCTATCTCTGGATGTGTGTGAAGGCTAGATGACATGGAGGAAGCTCTGATGAGTGCAAGGTTTTTCACCAGCCAATTAAGATGATCTTCAGAGAGTGGCATTTGGAAACAAACAGCCATGAAGCCCTCAATCTTGAACATAATTCAATTCTGTGCAGATGGTGAGCCCCTCACAAACACATTTAGCGAGGCGCTTTGAACAAACAACAAACATTTTCCTCGAGGAAAGCCATGCCGCTTTGGCTCCCGTCTTTAAACTTTGACGCAGACCTGTAGATGTAGCAGCAAGCTGTCCCCAGCGAGAATTCTGGGCCGCAGATGGTGTAGCTTTCCCATGGGCTGATCGGAGAAGCTTTTTTCAGTTTATGGACAGAAGGCTGACACTTAGTTTTAGGGAGAGAAAGTTTACAGAAGGGTGAAGGAATCCATCCATAAATAATGAGCAGACTTCATTCCTTCCTGTTATCAGCTGATGTTTGTAGAGACCTTGGCGACATGAAATGTGTCTGCAGAGCTCAAAGATGCCAGACTGATCATTTTGGATTTTTTCAAGCTTGACTGTGCTCTGAAATGGTTGTTCTGGGAAAGCTAAACTGGAGACTCCAAGCCTTTTATGGCAAGCCTGGGGAAACCAGAAGGCTCACACACATTTAACAGGCTTGAGCTTCTGATACATAATCATAAGGCAATACTGTCTGCTTATGACCAATATCTGCCTTGGTATGAAGGGACAAACAGAAAGTCTGCTACTAAGACAATTATCTCCATTATCACTAATAACAGGTAACAGCAGTGAGTATGGGTTCTTTATAATATTCCATCAATTCATTCATAAACAAATATTATTTATATTTCTCTGGAAGGGTCACGTGATTTTTGAGGTCACGTAATTTTTTTTTGTTGCAAGATATCAAAGATCCTATTTTTTTCCCCATTTTTCCCAATTAAATTACTACTTAAATAGCATCTTAGTCTGTTAGTTTGAATAGAAAAAATATAGCAATGATAAAAAAATCCAAAATTTAAGTAAACTTTGTTTACCCATGCTTTATTAAGCTGTGGCCACTACTAAGTTATCCAGGTTCCTCGCTTTACTAATCCATGGCCATGATATAATTATCTCATTCCCACAACTCAATAAGCCTTACTATGGCCTGGCCACAAATAAGGAACATGTTTCCGCGTGTTAATAAATTGTGGCCACATATTATTTTTATTAAGGTTGGATGTCACCAACAGCACTCTGTAAATAATCTCATTTTAAATGCTCTAACATTTAAAAATCTAACTAATTATATCTATTGTTATTATTAAATGTTTAGTGAATTAAAATATGTCTTTGTTCGCTTTGACTTTATGGCTTCTTGACTGAGATATAATTGCAATAAGTAGAGCATCTACTCTAAATCTAAGCTAATCTTTATCACTCTAATTAGACTAATTACATTTGAGGTGGTTAGCATTAACATTTCAGAAACAGCCCAGTTCTTATCACTGCTAGTTTCCAAATACACATAGAAACCAAAAAGCTTTCAAGCCTGGTATTTCTTAGTGCACTGCCAATAAAATACAGTCTCCCTAAATCAATACTGATTTCATTCAGAGGCTTCTGAAGCAGGCTTTTTTAAAATTAAGCCAGAGCAGAGGCAGTTGTTTATAGACTCTATCTGGCTTTATTAATATTTGCAGAAATTGATGTGTGATATGAAATGTCATTGAAGTGTACACATGATATAAGGGGTATGAAATCTCAGTGATGATGGTTTAGTAGGTCTGGGGGTTTTCCCATGCCTAGAAGCGAGATATTCAATAGCCATGAATGGCATTTTTGGAGTGTTTCTTAATCACAGAACCTAGTGTAGGTCTCAGGTCTCTTTAAAGTCCATGCCAGATGTCTGCAGTGTGTAACTCCGCAGCGTGCACCAGATTTAATTAGGCAATTAGGAATGGGTTATTAAAGTACATCATGGTCGATCTACTGGAACTGGCCTGCTTCGGTTGACAGGAATGGGATGCAAAGACGAATGACTCAGAAAAGCATTTTGATTCTGGTGTAATTGTTTTCTTAGAAAAGTCATTATCTTTGCAGGTAGATTCTGGTTTATTGGGTAATGTACTTGGCGTTAGGTGTGTGAATCATCAGTTAGGCTACTTGTTTTAACATGCTCAATGTGATTGAAAGATTATTCACAGATTTCCATTACATTCAGGGCACTTGTTTGCAATTGCAAGTAGGTAATTGTCACAGCGATCTGCCAGTTACGGTATATGACGATGTTGAAATGCAGCCCAGGTACAGATAAATATGCAGTCATTTCAATATCATTTCAATATAAATTGAGTAATTTAAATAATATAAGTACAAAAATAAAAGTTAGGCAATTATTGTGATTTGAAAAAATAATATCAGCACATTCCTGTTTGACCTAATATGAAAGTAGCCAATTGCAGTTTGATTTCATTTAGTCCAATATTTACATTTTTCCATGCATTTCAACCATGGCACGTTCATGCAATCACTTGTTTCTGTTACAAACACAGCTTTACATGTTGTTTAAAGTTTTGCTTTATTAGTGACCTTTAGCAGCAATATTGTTTGAGTTTACGTCATGTTGCTTTTTTTTATTTTATTATATATTTTTTTAAACAGGTAATGTCAGCTATTATAAAGTCAAATAAGAGTGGCCTTAATTCATTCATTGTGAGTTTGGAAAGTATTCAGACCCCTTCACATTTTGCACACTTTATTGTGCAATAGATTTCATTTAAAATGGATTAAATAGATTTTTTGGGCCATCAACCCACACACAATAATCCATATTGACAAAGTGAAAACAAGTTTTTACAAATTTAAAAATGAAAAACTGAAATCTTTCATTTAGTAAGTGTTCAGACCCTGTGCTCAGTACTTTGGCAGCATTTACAGCTTTGAGTTTTCTTGTATATGTCTCTACAAGCTTTTGCACACCTGCATTTGGGCAGTTTCTCCTATTCCTCCTGGCAGATCCTCTCAAGTTCAGTCAGATGGATGGGGTGAGCCTGTGAACTGCCATATTCAGGTCTCTCCACAGATGTTCTATGGGGTTGAAGTCAAGGCTTTGGCTGGGCCGCTCAAGGACATTCAGAGACTTGTCCCAAAGCCACTTCAGCGTTGTCTTGGCTGTATGCTTTGGGTTGGTGCTGTGCTGAAAGATGAACCTTCGCCCCAGTCTGAGGTTGTGTGTGTTCTAGAGCAGATTATCTTCAAAGACCTCTATGTATTTTGCTAGATTCATTCTTCTCTCAATTTTGACCAGTCTCCTTGTTCCTGCCGCTGAGAAGCACCCCACTGCGTGATGCTGCCACCACCATGCTTCACTGTAGGGATAGAATTAGCCAGTTGATAAGCAATACCTGGGTGTCTCTTGGAGTTCAGCCCCAAAAGTTCTTTTTATGTCTCATCAGACCAGAGAATCTTTCCCCTTATGCTCTGTTACTGAGTTTGGCTGGACAGCCAGCTTAAGGTCCTGGTGATTCCAAACTTGTCCAAATCTTTTTCACAAAAAACATTTAAAATATTGTAGTATTGCCTGAATAGTAAGTAGAAATATTGGTTTAATACCACACATTAGTGAATATAAGAAGACACTGGATTCTAGAGGCCTAGAATCATTAGAATGTTGAATCCCAATCAGATAATGATATAGGTATATTCTGGAAAAGAAGTAATAATAATAGTCATGTTCCATCTTGTTTTGTTGACAAATGACAGAGAGATGTTTTTTTTCCAGCTTACTGACCTGCTATGAATGTTCACATGAAATCATACTGCAACGTGTAATTCATAATTGAAATAAATCTTTAGTCACCAATATAAAGCCAGAAATGCATCTAGCAAAATGATTTGATGCTAATAAAGATATGTAATTTCCAGTAATGGAAATGAGAGATTATATTATTATATATTTATAATGGATATTCTGAATGTAACAATGAATGATTGAATTCAGTTCAAGCCTCTTTTCTTTAAAGCAAAAGCAGTTTTCCTTGTGGGGACCAGCGAAATGTCCTCCCAAGGTCAAAACGGACAAATATTCCTATCCTTGTGGATACCCACATGGACACCCTGCTGGCTGGGGCTGTTTGATTTCCTATTGCTGCTCTTTACATGCCACCTTTTCCTCTTAATTGGATTTGCAGGAACAGAGCGTGACGCAATTACAGAAGCTTTAGAAAATTTGATCACCCAACAAAACAACCCGCGCGCACACACACACACACACAGAGAGCTCAGGAACATTGTGGTTTAGTCCAGCATTACTTATTACTTTATCCCTGTTAATTTAATCACAGTTTCCTTTGTGTAGGCGGATCACGAAGCCTTATTTTCAAAAGCAGTTGGGAGACATTTCAAGTTCTTATTAAGAACGGTTAATAGATGTCTCAAAAGAATCCATTTTGCATTATATAACCAGAATCCGATGCTCATTAACCTGAATGGGTTTGTACATTAGTTGAGATTCAAAGTCATAGTTAATTAGTGAACAGAAAAAAAAGTGTAAATGTAGAAAGCAGTAGTTAGATAGCATGCTCTTCAGTAATTATCCCACATTCAAACTCACTGTGTAATGTAAAAAAAAAAACCCTCTGTTAATGTGTTCCTGCAAGCAGAGAGTCTTTCAGGTCTTTGCTCACACTGCTAGGCATTTAGATGGACACCTGAATCCTCTGTGATCCCCGCCTGTCTCTGAGCATAAGTGAGCCAAGCTCATTAAAATCCCCTTTTCTGTGAGGTACTTGTGCTTGGACTGCTTGCCCACAAACTCTCACACACTCAATGGTTTAAGATCAAGCCTTGAAGTGGGGTTTGCAAGGACACAGATGGATTAACCAATTAGAGCCACTGTACAAAAACGTGTACGGTGTTTGGGTGGAGACAGACTGAATTTGCTCTACAAATTCTACGGGGAACACAGGGTAAAATATTAAAATGCTTGTAGGATACTAAAGTCACATTTGGAATATTACACATGCAGCAAACGTCCTGACGCTCTTCTTCTACTTGGAGCTTTCCGCACCAGAGAGCCCAATGGATCCCATCTGGATTTCCTAATGATTTGATCGTCCCAAAAACAGTTTATTCCCAAGTCAAGCTTTCTTCAGTAGATAATCTCAACCGGATATTGTAAACTTGTACCTAAGTACTGCTGCTGTAATCATAAAGACGGTCCTGTGCTCAATAATATACATAATATACTTTCAACACACTTAGTACTCTTTATATTTATTCTTCTACAAAGGTAGAATGAATATTTTATAATCTTACTGTTTGGTATAACCCAGAAGAGGATGACTTCTTTTTGTGTCTGGTTCCTCTGAAGATTTTTTTCCTCATGTCTTCTCAGGGAGTTTTTCCTTGCCACTGTCACCTCTGGCTTGCTCATTGGCTTGCTCTTAATCTATATTCAGATTTCTGTAACGTTTCTTTGATTTGTGGCAATGTGTATTATTAAAAGCGCTGTAGAAATAAAATTGAATTTAATTTAATGAAATACGTCAGACAGCAGAAAGAAAAGTGGCACACTTTGATTGTGAGAGTGAATATTTTATAGACTTTTTAGGTTTTTGCCCTTTCGTTTTCAAAATATTTCCTGTCCATACAAACATTTCGTAAATATCTCTATTCACATGAAATTGCAAAAACAATTTAAAAATGCTCCAATGCCAGCAAAGTAATATCACATAAGTTGTTATGTCAAACGCCTCAAGAATAATATTACAGCCATGCGCATTGAGCGGTAGATGAAGACAAAATGTGTAAAAAAAAAAAAACACTAATAGGGCAAAAGTTCGCAAGGATTCCTATGTGTGTACTGATGATGAATGGAACAATTGCTTTAGGTTACACTTGAATACAAAGTGTTCTTCTACAAAATCTGTTTGCAGTACGGTTTGTTCTGCCAGAGCAGTGGATTCAGGAGCAGTACAGTGTGTTGTCATATACTGGCACCTCCACATGAGTGTAATAATGAAATTATAAATAAAGTGAAATTAAAACTGCAGTGAGCATGTGCAGGGTGATGCTGTGACATCAGATTTTTCAAAAATGTAAGGTTTTTTCCCTATGCACACAAATACCTCGACATGTTGACCATATCTTGTGGATGGGAGGCCAAAACACAGAAAATAAACTGTTTTCAAAAATATCTATATCTGTGTATGGGTGCAGTACTGCATATTGTTAGTTATAAATCCAACTATAATCTCTTTAGAAGGCAGTCATGGATTTTGGCTCACTGGGGCTTGAATGGAAAGGCGGATTTGGCCATCTTTGGCTTTTTATTCTGATTGTTCCGAATGAGAAAATGGAACTGGAAAGTTAGGAAGTGGAAAGCCAAGCAAGACAACAGTAATGAAAAGCATGGCAGGATTTCAGCTACCTCTTGTGCTCATTTCCTTTTGTGTATTATGCAGTAAGTCTATGGAAAACAATTGAAAATAACTTAAGCTTTAAGCAAGTATTACGATATAACACTGGATCCATCCACTGTTTGCTGAAGGCTAAGTAGTTTTAATGAGGCACAGTGTGCCTGTTTGTGCATGATACAGATCCCCCTCTCTGGTTTCTTTTTATAGCTGACAGAGTAAAGAGTTGGGTGAAGTCCAAACTCCCTCAGGGCTGCCCTGAAATTCCACCATTCATCATTTATGAATCACTATTAACCACAAGTGATGTTAAAAAACCCCAGCTTTGTGTGCTCTCCAGAACGTTATCAATGGGATCCCCTGATGTGATCATTTTTAATCTTTGCCTTTATGACTGTCTATTCGGTTTAGCTGACCTCAGCCTCTAATATGTACAAAAAAAAGCGTGCACACATACAGGAACACAAAAATAAACAGTGCCTGAGGGACAGCCTGACCTATAAATAAATACCCAGTTAATGGTGATATTGTGTTGTGACAGTTGCAAGGTATCAGGTAAAAAGAGGTTGATGGGGAAATGTTGGAGAGATAGGAAGAAAGGAAAGGAAAGACAGATAGAGGATAGAACAATGATTGGTTTTGACCTGAAGGTCTTATTGACAAGGATGCTCGCAGGCAGGAGACACTATGGCTGTCTCTAGAAACACTACCTTGGATCTAAGGTTGTTGCGATATCACGCTGAGTCATGGTGTATGATTGGACGGTTACCTCACTGTTCATTTTCTTTACTCCAGTGGTTCTCTTCCATTTTGTGTCCCCCCAAAAATTTCATATACATGATTAAGAATCTTCCTAAATCATTGTACAGCTACCTCTGTTTGTAAACACAGGGGACATAGACTGCACTTTGGCTGTGTAATCTGCTACTGTTGTAAATACATTACATTGCTACATCTGCTGCCATTCAGAGTATATTTGTAACTTTATCGTACACGATGGCTATCAAACACATGAAAGAGCATGCAATTGCTGACCAGAACTAAACAAAACAACTAACTATCTTTGGCTAAGTAGTGCTAAACACTGCCATGATAGTGAGATTTCCATTCCTCACAGCTACTCTGTCTTTCAGCTGATAACAACAACATGATAAATACTGACAGTGTAGGAGATTTTGTGGGAAAACTTCTTTCATAAAAATAAACAAAAAGATTTCAGAATAAAACTTAATTTTCTATGCCAGCTTGTATGTTTTTAAATTTTTACAGTAATATCATGAAACTGTGTTTTTTAGACTATGTTGTTATAATTTCAAACAACCCTACTTGGACTATACCTGTGTAGTAATACAGTCCTTTTTTCTATCTCATTCTTCCTCCTCTAATCCCTCCACCTCCATCCCTGGGGAAAGGTAAGCTCTGGATTTGGCCTTGATCGCCTGTGTGCCT
The DNA here is from genome assembly GCF_027358585.1 of Pangasianodon hypophthalmus. Taxonomy (NCBI): domain Eukaryota; kingdom Metazoa; phylum Chordata; class Actinopteri; order Siluriformes; family Pangasiidae; genus Pangasianodon; species Pangasianodon hypophthalmus. The sequence continues at coordinate 7,940,757 of NC_069736.1, read as the reverse complement.
ATTTTCCTCCCCCCAGGTGAACCCAGGCAGGGCTGGCTTCCTATCAGTTTTACGTCCTTCCCTGCAGGATGTGCTCAACTGCCTGTTTTCCATTGTGCTTCCAGCTTGTAATAACGCGATCGAATTGAAGTTGGCCATTAAGAGAAGCTGCATCTTCCCTGAGACAGACAGATATTGAATCTGGGTGATTCAATTAAAGACACACATGGATTAGCCATGCTGGAGAGAGTATAAGACTCGCTTCATTATACTTCCTCATAGTCTATTAAAACGGAGCAAAACTGAAAGTCTCTTGGGCTTTAGTATGTTTGTGAGGCGGCACCGTGCCAAAAGGGTGTAATAATTATAAAATGGATTTTCCATAACTCTGGTAGCACTTGCATGCTTTAGGAAACCACACAGATTGAGTTAATTAGCCTTTTCTGAACCGATAGCTGTAACTTAACCAACCCGAGGAGTGTGAGAGATATTCAGTGGGGCAGTCCAATATAACCCCTGACCACAGTATGACTCTTTGACTCTCTCATTTCATGCCTCATGGTCACGTATTAAACCATAATTGCGGAAGGTTACAGCCACTGATGAATCCTATTAAATCTGTTCTTATTATTGTGTTGAAATAGAGTTACTCTTGATGCACAGTTTACCATAACACACACTGGCATGGCATTTTGAGTGTGTGCATATGTGTGGGGTGAGCTGTGTCATCGGCGTAGTCATTAACTGAGCTAATCCACTCCTTCTGGGTTTCCTCGGCTTTAGATACTCACTCAGCCCTCAGCGACTGCCGTCCTCCCTGCTCTGCCTGTGTGTGTGTGTGTGTGTGTGTGTGTGTGTGCCAGTCACAGACCACACTGTTTTGTACATTGCCTTATTGTGAAGTCAGGTTACCTTGGTTTCTTGTGCTGTATTTGTAAAAGAGAGATAGCAGAAAGTATTGCAGAGAAGAGAGGAGGATCTTGCTTTTATTAAAGACAATGCTGAGTTGATAATAACTGTTGCTTAGCTGCCTACTCTCTGTGAGATCCACTTGTCTGTGTGTGTGTGTGTGTGTGTGTGTGTGTGTGTGTGTGTGTGTGCGTGCGCTAGGCAGAGAGAGAAGAACTGGGTCTGTAATTGTGAAATGGATTCTTAAAAGAATGTTCCAGCGTTTTTAAGGTAATATCTAGAGTATGTATATACTGTATATGTGGTGTATGTGTGATTACCATGAACAAGAATTGCTATGTTTCAAGATTTGCTATTTATAAATGACAGTCTTAGGGGAACCTGTTAATTTAATTCATTAAATGTTTGTGTGAAACACATCTTTGCAGAACACTGAATTTTTCAGTTAAACGTAGCTGTAAATTAAGCTCTAAATTTGTGTAATCTGTCCTTTTAGAGATAGGACTTTGGCATCGAAATGTGTGTATGCTGGGGCTGGGCAATATGGTGATATGGATCACATATGGATATCGTGAAGTCTTTTTTTTTTTAAACGATTTGAAATAACAGTTACAAACTTGAATGGAAGCAGCTGATTTGATGGGAAAATTCTATACTGATTCATTTTTTTGCTGGCACTTTGTTAACAAACATATTTACTGTAATATATCTTATATTTAAGAAATGTATTGTGATATGATATTTTTGTCAGTAAGCAGGGAAGTGGATCAGTTTTTACCCTGATGGTGCATGAATACCACATAACATTCAGGAACGGAATTACTTTTAACCGTATAAGGATGGGATGGCATGGTGGTGCAGCGCGAAGTATTGCCACCTCAGAGCTGCAGGGTCCCTGGTTCGATCCTGAGCTCTGATTACTGTCTGTTCTGAGTTTCGCATGTTCTGCCAATGCCCAGATGGGTTTCCTGTGGCTTCTCTGGTTTCCTTTCATATCAGTAGGGAATAGAAGTTGCTCCTAGTTGTGAATGAGTGCGTGATGCCCTCTGATGGACTGGCGTTCCACCCAGGGTGTATTCTTCATGCCCACAGGATAAAGCAGTTACTGAAGATGAATGAATGAATAAGAACGGATTTAATAAGAACTTAATTTTTAAAGTGTAACAATTGTACCTTTAGTTTTGCATTACATTATCTTGCATTTTAAACAATTATTGATGGAATTCAACAAATGCCATTTCCATTTTTCCTCAATACAAGGGTATCATACATACGCTACAGATGCAGTAGACAGAGCAGGGGTTCCCAAAGTTTTTGGACAAACCAACCCAAATGGACATTATGAATTTCCAGCAACCCCAAGGTTTGACTCTATTCCAGATTTTTAATATAGGACTATTGTAACATTTGAGAATTTGATAATATGACATATGTGTAACATACAACTAAAGGAATATTCCTTGCACTGGCTTACCATGTAGTGGGAAAGGTGAGCTTGCATTCAGGAGGTTGTCATGTCAGCGCAGGATACGGGCGTGAACTCCGATTCCCAGAATCCACCACAGCATCACAACATGGCTGATCCGGACTCCATTTCCCATCACTCACAGCCACTATCACTTTCACATTCACTTGACTGCTGATTGCACACAGTTGGACTCAATCAAGTACACACATCTACTGTAAATAGCCTGGACTCACACACACTCAGTGCGAAGTCTTGCTCTGAATTTACCTCACCATGATTCCAAGCCTTTGTATTTTGTGCTCGCTGGCTGGTTTTGATGTTCAGATTTTCTGCTTTTTGCCCTTGAAAGTCTGTTTGTATTTGGATTTGGCTATCTGTTGGAATTTTTACCATCACCCTTGTAAATCCATATTCAATAAATGCTTCGGCATACTTATGTGTTCATTAACTTGACTTTATGATCGTTATTCCACTGAGTCAGTTACTCGATGTTGTTGCGAAACTGTCGGAGGTAGATGGACAGAGAAATCTGTTCATTTTTATTTTTGAACTCCTATGCTAGTGCAGCATGTCACCAGAAATAAATAAAATAAATAAATAAATAGAATAAAACAGGCAAGCGTATACACTCTTAATTTAAATGTGACTTGTTTTACCTTTCAGAGTAGTGGCACACAATCAATTTTCATAGAACAGAACAATAAAGCAATAGAGGAAACTGTGAGTCTCTGTAAATCAAGCAAACCCATGTGGGGTCACGACCCCAAGTTGGGGAGCTGAGATAGAGATTAGGTTGATTGTTTAGTTGCTGTAGGAAGTGATCCCCTTGATTGAGGTCTATTCCATATTTCTTCTTATTACTATCAGTCTCACACAACAACTCTGCCCTCCATTCGGCTTCTCTATTTCTCTCTTTCTCACTCACAGCACCTTTATAAGTGACACTGGAAAACTTTAACTCTGACACCGCTGCCATTTTTTTATTCACATCTTCCTCCTGTCCCCAAAACATGTCACTTCTACTCATTGACTGGAATTAAAAGTGACAGACGGAAACAGAGGAACATGCCGAATCTACTAGACGAGCTGCTGGTTTATTATATTCCTGTCTTGCACAACTAAGGCAAATGAAACTGAAATACCTGGAGCAGTCCCTTTCATCATCATCTCTTTCATCCATTCAGAAGCCACAAATGATATTCGCTCCTCCTCAGGGAAAATGCTTTCACAGTTATGCGAAAGCCTCAGGACTAATACGGTTTGAAACGTTCCATTTCTTTTTGTCTCGAAACTGTTTTGAATAGCCACTCAGTGATGGCATTTTAGAGCTTAAGACATAAGACTAGCAGACTAGCAGACAGTAGCCAGAGCACTTTGCGCTTTAACATTAAAGGTCTTCCACGTTGAATTCCACGTTTGATGCAATTCAGAAGCCTGGAAGGCAGTCCAGCTGGACGTGTCCCAAACGTGTTCCAGCCACCTGTATTTCTATGGGAAATGTTTAAACCTGTTTGATTTTCAGTATAAAAGTGAAGGGAAGACATTTTTGGAGTTTTGAGTAGATTCCACTTTATGGAATTTTAGAGTTGAATACAATGCAATGTATATCGTGCTATTTACAATAAATCTCAAAACAGACATCAGTGCCTTGATCTCCAATGAGCAAGCCAAGGGTGACAGTATCATGGAATAATGCCTAGGGTGGAGTAAGGAGGAAGGAACCTTGGGAACCATTTTTCTAGTTTTCGTAAGATTCCTGGCTGCCGAATTTTGGGCAAATTGGAACTTGCTGATGGATACAGAAGAGCACCGAGTTAGATTAGCGCATTGCAGTAATGTAATCTTGAAAATGCATGAACTCAGATGTATGTTTGGACAGCCATGCTTATCTAGGGATGCCCACTGTTCAGTTACTGTCAGTGACACCTAGACTACATTTACGTTTACAGCATTCTTTATCTAAAGCATCTTACATAAGTGCTTTGTAGTCTCCAGCAAAACATATCCTCATGCTAGTGCAAATAGGTCAGGATCTAAGAATACCATCAAGCTAAAACCCTGTTAGAGAGGAGTTGGTGTATGAGTTGGTACAGCAACAGAAACGGTACAAGTTGAGTTTTCTTTTTCTTTTTTTTTAAATTGGTGCTTATTAAAAATGCTTGGTCTTTGGTTGAAGAAAGCCAGTGACTCAGCTTCATTCCACAACCTGCCAGAACAGAGACGAGTCCTCATGCATGTCTTCCATATCTTCTTGCAGAATGGTGGGTCAAGTCAAGGCGTGCTATATGTAACGACTGGAGTGTCTTCAGGTATGTGCTGGTCTGTTTTTGGCTTTGTAAGCAAGCATCAGTGGTTTAAATCTGATGCTACAGGAAGCGAGTGTAGGGAACATAGCAGTGAAGAGAACTCGGGGAGACTGAAAACAAGTCATACAGCTGCAGTTTGGATCAGTTGCAGGGGTCAAAATGCATGCAGGGGAAGACCTACCAGGTATCCTTTGTGGAGAAAAATGGCAAAGTCCTCCTGAAGTTGTTCCTCCTCCTGAGGAAACCTGGATTTTTAACCGTCGTGGTTAGGCAGTGAATTTGTAACAATTTTGGTACTTTGTTTTATACATGTTCAGATACTGGCCAGGTCTAATGCAATCAGATTAGACCTTTGTGGTACTTAATAATATTCAGAAAATTCCAAATGTTCACTTAAAATGTGATGGTGGTCTGTCAGGTATGATAGAGACTGCTTACAATATGTTTGCCAAGTCCTTTTAGGCGACCAACTCTTATGAGGACTGCTTGGCATGTTGTTTAGCTATGTGCTAGAACAAGGCCCTGACACTGCTGAGATATGGGCATAGAAGTTAAGAAGGCATAAAAAGATTCTGGGATTTGGCAGGGTACAAAATCTTAATGACAGGAAACCTAGAGAGAAACCTTTTGAAGAGGAAGAAGAACCCTAGAGGAAACCTTTTGAATGTTAGCTAACCATGGCAAGCAGTGGGACCAAACATAATCCATAATAGTAATACTGTGTATTATTGTTGAATATAAATCCAGAAAGTCTTTTGTCAAAAAAAAACTTGATATGCATTGCTGGTTTGTCATGGTTGTTAATTCTAGCAGTTATATTTATATTCCAGTACTGTATGACCCCAAACTGCAGTGTTCTAAAGCTAAAATCAGCGCCCGTCAAGCAGCAAGTAAAGGCTCGAGAACTGAATGTGACACTCCATAAAACACCGGAAAAGTTTTGTTTGTGGGCAAAGATTGATTTTTGGTAAAAATATATGTATTTGGTGTTAATCCTATAGACCTGATGGCGTGCCAAGCCAAGACGTGTCTTGAGCTTCCCCGTATAGATTTTTAGCACTGGATTGTTCAGCTTCGGCTGTGAGATTAGTTTCTCCTCCATCTTCCTCAATATCAGCGTGAATAACTAAAGCCCTGCCCCAAACATCTCCTATTAACAAAAGTTATATGCCACCTACAAAAGGCTCAACACAACACATTCTAGGCAGGGTCTTTTGATTTTTCCATAAGCATTCTGATGGATATGCTATTGAGTCATGTGTAATACTTGCCATGTGTGTGGTTGTCTCTGACGAAGCCACTCTATTTGGAAAAATGCTTTTTCAAAAGTCATCTTGATGCAGTGCCCACTTGGAAATGGAGTCTGCATACAGTAACTTCTGCCAAGTCCTTGTAGATGACTTGCTCTTGTGTGGACTACTTGACATTTTGCTAAGTGGTTCCTATGTCTTAGGAGCAATTGTGCTGAGATACAGACTGTTCTGGGCCTGGGGTTTAAGAGGACACATTAATCTGCACTTGACAACCACAACCTATTGAAGCTCCTCTTACTGGTGCTCATTCATCTAGCGTTGCATGAACATTTTTCCCTCAAACTTGTGCATTTTAGTATTTGTGACATTGTAATGCAAATATTCAAGTGGCGCCATCAAGAGTATCACTATGTCACATCAAACATGGTGTTTAAGTGAATATGTAACTTTGTACCTGGGGCCACTTTATTAAATAACACCTACATTTTAGCGAGACTCACTGACCATCTAGAGACGCTTTGTTTTCATGTATAATTACTTACATATACTTGTATAATTACTAGCTTATTTGTCGCTGTGGACAGTACCTCAGCTTCCCTCTACTCCATCCATCGGTGGAAAAGGACCACCAGAGGACCACAGCTGATCGCATACTATTTGGAGGAATAGGGCTAGGCTATGAAACGGTGCACTAGGATATCAGTCAAAATCATAGTCAGCTCTAATCCTTAACACGTGATGGATGCTTAATTTGGAAATGGAGAACTAGAGAGCTTGTGAAACTGGTGAATATTACCCAGATATTTCCATTTTACTTTTATTTACTTATCTTACAAATAAGAAAACCAACAACAATCGATAAACACAATTTTTTTTTTTTTTTTTTTACATGAGGATATTGTTAGATATCTCCTAGCCCTATGTTGAAGTGACATTAACAATGTAGTGTTACATTTACATTTATGGCATTTGGCAGACGCCCTTATCCAGAGTGACTTACAATTATCTCATTTATACAACTGAGCAGTTGAGGGTTAAGGGCCTTGCTCAAGGGCCCAGTAGTGGCAGCCTGGTGGTGCTGGGATTTGAACTCTCAACCTTCCAATCAGAAGTCCAACGTCTTAACCACTGAGCTACCACTTCCCATTGGTAGCCACTTAGTGTTGCTGTTGTCTGAGCATTAATGTCATAAATTCTCCTCAAAAATCAGGCACGGAATGATATATGTCACATTCCAATACTGTATGACGCACAGTTGCACTATAATTTAGCTAAAAATAGTGTCCCACAATAAAATGTTTAGCTGTTTAACTTGCTAAATTTGAGTCAAAGTCTCGTTGCTTGTTGGCCAGATATCTCACCAAATCTCTAATGTTGAATGTGGTTTTGAAGTCTGTTTGCTGCCCATCTTAATCAGCAAGGAAAGAAAAATATTATTCCCAAATATCACGTTTGAGCTCGTCTTTTTTAGAGTTTGATGGTGTGAAACATGTTTTCTTTCAGGTTAGCACAGATAATTTAGGCTAAATACAGCACCAGATAATGCTAATATTTAAATACAGCATTGAAAGTACCAAATCTGATTACCATGTTGTAGTATCTAACTCTTCATGCTGTGTGCAGTTATATGCTGCAGAAAATGAAACACAAATACACAGTCATACACAATTAGTATCTGTAGCATTTGATCCTATACACTCACCATCCATTTTTATACAACAGTTAGTTTCGATCCACTAATTTGATTGGTCAAGCAGTGTTCCAAGAGTGCTTATATTTACTGTCACCACACTGGGACGTTTCACTTTGTGTGTATCACTCCACTCTGTGATATTGCTTAATTATAGCACCTATATAGCATTATGTACACCTGCACATTCATGCAATTATCCGATCAGCCAATCATGTGGCAGCATTGCACTGCATTAAATCATGCAGATACAGGTCAAGAGCTTAGACTGCAGTTTTTTGTGGTACAGTCAGTCATGTGATAACTTCACAGTAGGAAGTAACAACCAGGAATCAGGATGTGGAATCTTTGAGCAAGACCCTGTTGTACTTCCTTGCTTTCGCTTAAACTGACAAATACTGTGTAGTTCTAATAGTGTGTGGTATGTTCTCATGTTCTCAGGTGTTCATCCGCTCTAGAGTGACGAGGTAGAGCCAGATGCCTTTGGTGTGAGGTAAGTCCACTAAAACCTATTCAATCACATGAACACAGTTTCACTCCTTTGCTAGCTCAATATTCTAAATGTGCATCCACTATTTTTTAAAATGATATGACATTATTATATAACAGCCTAAAAGTGCATGAAAAGCACATCCTGTGTGGGCAGCATGGCCGATCCGATTTTGGTTGGTGTGGGTAGCATCTTGTAGTGTCTTGTTTCAGTTTTATGCCATTTGCCGAAGATACACACATGCTAATTACCCCTACCTCACACTCATTTAGCCCCAGCGCTGTGTGCTTTGAGAGTAATTAACCAGACCCATCCATATGTTTCCTTCCTATTGGTTTACAGTCAGCTCCAGAAATATTGGCACCCTGGATAAAGACAGATGCCTTTGTGGTAAATTATATTAAAATAACCTTTAATTGAAATACATTCATTCTAAGAAAGAAAAAAAAAACCTTAACAAAAACATGTCACAATTATTGGCACCCCTAGAAATGTTTATGGAAAAAGTAATATATATATATATATATATATATATATATATATATATATATATATACAGTACTGGGCAAGAGTCTTAGGCACCCTATTTTTTTTTTTTTAGTACAAACTTTGTTATAGATTTTTATTTTATAACTTCTACATTATTGATTCAGTACAAAAACATTTTAGATTCCAAACATTAGTTTTCCAGCAATAAATTAAATGTTACAGGAAGATGTTTGGATGTCAGTAAAGAAAGCAGCATATTACATAAGAGACACTTTTCAGCCAAAAACATAATGGAGGCTGCTGGGTTTTGCTGCAAAAATAAGAAGCAAGTGTGACAGTCAAAGTCTCCAGAAGAACTGTGGCTGGTTCTGCAAGATGCTCAGTAACACTTACAGCTCATTTCCTTATAAAACTGCACAAATTGTACCTGAGACTACTTTTTTTTTTAAAGCAAGGGGTTGTCACATCAAATATTGACTTCATTTTCATTTTTTACTGTTTACTGCTCTTTATAGTATTTTTTTAATGTAGAAACAATTAGTTTCATTATTTTTGAAGGCATCTTTGTTTTACAGCATTTCTTTACATGTGCCTAAGACTTTCTCACAGTACTCTGTGTGTATGTGTGTGTGTGTGTATGTATGTATGTATATATATATATATATATATATATATATATATATATATATATATATATATATATATATATATACACACAAAATTATATTTTACTTTCAGTGTTTAGGAAGGGCAAATTCCCCTAGTCACTGTCACATGGGGAAGAAATGAATCTTGAATAACCAAATGAATAACCAAATGAATAACCAAATTAAATGAGAAATGAAATACAAATGAAATAAATTAGGCAATGACTATAAAACATAAAAATAAAATAGCTATGTGTTTGAAAATGCCCAAATCCACTGTTAGAGCAAAAATGAGTAATTTTTTTTTAATTAAGAACTTGCGCTGTAATGAACCTGACTGGATGAGGATGCGAGTGTATTTTGCCCCTACACACAGTGAAGAGGTCAGAGAGGCACTTTTAAAATTTTATTTATTTATTTATTTATTTATTTATTTAAACAAGGACCATTGTTAGAGATTTGCAGAAGACTGTAGCATTTTGGGATCGCCAAGTTTCCAAATCTACAATTAGACTCCACCTCCATGCCAACATACTATTTGTAAAGCGTACCAGAAGAAAGCATTTTCTTTCATCTAAGCACAAACATAAGTGCCTGGAGTTCCCTGGACGTGATTGGAACTGGGTTCTGTGGTCAGATGAGACAAAAATAGAACACCCAAGTTGAGTTTGATATTGTCAGTGTCATTTTCGCTCTCATATTATCAGTGTGAGATTAAGCTAATAAGCCACGTAACCTGTTTTTTTACCCATCTTAACCAAGGGTGCCGATAGTTCTGGAGCTGACCTTGCATACAGACTTTCATACTTGCAGAGCAACATGGCTCTTTCCTGTACTTCCCTTTTTATGTGTGCGAGTCTAATTTGCATGTCTGCCTCCAGCATGTCCGTGTTTTCCATCGTGTTGTGCTCGGCATGTTTATATCAGTCAGGATGAATTTCATCAGAGCTCTATCTGTCTCTGCCCTCAATTAAAGCGGTTCTTAGGAGTGAGGGGGGAGTGAGGGGTCCACAGGGAGACAGTGTGGTTTAGGCAAGAACACTGCCCAGCTCTACATGCACACGCTCTTAAACATGGAGTTTATTTTTTCCTTTTATTTTTAATTTTTTTTGCATTTCTTTATTAAAAGTGCGTACTGTATGTAAACCTGTGTGTACTGTATATAAACCTGTACACTCAGTGCGAGTGCATGAGTTTATGAAGGACAATTTGTAAAAAATAATGGAATTGTATGAGTTTTATTTATTTAACACCCTTTACAAATAAAATGCAATGCTTATGAGTTTAAAAAAACAGTAAGCAGGGAAGTACAAAATTACAAAAAAAAAAAAAAGCAGGGAAGTACAAAATTAACCTTATGAAAAAAAAATGCAAAAAATAAAATGACATAAATAATCAATGCCATTTTATGATGAATCTGATTGTAAATATAACATGAATATACAAATAGTATATAATTCCAGAGTGTCTGTCAAACACACCCCAAGTGATTAATAAAAGGGTTTCTTCTACTACTACTACTACTACTACTACTAATAATAATAATAATAATTACAGCAACAACAACAATATTAAAGCATATTTATATATTTTAATAAGTTGTAGACATGCTGACATGGCCACCCCAGTCTCCTCATCTAAACCCCACTGAAAACCTGTGGGTGAAAAGAGAGACCTGGAGGATCTGGGGAGATTCTGTATTGATGAGTGCTCTCGTCATTTCTTGATTCCTTGCCCTGTATTCTCTAATCTCATTAAGCATTTTAAGAGAAGGATTTTTTTTTTCTATAGCCTTTTTTTTTTTTTCCTTTATCAAGGGTACCAATAATTCTGGAACTGATGGTATATCACTTGCTGTTCTATGAACATGATCCGTTTAGTATTAGAAACTAAGCTCATGTTATTGGATTTGAAGCCCTTTGTAAGAGTCCTGTCAGGGTTTTCCCAAGGAGCACTGGTGCTACTGACTTGAGCAAAAACAGGAGCACATAGAAACAAATCTGTGAGCACAAACGTTTGCTTTCTTATTACTTTGTCAGAACTGATTAATTAATGTTTGAGACTTTCTACTTGCCTTCCTGTTGTGCTGTTTTATTCAAATGGCTTGTGTAAAATGTTGCATTAGTAGCAGATACTCAATTTTTTTTCTATTTATTGGCACTAACTACAGTACTCCTGTCAGAAAATCGGTTTATTAGCATTAACAACGAGTCCTGATGACGTGAAATTGGCTGTCTAGCCAGAATCTCTTTATAAACCCTGTTATGTTTACGCCCTTGACAAATGGCAACAAATCTGTGTTATTAACTATCTGTTCTGATTAGATACTACTTTTTTCTTTTCAATCCAATACCAAGCTTAATATCACAATATTGATACCGATACCTTGAAAAGTCTTCTATATAAAAGTCTATATAAAAATGTGAATGTAGCAGTTAATGCAATGAGAGGCAAAGAGCATAGCAAAAGAAAAAAAAAACAGAAAACATTCAAACAGAAAAAAACATGGATATGTGTAATTATAAGTGGAATAAATAATTTGTTTAACTACAGAAATAAGGCATCAGGAATTGTAGTTCCTATCCTGGACATTATTATTATGTCCTATAACAGTTCTTTATCACATTCGGCTTGATAAAAAAAGATATCAGTATTCTTATATTAGGATTGATTTCTAAAAAGAAATATCAGAAAGCATCAAAATGAAAATATCGATCTGCAGAGCCCTTGTACAAGCCCTGCTGCCTCTGTACTTAAAAGTTCAAAACTTTTGAGGTTATGGTGTGAATATCGAGTTGGCTTCAGCCAATATTTCGAACATTTGCTAACTTTTCATCTAACATACATGGCTACTGAAGCAAAAATGAGTGCATGCTGTGTACAGGAGTATGATCTGCATTCTCATGCATGTAAGGATGTAATGTAGCATGTATAATTGTTTCACCTGCTGTATAAAACGCTGTGTTGAGAAAGAATTCTGACTTTTCATCTGTAAAGCGGAGAAAGAGGTGGAGCAGAAAGCCATCTGCTGTGTGAGAAGATTTGTAATTAATATAGATCTTTTTTTTTTTTTCAAAATAAATAACATTAAGTCAGAGTGTTTGGCTTGCACATGAGCTCGTACACTCAAATTCAACTCCTATTTTTTTTTTAAAATAAGGAGCAAATGTCAGTAAAACACTCACATTGTGGAACTTTGTCTATGGAGTGAAGCAAACGCTGCAGGAAATGTACTGTACAGGAAGAGGGGGACACGCAGAATATATATATATATATAAAATCACATATCACACTTCCGGCTGTTCTTCATCCTATTTACTCTAATGGATGTTCAGAAGGTTAGAAGTTTCCGAGTACCTGGTTTTTGCAGACAGGATGTGAAAAGAACTTTATAGCTCACCAACCATTTTTTTCTGATTTGGGAATCAGTCAGAAATTCAACTAGGAACATCATTTCTAAAATACAAATAAATCAGTTAATTTGCTAGCAGTGTAAAGGTATCATTTCCATAGCCAACACCAACAATCTTGATTAAACATTAGCTTTTTAAATTTGTGATCTGTTCACCAATTTTTGTTCGTCTAAGTTTATCCGTCTTTTAGATTCATGGCTGCTTTCTGTTTTGTCGCTATTTGACCTGACATTTTCGCACCATCTCTATGCCGACACATGTTGGAGTCGAAAGCGGATGCAAGTGCAGGTGGTTTATTAAAGAACACAAATGAAACCAACTAAATCAAAGCAAGAATCATAAGCAAGAGCAAGGAAACTGTGGCACGAAACACAGAAATACTCCACAAGACAACAGGCTACACACGAAAAAAGCTTGACAGAGAAACACACAGGAGGCAGAAGTTAAACAAGACAGGTGAGTGTAATCACTGAGGCATGTGACCAGGTCATGTGACTTGCGGGACTGCAGGGATATAGAGTCCTTACCAGCACTGGCGCGACACCATGCGACAAAAAAAAAAAAACGGGTCATTTAAAAGGAACATGTGAGAACACCATACACATTGTGTAACATCACTGGAGCAGCAAAATATGGTCAAAGTTATAAATAACAAGTAAAAAAAAAATTGTTGTGTACTTTATCTACTGTGAGACATTACAAAAAGAGGATCCATGATATATTTTGAAGTACTGTGAATATTGCTTCTGTAGAAATAGGAATTTGATATGACAAATCATATGGAAACAAAGCATGTGAGGTTAACTAAAATAATATTTTGTAATTATCCACTTTCCAATCCATAAAGTAAGGGAAAATAAGTGAGGCTCAAAGATGGTAGAATGTCAGTTTGAATATTCTCTGGAGATTGACACAACACTATGCTGCTCTTGGCAAACCAGGCATAAGTTGAGCGATTATATTGAGATTTTTTTTCCCTGTAATTGGGCTAAAATCAACATATTCCCACAGCACACTCACTCTCTTCTTATCAGCTATGATTTCCACACTGGAATGGAAATATATTTTATTGCAGTTTTTAGTTGCACGTTTTAGTTGACCAGATTTTTTATTTTTTTTTTAGTTTTAGATGAGTAGCACAGCTAAAATAGGTAGTAAATTAACAAAGTTACCTGCCACTGGTGAATTCTTCCCATGTATACCAAGCCCTGTTTACAGATACATTTACTGTAAAAATGTACACAAAATGCTGTATTATCTTTCTGTGCTACATGAAAAAACATTTACTGCAAATCATCCTTCTGTTCTAATGCTTCTATCTAAGCTCTTTGTAGTACATTAATGCCATCAAACTGAGTTCTTTAGTAATTCATTAATGTCCAATTAGACAACAGTTATGGGAATTTAATTGGCAGTAATGTAACATTCTTGCACTAGCTTCATTCCCATTTCTCGTAAGTACTTTATTATTAATTAATGTCTACTTAATGAACAATTATTATAGTTTTAGGAGCATTAATGGGTAATTATTGGTCTGCCAATGGCGCTCCATTCAATTTAACCTTATGATTATTTCACTGTAATCTATTAATGTCTAATAGGAAATGGACAGTGAATGTACAATTCTTAAAATTTAAAGAACAATGAATGGACAGTTGTTGGAATTAAGTGATATGATGTTTAACATTGCCAGAGGTGATTTATAATCCATTATACAACTGCGCCATTTAATTCTCGATTCTGATTGGTTAGATGGTGTTAAGTAATTTTCTATAACAGAAACTCGGAAAATAGGTGAACTTTTCTGTCAGGAGATGTTCTTTTTGCATTTTTTTGAAGGAGTCTCCAGTATCAGTGCTTTGTAACAGTCGGGATAATGGAGACAGAGGGCTTTGCGGTTTCTTGATAACATGACAAGCTGCATTTCTTTGTCTTATTAACTTCAAGAGGGAGAAAAAAGAGGTTGTATATAGCTTGTCTTGCAGATATTGCATTAAAAAATGTTATTAAAAACAGATACCTTGTCATTATTTAATTATTAATAATGTTAGCGTTGACAGATTGCTTTTGTATATGAAGATTTAAACACTGAGATGTGCTGTTATTGAAAAATAATTAATGACTGATTGGCATGATGCTGTTGCCACCCCGAGGCTTTTTGTTTTCCTGTAACAGCATGCCACAACATGTTTTATTCCTTACTTATTTTTCATTAAGCCTGCAAAGATCCAAGCAGGCTTAGCAGTTAATTTTGTTTTTGTGCATAGAAGATAAATTTCAGGATAGAAAGTAGTTTTAATTGGCATTACTGGATTGTTTTCAAGTAGTCGTTTTCAGCAGGTGTTTAAATCCACTTTGCCGAGATTACACTGAATACCAAAATGCATACACATCTACCATATACAATAGTACTATTTTATATTCCAGCAGCATGCTCTCACTCACAGCCACTATGATATGGGTGGATATCCATTGATTTGCAGCTATTCTAGTTGTTTGGCAACAATCAAAGCAGGTTACGGGCTGGTCAGTGGAGCAGTGTTAAGAGAATCATCAGAAAGTTTCTCCTCTTGCACTCATTTCTGGGCTTCATTAGTTTTTAATAACTGTTCATGTTCAGTCTAATGGGATGAAATCCGCAGGAGTCAGGGTGAAAAGTACAGCCAGCAATTTTGGTGCATACCCCGATGCTGGCTCAGTACGGCTGGTTGTTAGGGGCGACGGGAAGACCACCTGTTGTGGATCGGAGGGTCACAGCATCCTCTCCTACCGATCACTTGTCAAAGGCATTCATGTTATACAACCTGTGTATGAATGTATGAAAAGCGAGATATTTTCCCCTGTCCTCTGCACATTGAGCGATTTTCTGTTTTGTCTCTGAGAACACAGGTGGGGAGACAAACTGACGTTTTCATGATCAAACGGAAATACTGATGATTCTTGCATCAGATGCGCAGAAAGCAACCATTTGTTTTAGAGGGTGTCATCTCAATCACTCCAGCTGGCTTTGTGTTGGTCTTTGTGACTGCACAATTAATCATATCTGTAATAATTTTCGTCATACTCTTTAACTTTAATACTTAATAGCTCATTAATTGGCTTATGTTAGCAGGGACGGACAAGTGAATAATTGATTAGTTAGCCCACTCGCCAAGTAAAAGCTCCAGTCTGCTGTCCAGTTGCTGTCTTGTTACAGCATCAAAGTGCATCGCATTGTGTTTAAACATAGCTACATACTAAATGAAAACATTTGTTTTGCAAGTCATTTTGTTTAAACGTAGCTACATACTAAATGAAAACATTTGTTTTGCAAGTCATTTTGTTTAAACGTAGCTACATACTAAATGAAAACATTTGTTTTGCAAGTCATTTTGTTTAAACGTAGCTACATACTAAATGAAAACATTTGTTTTGCAAGTCATTTTGTTTAAACGTAGCTACATACTAAATGAAAACATTTGTTTTGCAAGTCATTTTGTTTAAACGTAGCTACATACTAAATGAAAACATTTGTTTTGCAAAAGTCAGTAAGGAGTAATCATTTGCCTCTATTTCTGGTTGTTGAACTTACTTTGTTGGCAATTAAGAATTAAAAAATAAATAAATAAAACAAACTACACATGAACCTGGTTACTGATTTGTCCACCTTTGACTGTATACTGTAAGTGTTTTTTGACTTTAGTGCCTTAACTTACAACTTTTTGTTTTAACCAAAGGTAAAGGAAACCTTAATGACTGATTAGCCACTGTGGGTAACTACTTTATTATTTCATGTCCCTACTATATTAGGATGGGTGATATTAGCCCATAAGCCTGTGCAAGCCTATAGAGAGAGATGGGGAAAGCCTGATTTTTAGATTTATAGACTACATTGTGAATTTATAGTCATGATTGTGAATTCTGTTTGCATACTACTGTGTTCTGTGTCATAGTTACCATAGATGAAGAAATATTTTGACATAACATTTAGTATTATGCTGTTTAGGAGGTAGTCGTTAAGAAATGTATTTGAAAATGAAAATGAAAAGTATTTTTTTACCTCAGCCCAGCCCAGCAAGTTTTCCAACATCCACACATTATTTGCAGATCTCTATTTGCCTGTGAGTGAACACATTCTCTGGAAAGTCTGATGCTTCTGTGTAAAGCCATAATTACTCACTGAACCCTTCTCAGCTCTAGAATTGACCCTTGATGTAACAGCGAGATAGAAATGCAATCACTCACATGACAGAACAATGCAGAATGAACTCTGGTGACCTCCTGTGCAATCTGAGGACCCTCCACATACTCGTTTTGAAATATGAAGCACTTGAGGGTCTGTAGAGCTCTAAATGCTCTGGCTGCCTTGGATAACCTTGAAACTAAATGAAAAAGATATATTAGAGATATTAGAGAGGAAATACTTGGCATGCCCCAAATCCGCCTAATTGAGAGCGGCTCCCCTGCCATTTGTGTTGCGAAGTTTGAACATTGTGTGTTTTAAAGCTTCTTCTCTGCTTAGTCATTCAGGCCATCTGCTTTTTTTCTATCTGTAGGCGGCCAGGGGGAAATCTGGTCAGCGATGATAGACGGTGCATGAGTTTTGTTGGTTTTTCTTCTTTTTTAGTTGCATTTGCGTCATTCAATTTCAGTTGCCTTGTCTACTCTTTCGCATATGGTTGTTTATCATGCGTGGTTGAATAGTAATCCTCAATGAGAAGTATCTGAAGAGGCTTGAAGGTGGGATGATGATTTTACATAATCCCCCATCTCTCTCTTTCTCTGCCCATCTCTTTCTGTCTCTCTGTCTGTATTGGTTTGAAGAGCTCTATTGATTTTATTTTATTTTTTTTTATCTGGTGCACAATGGCTTGTCCAGCTGTCCAGCCCTGCTTTGATTCTGCAGCTTTGATTTAAATAGCATCCATAATTATACACAAAAGAGATCTTTTTCACAATAAAACAATTGGTTTTGCCTCAAGAAGATGGCCCGAGCTGAGCTAATTGGTCATTTTGGCTTAGTTCCAATACTGTAACTGTAGGGCCATATCTGCACTTCAATACCTTGAGTCAAGTTTGTTTGATGAGCCCTTGAAGGCCTGAGGGATTGCATCAGCAAGCATCATTGCATCAATTGCTGTCTTCAGAAAGGTCTCATTTATTGCTGATTTATCAGTATTGTAGTAGTGTGTTAGCCACCATAGGCACAGAATACCACTTCCTCCTATTAAACAGTGATGTTTTTTGTCCTACTTGACTAGTCTTATTTTCCTTAATCTATGAATTTGTTTTGGATTGCTGTGAAAGGATGTGTTTAACAAAGTGTTGATTAAATTTGTGTAATTGTAATTGTAATTGAAATAAATAAGAAAGATTTACATTTGCCAGTGTAATCTACATATAAAATTACGAATACCTCATTTTTTTGTATAAATGCACCTGCGAACAGTTTACAAATAAATTCATCTATATTCAGTTTGATAAATCAGGCCTAAACCTTTAAGGTCTACCTGACTAAATCTACCTGACTAGTGCTAAAAAAAAAAAAAAGGAGAGAGAAGATAAAATTGTCAGTTGTTGGATTCAAGTTATATAGAAGTTATATAGATTAGTGTTTGGGTCAGATTTGTCACCACAGCGCTCTCATTTTTCTGTTTTTCTCATACTTTCTCGCTTTTCTCTCTTTCTTATCTGTCTAAATATTTGATTTAGGAGAGCATTAGAGATGAGATAAGATTTCAGGATGACGTGGTAGCCAGAAACTTTTAGCCCCAGAACTTTCTAAGCTAAACATAGTAAGCCTAGCATACTAAGCTAAGCTACCATTAACTACCTAGTTAATGGTAGCGATGAATAAAATAGTAAATAGTAAATGTTAAGTAAATCACTGAGAATATGTTCATTGAAATCCAGATTGAGATACTGAAATTCCCCTTGTGACTTGTGAGAAATGTAAGCTAATTTGCTAGCAGTTGACTAGCTGGCTAGCTGTTTTGGATGGCAGAAAAACATGAAGAATTTTCTGAATTACATATTTGTCTGTATTTATAAATCAGTGTTTAATATTTCTAAATTAAAATACATGATTTACAGTGTTCAAATTGAATTTGACTTAGCTGATATAACCTCTTTACTTTATTCATTACTTGAGTTGGTTAGCTAGTTAGCAAAAGCAGATTCTTAGGATTCTAGCAATAATGTACTTCCTATTCATAATGGGAAGTTGACATGGATGTGCATAAAAATAACTAAAATGCAGGGAATGATGAGTTACATCCTGCAGCAACAGAGAAAATGTGTGTGTTTGTTGTTGAGGGAATACTGTACGTGGCTCTGGCAAACAGTAACACTGCAGCAAGAGTGTGTCTGAAACTAAGAGACACACACATGCAGAGAAAGAGAGAGAGAGAGAGCGAGAGAGAACAGCAAATGCACCTCAACTCGTCCATAGCACTTAATCTTAATTATCTCAGCCCTCAAGGAAAGGTTCTTTCATACACATTTTTCCAATTAGCCACCAGTGTGGATGAGTGCTTCAGCCCCTCGCTGTGGCAGGCTTCTCAGTGACAGAAGTGTGAGCAGTTACACAACAAACCTACGCCTGTTTCCCAAGCACAAGGAATGTCATCTTCATAATAACACTCGGTTAGGATTTCACTCCTTGATATCACCAGAGTGGAAGGAAGGAAGGAAAGAAGGAAGGACGCAGTCTGCGAAGTGTTGACTGAGAGAAAAATACATTTAATGGAATAACTCACGGCTTTTTAAAGCCTAATGTCTATCTACTGCTTTTGTAGAGTATGTGCGTTTACCAGCAGCAAGAATTTCATCATTGTGAGAGAAAAAAAGACCTTGTTTACTCCAAACTCACATATAATAGAAAATTATTTCTGAAAGGATGAATAATACAGAGTTGGATGTTAATTTAAAAATGACAGAAGTATTAAACAAAGTGAAAGTGTTCTACAAAAATATGCTTCATATATCCATTTATTGAAGGATTTCATGAACTGCCTTTTAATGCACTTTCCATTATATTTCCACGTAAACAGATTTTTTTTCCCCCTTAGTACAGGCAAACATTTCAAAATTCTTGTCTGTGGTAATCGCATACGCTAGAGAAGCAGTAGATGCAGATTAGATTGTTAAGTGCTGGAGTGTTGCTGTAAGTGTAGTTTGTTTTTGGTTGCCTTGCACAAAAATGAGGCTTTAAAATAATGCACAGTTGTTGTTCTTCTTTTGGCTGATCTCGTTAGGGGTCTCCACAGCAGATCATTGGTCCGCATGTTTGATTTGGCACAGTTTTTATGCCGGATGCCCTTCCTGATGCAACCCTCCCCAATTTTATCCAGGCTTGGGACTGGTACTGGGAATGCAGTGTCATGTGCAACCACGGTGACTTGGGTTGGTTCCCTAGCCGAGAATCAAACCAGACCGCCGCAGTGACAGCACTGAGGCCTAACCACTACAGAGACCCTTCTTTAAAATAATGTGCAGTAAATGGTTAAAAAAACATAAAATACACAGTACATTTTTGATACATTTCTTTTACAAACCAATTGTCTAATGTCCACATGGCTGACATTTTTCACTGGCTTGCTGCTGCTCAAAGTGATTAAGCATGTCTTGGAAAAAAAGTTTAATCATTTTCTAAATATCATCACCACTAACATGACACTTTGTTGTAGGTCTGTTTAATATTTTTAGGTCTAAATTTTCATCCTTTATGTATCTTTTGGCCAAAAAACTGAAAGTGCTGTTTTTCACAATATTCAGCCGGAATTTTTCAGTGGCGTCTCTAATAAATATCGTTAACTGATGCTGACTATATACTTGTCTAATGTTAGCTAAGTCATCAATACACTGATAGATTTTATTTCATATTAAGGAACACAAAACATTCTGTATTTACTTGACAGAAAGTGAAGCTGCCTGCAAGTCCCGAGAGCCCTAATGTGAATGTCATGTGAAATGGAGGGAAGGGGCGGGACTTCCAGGTGGTGTCAGTTAATGTTGGAGAGCTCAAAACACCTGTGCAAATCATTACATATTAATATGTTGATTGGCCAATCTTTTGTTTTATTGGGGAACTATACATGCCTTACTGTCCGTATTTTTAAATGATAACTCTGATACTAGTGTACTCTAGTGTTAAATTGTGGAGGTTCTATTCTAAATACGTGAAGGTTGGCAGGTCTGGTAATATAATTGAAGTAAATGTCCCTAGATATCATGGCAGTGTAATATCGTGTAGAGATGATTACTGTATCATGCAAGCCTAATATGATAATAGCAATGTCCAGATTGAAAGGTAACAGGGTGATATGTACATGCATAATGAATGTATACAAAATGAAAAGTAGCAGCATGTCGGTGTCAAAGTCTATGGGCAAAAATACAAGTGACAAGTAAAGTATTTTTTTATTTCAATATTTTTTATTCATTCTTGTTAGTTGTCCAATTCGTGCTACAGTGTTTCATGCATTATTCCTCACATTGCTGCTGTCAGACTATAATGAAGTCCTGATTGTGATTTCTCTCTCTCTCTCTCTCTCTCTCTTTCTAGTCCTCTCACTTTGTGTTTACCTTTGAATAATTCTGCACATTTTAAGTGCATTTCTGAACACACCAGAAGGAAAAGTGAATCATAGTGCATTTCAGAAAGTTCCTAGTAATGACTTGTGCTCCAAAACTGCATACTACCATCTACATATTATGACAAAGTAGCATGCCTCTATAACTATAATACATAATGGACTATTTAGACTTATTATTTAGTATGATTGTGTGCTGTAGGAGATAAGAAATAATGTTGTAGCATCGGTTATAGTAGGAAAGTCTCCTTCCATCACCATTAATCATAGCTTCTTTTTATTTATTTAATATTATTTTATCCTCACCTGATTGTAAAAGATTTTTTTGCAACATTTAGGCATTTTGTTTTATTATTCTTGTTCTTCTGCCAGATTTAACAGGTGAATTCTAACATACGCATGTATATCTCTTCCTTCTGTGACTGCAGACTGTGAGCTGGAGGGCGGGCGGTTGATGAAACCCTCCCACAAACCCTTTACACTCTGCCTCTGAGCTCCTCCCAGAGCCTTGTCTCCATGGCGATGAGCAGCGACCCCGGCTATGCAGGGCCAGAGCTTGACCCCGACTCCTCTGCTTCCTCATCACCAACACCTCTCTCTGACAAGATGGCCGCCATCACCATAACGGACCCCTCCACCAATGGGCTGAGAAATGGGGGGGGACATAAGAGGGCTCCACCCCAAAGGCCACACCTCTCCGGCAGGAAGATGTCGCTTCAGGAGAGAGGGACATACCTGTCAGCAGGGGGCGGAGCTGAACGCATCTCTCACATTTCACCACGCGCTGCACGACGACCAACTATTGAGTCCAAGCGGGTGTCCATTTCAGACTCACAGGTGAGACTCAGCAGTGTGTGTTAGGCTGAAGAGGAATCCAAATTTGCTTCAGTTGATGTGAGAATGTATTGCTAAAAGTTGAGAGAAATCTTTTTTTTTTAGCTGTTGTATGAAATCTATCAGGATATTGCTTTAATTCTTTTTTAAAAATGCTGCAATGCCAAATGTTTCATTTAAATAGTCAGACATAGATGCACTCAACGCTAATGATAACACATTACAGTTATACAATATTCTCTGTATGTTATACAAACTTTTTTACTCACATTATTGAAAAAATATGTGATCATGTTTGAGAAACAGTTCACATAACTTCAGTGGTTTTTAGCAGCTGATGAAACAATGTGCTGATCAAATTAACAGTGAACTTTTTGACATTTGGATAATTTGGATATCATTTCAGATTTCAGTGTTAAAATCCCTAAAATAGCTATGTGTGAAAGTCTCTGTAAATTAGTTGTATAAGGGAATATTAACAATTTCTGTAAGTATAATTACACAGGCGAGTAAATGTTTAAAAAAAAAAAAAACTGACCACAAAACAATGTACAGGTCATTCTGTTTTCTGCACTTAAAAAAGACATTAAACAAAAAAAAAAAACCCTTCATGTAGCACCACATCACATCATCTCTCTCTCTCTCTCTCTCTCTCTCTCTTTATCTGTCTGTTCCTCTGTCTCTTTATCTGTCACTCACTCCATCTGCGTGTCTCTCTCTTTGTTTCCTATTTCTCAGTCTTTCTGTTTGTCTCTCTGTCTCTTTATCTGTCTCTCACTCTGTCTATCTGCCTCTCTCTCTACCTGTCTCTTGTGCTGTCTCTCTGCCTTTCTCTCTCTCTCTCTCTCTCTCTCTCTCACTGTCTGTCAGAGGGACTGCACAGTGGCAGTATGACCACTGGTCCAGTTTGTTTATTTGTTGCTATGGTTACTGCAGTCTCTGTCTGATCCTCCTTATTTCCGTTCATTATGTCAAGTTTTTAATGGTTTCTTTTCTATGATACATTTACTCCCCTAGACAAGATATTCAAGCGATGGACATGCAGTGATGAGTGCGTTCACGAATCCTATCGTCTCATGCTTCTCGGTCCATGTGAGATTTTGTTTGCAAATGGATCAGCCCACTAATCAATGATCACTGTATGAAATAGCCAAGCAAAAAGGTTTTGTCAATCTCTATGTTAACAAATCAGTTAATGAAGAGTTTATTGTATAAGTGACATTTCAGAATACAAAAGCAACATGTGTGTGTGTGTGTGTGTGTGTGTGTGTGTGTGTGTGTATGCGTGTGTGTGCTTTCCCAAGAAAAAGAATATGTGGACATATTTTCATAGTGCTCCTCCATATCTTAGACATTACTGTACAATTCAGATAAAGGCTACATTACTAATATTTTCTCCATGTTAGGTATGAAAATAGGACGTTTTTTGAGGTTTGATAACATTGTTTTGTATATTATTTATGTTCAAATTTGCATTTTTTTGAAGATTGATGTTAAATGACACACAAAAGCAGCAGTTTGACAATATTTGGTTTGAGAAACAACGAGAATCATTTTGAAAGCTGGAACCCAAAAGCTGTTAAGATCTGTCTGTTAAGAGCTACACTTACCAGAGCTTCTTGACAGCCTGTTTATCATCTGTGGGAGGCCATTAAATCTGAGTGAACAGCACTGACACATCGACGTGTGAAAGACTTTCTCTGCAAGTTTACCCAAAAGACTTCATTATTTGAAAAAATCTAAAGGAAAAGAATCTAAAGGAGAAACATTCAACACAAGTTCATATTCCTTCTTAACTTTCTATTCGTTGCTATAAATGAAAAATACTAAATTTCATGCCCAGACCTTTTTTTTTGCCTAATGCAATGTAATTAATATCTGTTAGTGCAAGACCTACTGTTTTATGTGAAACTGAACTGAAATGGATGCCTTGGTTAGTTTTGCATTACAAGCACATTACAATGCAAACAATTGCATTTTTTGCTCATCTAGGATCCGTCTGTTTTGACAAGTCACATTCATAACGGCCAAATGCGACCCAAATCTGCCTTTCATGTGAATGCATCTGTTCCCTGAAACACTCCGTATGCACACATCAGTATCAATTTTGCATGATTCACATGCATCACAAACTACCAAAAACATCTTATTTGTGAGACAATCCATCATAGCTAGCATCCCAAGCCTGTGTCACAGTTTGCTCTAGAGGTTTTCAAACAGTTCGTCAGCTGTACATGAGGCTGAGATAGGAAAAAAAGACCAGATGGCTAGATTTTGCTTTTTTTTTTGGTCATTTTTCTCTTCAGCATAAGAGATGTTGAGTATATCTATGCGAGAATAAGTGGGTTTATCACCCAAAATGCGCTTGACTGCATGGCCACTATGTTTATTAAATCTTAACAAGGCCTATTATTATAATTCACATTATTAAGGCTTATTGATACTTACTATTGTAAGTCGTGTTATTATTATTCAGTCATTCAGTCATTTGCCTCCTTGATTTCTTATTTCCTCTTTATTTTTCTTTCTTGTAGCCATGTGCATTTGTGGCAGTGCTTTGCAATTTCTTAGGAAATTGTTTTGAATACTACTCAGTTTCGACAGGTTCTTTCCAATATTGTTTCCAATCACTAATTTCTCCATTGTGCCGTTCAGTGCTGCTGACACTGAATGATGAAAACTCCGATCTGCACATGCGTGTTGGGGGAAAAAACCTACATGAAATGCAATCTGAATTTTGTCACTCACGTCACATAGCAACTTCTCGGATATATATGTGATCTAGGACTGTATATGAAAGTGGCTCAGGTCTGATTTGAAAAATATTGGATTGTGTCTACACAGTCATGAAAAAAATAAATGTGTGTCACATTAAGGGAAAAAACGGATTTGTGTGATGTGAATGTAGTCTTTTATTTTCATTTCATGTCTTCCTTTGCCAGGCATTGTTTATAGTGGATGTTTACTGTCTCTCTTTCTCTCTTCCTGCATCTCTTTCATTTTTACTTCAAAGACTGTTTATACACTGTTAGGGCTTTAGTTGTGGGTGAGTGACAGGTTGAGGCCAAACTACTTGATCTTTAATGCCATTATGTGAGTCTGCTCTCTTTTGTGGGTTAAAGATCCCTCGTTCTGTCCATTTGCTCACTTTCTCCATCTTTATTGCCTTTGCTGTTTTTAAAGCCACATTCGCTTCCTTCAAACATTCTCATTTATTTATTTATTTTAGTACATAAGATATCAATGGGAATAGAACCAGCTGTTGTTTGCTATATAGAATTTGTTTTCCTCTTTGCATATCTTAATATCTCTTCTTTCAAATGGAAAGACATAGAAGGTGCAAACTTGTCCTCTTGGATGTCCCTGGAGCAGTTTAGGGTTTAGCGTTAAGGGGTAAAATCTGACCCCAAATAAATTAAAATCATGACTACTATTGCTAGATATATTGTAATATTTACAAAATATTATGATACAGTGCATGGTACTGCGGACGCTCAACATAATCTAAGACAAATAATAAACAGAATTAAAACATGTTGTTTAACAGAGTAATTCATATAATCATTCAAGTGGTTAAGCTTTTTGTTAGGAAACATTTATTAAACATTTACGGAAGGAGTCTCGGTTAAACACTCTCAGTCTGGGTTATGCTTTTCGTTTTCTCCATTATCTCAGTAAAATGACAGGCTGCGCTTTGTGTGTGTGTGTATGTGTGTGTGTGCAAGCAAGAGAGAGAGAGCGATCAGATCAAGCAAGCAAGTGGGAGAGAGAGAGAGAGAGAGAGAGAGAGAGAGAAAGAGAGAGAGGCTGGTGAGTAACTGTTTATCGCTGCTGTAACTTAAGTGATAACAGGAACAAACTTCTCTCCTGGACATTCCACAATATTAAATCTAACTATAAACCTTTAAAGAGTGATGTGTAAATCATATATAAGCTAAACATTGTAACTGTTGACAAATCGCTGTGGTATAAGCGGAATAGCACTCTCCAGACTGCGCTTTTATACAAAACGGGTTGCGGCACTCCACTTGTGCGTTGTGCCACATCACACCCCCAGGCATGCATTATTTTTGCTCTGTCATGTGTTATTTCTTATACGTCTTCTTTCCTGTGACACACCATTTCCCCTCTTACATTTTAATCATAGCCATAGCCATCATACATACATAATTAACTTTTATTTTACCGTTTAAATTAAAAATACTTTAGCTTAACTATTTGCAAAAAAAAGTTGATATTTAATGTAGTAAATGAATACCAACCTAATACCTGGTCTAATGCAATGTAATGTAATATTTAATTTAATGTAATAATAGTTCCTGGGAGCACAGGTTAATAGCCCAGCTATGGCTCAACAGTGCAGTGGAATGTAATTTAAGCATGACACTGAGTTAGCCCTTAGACATATCTGATGATCCCAGTTGTTCTAAATGAACAATTTAGTGATAGAGCAAAAATGTCATTTCAATGTAATGAGGTTTGTCAGTAAAGTGCTTGCAAAACAGTGGTCACACTTAAAGCAACTGTCACAAACTGTGGCTTCTTCTATTTCTTTTAACGTCTAGAAAAAGAAATTGCAACAAATATACATTTTAACATCCAGTCTGAGTAACTATGGACAGTGTTATAAAAGTGCTGACAGTAACAACACATCTGATTGTGTTTTAGTTACAGACTACACCACTCGTACATACCAATATTAGTACAAACCAATATTAGTAATATTAGTAGTTATGAAGCTTTCAGGAATGGTGTGTCAGCAAAATGTTCTCATTTGCCTAAACACACTGCTTGAGCAGGGAAAATGCACCAAGGTTCAATTTGATGTTAGTGTTTCTTTGTGAGTGTAAGTCATAGAGCCAAGTAATATGATCATATGCTACCAATATAGTCACAGTTTGAAGGATAAGCTGACCAAGCACTCATCTGCTACGATAACAACTCATTATGAAACTCATCATTTTTCAGGTTAAGATGCTATCCCCTCCATTGTCCTCCATGCTAAAATAAACTTTCTGTGGACTTTAAAGGGATAATACTATGAATGACAAGTGTGACAGCACTATGAATTCATTAATAGTGTCATATTTATGTATTTAATATCAGCCTCAAATTGCATTCAGTGCTAGTTCAATGTATTGCAATGCACAAACCGTGAATTTCAGCACTACCTATTATATCAACATTGTGATAAAGTACGTAGCAATACACTTTTCTGAGAATGTCGTGGGTATAAATTGTATTTTTATAACACTTACTGACTCTACTGTTACATGCAGTAGTAACAAACTGATAAGATATGAAAGTTTTTGCACAGAATTTTTCCCC
The DNA here is from genome assembly GCF_027358585.1 of Pangasianodon hypophthalmus. Classification (NCBI taxonomy): domain Eukaryota; kingdom Metazoa; phylum Chordata; class Actinopteri; order Siluriformes; family Pangasiidae; genus Pangasianodon; species Pangasianodon hypophthalmus. The sequence goes on along the minus strand of NC_069736.1, from coordinate 7,913,378 downwards.
ATTTCATTTCAGTTTAGATATAAAAAAAAATCTAAATAGTTCCCAATTCTTGAATCTTTATATTTTTTTTCTGTCTAGCTAGTTAAATATCATGCTGTACATCATGTATCATGAAAATGACTTCATGTTTATATTTGTGCTTTATCACCACCTGTGTGTATGTCTGTCTGTGTTTAACTATTCCCTTCTATATTTGGCTGTAATGAGAAATAGATGAGAAGAAAGGATAGGGGTGTGTGTGTGTGTGTGTGTGTGTGTGTGTGTGACTAGCTCAGCACTTTCATGTCTTGAATAAGAAATAGTCAATAGATGGATGGGCAGGTTTACTTCTGACAGGGTTGGGTGATAGACTGTGCCTTTATTACTGTGTGTGTGTGTGTGTGTGTGTGTGTGTGTGTGTGAGGCTTTACTGCAGTGCTGGTCTCACTGAGCATGTGCTAGTGTTGTTCTGGCTCTGTCTGGCCGTCTGGTTCTCCAACAGTGAATATAAAATACCTTTACACCGCTCTACTGAATTCGCTACATGATTATGTGTCTGCAACATTAGCTCATAATCCACAAGATAAATACATTATTGATATGTTATGCTGTGTGTGTGGGTTTGAGTGTAGTGTAATGTCTGCTGAGCATCTCTGGAGGATTCATTCCCTCTCATTCCCTCTCTCTCTCTAATGGGCTTCTTTTTGCCATTTTTTTGATCTTATTTTTTTCTGCACTCAAAAAATTCTAGAAATTGAAGCATAATTATATTTTAATTACTGAAGCAGGCAGTAGATAGAGTAGCACAAAACCTTACCGCAGTAACATTAGTCTTACTTTAAAAAGTCATGACTCAAGTAAAAGTAGTCATTTTAAGTAAGAATCAGATTTACATTTCAGAACATGCAGTGGTGATGGTGAAATCAAAACCAAAAATGTATAAATAAGCTCAAGTATAAATATATGGATCGTATTACCCAGTAGCTTCCACAACACGTCTGTGAATAAACATTATGCACAGTATTCTTTTGCCTGCTAGCTGGATGATATAGCTATCGTTAACCTTTAGTATTTACACAAGTCAAGACTCTCAGATTCCTTTAAAATGACTTTTAATTGGAAATAATTTAAAAGATGTAATATTTGAATGCATTTGAATATTAATTAGCCTGTAGCATCTTACTGCCACAGACGGGGTGAGCATTGGTGCTACACTAAACGTTTGTATTGCACAAACTACGACGATGAAAATTGTCTCTCTGTTGTGTCTCAAAGGAGGTAAAAACAATTTACTCATAAACATTAATGTATCAGAATCATTTGTATTTATAAAGTCAGAGTAATCTATCTGATGAAGTTCCATCCATCTATCCATTTTCCATACCGCTTATCCTACAACTCGGGGCACAAGGCGGGGGACACCATGGACGGGGTGCCAACCCAACTTCAACCTACCTTCGCACACACAATCACACACTACTGACAATTTGGAAATGCCAATCAGCATACAACACATGTCTTTGGAATGGGGGAGGAAACCAGAGTACCCGGAAGAAGCCCCTGAAGCACACATAATCTCTGAATAGCACTGAAGTCTGCTGTAATTTTGGTATTAAATTCTCACTACTAGGGGTGTAATGATACACACTGGTCACGATTCTATTTGATTCACAGTACTAACTTCACAGTTCAGTTTAATTTGAGTCTTAGAATATTTTGAACAAAATATGAATGAAGAAAATTTATAACTAAAAAGACTAATTTTTTCATTTCTGACTCATAAACAATGCAAAACAATGTGCTAAGTTTCCCAAAATAAGTTCTCCCAAAAAATAAACACATATTAATAAACTATGAATAAACAAAGTCTTTGACCTGGGGAAAATGATCGATTGAAACATAACGAGCACCTTAACAGCACCTGAGGTGTCCAATTAGAGCTCCAAAGTCGGCTAAAATGCCAGAGTTCTGTGACCTCTTTCTTGAGCACTGCGCAGCAGCGCGGGACTGGTGTCGTTTGAAAGCTGCTGAAGAGCTCTAACTGTTATAACAGGGTTGTGTAACCATATTATGTATAATGCATATGCATTGTCACAATGCATTGTTGCACCCCTACTCACTATGTATATTTAAGTCCCTATAGAGTAAAGATGTGCATGTGAGTGTTGTGTTTATCTGTGTTTTTTTAATAATATTAGAAACAGATTTAAAACTACTGAGGCATGGAACATTGAACAAAGGATCTCAAAAACATTAGAAGCAATTAAAATCAAATGATGCGACACAGTTGAGAATTTATAGGCCTGCTTTGTTTCATCTCTCATTCTTTCTCTTTCTGATGACATGTGAAAGCATTTCGATGGTATCTTATAGGGCTGCACCTTATCGCTGTGACTATATTATGACACATTGTGATTGGAATATGCCTTGTGTGAACTAAAATCCAACCTTGTGTGAACTAAAATCCAACCTGTTGTTAAACACTGACTTGCCTGATTCTTTAAAACCCCCCATAGAAACACTCATGTTGAACATCTGATGTTGGTCGGGATGCTTATAGAGGACTCATTTGCATATTGCAGGCTTCAGGAGATGTATTGGCATTGCAAATGCAAATATCCAGCTAATGATAAACACATTCCTGCTACTGAGGCAGTGCCAATGTGAGATTATATAATTATTATAGCTTTCATAAGTTACCTATGGATTTGAAGATCATGGTAGTCTGTATTTCTGAATTATGGCCGTAACATTTTTGCTAAATGTTTAATTACAACATGATCGCTGAGATGTTTGTTGTCTTAATTAAATCTCTCTCTCTCTCTCTGCCTCTGTGCCAAATAAATAAAACAGGATTAATAGCAATTGCAATATGAACAATGTAACAGCAGTACCAATAGAGTAGTGGTTTCTCATGTCTTTTCAAATTTTTTTGTTAATCTCTAGGCCTCAGTTATGTGACATTCTGTTCCTCATAGTAACCCTCTGTCTCTCTCTCTCTCTTTCTCTCTCTCTCAGGACTGTATCCAGCTTAACCAGTACAAACTGAAGAGTGAAATCGGGAAGGTGAGTCTTGAGTTTTACGGATTGATTTCAAATTCAACAAATTCACTTTATGGTATAAATGATGAATATTATATGATCCAAAGAGAATATTATATGGTCATGTTTCTCACAGTTATAAACAGGGATTTCAGTATCATATTCTCCAGGATTTATTTACCTTAAACCTAAAACAGTTTTAATCTTGAGTAAGATAAGCATGTAGATCCCCCGCCCCTTCCCCGCAAAATTCATCCTTAGACATGATTAGTCCAAAGCTGTGGAGTTTATTTCTTGACCTCATGAGCTCTCATGTAACTCACAAAAATCAGTTTCATGCAAAAGTACTGAAACTGTCTCGGTTTTAAATATAAAAATGTGAATTAAAATTTGAACCGAATTTCAATTGCAATTTTAAAACCTGACTGTAGTGCTAGTTCTAGCTCTTTATGAATTCTTTTTAGACCAAATAATTGAACCAAATTGGTTAATTAGGAGCACACTTTTACCTATAAGACTTTGTGAATTTTCCTCAGCTGTTTTCTCTGACTCCTGTGTTCTTGCTTTCTCTCCAGGGCTCTTATGGTGTGGTCAAACTGGCCTACAATGAGGATGACGAAAAGTATTATGTGAGTGCTTTAGAGGAATTCCCATTCTTATATTGTATTTATACCACTCCTTGAACTTCAAGATGAAAATGATGAAAAAGTCAGTGATATAATTGATTAATTATAACAACTCTCTGATCACTTTATCTGGCACTTTGGCTGAAGGTCGGGTTTAGAGCGCAAGTGTGCTGAACATGACGTGGAGTGTTTAGAGATTCTACTGTTCGTGCAGACACTTGAGTATCCATTAACTGCACTCAGCTTCTGTTGTCAAGAGTGATTTTGTAAGTGGAATAATGGCCTTACACCACCCTGTTCTGTGTGTGTGTGTGCGTGTGTGTGTGTGTGCGTGTGCGCGCGTGTGTGCGTGTGCGCGTGCACATGGCTGTACTGAGGCTAGAGATTGCACTCGATCTGAAATAGGCTTAGGCCTCAATCTTCTCACCTGCACAGGCTAGAAATGGCCTAAAAAACGTGACAGATTTGAACTAGGACAGAACAGAATGGATAATTAAGCTAGATTTGAGAGAGTAAGAGTAAAAAAGAGAGTGTGTTACTGAGTAAAGAAAGGTAGAAAGAGAAAATGGTTTGTAAGTGGTGAAAGGAGGGTGGGAGACACATAGGTGCAAATGTTCCTATGTGGTATACATTATGTAATTTTCTTATGAAACCCTGAATTACCACAGTGAGCACACTTGTTCACGGCGTAGTCTATGCACGTTTGGCTTTATAAATATAAAGTGTGGGTGGAGGAAAAACAAGATTGAGGTCTTGCTCCTGAGCAGCAGGGCCCTACCAATCAATATGATGAGCTTAGGACAACATCCGGGAGGATGAGATGTTCCCTGACACATAGTTATTTTATGTGTAGGAACATGAGTTGCGTGTAAAATCTGGTTCTGAGGTTGCGATGAAGAATCCAGGATCGGATGGATGGAGATGAAATCTTGACCAGGCATTCGAAATCAACTTTCGTCAACAGCTTAACACAGTTTTCAGACCTGTTTTCAACATACCCTTATTGTCCATGCAGGTGGCCAGTTGTAAGCTAATACGAGTAGGGTACACTAGCATAAATGATAAATGTCATTTTAACAAAAGATCCTAAGGCCTATGATTACATAATTTTTAATACAATTGTCTGTGGAATTATCGCAATAAACAATATCACCATTATGGAACTTCAGTTATGATGTATTATCAAATCATGGACTGTAATTGTTAATTACTGTAATTATAATGTGAAAGCAGCTTTAATTCTCTGATGAGCATCATAGGATGATGGAAAAGACCTCTATTTGTTTAAACTATCATATACTATCCATTTTTTGGCTTGTTGGTAAAGAGTGAATGATGAATGAGCTCACTAGTTTAGAAATACAGGAAAAATGTATTTTATTTGAATATAGATCAATAAAATGACAAAGCAACCATTTGTATTTCCAGCATTCTGTAAAACAGGATGCATGTTGAATTCTTCCAGTTAAATCCTAGAGAATGGTGGAATAATAGTGTTTGAAATTTGTCTACCCTTGTTTGAACAATTTAACCCTTACTTAGCAAGCTACAGATGGGTGACAAATTAAGGTGGGTTGATGGTGGACATTTTGTTATGCTGTGGCAGACATTTTGCTACCATGATTTAGGTCCACTTGTGCCCTTAGAGGGAAGCATCACTGCACATCAATATAAAGATCACCTAAATCTAGTGATGAAACATTTCTGTCCAGATGGGAGTGGTCTCTTCCAGGATGACCCCGCCCTCATCTACAGGGCACAAGGGGTCACTGAATGGGTTTATGAGTAGGGAAATGATGCAAATGATACGCTATGGCCTTCACAGCCACCAGATCTCAGCTCAACTGAACAACTACGGGAGATTTTGGACCCATGTGTTAGCGCTCGCCACCACCACCACCACCACCATCATCACTACCACCACCACCATCACTACCACCACCACCACCATCATCAAAGCACCAACTGAGGGAATATGTTTTAGAAAAATGGTGTTCATCCCTCAGAGACTTGTAAATTTTATACTAAGGTACATTAAAGTTGTTCTAGTGGTTTGTGGTGGCCCAACACGTTATGTTTTTTTTTTGTTTTTTTTTTATTTATGACTAGTCTATATGTCAGATTATGATATTCTAATGTGATTTTGTCTTAACCTTAACCTTAATGTTATTGTCAAGAGGAATCTTTCTCAAACTGAAAAAATTAACTTGATTTGTCAGCCGTCGCTTATTGAAATAGACCTTTATAAATATGCCATTTGTCATGAAGGGTTTGTGTAAGTGTTATGTAGCCCAGTGAATAAGATATTACCATTCTGATATTATATATTAAGTGTACATTAATATTGATTCCCATAGCTCTACTAGGAGTAAAAACATACTTAAACCTAAATTTAGTCAAGTCAAGTGGGTTATTATTGTCACTTTTCTAGGAAGCTTGTATACATTGGAACAAAATGTGGTGCGCAACAGCGTGAGACGAGTGCAAGACAATAAATACACAGAACAATATATACACAGGACAACAGAACAGTGTTGTGCAGGAAAGCTGTTGCACAGTGGACTGTAACTATTGTGTAGTTTAGCAGCAATAAATGTAGCAGCGATGCCAGCTATCACACACTTTAATAGCCTGTGTGATAGCTAGAGATTACCCCAAAGCAAAATGGCAAGGGCAAGTTGATGAGAGTGTATTAAAAATAGCACTGGATCACAAGGCAAGTGAGGGAACACACCAGGTTTTCCCAAGGACCCTCAAAACACCACAGCTGACTCTGCTATACTAAATTTGGCAACATATTCATTCAGTTTCTTACACCATTGCTAAGCAGATTCCCTCTTTGCACTGCCTGTCTTTTGAAATCAGCAAGTATAGAGCTTTGGAGGTAGTAATTACTAGATGCTATTTTTTCCTCAGAGGGTATAATGCACTTGTAATGACTTGACAGCTAATCAAAGTTTGTAGGGTATTCTCCTCGGCGAAATGCACACAGTCAGAGCACATAACTAAGGAAAAGGGGAACTGGTTATTTAACTGTCACGATAGCACAAACCCTTCCACAGACAGAGGATAAATAGAAAGGATTTTAATTTCACCAACCTTTGAATGTAATACTAGCTTTAGAATGGGAACTCTGGCATTATATTAAAAGTAGTGTTGATAGTGTTCTTACAAGCTTTAAAAACAGCATTATTGTAATCTATGCCTCTTGCAATGATTTTTTTTTTTTTTAAAAATTTAATATTGTATATAAATCGAGCACTTGTCTTTAAGCCATGGGGGGAGAAAAACTTTCATTATATTAAAAAAAAACTTATATCATTATATAAGTCTTAACTGCAAGCTTACTGCTATAAAAAAATCAAAATAAAAAAAACAATAAAAATCAATTTAGATGTAATATGATGATATACAAATAAAAAGAATTCAATTAAGCTTCATTTCAGATAAATTGTCATTCACGACAAAATGTCATGAATACTCCTACATGTGATTATAGCATAAATTTGTAAATTTTAAATTTTAAATTTGTCTTAATATAGCCATACAAATTCCACATGGAAGATAAGATAAGATGAATAGTTTATTATTGTATTTTTTTTTTATTCAGGCAATCAAGTACTAAGTCGTGTGCACAACTTAGTTTCATTTGACTATGTGACTAAATCAAGGTTATGAAATTGAGATAATGACTCCTCTAAGGTCCTGTGTGTGCTCCTCTCCAGATTTATTATTTCATAATGCTGTTTACATACTTAAAACTACAGTGCGTAGCTTTATGATTATTGAGTCAGGGGAGAAAAAATACTGAGCTGCTGTGAGTTGCCCTGGCAGTCCTGTCATAGTAATTCACAGTCAGCTCTATGTTATATACCAGCTCAGATATATCAAATGCCATCACGAGTCAACTTTAAGCACAAAAGAAGACCGACTACGTGGTGACAGGCAGGAGCCAGCAGCCAAGCAGGGGACAGTGCAAACAGGAATGGGAGAGTGAGTCCAGTATTATACTGTTAGAAGAAATGGATTCAGGACTGATTTAGTTTTAGTTTTTTCCCAGAAAGCCATTTTTTCCCTCTAATTTTGTGGGAAGTCAGCGAATGATGGATGATAGTCAGCTGATTTACTGTATGCTCTCTGTGGAATTTGTATCATTAGCAAGTTGAGAAGTTGTTTAGCTAGAAAACTCATGACATATGGCTAATAACTAATAGGATGTTGCTGAGTTTCTTTATATTTTTATATTTTATAGTTGGTTATATTACATGAGAGTGAGTCAACCCGAGTGCCTTGGTATGTATATTTATTGGGTTTTAGCTAACGAGACTATCCAGCTCTTGCCTAATGTATTTGACATGTTGGAGAACAAAATACAGAGATTAGTTAATAAAAAAAAAAAAAAAATATATATATATATATATATATATATATATATATATATATATATATATATATAGAGAGAGAGAGAGAGAGAGAGAGAGAGAGAGAGAGAGAGAGAACACACAAAAAAGAAAAAAACATTGGAAATAACCAGGTGTTATTAGAGTTCTCTACACTATATTTTGAGTATGTAGATAGAGTTGGTGGGCTAGTGGTATCTGACAAAAGCAATCCCACATCTACTCCAATACCACTCCAACCTGTCCTTTAGAAACACATGTCATAAATTGCCATGTGACTCAAAGCTGTTCTGTTGTAATTCTAATTCATACACTGCATAATCAGAAATTAACAAACAAAGGAGACAGAACGAACATTTTTCATTTATTTCTAAATGTTATTTTCCCCCTACATCTGCAAAAAAATAATTCAGAGACTCAGTGCATGTGGTTGAAATGTCTTCCCATTCGTTCATTACAGAACCCTAATCTCTCGCACAGGTGCCACAAATTGGTCCGTAATGAACGGTGATGTGTTCCAAAGCGCCCATCATTGTATGAGCTTTGGTGCTCCCTGTTCACACAGTGCACTACTCCTTCTTTTTACCACAGGAGAATAGACCCAGGTGCAGTTATCTTTTTTAATCAGCCTGTTTCATTTGAATGAGATGCTAATTAGACATTGTTGAAATGTGTGGAGCTGGTGTGTGGAGCTGGTGTTTACAGCTTTGTGAAATGCCATATATGAGGATGCTGTAGCTGTATGCACTTGATTGTACTGGTGATCTGTTACGTATTTGTCAGATCTCAGGTGTGTTTTTTCAGAGTGACCAATCGAAGTGTACAACTGAGCAGTTGAGGGGAAAGAACCTTGTTTAAGGATCCAGTGGGAGCTCTCTGACAGTCCTGGGGTTGGAACGCAAAACCAGTGGTGGAAAAAGTACAGAGAAACTGTCTTTGAAGTAAAAGTATGGATACGGTGTCGAAATCTTAATGAAAAGTAGAAGTATGGAGCCAAAAATCTACTTGAGTGAAAGTCAAAGAGTAAATATTTTAAGTGATTATAAATGACCATTTCTGGACATGAATTATATTTATTTATTTTATTAAATATTTATTAAATATACTGCTAGCTCAGACAAACCTAGAATTTAGCTTGCTGCTTAGCTAGTGTTTGATAAAATGAATCCTAAGGCAGTATTTACAACAAAAATAGTAGCTAGCAGATTTACCAGGCTTAAAGCTAACTGTAAATTTGACTGGATGTCTTAAAAAATCTAATTTACAAAAGTGAAAATGCAGCTAATTTCAAATAGGAAAAAAAATCTCATGGCATTTGAGATTTGTAAAGAGTACGTTGAAGGTCAAAATGAAAATGTAAAAAGTATGGGTTTTTTTTCTTTTTTAAATTTACTTGAGAAAGAGTACAGATATTCAATTTAAAAAACACTTGAGTAAAGTATATATCTTGCAAAATAGTACTCAGTTACAGTAATGCAATACGATTACTTGAGTATTTTCCACTCTTGCTCACTCCTGGTAGAAAAGATTTATTCCATATTTTCATAATTTTTGCATCTAGTTAGGTTTTTCTTGAAAAGTGTATTGTATACCCACTGAGGCTGCAGTACCAGTTATCTTGATGGAGTTACATTTAGCACTTGACACAAAGCATCAATAAAGTCTTCTGTAAGTAATGAATGCCAATCTGCTTGCTAACATTACACCCTTACACTCAGCTATCTGTTCAACTTAAATTGCCTGGAAAGTGAAAGTTATAGACTGTGGTGGTTAAACTGAGGCTCAAAGATGCTTTCCATAACCATATTGCAAGTTCTGTGGTACAGAACTTGATGTCTTGACATGTATAATTCATGTTTAAGGTATTGTAATGCTTGATCATTAGCTATGTTAGCTAAGTAGCTGGAATTGTTCATATGAATTCAGGACCTAATCTGGTTTAACTCTGAATTTTATAGGGGTATGTACCGATCTAACGATTTGGATTGATGCATTGATTTGGCAACAATTGGAAATAATCAGTGCAACAATCATAAATCAGTTATTACCGATGGTGTATAACTGGTGTATAAAAATAATAATAATTTAATAGGCTAGCAAAGTGATTTGTCCATAACTCTGATACTTGTAAAAGTTTCATCATCATCATTCCAAATTAACAGTAGGCCTACCCCAGAATCAGCCCAGATTTTCTCACAAAGATGGTCACATTTCAATCTGAGGCTACTAAATCGAACCATGTTATATCGTCGTGTCATTGTAGCAGCTTCAGTGGTGTTCATATACGAGAATTTGCCTACAAACTGCTTTTATTTAATGGCTGACTCTTCTCCAATCTCTTCAGCTTAAACTAACATATGACATATATAGAACTTAAATGTAGACCTGTGTGATAGATGAAAAAGTCCACCTTGAGATTATCAACCTCAGAAATGCTAGGAAAGTGCTTGAATTTCTCTTCACAACAGCAGTATAAACCCTGACCTTAGCTGCTGACTACACAGTTAAAATGGTTATCTGACTTCTATGTAATCATTGTGGGTTTTTTCTCCTTTTTGCCCTTTTTGCTGGTACATTTTTTTTCCTTCCTGCTGGTTGGTAGTCCACCCTTCAAGTGCTGATTCCTCTTCAGAAACCATGCTCAATTATTCATTAGTGAATTCTCGTATTTGCTCATGGATTTCCATAATCACTTCCAATCACTTAGCCAGAGCCACTGCGAACCTGGAGTGCTCCATTAAGGCTAGATTTGGATGAGGGGGATTGGCCTGACCACAGCATACAAAGGCTCTTTTGTTTGATTAATATGGAGATTCAAGGAAGTCGGCCCGATTCTGTCATCCACTTGAAAGTCACAGACAGCCATCTCCATAAATAATGGTGATTGGTGGGCTTATTTTATGCCAGATGCAAGAAAAGCAAGAGATCCCTGAGATGGAGACCATTTGAGAACCACACATAACATACATAATATACTTTTGTTTCCTGCATGTCTGTTTATCAGTCTGCTTCTCTCTCTCTCTCTCTCTCTCTCTCTCACTCTGTTTCTTTCTCCAGGCGATGAAAGTGGTATCTAAGAAGAAGCTGATGAAGCAGTGTGGATTTCCACGTATGTTTTCCTAATTAACCTTTGTCTTCGGTCTGAATTCACTAGTATATAATAATTAAAAATATGTTGTTAATTTTCCCACAGTATTGCATTACAGTCAATATTATATACATACAACAGGGCCGTCTAAGTTGATTAAAATTTGCGTTCATCTATGAATTACATAAACAATTTATTTAAACAATGTATTTAAAACAATGGATTCAAATATTAATGATCAATTAATTAACTCCCAGCGTTAGCCAAGCAATAAAAGTGCATGAAATTTAGTATTTTTAATTTAGCTAAGTTAAACAGGTAAAGATCAAAGCAACATTCAGCATAATTTAATACTGAATAGTTTTTCTTTTCAATTTTTTTAAAATAATGAAGTCTTTGGAGTAAACTTGCAGACAGTCTTTTAAACATGGACATGTCTGTTCAGTTGTTGTTCCAGTTAATTCAGGTTATTACCTGACATTAGCTAATTATTAAACAAATAAAATTAGCCGTTAAGATTACTAGCAAGCTGGCTAATTTATGTGTTTATATTGTGTAACCCAGTAGCCATATTTGCTATGTGTTAGCGCTCAGACTTTCAGATTGTTGGCTGTTGTGTGAGCTGGAAATGACTATATTATGTGCAAATAGTATAAATGTAAATTTTGTTTAAAGTTTGTCTGACTATGCTGGTGCTCTGTGTGCAGGTCGCCCTCCTCCACGAGGCCCTAAAGCAGCTTTGGGGGAACAGCTGAAAGTGCTTGGGCCCCTTGAGAGGGTTTACCAAGAGATTGCCATCCTAAAAAAGCTGGATCACCTGAACATAGTCAAACTGGTGGAGGTAAGTCAAAGCTTTAAAAAAGGATTTTAGGAAGCAATGATCTTCAAAACAAGCAATCCTCATTGCCCAAGGGTGAAGTGCTGAAAGAAGCGCACTGATTACTAAATAAGAAGTTGAAAAAGATGCATCTTTGTGCATCCCTTTGTTTTTAAGAGAATGAATGAATGGCAGTGTGTAGTGTGAATCAGTTAGTTATTGAACTAGGAAATCTTCAGCGTGATAAATTGAGTCTTGAATGTAGAATGGAAAACTGTAGATGAGGGGAAGAGGCTCTGTCATGTTTGAGTACCCAATCACATGTAATTTAACTTTAAAGAATGAAAGAGCAAGGGGATCAATGACGGCTAAAAAGAGAGGAAAGTGGCATCTCCTGCTCTATTACTAGTTAGTAATTGGTAGTTCTGTTAGTTAATTTTATTTTTGTACATATTACTATTCCTATTGTATATTTTACTTACTTTTCTGCATGCATTAATTGTAAAAAAAACAACAAAAAAAACACAATTTGTGCATGACTGTGTTGGATTGAAGCTTCAATAATCATTGCAGGAACAATCTGAAGAGATAATAAACCTTCTCCACTGGGGATATGTTTTTTTTTTTTTCTTGTCTTCTTTTATTCACGCATGTCTTACTTGTGCATATAATCTAGTTTGTCGAGTTCTAGGTCGTACTGAGTGTCTCTTCGACATTGATATGAACACCATTGGAGCACAGCAGGGCTTCTGGGAGTTTCTGATCCACATACCATTTCTTTTTCAGGTGCTGGACGACCCAGCCGAGGACAATCTGCACATGGGTACGAATAATGTTCTTCAGCTATAAAACTGTCATCAATCACATGATTTAACTCCACACAACTCTCAAGCTATCAATGCTTTTACCATGAATTTGTCACTGATTTGGGCCTGAAATGAGGCCACTTTTCAACGTTGGATCCTGTATTTTATTGTTTCCGACTGATGGCATTTGCGTTTGAGTTACAGCAGTGTCATGAGCCATGCGTAACTCATATTACAGGGAGATATCTCTAATCTAATAATTTTGCAAAACACAGCACACCAGATAGAATGGAGGACTCCATAGTCTGACGATGGTCTGACTCACGGAAAGTGATATGATTAGCTGCTGACGAGCTGCAGTTGTCTTGTTATGGCGTGCACATTCATGATGCATTTACACCAGCTAATAAAAATGTAGATGTATAATGTAAATGTATAATGGAGATTATACCACAGCACTGCTGAATTCTTTATACTGATTCATTTTCTGTAACAGCTGGCCTGACAGTAGTACTGACTATAAGCCAAAGCATACGTTACGTTAGTATTAATGCACTTGTTCTAATTTGTTATTGTTTCTATAGTAACAAATCATCCCAACCACATCATCTACATCATCTACATCATCTACGGCTGATAATAAAGGGTTTAAAATAATGTTATTTCACAAAAAAATACCCTACATTCGTTGATGTGGTGAAGCCTTCTATTTTTTTAACATTGATGGAAGGAGTCTCCAGTTTCAGTGCTTTGTAACAGTCAGTAAGTTTTACGCCACAGGACTTTGCGCTTTCTGGTTGCTTGGTAACATGACAAGCCGGTGAGGGAATGACTGTTTGTAACTTCTGTAATGTAATGTAATGTAACATGGGCATTCCACAACATTCAGTGTATCTGTAAACAGTTAAAAAGCATGACGTTTATTAATAAATGAAAAATTGTAAATGTTGGTAAATTGCTGTGGTATAAGAGGAATAAAACACTTTGGGACATTTATCACACCAGACATTTTCTTATACATCCCTTCTTATACATTCTGTGGAAAAAAGCCATCGTGTTTGTATTTTGTATGCAATACAAGAGGTCTGTAATGTTTAGCTGTGTTTCTCTCTCTCTCTCTCTCTCTCTCTCTCTCTCTCTCTCTCTCTCTCTCTGGCTGCAGTGTTTGAGCTAATGCAGAAAGGGTGAGTACTCTGTGCCTCCTCTCCTCTCCTGTAATTGAAGTCTTGGTGTGTTTCTCTTTCCATCGCTCCATCCCTCCATTTATGCCTGTCCTCTCTGACATATTTGTCATTACTCAGCTCAGTCATTCTGCCTCTATTTTCCTTTCTGCTCCACATTTTTGAAGTACTTTCTTTTTTATTTGATGGTTATTGACATTAACAGTCTTTCCAGCCTTTAAACATTTTGCATATGTGAATCTGGAGTGATTGACAGTTGTGCAGGTGTTTTGAACTCTCTGATATTAACTGACACCCCTGGAAGCCCCGCCCCTTCTTCTGAAATTAGTAAAAAATATTTCTGATGCTCTCATCTCTTCTTGATTTTCCGGCTTGAGAGATTCAAAAGCTGTGGCGCTCCGTGTTTGACTTAGTGAACTTTAGACAGATATGAAGTCAACATCAGTTAATTATATTTATAAGGGATACCACAGAAAACCTTCTATGGAAAATAGTCAGATGTTTTTATTGCTGAAAGAGAAAAAGGCTGATTGAAAAAAAGCTTAAAATAGGCTTACAAAGAAGTGTCAAATCTACAAAAGTCCAGAAAGGCCATATGTTATTTATTTATTTATTTTTTGTGATCTCAAGATAACAAAGTTGTTTTCTCAAGATCACAGCTTATTTTTCTAATGATTTTTCTAATATTAAGTAAAACTTATTTTTATCATATGTTGACTTATTTTTATCGTATGTTGAACTTAACAGAAAGTAGCTGGTACAGTGGTAGAGTTGTAGTCTTACAACCCTGAGGTTGTGGGTTTGATACTGAGCTTGGGTGACTAGTTGGTGTTCAACTGTGTTTTTCTCAAAAGTCGTGATCTCCAGAAAACAACATTCGTTACACAAGAAACCACAAGAAAACTCGACCACAAGAAAAATGAGTAGTGATCTCGAATAAACAACTTCTGTTATTTTGAGATAAAAAAAAAAGAAATAATGCAAGGCCTTTCTGGACTTCTGTACAAATTTATGGTAATGATAATTAAAAAGTGATTAAAATGCTGTTTGGTGTCCTATGTTGGACAGCACAAATGCGTCAAGCACAATGCAGTGGAAACTGGAATGCACATGTACTGCATATTCAGGGTTTTACGGTAACCACCAGGCATTTGGGGTTGACAGAGTCATGTATATTTTCTGTGACCCTAAATTAGAGTGAGTTTGGTTTTAATCTTTGATATGTCACATCACCATTATGCGTGACTTGTGATAGCATTTTAATGTCCGTCAACCCATGAAGCATCACAACACAACCTTATTTCAGCAAAACTGTCACTTGGGATGGATGGATGTTATGTCAATCTGACATTAAAATGGACTTAAACAGTTAAATATGCCTATTGAAATAAGCCATGATAAATATTTAAGGAGCTTTCTGTCACTTGTAATGAAGTCTTTATGCAGGTGTCATGTAGCCCTATAAACACTACCCTTAAGTACATTATAGAAAGCGTAACCATTTTAAAGCCATTTAAATGTCGTCCCCATTTTGCAGTATGTGAAATGTAACTGCACTTTTGTCCAAGTTGCAGTTTTAAAGGGCACGCAGTATCCCAGTTTGCCATATGAGTCTATTCTTTTTCAAATGTGACATTTTGTCATAATTGAAAGCCACCTTTACCAGCCTAATCGGCTACACTATGCTGCAAAGGGAAAGCGTATTATTCAATCTTGCTCGGCTTTGTGCATCTCTCTTCCACAAAAGGGCCAAGATTAGAGTTTTTTTGGTTCTTTTTGTTTTGCATAATTACAAAATGGACCATTACCACCACAACTAGCTGAATTAGTTTGGCCTTTGGGCAGCACGAGGCTGTAGCATATGAATGGGATGGTAATGCATGTGGGGTGAGATTTGTGAGTCACTTTTATATAACTCTTTGTTTGATATAACTCTTTGTTTTGTAATTCAGATACAAGCGGAATTTTTTTTTGGAAAATTTGGAGGCTTTTTGAATTTTTTTTAATTTCTTTATTTATTTGCATTGGATGACATATAACGACATGTTCCTTCCCAGTCATGTTCCTGTTAAAGAAATATTTAATGACATACAATAGAGGACATAAAAGAAATTCCATCTCTAATGGGTGGACATTAAGCACTAACTAATACAAGTATTGCAATGTTCAACGTACAATGTTCATACAGTGTTCTCCTCCTTTAAAAGTGAATTTAAAGGTGCAGTCTGTAATTTTTAAGCTACAATAATCATATAATTTAAAAAATTTTAACTTAAATTTTCTTTTCACAAAGATTGCGAAAGATTCCTCATTGTCATATAATCAGGCTAGTTTGAGTCTTCTGTTTGTTTTTTTCTGGCCCTGAAATTAGCCTCACCTCCAGAACAAAGCTAATCTGAAGTTAAGAGGCATATTTAGTTTAAATCGAGTGGTTGGGATGGAGGAGTGGAAGTGAGAGCCTTGTCCGTGTTTTTATTGCTATTGCGTTTTGAGTCACAGGCATCAGAGGGCTCTAAAGTTAAAAACTGCTCCTTTAAACCTCTCCATGTAATGAGACTCTTCAGCCTTTAGACCTCTTGAACCCTCATTCACACAGTTCTCTCTATATCTTTTACTTTTTTTCAGCCCAGTGATGGAGGTGCCTACAGACAACCCTTTAACTGAGGAGCAGGCGCGTCTCTACTTCAGAGATATTGTCCTGGGCATCGAGTACTGTGAGTTACCCTCTGGGAATTTCTGTGAGAGACAGACTATTCAAAAACCCTACACAGTGCACAGATCTGTTTGTAATAAGGAGCTCTGAGAGTTTTGCTGTACGAGGAGACTCATCATCATTTCTTCTTGGAATGTGTTTGAGTGTTTACACCACACAATTTCGCTTCCAATTAATAATAATCTCATAACTGAGTGCAGATTTCAAGTCTTAATATGGAATGTTAGCCTGTTTGAAATGCAGTGTCCATCCTAATAAGAATGTGTACATATTTTTTATGGAGGCATCTTGGTTGGTTTGCTTTATGAAGATTTGGGTTAGAAAAACAATGCCTTAAGAGTCACTGGCTCACTAGCCTTTCCTCGACTTTTCCGTGGACAGTTTTAGTCATTGTCCCTTATGTAAAGGTGAAGTCCTCTGGGAACTGTAACTCGAGACACTTTTCCATGTTTGTTGTTTTGGTGTCATGGTACATCAAAGTGTCCATTTTAACTAATGAGGGACGAGATTGAGTAAAAACGGTGATCTTCACTGACCTTTTGGTTAGCGGTATATATAGGAACAAGATCATAAATCACAAATAAATACCTCTTCTCCTCTTCTCCACCAAGAATCGCTGTGTGTCGCTGAGGTTGAGAGTAGAATTCATTCTCATACCTTGTTTGGTAACACTCACAGCCAGAGAATCCACAGGCATGATCGTAGTATCAGTCACATATTTGAGGCAGTGTGAGTTCTCTCTTTTCCCGTTAGGCCCATATGACAAATTCTAAATGGCTTTCCTTTGAGTGCAGATTAGTTTGATCTGACAGACAGCTCTGATCTGCCAGAGGCAGCACTGCTAAAATTTTCATTTTAACTTGGGCATAAGCAAATTGGAATGGCTTTAAAAAAAAAAAAAAAAAAGCCTTCCCTATTAAGGGAAAAAAAAACCCTTAATAGTGCATCGTAATATTTTTTATGATGCAATGTAATATTTTTTTGCTTGGCCAAATTGGAAAAGGTGTTGCATCGAAAATACTTACTAAATACTACGTGTAAATTATTTAGCTAAATGAATTCATTCATTAATTCATTAGAGTAAAATGATGGATAACACAAATCACTGGGTAACATTATATTTAGAAAGTCAGGTTTAGAAATTCTACAAACAGTCATCAAACCATCTTTAGACTCTTAACAAGCTGTCGTGAATCAGCTTGACTCTCAACAAGAGGAGCAAACAGTTTATGGCTGTTGATAAAGGTACAGAGGTGCCCACATCTGCAGTTTGTCCATAGCATTAATAGTTTTTGACCATTTGCTATGATGATACAGGAGACACCTTAGAACGACAATTTTCTGCTTTTACGCTTGATCAAACATGAATAAAATTCGGTATTATAAAAGCCACTTCACTGAAGGGAAATGGATGTGGGATGTGAAAGATGCATTTGTTTCTGATAGCAGTTAACCTTTGCTTTGCACTGACGTGTCTAGGTGAACACTGACCTGTGAATTTGTGAACCTAAGACTGTAAGCCAACAGAAAAAAAAAAACAAGCAGGCATGAATGTTGTCTGTTTGGTCACCAAAAAATGGAGGAGCTGCAAATTATTATCAGTTATAAGTAGCAGTCACATTTTTTTTATATTGTAGTAAAATGATCTACAATTAAGTCAGTTTATCAACACTAAATATCTTTTATTACAGTTGTAGACAGTTTATTGTTATGTGCAACCTGGACAAGAACTGGACTGCAGAGTGGACATGCACTTATGTTAATTTTGTAACAGTTGTATAAAGTAGGCTTATACACTCGGCTTATACACTAGGTGAATCAGCTTTCACCTAGCTAAGTGATTTGGCATGTGAAGGATCCATATCAATGATAGTTACAAAAATATTCAATCTCAGTTTTTAACAAAGCCACACATTTTTTTACTGTTCTTTTCTTTTGGCAAGTCAAATAGAGCATCTACTTTAATCACGAGAGGTCATTTTAAAACAATCGGTTCGAGACAGACTTGTTTTAGCTTTAATTCAGTATATCAGAATTCCAATGGGTCAAAAAATTTACATACACCAAGTTGACTGTCTCTTTGAACAGTCTGGAAGATTCCAGAAATTAATGTAATGAATTTAGAAGCTTCTGATTGGCCAATTGTCATAATTAGGAGTTAATTGTGGGTAAAATGGCTGTAAAATGGTTTAGAGCTTTAGAGCTAGTGCCTGTTTGCCCTTGACACCATGGGAACATCCAAGCAGAAAACAATTTGTGGACCTTCACATGTCCAGTTCCCCCTTTAGAATGAGAATTTCCAAACAACATTCCAGGGATAAATGAACCTTTGTCCAACTGAACTCCAAGACAACAACAAAGAAACTGGTGAAGGAGTTGGAGGCATCGGGTACCAAAGTATATACATCCACTATTAAGAGAATCCTGAAAGGCTGCTGTGCAAGGAAGAAGCCTCTACACCAAGACCTGCGAAAAAAAGCCAGACTGACATTTGCAGGTGATCACCAGCCTTTTGGAGGAGTGTTCCTTTGCTCGATGAAACAAAAATGGAACTGTTTGGCCACAATGATTAGAACTAAGGGGAGAAAAAAGGGTCAGGCTTTTAATCCGAAGAACACCAACCAAACTATGAAGCATGGGGGTGGTAGCATCATGTTATGGGGTCTTTTGCTGGGAAAAAAAAAAAAAAAAGTGGTGCACTTCAGAAAATACTGTACTGTAATTAGATGTACATCAAGGGTATTGGTACAGGATAGTTTTGGTGACTTTTATCAAGATTTCAGCTGTAAAGCTCACTTTGGTGCAATATCGGTTTATGTAATGAAACCGTTCCCATTGACTTGAGTTATGAAGATTTGAATATTGTAGTCTTGTTTTCAATAGCTTGTGATAGCAGCTACATGATCAAGAATAAGAATTTGAGTGACATTTTCACATTATCTGAGCTGATGTTGCCGTCTTCACCTGGGTTTTTGGTAAATTGGCGTCATTGCTTGAAACGGTTTTGTTGACGTTCCTGTGATGCTCTTAGAACTTGATGGAAACTGACCTCGAGTTGCTGTAGGGTTACTCCACTGTGCCGGTGCTCCACTGCATCATTATTGTGTTTCTCAGCATGTCTGCATTATGATAGCCTAAAAACTCTGAGATGTCCACAGGCTGCCTGTTTGACTCGATTACTCGGCTCTTCCCATCTCTCCTCTCTGTGGGAAGTTTAATGCTTCTCCTGGCCAGGATTGCACAATGCTCACAATGCTCTCATTGCTCTCTGCTCTGAGATCAGCTGCTCGTGCCTGCTATCTGCTGAAAGCCCATGTCTCGTTGTGCACAGTGTGTTTAAAAGTGTGTACCTGTTTCCCACAGGTGCATGTTGTATATTGATACAAGCTTCCTGCTGCTCATAAATACCGTGTCGTTTTACATTTCCATGTCATGCAAGAGATCGATATCTGTTACATGACTTGATCTTCTCTCATGCCCCAGTTCTCTATGTGTGATTTCTCACGGCTGATTTTAGGGCAGCTGTGTGACCGTGTTGGAGGGATCCGCCTTTAATGAAGCCCAAACACTGAGGCAATATGGTCTCTCTGTTTTCATTAGCTCTGTGTGATGCACCCCAGGGAATATAGTGAACGTACAGCGAATGAATAGGGCTGTGTGTTTTCTTCAGCTTAGCCATGGTCTGTAATCTGCACAACGGGATAGCGGTGCTCAGATTGCCTTTTTATCATTTTTATATTTGTTATCTTTTAATCTGTATACTTTCATAATACATTTTTCACTCAGAATTTGGAGCTGGTCAAATAAACGGCTCCACGGTGCAATATTGATGCTGTTTTCAATTGTCATTGCTTTTTTTTCCCCCCAATAATCCTCCTAATCCTCCCCCTTCATGGGGAGTTGTTTTCCATTGTAAAGCTCTCACAGAAAGGAATAGTTATTTTCAGGGGTGAGTGTGAAAACGTTAGTAGTGTGTCATCAGCATCATTTAGTTTTGCTAAGTGCTGCTAGTGCCATATTTGAAAAAAGCTGTGAAAAATTGTGGTTTCACTGATATATTTATGTACCATATACAACAATTAATTTGAAACCAAGAAGAGAAGGAAGCAGGAAATGACTTCAAATATAGATCTTATATCATCCATATATTGCACATTGTATCTGACTGATACAAATCACTGACACTGGAGACTCCTTCCCAAAATGCTAAATAAATGTCTCTCACAGAAAGCTTCAACATATCAGCAATTACATTTTTTAAAAAAAATCTGTTTATCTGATGTGAGAATGAGCACGTTAATAAAAACCTGTGATTTGCCTTGCAGCTACAACTACAACCAGAGCTACTGTATACAATTATAAATACAGTTATAACTTGTGATAACAATATCATATTGTCATATACAGGCTTTGACTAGCATATACAAGCTAGAGGTTTTAGGCTGCTTCCTGAAATTCTTGATTTACTGCCTCTGATCTCAGGGGTGTTAGCTCTTGCCAAATCAGCAACCAACAAAAGCGACATTTTGCTGAAGGACACTTGATTGATCTGCCATCAGCTTATTTTTGATTGCCCACTTCATACAGGACTTCATTACTCATCCAATCAGCTCTACTGTGTGCTCATGTGAATGGGTTGTTGACCTTGTCGACCTCTCAAGTGACCCTCAGAATCATCCAATGTACCCTCTGTAGAACACATGGCATAATCATGTTATGTAACACTTTGCAATGCTATTTTGTAATTATCTAATTGCACCCATACTGCGTTACAAACAAATCTATAATAAGTGTCTGTTTTCTCTGCTTTTCCTCTCTTCCTCAGTGCACTATCAGAAGATTGTCCACCGGGACATCAAGCCGTCGAATCTGTTGCTTGGAGATGACGGTCATGTGAAGATTGCTGATTTTGGTGTTAGTAACCAGTTCGAGGGTAACGATGCCTTGCTCTCCAGCACAGCAGGGACGCCGGCTTTCATGGCCCCAGAGACTCTGTCTGACAACCGCAAGAGCTTCAGCGGAAAGGTAAACACCTTGGCTGTGTATTAATGTTCCTATTACAGCAAAGCACTGCCATCCACTATCCTTGGAAAGACCTGGGAAGGGTTTTTTTATGTTGGGGTGCTGAAATTTTAAGCAGCACACACATGACACATACACTAATACTAAATGACACTATTTTTCTTTTCATTTTACTCAATATTTTTTGATCATGATTTCTTCAACCCGCAATGACTAGTGGATACATGATACTGACAATGCATTTGCTATAACAGCACTTGTGACATTGATACAAGACACAGGAATGATAGAGCACCAAGCCAGGTTTTAATTTTAAACAACAATTTCAAGTGCAGTAAATATACCACTTTATAGCACAATGCTGTTGAGTTCTTGTTTCTGATTGGTCAGAAGGTGTCGATTAATCTTCTATAATAGCAGCTCTGACAGTAGTGCCGACTCTAATTCAAATGCGTAATATAATGTAAAATACGTCTTCAGTGTTAACACTGCGTAACATAACATAACATGACACTTTATTTTCCTTTTACAAATGACGTGTCTAACGTGTCTAACGTTTACTGTCTAGTAATTACAGTCGTTTTGTTACTGTCTAACTATAATTACCATTAACATTATTTGTAAAGTGGTAATTTTGACACTTCTTTGTAAGCCAATTTACTCTTTGTCTTTTTCGGTCAAAATCTTTGCCTTTCTTTTCTATTTTTGACCATTTTTGGCTGAACATTTTATTTGGCATCCCTGCCATATCCATCCATCCATTTTTTGTACTGCTTATATCCTACAAAGGGTCATGGGGAGCCTGGAGCCTATCCCTGGTTACTCGGGGCACAAGGCAGGGGACACCCTGGACGGGGTGCCAACCCATCACAGGGCACAATCGCACACACACTTGTACACCCATTCCCACACTACAGGCAATTTGGAAATGCCAATTAGCCTACAAACACGTCTTTGGACTGGGGAGGAAACCCCCAAAGCATGGGGAGAGCATGTAAACTCCATGCACAGAGGGCGGAGGTGGGATTCGAACCCCCAACCCCGGAGGTGCATCTTTCAAGCACCGCAGGTACCGGCGAAAAAATATTACTAATGTGAAATGGGGAAGAGGCGGGGCTTCCAGGGAGTGTTAGTTAATATCGGAGAGTTCAGAACACCTGCCCAAATATTGATTGGCTTCTCTACTCTTTATGTTACAGAAAAAGAAGTTTTTATGGCATATTTATTTCAGTGTAGTTTCCCACTCTTCACAAAGGCGCAAAACAGAATAAGACCCCTGTTGCACTGTAATGACTATTATATAGCTCACATGCATGATTTTGCCTCCAACTGTTGTCATACTATTTTTATCTTTACCATGCCGACAGCAGTTTGAAAGTCATGTATGTGTACTATATAATAGTCATTACAGTACAACGGGGGGTCTTGATGTGTTTTGCGCCATTATGAAATGTACTCTGTGTGGGCTATAAATGAACATCAACCACAAAATGACACTGACGAATGTGATAGGCTAATGGAGATTTTGGAAATATTTCAATAAAATATAAAATGAACACACAAACTCAAGTCAACAACACATAAGTCTGTGCTGTGCTCATAACACTCAATTAAGCAATGAAACAATTCTGTAAGGCACTTTCCCCAAGCCCCTGAGCTGTCCTGTGACTAGCATGCAAGGGCTTTTCTGTATGTGCATGCAAGCCTAGTGCAAAAGTGTAACCTAGCTGCAAGCTGAGAAGTGTATCACTGCACATGTTCAGAGATAAGCCTCTGATATATAGGAAGGAGTCAATACTGCCTTTGGGCTTATAATGAGTTTGTGCTGTCTGCTAGCAGTTAAGAGTATGGATCTGTTGGAGAAAATTCCAGTGGCTTGCTCAGTGTCACGTCACGCATACTGATGAAAACGGCGATATCCACTGCACTGCAGATTTAGTGATAAACTCCATATTGGGTTTATTATATATTTCCTATATACTGCATGCTTGCCTCTTGAGTGTGTGTGTGTGTGTGTGTGTGTGTGTGTGTGTGTTTTTTTGTGTGTGTGTGTGTGTTGGTATGTGTGTGGGTGTGTCTTTTACACCCACATTCTCTTTGTTCTGAAAAATAGACTGCAGCCTACGTTTAAAAGGTCACCATGTTTGTACACAAGCTCGTGTACATTTCACAGTGACAGCATGACAGCCTTGTGAGGTCACATGATCCATGCTGGCGCTTTAAAGCTGGAATTTTGGGCATGTCTCTGCCTCCAGTGTAAATATAGAGAGTTTTCTATATTATACAGTAGAACTCCATATTAGAGACTCACTTTAGATAGCTGACAATGTCATTATAATGTGAACATACTCCCAGAAACTGTAGATATAACAAAAATATCCTATTTTCCTGTTGATATTAGGGGAGCGAGTCTCCCTCTTTCAGATGATATGATTCACATATTCACGTATCATATACTATTTATCACGATACATAGTATATGATATGGCACATAAACAATAAACGAAACAGTACGATCTGATTCAGTGCTGAAATGATTCAGTACAGACCTATTTCAATATGATTGAGTTTTCCACAATGGGAAAGTCTTCAGAACGCAGTAGGTTAAGCTTTCTCAATAAGATGTCAAGCTGACATGAAGAGAGAGAAAAAAAAAGAGTGGCTGGTAAAGGAATGCCTGTTTATAGCAGCTATAAAATAAGTGATGAGAGGAACTAACTTCCTAACTAACTTCGTATCCTGGGTGTATTTGTTTATGGCAGTATTGGATACAGTAGTGCTTTTGTCAAGATTTCCTGCTTCCTCTCTCTGTCTCTCTCTCTCTCTCTCTCTCACACACACACACACACATGCACATGCACATGCTTGTACAATTTGGGGAATGTACATTGATTGTTGTGTGCATTGATTTTTGACTGCAATATCGTTTTTTTTCACCATTTTTCTTTTCACTTTGAACCGTGACTAGACTTGTAAATCAATGTGGCCATACCGTAGACTACTGGACCAATTTTATGCTTCAAATCTTTACATCCCTAGTGAAAATGCCCAATTCAAGTGTGTCAAGTGTAGGTATGTGTGTAAAAGTCTAAGTTAGCTAGCCAGTTTTCTTTGCAGACCCTAACTAGCAATGTTATCTTGCAAGTTTTATTTATGCTTATTCATTTAAGCAAGTATAGTGACTCAGTGACAGTGCAAAAAGTCACTGTTTTAGTCAAGTGTAATTTACAAAACCATAGTATATTATGAACTCAGTTAGTAAGACTAGGTTTTTTTCAAATCACAATTTTTAAATGAAAAGTAAAAATGAACAAGTGTAGTTAATGAGCTCATATCATAATGTCTTTGCCAAATTCCACTAGCTAGTTCTCTGCTGCAGGACAGCTACCAGCCAGGTAGATTAAGGACTAACACCTGCTTTCTTCATAATATGTGCAGCTCTGCCACCGCATCTTTTCAAGCTGCTTATACAACATCACAGGACAGCCGATTGCTCTAACTGACCTCTTCCATATACATGAGCTTACAGATATCCATGCGACTAGTATTGCTCTGATTGACAGCGGCAGAGAGTAAAGCCATCCTTTCCACCTAGAGAACAGTGCAGTAATTATGCTGTCAAGCGTTTATAGCTGTTATAATTTAAGTGATAACAGGAACTAACTTTTTTGCAGACAACATTAAATGTAACTATAAAAGAATAAAATGTGCATATCGTTTTTAATAAATTAAAAAATTATAATTCTTGGTAAATTGCTGTGACATATGAGGCCATGCTCTTATAGGAAAATAATCAACAACATCCTGTATGCTTCCTTCTTGACATGGTATCAAGAGAATTGAACAGGGACATATGAGTCCCTAAAAATAGTGCAGACCAAAACTGCCATTTTGACACACAATATAGAAATCCCATTTATTCCCATTGAGTACAACAGAGATCCTGAAACCTTTTCTCGTATTTGCTAGTTTTATTTTTGTTAAATTAAACCAAATACTGAGTAAAATGTAAATCAGAATTTCCAGCTCCTCCTTTTTGCTAGTGTTTTCTGTTAACACTAGCATCACATTAGGAGTAATGTCACCACCTGACAACCTCCTACTTTTAAGGGTAACGTTATGCATTGGGAAACAGGCACTTGGGAAGTACTTGACAAGGGTACAGATAGTCCTGGATTGAGTTTATTAACCACACCGCCTGATGGAAAAGAGCTATTACTTCCAGTGAGAGTACTGGCTGATCCATTAGGTCTCAGATACACACATACACACATCCTTTCGCTACTCAACTCCAGCTAGGCTAGACTGATTTAGCTCTGCCTTCAGAGACTCGGGCAGATACTCAGTCATTCAGACAGACCCATGTGTTTGGAGGATGAAAGAGTTCAGGATAAACTGCTCCGAATGTGGACTGAATATGTGTAGGAAAAAACTCTGCAGAGAGAAAGAGAGTCTATTCTTGCATGTAGCATCTAATTCAGCGCTGTTACTAATGCAAAACAGCAAGCAGTGCACATTATGGGCCGTATTCAGATTGGGGACTTGGGTTCCGAAAGTGTCAGTAATTTTGCAGAGGAAAGTTACTCGTATTCAGAGTTGGGTTATGCACGTACTCTCTATATGTATGAATAGGAATGATATAATTATGAACATTATAAATAAATTATGTGTAGTTTACATGTCTGAGGTTTCCAGATTTATCTTGGGTGTTGGAGACAGGATTTTCAGTAGCATCTAGACCACCGCTGCCTTTAAACACAAGCACTTGCCTTTAAACCTGAAAAATGCAGACTAAAGTAGTAGATATGTGGGGTTTTTTTGTCAAATATAATGTAACATAAGCAAGAGGTTTGAAGGATAAGCTAGGTTATGTGAGACTATCGGACAGTGGTGCTGGACTTAATATTACTGATACAAGCTGTATCAAGCTGATATCACATGCAAAAAATTTTTTCAAGGTCAGGAACTCAAACTCTGGCCTACGAATGCAATTCTCTCACAACTATCTGAATAGAGCTTAAGTCTATAGTTATGTTTCAGGTATAAATACCAATGTGTGCAATTTCGGCATTAAATCCTCACTCTGTGTGCGTAATTCTGAATACAGCCCTATGTTACTGATTTCACTGAACAGAGAACGTGTGAGTTGTGTTGTGTAATGCCAGTGACTCTCCTCTGTTGCAGGCTCTTGATGTGTGGGCAATGGGAGTGACACTTTACTGCTTTGTATTTGGGAAGGTAAGACTTCAGGGAGAAGGACGATTTTTATAATGCTCAAAAGAAATAAACTGCGGGTAGTGTGTTTGATTTCTGCCCAGAATATTCCTGATTTCATCTTGGATTTATGGCTGAGGTTATGCATAATAGCCTCTCTCTTTCTCTCTCTCCCCAGTGTCCTTTTATCGATGAGTACATCCTGGCACTGCATAACAAAATCAGGAGCAAGGCTGTGGAGTTCCCCGAGATGTGAGTTTCTCTTCCTGATCTCCACCTGTTTGTAATCCATCAGAGAGACACAGAGGGACAGAGAGATGGACGATCCATGAATTCTAACTGCCCGGAGGTTGTGTGATAAAATTGAACGAGGCCTCATTAAGACTGTAGGAATATTAATCTTGGCTGTGGAGGGAGGGGTGCGGCGACGTGAATGAATAACAAAAGCCTTTATTCGTGGTAAAGTGTCTCTCTTGTCAGCACAGGCAGAGAACTAAAGAGAACAGCTGTGAGGCTTTGCCACAAGCCTCCACGTCTTCATTCGTCTCTTCATATAAACCAAGCTTTTTGAGGTCTTTCAAGCGTCAGACAGAGTGTGTGTTATGAATGTGCGGGTGTTTTTTTTTTTTTTGTTGTTGTTGTTTTTGAGAGAGAGAGACGGGGACTATCAGGAAGATTGGCAGCTTGAGTGTGTGATTGGACAGGTTGTCATAAGCTAATGAAAGCACTTTCTTGAAAGCCTCTTATACCTACACACACACACACACACACACACACACACACACACATGCTTCCTAACTGTATGCTGATTTTAAGGCACATAAGACTGCGAGTGTCCATGTGACACTACTAAGACATACTCTGTGTGGATTGTTAAAAATTTTGGTGTGAGATGCTTAAGAGGTTCTTAAAGAGGTGAATGTATTTAAAAAAATTACATTTCTAAGGGCTACAAAGCAAGGATTTATTGCATCAGTAATCAGAGCTCAGACATAACTACAGATGTATGCTCTATTCAGATGAATGAAAAGGATAAATAAATGGGATGCGCTGGATCAAGTGCTATTTTATAAGCTGACAAATAATGAAAGCTAATTAAAGGCATAACAGTGGTCCTTAAGGTCCAATTATGTAACTTAAATCATTTAAGGTACACTGTTGTAACCATGTATCACAATTATTAGCATCTCTAGAAATAACTTGTGCACAAAATGTAACTGAAGCAAATCTGGCAATAGATAGAAAAAAGTTACATGCCTAATAATGCCCATATCTACTGTTTGGGCAGTAATTATGAATTTTAATCAACCAGAGCTATAAAGAACCCACCTGGAAGAGGATGCCAGTGTGTTTTGCTTCCCCACAGTGAGGAGGATTTGTGAGGCAAAAAATTTTTCTAAATGCTACTGGAACCAGGGTTTATGCATAGATGAGATCAAGTAAAGCATTCTGACAACAAACACTCAAGGTTGGTTTGGTGTAAAAAAAAAAAATAATAAAAAAAAAAAAGAAGGCTAATAATACAGAAAAGAATCTAATCCCCAATGTTTAGTATGGTGGAGGGCCTGTGATGATGTGGAGCTGTTTTTCCTTGTTATGATATGACGGCATCATGTTCCATGAAGTCCCAGGAGTTAAAAATGTGTCACAGTCTTCTCTTGTATTTTCAACTCAAAGTAAAGACCTCTTATAAAGAGGTATTTGAAAGGACTCTTTCACTTAGATAGGTCAGCTCAATTGTTTACAATATCAAATGGCGTGATTTACAAAGATAAAATTCTTTCTTATTTAATTCGAACTCATATAATGATTGTCCTCTTATTGATAATTGTTTATTTCCTTCAGCCCAACTATCAGTGAAGACCTGAAGAATCTGATCCTGAAAATGTTGGACAAGAACCCTGACACCAGGATAACCATTCCTCAGATTAAGGTGAGCTAATGCTGGAACAAAATGGCAGATTATGGCAGATTTTGAGAAGTAGATGATTTCATTTGTGTTTATTCAGAAGGACTTTGAATTGACTGGTGTGGAAAAACATTGTGATTAGGAAACATTAGGAACTCTAGGTGAACTCCAAAATAATGGAGCATTATTATGCTGAATATGCAGTATATGCTGTGTTGGTGTTGCCTTGTAAGTGTTAATTTGCAAGTTGTAATAACATCATTTACCATCTCAGCATGTTCAGAATGCAAAGTGGAAAAAATGTGGACACTTCTATGAAAGTGTTTCTTTTGTTTGCTTTGTCAGAGCATGTAAAGCTCATAAAAGCTACTTTAACTGCACTTGTACAGTTATAGGCCTGAGTGGCTACTGGTACTTGTCTACTATAGTGAACTTCAAACATTCATGCAACATTTTGGACTGAAATTGCAGCACAGCAACAGCAGAGGACAACAGAGAGTAGCGTTAGCAACAAGCTAGCCAGCAGACAATAGCACGTAGCGTTAGCAATAAGCTAGTTGGCTAACATTAGTGATAACTCTAAGGTTGATGACTACCTTTTCAAAAGAGCGATTAGTTTGGTCAGTGTTATGGATTTAACCAAGTACTATGTCTGTATATTAACTGATCTTAACCCAATACTGCAATAAACTAAAGTAAAAGTAGAGAAGATGCACTTTACTCTCTTCACAGTGTGCACTGCCATGTTGATTTGACATCACTCCGTAAACAGGGAAGGAAATGGTAGTTGAGAAGACTACCCAAAGTTGTCAAGTTGAAATTGCAGCCCCAAATGGGAAGCTGCATATGATTGAACATTACACTAGAGCGCATCTCTCTGCATCTCTGCATAATGAGCTGCAAAGCTGTCAGATTATAACTGTGAATCAGTTTGTCTTGTAATTAGTCAGAAGTTGAGAATCTGGTTCTGTTTTAAAACTCCCATCTGCAATATTTGTATGAGAGTGTGTCGACAGTGAAGTTGCCAAAATGTGAAATGTTCCATTAAATCAGGACTCCCTGGAGTACCCCTGGAGACAATTTCAACATTTCAGTTGCAATTTCAATTGACAATGGGACAATGGGATTTATATGACTTATTTTCAAAAGCTTTTAGTATTTTTCTCATTATACAGAGATGCAAGAGATACACTCTAGTGTAATGTTCAAGCATATGCAGCTTACCATTTGATGTATTGAATGCACATAGTATTGCTGTGTTTGAGGCAAACATGCAACGTGTAATTCCCCACCTACAGCCGGTAAAAGCCACAGAAAACACCCCCTCAACTTGCAATTTCAACTCAACAACTTGGGGTAGTCTTCTCAACTACCACTTCCTTCCTTCCGGGCAAAACCACCCGCAAGTGCACAACTGGGGTTACATTTGGCTAATTTACACGTTTTCTTATAATTTGATAAGTTTCATAGCGAGGAGATTCAGATTTTTTGCTTGGATTTGAAACATTCTGATTTGATCCTTAACAGTCTTACTGACCTCCTGTACCACAGATATTTATTATACGTTTGTGCGCATTGTGCTGTTGTATTGATTTGGATTGGTAAGCTGCTCTCTGGCTAACCAGTCAACAGAAGAGGTCCCAATTATATTGCTCTGTATTGTGTTTGTGTGTGTCTATAGCTGGACCCCTGGGTCACGCAGGACGGCACCGACCCGTTACCATTAGAAGAAGAACATTGCACTGTGGTGGAGGTCACAGAAGAAGAGATTCAGAACTCTGTCAAGTTTGTTCCCAGTCTGTCTGCTGTGGTGAGTGATGCTGTAAATACACTAAAAAAAATAAACAATACAACGCCATTCTTGTGTATATTAAATACACATGACATTAATTAATAGTATCATCCCTTCAAAGACAGCACCTTAATTACACATTATGATTTCATGACCTTGATTTAGTACCTCATGGCTACAGTAAGTCATGCACACAATTAACTGTCGGTACACTGTAAAAAAATAAATAAATATATGATATGAATACAATATTATAAGATGTGCTGGATCAAGTGCTATTTTATAAGATGCTGAATATGAAAGTGGAATCCATGTTGTTAAATTAAACCAAATGTGCAGTGATTAATGTGATTATTACATGAAGAAATATATTGAACTTCATGGTGCCCGGTGCTGTGCAAAAGAGCACTTTCGCACATAATAAATAAAAATACATTTACCGTGGCAGAAGAGATGAGAGGAAGCTATCGGCAGCTTAGAAGGACAGGTCACCTGTAGCTCTGCCCGTGATCACACAGCTGCTACACGTAACTCCATATAGTGTAGATATGGTCCAACATGTACGAGTCGAGAAGAAGAAAGGGAAAGAGGTCTGTATGACAGCTGTATTTTTTTTTTTCAAATATAGCACCATTCGTCACTTTATGGTTTTGTGCAAGGTCTTGGCATGGAAGGTGTCCAGGTGATTCTCACTGCCCTTGACGATTACGAGGTTAGGAAGGAGTAGTGTATGATTTGCGATGTAGCCATGGAGAAACTGTAACACTGTCCTTATTCATTTGGAAATGTTACCATATTCAGTCTTTATTGCTTTTTTCTTCATGTGGAATTTTTTTAGTATTTTGGTGATATTTTGTTGATTTCAGGTTCTCTTATGAGCAGCCAGTTCAAAATTTTAGCAGTTGCGTAGAAACAAAACAAAAACTGTACCCGTTTAGTCATTTGTCTTTTTCATACTTCCTTTATCAAACTTTGTGTTGGGGAATAGATCCTGGTGAAGGCCATGTTGCGGAAACGCTCTTTCGGGAACCCTTTCGAGTGTCCCAGCAGGAGGGAAGAAAGGTCCATGTCCGCCCCAGGCAGCCTGCTCATGTGAGTTTACCACAGCACATACTTCTGCACTCTTTCACTACTGGCCTTGACAACCACTCAGCAACGAGTTACTATTCGAATGATCTATCAGAATCAACCTGCAGCATCCATTTGTTCCTTCACTACTAAGGATGGAATGGTATGAAAAATTTGATATGACAATTATTTCATATGTCTAACAGCGCACATACTGAAATAGAGTGTTCATTTGTGTCTGGTGTGTTTGCTCTTAAAACAGCCTTTTTTCCAGTTTTCATGAAACTCCATAGTTTTAGTTGACACTCAAACCCAAAACATACTACTTTTGAGTTCTGTGCACTGCATACAGTATAAAATGAGCACAGCAATGTTGCTAAGAACAGTTTTGCACTCAAGTCTCCATTGTTGTACAGTTAATAATTTCAGTAGTTCAATAGTTAAAATTATAATGAATTCAGAAATGACTCTGATGCTCATACCCATAAGCTCATAAGTTCTAAAAGGGAAATGACTTATAATCACACTATCCATTGTCACCCAGATGAGGATGGATTCCCTTTTGAGTCTGGTTCCTCTTAAGGTTTCTACCTCATGTTGTCTCAGGGAGTTTTTCCTTGTCACTGTCACCTCTGGCTTGCTCATTCAGGATAAATTTATAAATTGAAAATTTATATCCAGAATTTATACATTTCTGTAAAACTGCTTTGTGATAATGTTCATTACTATACACATAGAATTGAATTGTTTTTACAGCATGGGAATGACATAAGCCCCGCCCCAGTACAGCTTTACTTTTAAATATGGCAGTAACAGTAGTAATTTACTATTGTTTAAACTTCAAAATGAGCAAAATAAGAGATAATACAGCTTAAGTTCACGTTTTTGTGACATTCACTGGAAATACTCTTTAAGTCTACTGTCGGAATAAAATGTTTTTTTGATTATATCATTTATCTGTCTCCTCACATCCCTCTTTACTATTCTTCTGTTCTTTAACCAAGGACAGTCACTTCCTCTCATTTTCAAACCCCTTCTCTCCTAGGATGATTTTAAGCACCTCGCTTTGCTGTTTGAAGAGGTATACAGGAAGGCCACACTAATAACCACCCATTACCTTAACCTCAAACTGCTAACTTGCGTTTCCATAGTAGCATTCATGACATTTACCTCCGGTCTATTCTTCTTTAGCATTTCATGTTGAAAATGCGGAGTGCTCTCAGAGTCCTTTCTGAGTTCATTTCCCCTCATGGTGCCCTGCAGAAGCAATCCTGACTCACAGTGTGTCAATTATTTATGTCACTTCATTTTTTTTTTAGTGGGCTATTTTTCTAGCCAAGATTTTTTTAACGAGGCATGGGAGAAGCAGGGCTGTGAATGGATGTCTGGTGAGAATAAACTGAATACATGTCAGGACCTCTATATTCCCTGTCTTCCTTATTAAGATCACATCTCACACTCACTCAAACTCACTTCATTTCTGTCTCATTGAATCTGTGTTCAAAATGACATACCTATATACTATACCTAGCGCTAGTATGTTCTGTATACAACATACTATTCCTTGTAGTAGTATGCAGTATCGTACACAGTTATCACAATCATCATTTGGTGTACTACATAATCATGTAACTACCTGTCAGTCAAATTCATTTGTAGATGCAGTTCTTCCAGAATTACTTCAGACTGCTTCAGTTCTGCGCAGAGGTTTTTCCACCCACAGTGTTAACTGGTTTTAAGCCAAAAATGATGCAGTGAGCCAGCAGAAAATGCCCTAAAGGCAGTAAAATGCTTTAACCTTCATTTTGAATCAGAAGTGTAAATGACACAGCTAGCATAAATAGCTGTCTTCTGTTCAGTCCTCTAGCCAAAGCTGTCACAGCTAGCTAAGGATTACAGAAAATTTGAGGGAAAATAATCATTTTAACATTATGTTTATCTAATTTATCTATGTTATCAGACTAATAAACTGTTAGATTAGCAAATAAACAAAATTGTCGCTGTTGCTAATAGTTGTTGGTCAGCATTAGCATGTTGCCATAGATAATAAACTAGCTAAGGTACATTCTTCAGTGATCTGCAACTCACCATGAGTCTTTACATGTGTAGCTGCAGCTAATGTTGCCATCACAGTATTCCAGCAGTATTTTATTTACAAAAAAAAAGTGACTAATGTATTGCCTTGTGGGATGTAGTACATTGTTGGCTACATAATATTGTCATCCAGGTATCTTTAGCATATTTGATGTATAGCAGATATTTGATGTTCATATACTGCATCATACTACATTTGTTCATGGGTTCATTTGTTCATGTATGAGTATATGCCATTTTGAACAACATGCATCTTGCTTGTGCTTTTCCTGTCTCTCTCATTCTCTTGGTCTCTCGTTCTCTCCCTCCCCTTCACTCCCATGTCTCTGAGAAGCAGATTGACAGTACGCGGTAAATTCTGCTCCCCCCCTCCGTGGCATGTAGCTCATCAGAACGTTTTACCCAAGGACAGCAGGTAGACGCCACATGGTGTGCCTCTCCTCTCCTGTCTCACAGCCTGTGCGGCCTTGATGCTGCTCTGCGCCTTTTTCTTACAGCCACTTTCTCATATATTATCTGTAACTGTCAAGGTATTTTTGATTAGGATGTGCTAATGTGGGTGGTACAGCAGGTAACGTTGCCGCTTTATAGCTCCAGAGTCTTGGATTTATTCTGAGCTTATTGGCTGCGTGCATGCCTGTGTGTGTCAGTTTCTTCTGGTTTCGTCCTGCTGTCCAAAAAACATGCCTTAGGTGGATTGGCAACTCTAAATTGCACATAGGTTGTGAATAAGTGTGCAAATATAGTATGTGTATGTGTGTGTGTGTGTGTGTGAGTGTATGTGTGATGCCCTGTGATGGACTGGCATCTCATCCAGGGTATATGTTCACTTTTTTAAGGACTTTTGTGGTTTATGATGTTGCTGTATTATCTCCCCAGCATGGGATAATAGTCTCTGAGCAGAACAGTACTCAATGTAATGCATTGACACACTAGAATATATAACACTGTTGCTTAGTCCTGCTACCAGATGCAAGGGAAATTCAAAATATATATAACAACATAGTCTGGTTAGGATGAAATTAATTAATGCCTTATACATTTTTCAATCTAATCTCTATCTACAGTATCTGTAGCATATGTGTGATTACCCTAAACTAGCATTTCACCATGTTTCACTGTACTAACTGAAAACCTGTTTACTCTTAACTCACTTATACTGGATGTCTAAGGACAATTTTTAAATTGTTCTGTCTGTATAAATCTGTATAATTTATTATTTTAGACCCTTGACTGCGATTTCTGATGGAAGAATTTGTGGTTATTTGCTAGCACTGTAGTTGTGGGGTCTGATACTGGAGTTACTGATTACTGTATTACTCAAAAGTTGGAAAGTTAGATAAGAAACTCCATAAGAAAAAAAAAGAAGTTCTTTTACTTCATAAGAACAGCTTTGGAAAGACATTCTCTTACCATTTTTAAATGTCTCATCCCTTTATTGTTTAATTATACATACTGTAATTCGACAACTGCCCTCAGCCATTTATAACCAACTAGTGAGCTAATGGGTTTTCTGTTCTTTACGCTGTACTAAAAGTGTATGTGGTCGATAACAATTAGGTGGAAAGATTCTGGAGTATTCTTTTAAGATATGAATTCCAACCTACTGATACAACTGCTGTGTTTATTGTTTCATTTTTTCAAAATCCGATTTGTATTAATTCATTATTTACTCATACCACCTGACTGTTAGTGGGTGCCACAACTATGCATGTAGCTAACTAACTGTACAAGGTTAGGACAGCCAAGGGAAACTTTTAATTGCTGAGGAAAAAAACAAGTCAGAACACTTTTGGTAACATTTGGTGAGTTTTCCTTATATTTCTGTAGCTCCAGGGAAATATCTGCTTAGAGAAGAAACTCTGGTCTCTGTGGTGCCTCAGGGGATGTAAATGGAGATAAAACAAAAGTATGTGGACCACCAACATCCGACTAATTAGCTACCTTCAGCTAATTTCTGTCAGAATACTACAGAATACTCTTTTAGATACAATTGAAGTGTTTACATAACAATCTGAAGCGAACTCTAGAATCTGTATTATTCTGATTAGCCCAACAAGTACTTTGTTTTTACCTCAATGAGGTATTTTTTTGTTAAACAGTGCAAGTAAATCAGTTAGATCCAAAGTGATCCATAAGAAATCCATGCATAATGTAAAAGATCATAAAAGATAGTAATGTAACTTGCAATCAGTTGCAGGTTACTTTTCCTCTGTACTGCTACACAATCACTCAAACAGCAAGTGAATTGTGAAAAGAAAAACAACAATAATGGCCTTGTATGAACAATGAGTTTATGATCCAGTTCTCCATATATTAGTGGAATTTCTCAATGATGTAACAAGTTCCTCACACGTTCTTGTTTGCTGCTGTAACTGCGTGAAAAGGCCAGAAGCAACAGCTCTCCCTGGTGGAGAATTCATTTACAGTGCATGCGTTCCTGACGCTGCTGTCCAATTAAATGACTTTCTATGCACCAGATTTGCATCTCATTAATAATTCAGTGTCAACATTACTTATACGCTTCCTGTGTTGCCCTCATTAACCTTTAACACACACGTCTACTATATGATCACACTTTCATATTTGCAGTAGTACAGAGTTGGCTATGTTTAGTGTGACATGGACTTCTGATGTAAAACAATACACTACATAGTAGTTGTTGATTAGCTTAAAAACTGGTTTACAACCCTAACATCCACTTACTGCCCATTACTAATTTAATATATTGTCACATCTCAGACATTTCAGTCTGAAAATGTATGATATTTTAAGGCTCTTATTTCCAGAGTGGAAGTTCAGGGAACCTTCTGGAGAAAGTTTGGATATTTTGTTGTCAATGTCATTTTAGGTACACAGCCTACTGAATGCATATCACATTTTCCTTAAAGGTAACCATCTTATCAAGAAAATAAGTCTTAAAATGGTCTGGGTTTTTTTCTTAGGGAAGGAGCAAAGTACTGTTGTACAAGTACTGAATGATTGACAGGTCATCTGTTCTGTTCTGGTTGATGCTAAATTTCATGCAAAAAGAAAGACAAATTTGTGTTCAGGTCCTCTAACTGCTCCATTTACATGAAGTGGCAGATTTCAAGCAGATAGGAAAACTTGCTATTACTGCAATTTGAGAGCCTGGATTGTTTTTGGTTATTCATTTGCAAGGTGAAAATGGTGGTTGTAGCTGTTCGTATTGCATTAGCACATAACTGTGTTCATGTTTAATGTTAGCTTAATCTAATTTTTTAAAATCACTGAAGTAGGAATCTATCATTTACACTTCATGTTGATCTAAAATACAAAAAACAGACTTATGGACATGTTAATGTTGGCTGTCATATTGGTCACAGAAATTGGGGCTGTTCCCATCTCAGAGTTTGATGTGACTGCTTTTTTCCCAATATCTTGTGACTTAAATGCCGCAATCTGCTACAGTAAAGCTATAAAACTCTTTTACGTCAAGGTGAAGGTTCAATTCCTGCTATCCTATTTGCCCCCAGAGAATCTTTGACCTCTGACCCTCTTTGCCTCACTCTGTCTCTCTCCGCTGCAGGGACTCATGGCCGTTTCGTCCCTCTCTTAAACTCCACCCTTCTTTAAGGTAAAGGTTTGTTGTTAGCTATGGGTTTTGATGCTTGGATGTTGTTATTGTCTACCCTGTCCACTGTGTCACATTCGTTCCCCAGTTTAGCCATGTGTTCATTGTTGTCAGGTGGGAAAACCCAAACTACAGCGTATGTTTGTTGCATTTTCATCATTCCCTCATAGAATATGTTGTGTCTGATTGTGATTGTTAATGTCTGGCTCATAGTAATGTTTGTCTGTGCTCACGACTTCATTTCTTCATTGTTCAAGCTTTTATTTACACACAAATTTGGTAAAGGTGTCTAACTAAAAGGAACAACATTTATTTAGTTTACTTTGAGGTCATTTTCAAACCTGAGAGTTTTTTGCTGGACCCAGGGCCACGTGCCCTGAGAGTTCAGTACATTTCTTGGTGTTTGAAAGCTGTTTTTGAGCCTGGGAGTAGTCTGTATAGTTTGTGGAAACTATCCGCTCTCAGCATTGTACACTAAGTACCATGATTGGGTTCAGCATGTCACAATACTCCCTTTTTAAGTTGATGGTGGGCAAAGGGTTGTGATGGTCAGTGGAGTAGACGAAACGATCAATATATCAATCTATATATGTAAAACCACACTTAGTTCACCTTGTGCATGGCTAAAAATCTTCTTATATGATAATGGCTCCCCGTTTATAAGTAACCCTGCACAATTAAATGCCAATCATCAAAAAGTGCCATTCTTGGAAAATAATACAACAATAAACAGATGAACCTGGTGCCTTCCATTTTGTACAAAAAGTGACTTATTGACTTGCACAGTTCAGAAAGAATTCTTCAATGTGGCAAACCTGTGCTTATCAGCTCCTCCCCCAAACGAACACAGAATCGGTCCTGAGTGCGGACTCAAGTGTGAAAATGTTCTGAATTTGTTAAAAACTGTAATTTTTTATTCAAAGCTAACTATATAACTCCAGTCTGTATTTGTGCCTTACAGAAAAGGTAGCAGTGGAGAAGCTGGACGAGAGGTGGAGCTTGAGGACCTTCATGAAGATGAACCGCCCTCTTCTGATGATCGCTCATAAGTGTATGCGATTATCAGCCATAAGGCCCGTCCTTTACTCATTTCTACTGTACAGGCAAACTTAAATCTTAAATCTCACATCACCACAACCTTCATAAAAGTTAATAACCACAACTTGTAAACTTTTCAACCATATATTTATTCTTAACTGCTTTCTAATTCTTTAATGAAGTGTCTTATTCCAAAGCCTTTTGATGCTGGCGGTTTGGCCAGATCTACCTTGCTTTGTGATTGACACATCGATCCTACCTTTTTCCTGGATCCTGCTCCTCTTCTTGCCACACCCACTGTGCAAAGCCACTCCCCCTGCCACATGAAATGCTGTACAGAGGAAATCTCTTATATGGAGAGAAGTCTGGGATTTGAATGAACATTTAGGAACATTCAAGAACATCCCGAATCATTTTATATCTAGGCTTTGGAGATGTTTCAGAGAAGCTGCTTTCTGCTTTTTTTTGTTCTTTCTTCACGCTCTCAGCACACACCCTACCCTTCGTCCTTCATGAATCAAGATTGAAATCTTCAGTAAATTGAGATTTTTTGACTTAAGATATATGATTGAATGACAAACTTATCATTATAACATTATTTAATAATTGGTAATACCATGGATGGACTGCCAGAAGACTCAGAACTCATTTTAAGGAACATCACTTGAACATCTCACTAGAAAACTAGACAAGTGACAGAAGGGATGAGCAGCATTTTGTACATATGTAATGTAATTTCGATGTTGTCCTGCCTTGTGATGCTTTGCATACTGTAATATTTATTGTACACATGGCCAGTTTTGGACTGCTTGCCATTTTGGCATACACACACAAACACACACAAATTGAAGATTGTGTTTTTTATTCAAGTGGGCAAAACTCAGCCACTATGAGAGGGCTATGATATTTTCACACAAGCACACATTTCAGAATAGGGCTAACATGCAAATGTTAGAGGGCTCCTCATTTGAAACACACACAAACACACACAGACACACACACACACACACACACACACACACGCACGCACACACATTACTAGCACATTGGATGATAGTGAATGTTGCAAATCCTCCATTTAGACTGTAGTAACACAGAAACCATATCATGTGTCACAATGTGCAATTGTCTCCCTACAGGAGCAGAATGTGTCATCATTTACAGAGTCTTTCCACTCGCAGCGGCTTATTTGTCAGTGAGAGACGCTGACAAGAGATGCCCGACAGTTTGTCTGTTGTAAACGCATACATAAACACAATCACAAGTCACTGAGTGAGGATCTCTCTCACTCAGTGTTGTGCAATCTGAATGTGGTGATTAGCATCAAGCCCAGCACATCGCCTATTATTCAACATTAACACCTCCCCTTTATCCTGGATTACATTCATACAACATTCACACTCAGTCAGGGAGATGAAATTGTTTTAACAGGAACTGTAGGCTGCTGATAATCAAACATTTTTAATTGGCTGCCATTTAAATTGGATTTCATGCAGTTAAGAAGCAATAATTCCTTTTCTGATCAAATGAATATTGCAGTGATGTCTCTTGATGGTGCCAATCATAATAACTGCTAATTAAACAGGGCACATGTTTTCTCAACATGATTTGTTTTATTATAAACTGTTAGATTTCTGCATAATTAAAAGCAGTCTATTAATCCCAGTAAATATTATGTGGCGCGGGGGTTGTCAAGCTTTCAGCAGCCAGGGACCCCTTCCAAAGTGATGATGGCAACGCCTAATCCTACTATTGAAGTATTAAGCACATCAGAGCAATATGTAGTCTTATATTTATTTATTTATTGGCACCATTAGTAACAGCACGTTTCCTAGACCTCCTAAAATTGCAGATTTAGATTCAGAAGTTCATAAGTTTGAATGGCACCTGAGAAAGATGCTTAAAGGCAAAAGCCACCTTGAACAACTTGCATTAATCGTTATAATTAACACGTGATCTTTAACGGCATCCAACATATTGGTCAATTTTGTCTTGATTCGCTA
This sequence comes from Pangasianodon hypophthalmus, assembly GCF_027358585.1. Lineage (NCBI taxonomy): Eukaryota > Metazoa > Chordata > Actinopteri > Siluriformes > Pangasiidae > Pangasianodon > Pangasianodon hypophthalmus. Next base: position 7,872,991 of record NC_069736.1, on the reverse strand, counting down.
CATTACTCGTGTTCGATTGCCCATCGATAGAGGTGCCGGTGAGATCTCATTTCTACCTAAAGAGAGCGATGCAGCAGCGCTTTAGTCTGTCCAGCTCTTTCACCTCTTTCACCAGTTGCTCAAACAGAACAACTTTAATGCTAATCCCGGGGTCAACGCCATTCTGCTTGTCATTTCATAAATTGCCAACTAGTTGAGCTGAATAATTCAGCTGTATTTAAGTCTGAAAATTAAGTCCAACATTTACTGTCACCACTACATTGGATTTCTCATTAATATGTCATTGAACGCTGCTGCAAAGTGTTGAGTGAGAAAATAAACGCTTTCTCTTTTGTTTTTGGAAGCTAACAGCAAAACCTGACTGTTCAAAACCTGATCCCTTATTCTTGAGATGTTTACATCCCCCCACCCCCCCTTCTCTTGACTTTCTAAGTCACGTTTGGGCCATATTCAGAGTTACAGACTTAGGTCCGAATGTTACATTACTATTCACGCGGGAAAAGTTATTCTTATTCAGAGACAGGCTACGGAGCTGCTTATCAAGATTTTCTCTGAGGTCTCCTCTTTTTTATGCAGATCACCTCCCTCCAGGTTGCCAGGTTTTTCTTGAGCAGAAGCACTGCAAATGGGGTTTTCAGTAACATCTAGATCATTGCCTTTAAACACAAGCACTTGCCTGTAAATCAGAAAAAAATCAGGGATAGAAAATGTGGACTGAAGAAAGAAATAGCGTTTTTAATTAATATGATGATACATGAATGAGAAACTGGCAAGCATTGAAATAAACATCTAATAGTCTAGTGTATTGCCAGTATATTGCAGCATTGCTAGTCCTAGTTATAACATTAATCACTGCAAATTTGGTTTATGGCTTGCACGCTCAGTATTTGGCAGCTTATAAACTAACACTTGATCCAGCACATCCTATTTTTTGGCTCAATAACAGTTAATTGTGCACATAAATTAGTCTAGGCAAGAGATAGCCAAGACAATATGGTCCTTTGATTATAAAATCATCTGCCAAGTGAATACATGTAAAAATGGCCAATCAATTAGGCTTATTATAGTATAATAACCAACCTGTAACTGGAACTAGTCATTGTAAGAGTACACCAACCCCTGGAGGTTTCTGGGCTCCAATTACAGGATGATAAATGTAGAAGAAAACCTGCACATTATCCCTAATTACACCTAGATTTTTCCTTCTTTGCTTATGATTCATAATGGCCACCGTTGCTGTTTTATGTACAGCTGCTAGAATTTGTAACAGTACAACGTTTTGTGTTCTGCCTACCTTGATGGAGAGGTGTGAGTTTCCATGTTACCTTGGCTCTCTGAATGACGTATTGACTCTCATGTTTCCTAACAGATGGTGTTTTCTCGTCGTTACCCATTATCCCGACTCTGCTCTCTCTCTCGTCTCTCAGTTTAACTGACATGGACAGATGCTTTTACTTCATGTACGTGTGTAATTGTACCTTTCGGTCATCTCTCGTGTTTGGAGGTAAAATGAACACCTATAGGAATGTAACGTGTGTGCGTGTGTGTGTGAGGTGTAGCAACTAAAGCAGGTATGCACACACTCCAGTGGTTTTTGGATGCACCATATGGAAGTGTACAGTAGTCACAAATCTATTATCAAACACAGCATGTGGGTTTTCTAAATGTAATGCACGTGTCCCCTCTTGAACGGTTACTATGCACTTGTATGTTGTTTGTATGTTGTGTACTTGACATATGGCATGTCCATGACCTCAATATAACATTTTAACAAAATCTCTAATATCAGGTGCAGTATATTAATAACCGTGATATGACTCAAGTATATTATTAAATGTGATACAACTCAAGGATAATAATAAAACCCCTTTAACACATTCTGTTGTACACATGTAACATGCTAAAGTGTGTGTCCTGCTCTGATGTTTATTATACTTATATAGATGCTTTATAGTGGAAGAAATGAACAGTGATCTCTGCCATGTAGTCTCTGTTCTGGTTCAGGTCATAGGTTGCATTTGTGCAGTGCCTCAGTCACTTCTCTCTCTCTCTCTCTCTCTCTCTCTCTCTCTCTCACACACACACACACACACACACACACACACACAAACACACACACACGTTCCAGTGGTTGTGACACCGTGAACTGTACATTCTTATCTTATGAATTCAGAGGAGAAAAACTGTGTATAATGCATGGACTATCCATAACTTGCACTGGGAAACACTACATTGTTAATAAACCTACTTTTGGATGCTTTACATTGTTTAAATGGAGGAAAGGGCAATGGGTTTTATTTTTTGACTAGTTCAATAAGTTTCAATAGCACCTGGTCACTTTTTATGTTAGCTAGACTAAGGCTGCATTCCAATACTGGTTTGACACACCCTTATTGACTTCCCCTCATCTTTGCGTATAGAAATGACCCTTGTGTATAATTGTAAGCTCCATTAGCCTCCAAAGAGTTGTTCCACTACTGTAATAATAATAAATTCACTATCATTGGTTATATAAAGCACAGGTTTATAATGTGTTTTAGAGAGTGCAGATCAACTCTGAAAGAAAAAAGAAGAAGATAACAGAAAAGGCAATAATACTCGCGGTCAAGTGATGGACTAGAGGTCAAGTGAAATATATTAAATAACCCGTTGGAGGGATTGATTCAATGGCCAGGTTCTAGCTGGCATGCTAAGCCCTGTCATTTGGTCATCCCCCAAATTTGCACTTTGGTGATGATATTGAGAGTCAAGTGATTGAGAGTCAAGCGTAAGAGTATAAAAGCAAGCATTTGAGACAGCCTTCATGACTTTGTTAAAAGTGTACACATTACTCACTAAAGCTCTTGTGCTGATTGTACGATGTAATGAGCAATAAAATAGTAAATTTTGTTTTCCATTCAGAGGATGTTCATAATCAGCTCATCAATCCCAGTTCAAATTTAAATGATTTACCAAATCAGCTTTGATTTGCAAAATCAGCTGGTTGCCTGCAGTAGCTCCATATAAAATAATGGGTAGGGTTAGCTAACTGATTACATTAGGTTTAATCAGGCCTTGTTGCTCATAAGCTGTTACTTTAATGCTGCTTGGTGAGAAGTTAAATTAGTAAACAAAGCCACTTTGGGACATGAACTTGAATTGATTTTGATTATCTTTTTGTCTGTCGTTGGCCTTAATGTTGCTGTTGCTGTATCCTTACTCTCTACAGTTCCATCCCCTGTGATTGGTCTAATATGGTCTCTGCAAATAATCGCAATTAGGTTTTGGTGTAGGAACTGCTGCCGACTCCCCTTTTTAATCCTGGCTTCCCCAAAGGGGGTATTGTGAGAGAGCATAGAGGATGCTTATGAGCAACCTTCCGAAGCTTAAAATGAGAAATAGGGCCCCTATGGTCTGCATGTGTTTTGGGTGGATATGTTGGCCTTCCCTATACAATGTTGTACAATGTTGTGCAAAGTTTGGGCCAGTGCTGGTCAAGAAGCACTTTTCATAACTACCCTGCCAATGTTGACTCAACATTGGCCCAATGTTGGCAAAGGCACACTTTTCATAACAGCTTGCTAGTGTTGGGTCACGGTTGGCCAATAGTAGCACAGTGGTGCCCCAGCCTGGGCTCAATGAACAAAATTATATTGATCCAATGTTGACACCCAGCTATGTAGGCACTCTAGCTAACTTTGACCCAATATTGGCCCAATGTCAGTTTTCTACCTGGTCATTGTAGGGCTGTTTGGTTTAATGTAAATTTAATGTCGGACATCTCTCTTAATGTCTTCTGTTACCTAATAGCTGAGATATCTTCATTATATTACCCTACCAGCCATTAGCAAGCTAGTTAGAGAGTCAGCTAATTAACACAACACCAGTTTAGGGAGCTAATGAGAAAGCTGATATTTCTGTAGATAAGAAAAAGTACAATTCACCAGAAAACTGCTTCACTTTCAATGTGCTTTCTAACAAGGGCTATGTTTTTCATATTAATATAGGCCTAAGTAGAAAAGGGTGTGTAGAAAACAGTACAGGAATGCAGTGCAGGTCTTTTTGATCCAAAGCATTTATGGTTGTAGATATCTTTCTATCCTTCAGTGTGTGTAAGTCGAAGTTTCAGATTGATTTATCTCTAAATGAACTGCAGTTCCTCATATATAATTGTCTAATTTCTCTTTGCTTGAGTGACTGTTGTTGTCAGTCATTACATGGATGTCTGTATTCCTGTGCATTAACCTGAATGTACTTATTATAATTGTTACAGAAAAAGCATGGCACAAAAAACTATTGAATGCAACTTGTTACCATGTACATATGTACCAAAATATATAAAGAGGCTATTTTTTGCATGCTTTTTGTACACTTAGACAAATTCAAGGATAATAAAGAGCTCAAAACCAATGTGAATGATTTTTTATGACAATGACAAGATTCAACAAACCAATCATATTTATATTTTTGTGCAAAAAAAGATCCACATAATGATTTCTTAAAAAAAAAAAACAAAAAAAAAACATAAATATAGACAAAGAGGCTCAATGATCAGAACCTATAAATCAAATTAGTATATATTTATTATATTACTACAAATTATACTTTTAGCTGGAATAATTTCAGGTTTAATGGTTATTTCACTGGACACTGTTCAAGTGTTCAATCTCTACAGTAAGTTTTTTTTTTTAAATCAACATTAATTTACATTCTTGTTTTGCTGATGCAAACATGACATATATGCTTTGCCAGCAGATGCTAAGGTCCAGCCTCATATAATTACACCTGATTATCCTGTTACAACAGCAGTGGCTCTTACCACAGATTTTGGTGGGGCAGGACAACATTAAATAAATACATAGCATCAAACAAAATTGAGAGTTATTTGCATGACCTCTGCTGTAGACTTCTGACTAGTGAATATTTAGAGTAAATGTGTAACAGGAAGCTGAGAGTCGATGTTCAATGAACTTGAACAAACTATGTACATCAATTTTCAATGAGAGAACAGAAAGCCAGAACCCCATGACAGTCGAAACACCGTACAAAAGTCAAGCAATACAATTCCCTTAGTTGATCAAACTGAATATCTCTGACATAACACTACCTCCTCACTGTTTATTTTGCCTCACTTGTAAAGAAAGTTAGATGGTCAATCTTTCAGATGCACATTTTTCAGTACAGCTTTATTGAAATCAGACATAATTTTCTAAACAACTGGTGCAATAAGGATGGTTTTTGATTTCTGATAACTGCAGTCCAAAGCTAACAACGTAGCTAGTTATGTAGGTAGCTAGATAACAGTGTAATAAAACTTGCTAATCGCATCCTTTCTTATCACAGAAAAGACTGAAATCTATGGACTGAAAGGCTGGTTCATTTTGATAACTTGAGCTCAGATGGATATTTTTAAAGAAAGTTAACTGTGTTTGATAAAGCAGGTGCGCTTCCCATTACCATTGTCACTATTGTCAGTGTGTGAGACAAACACAAAAGAGGTATTGTCATTAACTCTCCTGTCCACTGCCCCTCCCTGACTCTTTTCATTTTTAAAGAAAATGTTCAGAGATTGAGCATGGGGCAGTGTGCTTCTTGCCCCAATGGGCCTTTTAATATAGTACTTGTTGTAGTCCCCATTTTTGAAGACTAGGCACAATAATAACTCTATGGAGCTGAATTTTGCAACATCTAGAAAAGCGAACAAACTAATGGAACATTGACTTTTGAGTCAGATTATAACAGGTGTAATTGTAATTGTATAGTAATAGTCTCTGTGTCTTCAAATGAGCAGATTTGCACGGCAGCCATGTTCTTACCTGAATCGTTAAAATGTTAATAGTTCTGAGTGGAAAAACAGTGGTAGACAGAATTCAGTAGAGATCAAGAGGGAATAGTACATGTAATATCATAGTAATGTAACATCTGATTGGACAAGCAGCCTTCCAAGAGTAGTTACATTTAGTTTAACCACACTGGGATGTTTCACTGTCTGGCTTCTCCGGGATCTATTTCCATTCACGGAGCAAAAATAAAAAAATTATTTGGCCATATTGTGTCCAATATGTCAATAACTCGATATTAATTTCTTATTTATAAAACTGTTGTATAAAAGCACTTGCAATCATGATGTTATTCTGAATATTGGCATGGCTGTGATTACCTACAGCACTCAGCCTACAGCCGAATCACAGCCGTGCCCATGTTCAGTATAACCACACTCTTGCTCATAAGATATTGCGTACTTGTATCACAGTACTGCTGAATTCTGAATTCTGATTAATTTTCTATAACAGCAGCTATAGCAGGAATTCTGACTGCAAAGCAAATCACAGGGTTATAATAACAAACTTGTTCAAATACGTTGTTGTTTCTGAAGTACTACAGTAGTGTACACTGGGACTTATATTGGGGATGCTCCACATAAACAGATTAAAAAAAAGTGTTGACATGGTGAATTTTTCTGTAAGGAGATGTTTGTTTAACATTTTTAGAAGGAGTCTCAAGTGTCATCACTTTGTAACAGTAAGAGGTAAACCTGTAACCTGTAACTAGTCTTCAGGACTTTTTTTTCTTTTTCTTTTTTTAACATTGCAAGCTGCAATTTGTCTTTTTAATTTACGAGAGAAAATAAGAGGCTGGTGAAGGAATGACTATAACTATTATAATGCAATCTACTCTTATAATATAACAGACATCCAACTACATATCCAACAACAATAAACATAGCTATAAATGAATAAAAAATAAATGAAAAAAATGTGTCATTCTTTAATAAATAAAAATTGTTGAGGAATAAAACATATTCGGACATGTGTTTATAAGAAAATAATCAACTTTGGTGTGGTGAAACTCTAATTCCACTCAGCTGTTTTAGTCTGTGTTCTGCCTGTGTTAATATCAGCTGTAAGGTGTGTGCTTTATACAGACATTTCAGCTTATCCTCTGTAAGTAAAATGGATTTGAAATAAACACTGTATTTGTAATGTTTGATATGGTTCAGCCCTTGCGCCCAGTGTTACAAGGATAGGCTTCGGATTCACCGGATACCCTGAACAGGGTAAAGCTGTTCATGAAAGTGTGTGTGAAATGTGCAAAAAAAAATGTTTGTTTGAAGCATAGTTAGCTAAAAGAAGTCAATAACACAGGAATGACCTTTCTGGTTAAAAAAAAATTCTCTGACAAAAATTAGGGCTACAAATTGTGTAGTGTGCAATATAGGGTGTATACCAACTACCACATATGCTCTACATGTTCACCCTTAAGCTCTACGCATTAAGCTCTATGCAGATCAACAAACTTGCTCAACATATTCCTATTCGTTATTATGACATTTCTGACATCCTGTATTTATTTAAATGTTACAGTTAGTTTCTTTGCACAGAGCTGAATGCAGGAGCAGTGATGTTTTTGTGTGTGTTAGTTCATTAGCAGGTCTCTCAGGCAGAGCAGGCGTTCCTCCTGGTCCAGTGCTGTGAGCTCAGTATATGTGTATTTTCTTTCTGAATTTCAGTGCAGATAGGCTTTTTCAAATGCCTCATTTCATTTTTCTTGTGTTGCCTCCTTTGCAAAAGGAAAAGCAAAATTACCGAGACAATAATGAAATGTGAAATTAGCTTCTTTTTGTAGTTGTCAACCCATTTGCATAATTTGTGTTACCTTTGCTTGGTCCATCGTCACCGATTCCGGTTCCTGTGGAGCAGCAAAAATTGGCTTTTATTTTCACAAACACAATCATTTTGAAAACCAGCATGTGTTGAAAACCAAGAGCAGAAAGTGTGTAATATTGCACAGAACAGACATTGGGGGATTTAAATGCAAGACGTTTTACAAGAATTTGCATTTGAATTTTTATTTCCCACAAAGTCATTTCCAAGTAAAAAAAAGGAAAACATGATCATTTCTCTCTCTCTCTCTCTCTCTCTCTCTCTCCCCCCCCATCTTTCTGTCTCCCTTCTCAGTAGAGGTGCTCTGAGTTCTGCAGGTTAAGTTGATCTCTCACTTTTGTCGCTCTTTGAGAACGATTCTGTCAGCGCACTGTTGCTACGGTAACTGTTGCTTGGGGGTTTCCAAGGAAGCCTCTGTGTTACATGTCCTAGAGGCTAAAGAAAGTATTTCTGTCTACATGCACGCACACGCTGACAAACACTCATAACGCCTACACTCATAACAACCCTCAGTGTAGAGGGTCGCATATTAACTGTTAATTCATAAATAATACACATACAAGTGGTGTGGTTATTTGGCAACATTAATAGGTCAATTAGGGTTCTCATAATCTTACCTTATAGGTACTATCTATAAGTGCGTAGGATGTTTTTTGTTATTAAAAATGAGTAACGCAAGACTGTTGAATCAGAGGAGAGAAAAATAGTGGATAATATGATGCTCCTGAGCTGATATGAGTTGTCCTAACAATCCCTTAATAGTAATTTACGTCAAACGTCATCATACCACACTTTAGGCATTTAAAGGCAGGAGCAGCAGCCAATCAGTAGAGAGAGAGTGTATACAAGTGCAGTGAGAGAAAGACTCGAACATTATGCTATAAGAGGAAAAGGGATTTAGGACTAATAGAGTTTTAGCATATTTCTTGCTGAATAGGCCATTTGTTCCCTAATTTTGTCAAAAGCTAGAAAACGATAGCTGATATTCAGCTTATTTATCCTGATTAGCTCTTTAACCGTTTGGCTCTTTTCAGTTATTTCCATAAAACATGTTATAAAGTCTAAATGTGTATATTGGTTATATTATGAATAGGAGTACTGGGATACAGCAGTTGTTCTTAAGTACATGTCTACAGCATCCAGGTGAGATTATCCAAATTGGGCACTTTTTGTACTAGGGGACGAAATTCCGAAATCCTACATCTTGTAGCTTTACTGTTTCTGTAATGATTGTAAAATGATTGTAACACTCTAATGTTGATCTCAACTGACTGTTGTAAAACGAGAAAGTAATTCCTCTTAATAGTATGTGTTCAGTGCATACTGTAGTTCTATTTTGCAACACAAACTCTAACATACTGACTTGTTCCTTCAGATAAGAAAATGGTAATTACCAAGACAGTTAAAGTCAATTACACCAAAATAACAGCCTGACAAGTTTTGGGCATTAAAGGAAGCAAATGGTGTGTAAACAGGATATTTAGCTTCAAGTTTCAATTTCATGAGTATCTCTCAAACAGTTAAAATGTTACCACTTAACGCTGAAATCACACTGATTTCCAGAAACAGTAGTTATTAAAGAGAAGCGGGTAAAACTTACAATATAAGGTAACAATGTAAGTACTAAGGTAACCCACTACACTGTAGTGTATACATTTAAATCTGATAGTCTAGCTGATAGACACATAATACACAATACACACACGTACACCATAAGTATGTGGACACCTGACCATCATATCCATAGTATGTGGGTCTTCCTCAAGCAGCTGCCACAACATTGGAAGCATACAGTTGTCTAGAATGTACTGGTCCAGCAATGACAATGCTCCTGTGCACAATACAGGATGAAGAGTGGCCTGCACAGAGCCCAGACCCCAACCCCACTGAACACTCTTGGGATGAATTGGAACGCCGACTGCTAGACAGGTTTTCTCACTCGACATCAGTACCTGACCTCACTAACGCCCTTGTGGCTGAGTGGACACAAATCCCCACAGCCAAGCTCCAAAATCTAGTGGAAATCCTTCCCAGAACAGTGGAGACTATTATAGCAGGAAAGGGGACGAGTTCCATTTTAATGCCCATGGTTTTGAATTGGGATGTTCAACAAGTGCAAATGGGAGTGATGATCAGGTGTACATATATACATTTGACCCAAAGCAACATATCCACAACAACTTGCGCTCCCCCAACCCAGTTGTACCACTCAAGGTATCACTGCACCTTATTGCCAAAAATACCCGTATATTATTACAATATATTAAGAAAAAAAATCCTTGCGAACACTAAGTGACTGCTTATACTACTTTTAGCTAGAAATGGCCCTTATCCAGAGATAGTTTAATGCAATTTTAAAATGGCTTACAGCTTAAAAGCCCATTAGCATTAATTATGTTACGTACAGCACTCAGACACATAAAGTGGCTGATTTGAATGTTCAGAGCTACTAAATGTGTTTGCTTAAGTGTGGTATTTCTGAATTTTTGGATGCTCTACACAAATAAAGAAAAAAAAACACTCATTATACAATTACCATGAGCATTTCCATCTCAGCAAATCCTTTACAATATTAAAAGCTCCTATCATTTTACACCATTTTATTCTACATAAAATAATCAGCTTACACTTTCGAGTATCTTACTGTGCATGCAGTATTTATCACAGTTTATAATCAGCCATTTTAATGAATTGGCAGATATAACTGTGCTGAGCTCATTAGCTCAGATAGATCTTCCTCACTTTGTCCATATTCACGATTGGAACACATTATATAAGGACAATGCACTGACACTTTATTACCTTTACATAGGAAAAAGATCATGATAAAAAAAAAAAAAATTAAACCATTAAGACCAGTACAATTAATAATCTTGTCGTGAAGTAGGATTCAACCATTTACATTCTGTTGAGATCTTGTTGCTTTGGTTTCCAGGATGCCATCTTGTCCTCTGACCATGTCCCACAGGTATTCAATTCAGTTTAATCTAGTTTTAATTCTATAGTACTTTTAACAATAGAAGCAACTTTACAGGAATCAGGATGTAGATTTAGATCCATAATGAACAAGCCAGAGGTAACAGTGGCAAGAAAAATCTCCCTGAGATGACACGAGGAAGAAATCAGACTCAAAAGGTAGACTGTCCTTTTTTGATACAGGAGGATTTTGATGATTTTGATAAATATCCAGTGGGGACTTGATGATTTGAGTGAGGTGAAACTGAAAAACACTTTTCTATAGTACATGTAGGCAGAGTGCCATCCAGTGGATATTGGAAGAATGGCACTAACCTTCTGTCCTGCTATGGCTTTTGAGTCCAAAATAATGCATTTTTTTTTACCAAAAGTGCTCTAAATAACATGTACAAATTTTACAAGAAATAATCATAAACTGTAATTCATCAAATACACTTAAAGAAAAGGAAGTAAATATACTCAGATGACATGCCAAATTACATTTAAAGTAAGTGAAAGCTGGACATCACATACAGGCAATTCTAGAAGTTTTGACACCCTTCATAAAAAATAAGCAGAAATGTATCACATGCAATGAGTGATACAGTGTGGTTTTATTTTAACACATTTTTAAACATTTAAGTGATGAAATTTCTTTTCCACAAAATGCTGGTTTCATAATTGTAGATGGATCTTTCTTAGCTTCTTTAGTCTTAGGTTTGTGCATGTGGATGTCTCTCAGATTAGAAGTTTAGTTTCAAATCTGAAGACTCAGATGGTCATTGAAACATTTTGTGATTTTGTGTCCCACAACCATTTCTGTGTTGACTTGGATACATGTCATACTTTTGTTGAAAGATTCATCTACTGCCAAGTATGAACCTCCTGGCAGAGGCAACCATGTTTTGGGTTAAAAAAAAATCCTGTTATTGAGTGAGATGTAGGATGCCTGTAGACCACTAGCTACAATACAGCCCCAAAGCATCAATGATCCATCTCTATATTTTACATTATGTGTTTTTCCCCCCATTTTCTTAAAGGATGGCAATAAATTCCTGAGTTTCTAAAGGTTGATAGGATGCAATGCCTTTATCTCACCAGCTTGGAAGAATGCTTACCTCATCCTCCACTGGTGTGGATTTGAATTTCAGGGTTTTATAGAAATCCTTCTTTGGCACGAAATACAGAAGAACCACATCACACACGACGGTGGCCTGAAAAAAAGTAAGCAGCTGAGTCAAAGTCATGCACTAGTCCAATAACACTAAGCCTTTTAAAACAAGCGACTTCCCAAATGCTGTCTTCTTTCTCACTGCTTATCTCTGTTCAGTATCTTATCGTAGCTAGCCTAGTAACTTCCCCCTTAATAAGAATTACCTTTATAAACTACTACAATGTGTTTATGATCAATGTTGTCATATTACACAGTATCAATCATTCTTAATGCATGTTAGGTCTGTTCATTCAGAAAAACAATACAATCAGTATGCATTTAATAAGGAGTAGCTGAAACGTGTCTGACGTTTGGTTTATAAAGACTAGGAGGTGTAGGTGAAATGTGTGGTGTGATTAAGGATTGTCTCCGGTCAAGATGACTGTCTGTGAGACTTACCACTCCAAAGATTCCCACTCCTGACCCTATGGCTGTCAGTGTTGGGATGATGTCAAATTTTCTTGCCTAAGAAGAAAAAAAAAGCAGTTTTGCAATGATGATTATAGATTAAAGATGGTACAGAATGTAGGTGTGTGATCTTACCTGTCCATGAACGATGATCTCAATGTATAGGCCAAACACCTTCATGAGTGTTCTCTTTTGGATTCTGTCCTCTGTGTAATATTTTGCCGTTCTGAAACATCAATACGTCTGGCTTAACAATGAACTTTTATATGCATGTCAGCAGCACAGCATGCTGTTATAGGAAAATAATCCATGACTGGGTGGTGTGATGGTGTGGTGCAAGCCTATGGGAAACAATCACTGTTACAATGTCCAAGATGATTATTTTCCTATAGCAGCACATCCCAACATGATTTATTCCTCTTATACCACAGTGCTTGCCAAGAATTAGAAATGTATTATTTATTAATTAATGATGTCATTTTTTTTAACCATTTATAGTTAATTTACGGTTATTGTTAGTTCCTTTATGTTATAATATATATATATACAGTTTGTTCTCTGTTTTTCAGAAATATTAAATAAACATCTCCTTACAGAAGACTTCTTCATATCAACGATAATACTTTTTTCTTTGTTAAATGAAATTATGTTCGTATTATAAATGTTTCCATATACAACACAACACAACTAACAACACAATTAAGAAATCAAATCGATTGAATAATAACACAATAGGGAGACAGCAAAAACAAAGACCATCAATAACAAGACAAAAACACACAGATAGCCGGATGATGGAGATCTTACAAGTACTCAAATGCCTTGAAAATAAGTATGTTTTCCAATTGGATTTAAAAATGTCTGTTGTGGGGGATGACTTTATAAATATTCTATGGTAAAATATTCCACAAACATATACAAAATTAATATTTAATATTTTACCAAGGGATTTAACATTTTGTGTGCACTGACTGAAACTGGGTTCCCATGTTAAACTGATAACAGGTTCAAATTTTAACTGAAACAAATTTAAAGCTTCAGACAAGTAATAGCTCTCAAAAATGTGAAGGTTTATCTAAGTGAAATTTTATTGAAGTTTTATTATGAAAAAAAAAAAAAGTTTTTCAAGTTATGTTGTGTTATGAAGTCCAAAATTCCAAAAGCATCCAGCCAACTAAAAATGCCTTGTCAAAAATGCCTCAAAGAAATGAAATAAATTGACATATCAGTAGCCTGCAAAATGTTTGATGTTTATCTTGCTTATTTTACCCACCTGAAATTGTAGCCCACTGACGCTTGCGAACTGTTTCCGTAGAGGCCTTCAAATCTGTACTTGGGTATGCATTTTTCAATACGAAGGTCCAGATTACACTCCCATTCAATGAGTATTCCTATTGATCCGCCCTGCCATAGATTAGAACAGATTTATGTTCTCTTTCCTATTTCATTCAGAATTTATTTTTTCTTAATTCATAATTTTAGCAGTCATTGTTTTAGCATGTTTATGCTTTCAATTCCAGACAGGTTGTGATCCAAATCTTATTTTAAGCATCTAAAACCTTATAAAATGACTGTTTTTTTAAGATTCTTTTCTTCTGAAGATATAAATTACAGTTTGCAGACTGGTCAAAGTGTACAAATTGTCAGTGCTATGCTTTTGCGGCATTTTAAGAAACTGGGAAGCTGATTTGAAAATTCACCTCTTATTTGAAAATCTGTTGTCATAAAATGTTTTATGTTCCAAAAACCTGGAACACCCTGCCTATGATTAGTTAACCATCTATTACTTTCTTACCATAACATTTATTTTCTCTAGCTTTACTTTTGTTGTATATTCATCTTTACATTTCATACTAAAAATCTTATTCATGTTACACCTATTCATTTTTTTTCTTATTGATTGTTTGGACATACTGCAAAGCAATGTGAGCTTTATTTGCGATATTGTTATTAATATTATTATTATTTATATTCAAGATATATAGTGAGAATTTTGTGAATATGGTTAAATTTGTCTAATATTACATAGTGGAAAGTAAACTTGAAATGTATATTTTATAACATATACACTGTACATAAGAAATTAAATATTATTAAAATAATTAATAATATTCAAATGGGTTGAGACGAACATCACGAGCAAGTATAATAAGCTTTTTAGCCAGGAAACATCAGAACAGAAAGTTCTGAACAATGCCTGATGTATGTGCGTATGTGAGACCTACCACTTGAGCTATCTCTGAGAACCTGAAGCCAGAGAGGCTGACGATGTCTCCGAGTCTGAAGATGGGACACAGTGGATGCTTAGCCGGGTCAAACAGGCAGGTTTTGAGGTAATTTGAATCCACCTTTTCCACTAGGTTACTTCTGCAGAAGGCCAGAAGCAGAGAGGCGGAGTTACACACCACACAGTGAACACACTTTCACCTTTTAATTGGGCTTGATCTACCAGTGATCCAGTACTTTGGCTTAGCCATGGTTAGTATTGATGTTTTGCATAATAAGGTTTCAGGGTCCCTGGTTCAATCCTAAGCTCAGGTTTCTGTCTGTACAGAGTTTCTATGCATGTTCTCCACATATCTGAATGAGCTTCGTCCAGGTTCTCCAGTTTCCTCCCACTGTCCAAAAATGCTGGTAGGTTACTCTAAATTGTCTCTGAATGTGTGTGAATGAGTGTGTGCTTAGTGCCCTATAATAGACTGGCATCCCATTCAGGGTGTGTTCCTGGCTCAAGCCCGGATACACCATATGGCCAAAAGTGAGCTCCATGAAGACATGGTTTGCGAAGTTTGGAGTGGAAGAACTTGAGTGACCCGCACAGAGCCCTGACCTCAACCCCACTGAACACGTTTGTGATGAACTGGAACACAAACCTTCTCTCCTAACATCAACTGACTGAAAGGACAGGAATTCCCACAGCCATGAGCTTGTTGAAAATCCCATTCCAAAGTTAGCGCCTGCTTTCCTGCTATAACAACTTCCATTATTTTGGGAAGGCTTTCCACTAGATTTTGGAATATGGCTGTGGGAATTTCTGTCCTACACCTCTCCTCTGAACCTTCGGGATATCAGCTATGTGGTACGACATTAAACAATTACCTTAGCATATTGGGCATATATTTATAGAAAAACAGACATCCGTTACTTATCCATATTGGAATTGGAGCTCTAGTGTAAACAGTTCAAACCCTGAAGCAAACATTACACACCAAATGCCCAACATGTCATGGTAGATTGACTACATTTGGAATAAGTGTGAAGTGCCACTGCCCGCACAAATGCACTCTCAAAGAATTACTCTTGAAGGACATAGTTTTACCTCACTACACCAAAATCAGGGAAGGAGATGGAGTTTTTGATGAACAGTGTGAAATTCTCAGCTGCTGCCAAAAGTGGAGGACTTGAGGAGAAAGATAGAGAGAGAAACAAGTGGTTAATGTCATGGAATTGTATTCAGATTTGACAATTTTAAGTCCAAACATTGTGTAAATATTTATGCAGGGAAAGTTAGGTGTATTCAGAGTTGGGTTACGCAGCTGCTTTAATACATTTTCTGGGCTCCTCATTCAGATTATATAAACTACCTGCAAGGATGCCAAATTTTTCTTGAGTGTAAGTGACAAGGTTTTTCAATAGTGTCTAAAATGACTGCCTTTAAACTCAAGTACAGTAAAAACAAAAGTAAGTACAAAAATGGGGCCAGGGACAGAAAAAGAAGACTGAAGAAGGAAATACCATTTGCTGTCAAATGTAATATGTAAACAATTGGTAAAATCGAGATAAATAAAAATGACTAATACGTTGATATTTGAATGAGAAGATAGCAAGCATTGAAATAAACATCTAACAGGAGTCTAGTGTATTGCCAGTATGAATAGCACTAGTTGTAATCATCAGGGTGAGACATGCCTTTCGGTTTACCCAAAGACTCCACACCACATGCATAACTCTAATGTAACTCTCTGAACAGTGGTTAAGTCCGTAGTTACATGTGAGGTGAATATCCTCACCATCCTCAACTCTGAATACAAACAGATTATCACAAAGTAAAATGCTGTGTGTTGTATTTTATTGTCTGTTTCAAATAAGGCTCTATTAGCTTTGGGTGGAAAAGTCCTACTTTGGTATCAACCGGTCATCTTGTACAGGACACCAGCTTAGGATCTCACAAGTAGTTTGGTTAATGCAATTCCCCGTCATGCGCCCTAGGAGAAAGCGTGTGTCATATCAACAAGAGAGAACATAAATTCTGGCAGATTAGAACACCAATTAGTTCAGCTTTATGCTTGAGGAAACAAGAAAAGCAATATTAGAAGCGCACACAGATGCACACACATAAACATCTGCGCTTTTAGGTGGTGTGTATTGCTAACAAGCGTAAATTGCATACTGAAAGGCATGGGCTTCGCATATATCCACAAGTGGTTACATTGTCAGAGAGAGTATCATCCTAATCTTCTTATGGCTCATCATTTTTAATATAATCTGAGGGGAAAAAGTGGGTAAACTCAAATTTTAGTGGGGTCCCTCTCACGTGATTGTTAAAAATGGACACCCACATCCATAAATCAAAGCATATCTTTTCATTCCTTTACTCACATCTATAGTGTTATTATTTAATATAAAGCTACAATGGGGTTTGATTTACTGTATTCCATCCAAATGAGGATGGGTTCCCTTTTGAGTCTGGTTCCTCTCAAGGTTTCTTCCTCATATCATCTAAGGGAGTTTTTCCTTGCCACAGTCGCCTCAGTCGCCTCAGGCTTGCTCACTAGGGATAATTTTGTCTAACATCTAGGACTGTTTGCATGTTTTTTGCTTTACTTTCTGTAAAGCTGCTTTGAGACAATGTTCATTGTTAAAAATGCTATACAAATAAAATTGAATTTAATTTAATCAAATAATTAGTACATCAGTATGGGACATTCAGGTAATAACACTCAGTAGGTTCCACACCTGCTCAATATTAGTGCATTACTTAGTTGGAGATGCAACATGAATGAAACCCTTTGAGCCTATATTTTCTAATTTTATGTCTAGTGAACTTCATATTTTATACAATATACATCAGCAGTAACCCCCATTTTAAAAGCTGTTGGATGTTTGAATTTGTTTTCTTTTCCCTTGTTTATTATATAATTTTCAGACCACTTTAGTACCACCACTTTAGTAAGTTAAGTAAGGTTAAGTTATGCTAAGTTAATTTTTTTTGGAGTTTGTATTTCATGACCGTTTTAACATTCATTTCACTCAGTTTCGGTGAAGTGTCGTACTGCCACAAACCTCTCTCATTGCCTACTTCTTCTTCAAAGGGCTGAATGGTCGCGTCTGTCTCGTAGCTCTCTGTAAAGCAAGATTGTTTTATTTACGAATAAATCTTTTCGAGTAGCTGACTGTGTTGAGATTAGGCTCTATTCAGGGATGTAGGGAAGGAGGGTAAACACACATAAATGCAGTTTACATACCTTATTAATATGAAATAGCAGTTACTTACCGACTGCATTTTAGAGTTTACTTACTTATTGTTCTGGGATTAAAAAAATAGTAGTCAACTGGTGAAATATATCATTTATCTACGGAATCAAATTTACGTCTTTACTGGTGGCCAAAGGGTGAGGCCTCAGTGAGTTATAAAACTAAGGAACACCTTTTTTGCAATATGTATCTTTTGAGGTTCATTTTTATTGTTACTTTTTATTTTGCAATATGTTTTTCATTTTGTGTTTCTCATTCTATTTACAGTACGCTTAAGTTTGGTCAACTTTTTAACGTGGGATGGGGAGAGAGGAATGAGGAGTGGTACGTGAACAGTTTTTTCGATTATTTATTTATTTATTTATTTGCTATTTTAAAAGAAAACCTTCAAGTGGTCATGTGATAACCTAATAAGCCTGGATATTTCAGTAGAATTAAGTCTCAGGGGAAACAATGATTCAATGTTAATGCTGTTAATTCCAATAATTATAATATAACTGAAATACAGAAAGTTGTCACACAGAGTTTCTGGCTGCTATTTGCATTGAAAGGTGTTGATAAAGATAATCATCCGGTCGTGAAGACACCTTTTGTAAATATAGTATGTATCCTTATGTAAATATGACAATGAGGATGAGTAATCTGTGGTTAAGGTCCTAGCATACAATAAGTGTGTCCAAGAAATGAGCTGAACACATTTTCAGTATCGGTCTCAGATCAGGAACAAAGAGCCATTCTTTTCACGACACATATTTGAGTAGAAAACCATTTACTATAAACATTCGTGGGCCTAAAATGGTTGTGTCACCTGATGGATATCTGTCATGAAACAGCCAGGACCATAAGCATTTACATGAAGCAAGCTCATGCGGAAGGAGAATCTCGCCAAGCTCGGAGGAAGTAGATGCAATCCCTAACCTGAACTGGATCTGCGTTTGTATTAATGTAACATTCGACCAGACATAGTAATATTACAGTGGTGAGATTACCCTCATGTCAAAACCAGTTTGAATACATTTTGCATTTATTTTCCAACCTTGTATTTTCCAATGTGACATAATGCAGGATCATCATGAAGATACATTTAGAAGAAACTAAATCTCAGTGTCCTAGAGGCAGAGAAACTAAATATCTTATTTTTTTCAACACTGTGAATTTAGGCTTTGGAATGATGCGATATCTATATCGGCTGTGTAATGGTATACTAGTATATACTCTGCTAAGGAAAGCTGAACTAGTCATGATATAATGATATGCTATAGTCATATAGATGATGGTATACATGCACAAGACATTTTTTAAGTTTAAAGATCTTTGCTGATGTCTTGTTCTTCCTTATATATGTAAAACCATGATATACTGAAAACAATGACATAAGTTATAACCAGTGATGGCTGGTCATGATTTTAGATGGGAGGGCTAAAATGTAATATCTTTGCACTCACTGGCTACTTTAATAGAAACACCTGTACACCTGCTCATTCATGTAGTTATCTACTCAGCCAATTGTGTGGCAGCAGGACAGTGCATAAAGTTATGCATTAATGTTCTCATCAAACAACAGAATTGGAAAAGTGTCATTGAATTTGACAGTGGCATGAGTGTTGGTGCCAGGCAGGTTAGTTTGAGAATCTCCTGGGTTTCACACATTACAATCTCAATGGTGTCCAGTGAGCAGCATTTCTACAGACGGAAACATCTTGTTGATTAGAGAGATCAGAGGAGAATGGCAAGACTGACAGGAAGCTGGCATAGCTGACAGGAAGGCTATGATAACTCAAATAACCACTCTTTACAACCATGGTGAGCAAAAAAAGTATCTCAGAATGCACAACACATTGAACCTTGAGACAGATGAGCTATAACAGTACAAGACCACGTCAGGTTTCACTCCAGTCAGCCAAGAACAGGAATCTGAGGCTACGGTGGGCACCGACACTGGACTGCTGCAGATTGGAAAAATGTCACCTAGTATTTTTCCAGTCTTGGATGTTCCAGTTTCAGCTCTTGACTTGTATCTTCATGATTTTATGCATTGCACTGCTGCAACATGACTGGCTGATTGGACAACTGCATGAATGTGCAGGTGTTCTTAATAAAGTATATATTATACATAAAACTCAACAATGAAAATATTAGGGTTGAGCAAGTCTCATCAATGGTATAAGAAGAATGATGTGAGGCAAACTGAAAGGCTGTAACGCTTTAATTTAAACCAAAAATACACTAAACTTCGGTCATAAAATTCTGTCATCTGTGTAATTTGTACTGTGTACTGTGCATTGCATAATGTCTGCTTTTTAATTTCTCCTCCAAAGGCATTTTGAGGGGAAAAAATGGTAAACATGATGTGTTATGAAAGTAACAGCCCAATTAGAGATTACACAGAGATGTCAAACTGTGTAATCACTTGACACCACTGTCACTGATAGGCTGCATGAATCTACAGTTTGGGCTAGAAAAAATCAGCCCTAGCCATTCTGTGACATTGGTGATGCCATTGCGTCTAGTTCCACAACATTTCAAAATCCAAAAGACAGGAAACAGGACATAATCTGATGTGGATGCCTAAAATGCAACATTATATTGACTTATACTTTTTTTAAAAATCTTTTTTAGCCAATTTATACCAGCCTTCCCTGATTATAACATAGTTTTATTGTAGAAATGAGTTATACATGTTATATAGTGTAGTTAACATTAATTATGACCTCAACAAGATTTTCATTAACACGCTCTTTCACAATAGTTTTAGTTGCTCTGCCACCAGGCTTTAATTTTTTTTTTTTTTTCTGGAACATGCAGATGTCTCCTGAAAGGACTCTGTAGTCTCGGTCTGAGTTTTACCATTGCCTGTACGTTTATATTGGCCCTTCTTGCAATCTGCATCCGTAGTGCAGTTGTTAGTTCCGTCCGGCAGCTGAAACACAGACACATTACTACTATTACA
Source organism: Pangasianodon hypophthalmus (assembly GCF_027358585.1). Classification (NCBI taxonomy): domain Eukaryota; kingdom Metazoa; phylum Chordata; class Actinopteri; order Siluriformes; family Pangasiidae; genus Pangasianodon; species Pangasianodon hypophthalmus. Next base: position 7,852,347 of record NC_069736.1, on the reverse strand, counting down.
GGGACAACATATACACTGTGAGGCTGCGTGTGAGTGTGCATGTGTGCATGTGTGGGGTGGAGCTGAAATCTTAAGCTGTGTAACATCCTGACAAAAATTTATTTGATTACCAAGGCATCATATTACTATTCAAATGGGCTCCAGAAATAATTTTGCATTGCTGAATAGACTGATGCAAATGTAACATCCAAATGAACTTTACATTATTTGTATACTCAAGTGCTTACAATGTTGGTAGTGTTCATCATTGATGAACAATAGATTTTTTTTTTTGTTTTCCCCAAATGGTCTGCCTCACCAGTTTGTTACCATTTCTTTAGTTATCATAGTAAACAGTCTGATTTATAAGAATTATAAATGTCTTGTAGATTGTAGATAATTCATCAGCATGGGTGATTTTTAGGGAGGCAAACATTAATGAAACTAACATTAAGCCAAGAGAATCTGTCATAGACTAGTCAGACAAGATGAAATCTTTCCCTAGATGCTACAGATTTCTGAGTAACTTCTGATTCATCATATTGCAGCTGTTCACAATGTGTTCCAGCATGTCCCATAACATTTGCCTAAGATTAATGCAGCTCACCAAGGCAGAACTACTTCCTCAGCATGGCACACAATGTCTTCAAGGTCTTATCTCAACAGCTTAACTTCATATTTCTTCATATTTCATGATCTCTTACACTGGTCATCTATTCAATCTGATTTAACAAAGACTTCACAGATCAGATATTACGTTTTTATTGAAATTCCTAAGTGTGAAGTGAGAAAAGATATAGCCTTTACACCTGACCACAACCCATCTAAGTCCTTACATTTCACCCAGCTTTATTCATCTCCACAACCTGGAATTGAAATAGATTTAACTGGGATTATATGCATAATACTGAAGTGTGTGTGTGTGTGTGTGTGTCTGTGTGGTTTGCTGTGAAACCCCTAAAGTAGGTCTGATGCAACCAATTGTTATCAGAAGTCACATAATTAGTTGAATGGTGTTGATGTGTGTGCAATTAAAGTGTCACATGTTCTCACTATAAATACAGCTGTTCCTGGAAGGCCAGAGGTTGTTAAAGAACATACCTAAAAACCAGCAGACCAAGGAGCTATAAAAAAAAAGTGCAGGAAATCCCAAGCACATCCTGCACTGCATCATTAAATCCATTATTGTAAAAAATGGAAAGAATATTGTACAAGTGCAACTCTGCCTAAAGGAGAAGTGACCAAAATCCAGTGAACTAGTAAGGAATGAAGGTGAAAGGGTGTGAATACTTATGCATTTGTATTTTGTATTTGGAAATAATTTTGTAAACTATATTAAGAGATTTTTCACCCTACTCATACATGGACTATTTAGTGTAGATTCATGATATAGTATAATCCCAGTTAAATCCATTTCAGTTCCATGTGGAAAAAAATGAAGGGGGTGAATAATTTTGAAAAACACTATATAAATTGTATACTCTATATTTGTGAGAGAGATGTTCATGGGCAGAGAGGACAAATAACCAAGGAAAAGGAAAGAAAGGCAAAGTAGAAGGAGAGGAGAGATACCATAGAGATAGCAGAGGGTGAAGCAGACCAAATGGTAGTGATATGAAACAGAGATACAGAGTGTGTGAGAGAGAGAGAGAGAGAGAGAGAGAGAGAGAGAGGATTGTGGTTTCCATACCTCTGGGCATTTGTCTTGTGACTGGCCCACAGTCATGATGAAATTTGTCATCACAACAAAAGACGACACGCCCTTTAAATAGAAAAGAAAAAAAAAGGTTCCAAACTCTATGATGGTATGCTAGTGTTGCTTTCTGCATTTCTGCATTTCTATATCTCTTTACTACTTTGATACTTTGGTTTCTTTGCCATTACAAATTTGTATCTGTGCTGATAGAAAAATTTTAATAGTTCATGCATTTGATCTTAGATATTAAACTTGTTCCAGTCGGTATAATATCATGAAAGCGTGTTGTGTTGGGTTACTTAATGGTACATTATGTTGTGTTGTGTAATGTCATATTAAAAGGCAGCTCAGAGTCTGTAAGGATTCATACCCTGATACACTAGAGACTAATGGGGTTTCATAGTGATCGAGTGGTCTAGTCGGTAACAATAGTACAAGTTCAATACCTGAATAAGTCCATAAATGCTAGTGCTAGAGCAGAGAAATACAAACAAGTGTTATGCTAGGTATCGTCAATGTGATATAGCAGGACTTTTGCTGTCATCTCCAAAACCTATATGAAAGATGCTCTGCCCTGGCATGCATACTGTACGTGTATATGTGAACCAAGGCACATAGGCAATGGGCTTTAGAGCCATTTAGGCCCTAAAGTGTACAAGTGACCTGAATTTGGTTCTTGCTCCAACAAGTCATCTGAGAATAATCTCATTAAGGGTGTGATGAACTTTAAGAGGTTATAGAGCAGGCAAGCAGCAGAATTCTGAATGCTCTTTGGAACTATATGGCACCCGAAGGGAGACCAGCAAGAGGGTCGCAATAATGAAGTCTAGAAGTGATCAAGCTTGTATTAGACTTTGAGCAGTTAATGCTTTTATACAGCATGGGTCCAAAATCTTGGGTTTTAAATGATCACGTACCAAAAATTTTATTGAATGTTATTTTTTGAACATAAGTACAAAGTTGTTGTTTTTTTAATTTCCCTGCCATTTTTCTCCCCAATTTGGTTACCAGCCAGTCCCCTATCATATGAAAGCTACCAACTGGGGAGGGTGAAGGCTAGCACATGCACATCCTCCTAAACATGTAAAGCCAACCAAGTGCATCTTTTAAAACTGATGCTGTGTTATAAGGTAGGAAAGAGCTATCTACTCTCTTTCTCATATCTGATCTCACGGGTGCTCTGGCTAGTGTCGCTGTGATTGACAGGGAAGATTGGCACGTCAGGAGATTGACATGGCCAATTTAGCTGCCTTGGCTCCTGGCCACAGAAAGCTGTGGGGTCTTCAGGATTTAAACTCACAATCTCCCAATGATAGGCAAATGCTCATTAGTAACCAATCAGCTGAAATTGATGAAGTCAATATCATGTGTTAGACCTTATGAAATGATAGCTTTTACTGTGATTTAGGAGCACAAAAATTATGCGTTATTACTTGAAAGAAATATTTAGCAGTGGTGAATAGAATTAAGAATAGAATATTCAGTTATATTTAGATGTCAGGATTTAGATCTAGGATTTCTGAAACAACTGAAACAATTGATTTGTGATAGATTTAAATAATATATTCTTAACTAGTAAGTAGATAATCAGTAAAAGTTTGTGTTTGGCCTTTTTGCTCATTTAATTATACAATAAATAACACAATAAATAATATATAATAAAGTAATATTACAGGTTTATAAAAAGAACATCTGTTTGTTCAGTGCTGACATCTGTGAGATTTTCTCTCCTGATTTGTCTTTGTTTAATATGAGTGTTTCTTTTATTTACCACTCATGGCACGCAAGTCTTTTGGCCACCTGAGTTGTGTTTCTGTCTACATAGATACGCATGATGGCCATACAGGGTGGGTTTGTTTTTCAAATTCACAAAGCAAACTTTCTCTTTTCTTTTCTCCACTTTCTTTTAAAGTACATTGGTCACAAGGTATTGTTACTTTGGGCAGAGCATTAAATATTGTTTTCTTATTGTTACAAAAACAAGATTAATGAGAACATATGTATATACCAACCACCTTCACCTAGGCACTGGGTGTTTTACCACTCACCTGATCAGGGAAAACATAATCGGCTACATCCCAAAGCCTCTCTGCTCCATTAATATCAGTGTAAGCTATTCCTTTCATCTTAGTGAAAACTGAGCTTATAGCTGTGTCTTCAATCTGGTAGCCTTTCTCATAGATGAACACCCATCTACGAAAGAAATAAAGACATCATTAACCTTGGCTTTTTCATAATAGGCATTCAGTTCAATAGAATTTAATTGAACTTGCTGTTATAAATAGTCACACAGGTGCACAGTATAACAGAATGCTTTATTGGTTAACTTAGACAGAGATCAATTTTCAAAATACAAAGCAGAAGAATAACTTCAACTACAAAGGACATTATGTACAAGAGACCTAACAATACATACACAGACAATGTGGCCAACAGTTTCATGAAAACAGTATTGTAGTTAAACCAATGCAGATGATATGCAATAGAATTCACTGTGTACATATGCATAAATATTCACCCCAACATTTTGTATTGTTGCAACCTGAAAATGAAATGGACTTAATTGGGACTATATAACAGGAATTTACCCAAATAGCTCATAACATTGAAGAGAAAAATCAATATGTTTTGCAAAATTATTTACAAATAAAAAAATGTAACATAGGATTCATATGTATTTACTCCAAAATTTGTACTTAGTTGAATGGAGTCCACCTATGTGCAATTAAAGTGTCACGTAACATCTATATAAATACACCTCTTCTTGGAAGGCCCCATAATTTGTTAGCTAACATACCTAAACAAACAGCATCATGCCCAAGCAAATATGAAAACAAAGTTGTCAACACCAAAGTTCTGGAAAAGTATCAATCGGGGTTTGGTAATAAACAAATTTCCCACTACACTGATCATCCCACAGAGCGCTATTAATTTCATTATTACAAACAGAAATAATATGGTACAACCATGACTCTGTCCAGAGGGGACCATCCACTAAAACTTACTTAGCAAAACAGCAAGTGTATCACTGAAGGAGCTGGAGAAATCCACAGCTCAGTTGGGAGAAGCTGGGCTTTATGAAATAGTGGTTAGCCATATGAAATCCTGTTTAGAAGGCATGTTGAGAACATCATCCCAACAGTGAAGCATGGTTGTGGTAGCATTATGTTGTGTGGGGTGTGAGAGTGGTCCCAGTCTGTACAAGATCTGACCTTCAAACGGTACAACGACCATAAAGAATACTTCCAAACCTACATTAGAGTGGTTCACAACAAAGAAACAAAATATATTAGAATGATCCAGTCAAAGCCCAGTCCTCAATCTGATTGGTGTGAAATAGGTCTAAAGCTAACAAATACAACCAAAATTGTTTGCATTTTTTGTTTAACATTTGTGTGACAATAAAAACACACATATGTTGCACCTTTACATGTTAGACATATTGTGTAAATCAAATATATTGTGTAATAATAAATATTGTGTAGTCAAAATCCCAATTGAATCTCAATCCCAATTGCAGATTGTAACACTACACAGTGTAGAAAGGTTCAAGGGGGTGAAAACAGAATGAAGGTCAAACACAGAGCTAAGCAGTTTACGGTTTAGAGCTTTGTTCAGGCGCCCAACAATCTTTATGCTAGCATTTTGAGATTTGAACAGTTAATCTTCTAGTGTAGAACCTTACCTACTAAATTACAACCCCCCATACTTTCATTCAAAACTGGAATAAAAGCACTTGTAGCCCACTAGATCAATTGCAAACCATTATCTGTTAGAACCTATTTTTATGGCAGCAAATTTCATACTCTTTTTTTATACATTCTTAGAAATGGGGATCCTCAACAATCACAATTTCTTAGCTTCTGATAGTGAAACATTCTGTTCTACACAGAACCTTTAAGGCTTCCTTTAGAGTAGGGATGTATCCAAGATTCCCTCTAATTCTTTGACTTGCTGAGCAAAAGATAATTCTATTAAGCAAAGACTTTTGCTTCTGCCTGGTTAGCATTAGCCACCTAGCCTGAGAAGACCACTCTCGACAGCACCACTATGCAAACAAGATTTAACAGGTGATTGCGAGAATTATTGAACAAATAACCTGGGTTGTTAAGCTAACATGTAATGTAGCTAGCTAGTATTATTTGTGGTTGGGAATAAATTTGAGTGGCAGGGGGACTGTCACTGTCTTTTGACATGCTTTCTTGTTTGAGCTTTCAAAAAACAAGAAAAACACAATGTGCTTATGAGAGTCAAGTGTTCTTTGTGGCTGTTCCAAACTTCACTGCAATCATCTGTCAGTTAATCTAATTGACAAACACATGCTTGTACCAGCATTCTGAACAAAGTATTTTTTCTGCATGGGAGCATCATCAGAAGTGCACAACTGCTTGAAGGGATTATATCTTTATCTTATCTCTTATATGTATCTATAACTGTTTAGTGCTCCAAATATTCAAATCTGTATCTATATTCGGATTGAAACCAAGAGTGTGTGTGGCCTAAAGTGTGTATTTGGTTGTTTTTTTTTTTTAATTAATTGTGCCTGTATGATGTTTTGGAAAAATTGTTCATTTAATTACAATGAAGAATATGTGCAATGAACATAAAAGTTATATTTTTATTTTTTTTAAATTGATTAAATAATTTTTTTTGGAGACCCTTGACAGCTTGTGGTCTGTGTGAGCTGTATGGAGTATTTGGGGATGTTTCAAAAAGAAAATATTAAACTGAAATCATGTTTGAGTGTTGAGCAGTCCCAAGACTGGTTCCAAACAGTGCAAGCTGAGGAATGAACAGAAGAATGAACTTCCCTGCCATTGACAAAAGCAATAGACATGTCACTGCACTCAATCCACAATGAGCAGTCATGCTTTGTGCATGGAAGATCAAGGCCAGGAGAAATCCTTACTCAAGCTTGCGTCCAGAGCTCCACCACAACAGTCAATATAGTGTGCTGCCTATTCACATCTGGATTTGTATCCATTTACAACACATTATCTGTTCAATCTCAATAATGTGTTTGTATTCGGTTACTCTACCTCACAGGGCCTTAAGTTAACCTCCTTTTTTCTAAGAGCGTTTGTTTGTCTTTCGGGCTGAACCTGAAATGGCTCCCTATATACTGCACTGTATGTGGCTTGAAATAATATACTGTACATCCTTTAAAAGTCTTCATCTACATGGTCTAATAGGACAACTATAATTAGAATATGCAGGAACTTTCAAAAAAGTTCAGCATCCACTCTAGTGGCACCTTAAGTAATGCACTACACTTCACTGCATTCAAAACTACAGTGTATTTAGACTTCCTTTTCATTCACAATAGCATGGCTGGTCTCCTTTTTTCAACTATAAATTAAATTTATTCCAAAGAGCTCTCAGCGATGGAGCAATGCATCCTTCAATTAAATGAAACATGTGCCTTTGGCACTTGACCTTCTTCTCGAGAAGCATAATGACTTCTGACTTTCCATTTTATTGTATATTAAGACATAAGAGATCTCACAGAAGCCACTGTTATTTTTACACCTCATAATTATTCACCATGTCCTGCTTATATCTGTGTGCTATGCATACATGCTAACTGGACTGCTGTTACATTCTGCAGATACGTGAACAGGGATTCCATTAAAGGTAATGTTTGCATTCCTCATCCAGATCTAATAGACGTTTTAGGCTCTGGGTGAAACAACGCATTGTAATATGTTATAAGATCTGTAAGCAGAGTATCAAGTTTCCAGAAAGATACATCTAAATGTCAAAATTTAAAAAATTGGGTGGCAGTCGAGTAAAAATGATCCTGATTTCAGTACAGATAGCAATTCACATTGTCTAAAGGAAGCTTATTTTAACCAGGGGCTGATCTACTGATCCATCATTTTAGGTTAATGTGTTAATCACATTATTATCCAGTTATTCAAATTAAGGCAGTGAGTTCAGTGAAGCTAATAGGAAATTAATGTATTTCCTATTAGAAATTAATGAGCCTTGGGAGCTCAAGGGGTTAAACCAGGGGCGTCAAACTCATTTTAGGTAATGGGCCACAATGTCAGGTGGGCTGGACCAAAACAATCGGTTTAGTAGAACACATCAACAATTCCTTTTAAATGTGTTTGCTTAGAGGCATTTACCTGAAATTTACACTTTGAGTGCACAAATAGATTAAACATACTGTATATCAGCTACTGTATATTAGGGGGGATTAGTGTAATCTGCAAAATTAAATTAGTTCTTTTGGAAAGAGTCATTGTTAGAGAGTTATGTTTTCATCTTTCTATTTAAAAATTACATATCACTAGCACATTTTATCAGTAGCTGAGTTTATGGTCCTGAGTTTATTGCTCTATTTGGCCCACTTTATGATCCACAAACCAATTAGAACAATTAGTGGGCTGGATTAGAACCTTTATTGTCCCCAGTCCCAGCCCATGGGCCTTTGTTTGCCATCTCTGGGTCAATATATATATGTGAGACAATATATGTGAGACAATAATTATTACATTTATACGTCAAAACCGGATCCTGTAACCAGTTCCTGTACTAACAGCTACAGTGATGGAAATCATATGCTGATCATGCCCCGTAAATCAATGGAAAGCATTGCTCCGATTTCACTTTGGACTGTTTTTCATGATCAAAAGCATTTTTATTCCATCAGTGACAGTTTACATTTGATCCGTTAAAACCAGGACCTGGAAAAGGCTTAAGGTAATATTGATTTTGTCAGGCACATCCCAAATATTCTCCACCCTCTCTTTGTTTTTTAAATTTGTAGACAGGACAGTTTCATAGCAGTCTTGTTTACACAGATGCAAATTTTGTTACAGTAAACAACTGTCAAAAATGAACTCTAATTAACATTGAAAACAGTAAAATTACATATACATATGTATAGTATAGTATAGTATAGTATAGTATAGTATAGTATAGATAATTGCAGTAAGATGCAATGCTGCTTTTGATAAAGAGGCTAATTATTGTGCCATATAAATTGGCAATAAGTCTATGTAAAGTCATGGATCAGAATGGATTTGAATAAAATAAAAGCAATGTTGTTATCTTAAAACTCTTCTGTTATCTGAACAAGCCTGTAGCTGTCTAGGCATTACTCAATACTGCTGAGAAATTTGCACAACTTTGAGCAAGCGAAGATGATGTGGCTGAATTTTGTTTGATTGTATGTTAGTGACTTATAAGAAATTAGGCAAATTCTAACTGCACCCCAGCACTCTTTTTCCTAAACCTTCCTAAATTTTTCATATAAAATGCATTGTGCAAACGGTTACGAACTTGTCCGTACAAGATCATGTTGGTTTTTTGCAGTTTACGGCATTTGGCAGATGCCCTTATCCAGAGCGCCTTACATTCATCTCACTTATACAACTGAGCAGTTGAGGGTTAAGGGCCTTGCTCAAGGACCTAGCAGTGGCAGTTTGAGCTTATGACCTTCCAATCAGTAAGCCAACATCTTAACCACTGAGCTACCACTACCACTGCCACTGCCACTTTAATGCTTTATAGAGGAAGTTCCACGTAAAAAGGCACACAGTATCTCCATAAAATCTACGCTTGTTGAGTCAAAATGTAAAATCACTCTTTATATATGATGATAAATGAGAAATGAAGTGAACTGGTGATAAAATGTACTAACTGGCTTCTGAACTGCTGTGAAACAGCACAGACATTTAGAAGCTTACTTGCAAGGAAATGGGTTGCAGAAGATAACAGAAGCTATATTAAGAAAACTGTAAAACACGATGGTGGTGCAGAAAAATAATCAATGACGGGGTGGTGTGATGAGGCCTGATGTGATGCAGAGTTGATTATTTTTCAATAACAGCATATCCTGACAGCACATCCTTTGCCAATTATTAATTTTATATTCATTAAAGACTGACATGTACTTAATGTTTTATAGTTACATTTAACAGTATAGTTACATATAGATATATCAGTCTGCAAAACAACTTTATTCCTGTTATCTCTTACATTTATAGCAACAGTTTCTTCACAGTTGTTTCTTAACCAGCCTCTCTTACTTTCTTTCTCATAAAGTCACTAAGAAAAAAAAACAGCTTTACCTTTGACTTTTACAAAGTGCTGACACTGGGGACTCCTTCCAAAAGAAGTCTGAATATCAATGTTTTTTTTTTTAATCTGTTTATGTGGAGCACAGCCTGTGTCAGCTGTTACTAAAAAAATGATAACCTATTCGAACAAGGGAATTAATATAATTCTTGCAGCTGGAACTACTGTCTGAGGCATGCTGTTGCAGAAGATTAATCAACACCTCCTGACCGATCAGAATTGAGCATTAATCAGAGCTGTGGTATAACACATTATAATCATATATTCCACAGCTGATACCTCATATGAAGGGACACTTGCAGCATGAGGGAAGAAGGGTATAGCTCAAAGCAAACACAGTGTAGTTTAAACGATTTTCTTGGGGGTCCATATTGGCTTTTTAAACAGAACAGAGTCCAGTTGGCTTGCTAACTATCTTGCTAACTAGCTAATATACTTACATCACCTGTTGTGACTACGTAAATTTGTATTTCGACATAGTACTGTTATTTAAATAATCCTTTTTTCTCTCATATACAGTTATAAACAGCTTCATCTGCCATTTTTTGAGTGAATACAGTAAACACTTGTTGGCAAGTTCCTTAGAGAATCATATCAACTTGCTAACAAGTTAGCAGATTAACATTATCATACTGCTGTCATGTAAAGAGTAGTTGGTAACATAACTTTTTTTTTTTCCTGAACATCAAATGTTATTTTTTGTCATAGTAAGCCTTTAACACATGGTATCAGGATGCATTGTTTCTGGGGCTACAGTCCTCATGATTTGATCCCTCAAGCCTAAACTTACAACATTAACACGCATTTGTCTCAGGAGTGCTCATCTATGTACCTATTTATATTGACATCCTTAAGGAAAATAAGTAAAAATGGATATATATTAAGAGAATAACTCATGGAATAAGTGATAAGTGCTATGTCTCTTCCTGTAATATCTAACAAGGTTGGAGATACATGTATCAGGATCTTGGTTCATGCCACCATATGCACAACATTTGAAGCTCCTTTATATTCACAGATTTGTGCACGTACACCTCTAGGTCTTTAGTGAAGAGCAACATTTGCAAGTCTAAGACCAGGACTAGCTGAGATCAAGTCAAGACTGAGGCTTAAGGAGGATGGGGGCAAGTCAAACCTAGCTAGTTGGCTTAGGCTATGTTTTGAATTAATTTAAATATGGAGGTGTTAGAGAGAGTTACTGCAAAACATCAATTCTGTATTTCTTTAACCATTGTGTGTTGATGTGGAAGTAAGTTTGGCTCATCATGTTTAAAGCTTCATCTGTGGCTAATACTGAACCTCCTGATGGAGGCAAGCAGATTTTGAGCTGATCCTGGTATTTATCAGATTTCATGATCAGTCATAAATCTTCATAAAAGCCCCTGAACCACCAGCCACAAAACAGCCCTAATGCGTCACTGATTAACCACCAGATTTTACAGTGGCTATCTGGTGCTATCCCTTGTATGCAGTCTGCTTGCATCACCAAATATGCTTATAATATGCATGACCAAAAAGTTTGACTTTCGTCTCATCTGACCACAATACGTGATTCCAATTGAAGTCCTAATGATGCCTGGTAACGTTCAGGCGGTGCATTTTGTGAGATATCTAACAAGGTTGGAGATACTTGCAAGCAGTTTGTTGTTATGAAAGTGCACAAATGAGTCCTATTCCAGGGGAAACTTTTTGTTATGGCATACATTGTGCTTGATAGAATTCTTAACTGCTTATGCACCAATTTGTTTGCATTAATCAAAATAATCAACTAATTTATATATCTTATATAATTTATATAAAATACTTATGTTTTATTAAGTTTTCTCTGAATAAAGATAAACAATTTCCCCTGTTGTTTGAGTGGAAATTTGTAATTATTTAATTGCGTAATTTTATTGAGGAATATCTTGCTCAATTTTATGAAAGGTGCCAATAATTATGGAGGCACTATATGTGGCCACATTACCTGCTCTTTGCAATCGTAAAAACACACTTATTCTAAAATACATGCTTGTCAATCTTTCTTTTATAACATTTGTTATATAATGACAGTTTTTCATCTGTTGTCATCTTACTTCCTATTTTTGGGTTTTCAGGAATTACATGCTTACATGCTTACAAAGTATGTTTAAACTATAATACAAATATCTATACCACATTCAAGCTGCAACTCATCCCTGAAGTCATTGTTTACGTCTGTTCTTTCCAAGGAATCTGAACGATCTCTCACGGAGACTGTTTTGAGATACAGAAAGCACTTTATTTCTTGAACCAAATTATTATTAACACTTTGAATCTTGAAAGTTATTCTATCTTTTCTTTGTGCTGTAGGATGTTATACACAGCTAAGGCATTTCCCTATTAGAAAAAATTAAATTGTTATGATACATTCTTGACACATATCTGCTCTATACAGGCAGAAACATGCAGAGTTGCTCAACATCGCTGTTTGGATATCTCTTTTCCTTCCTCCTTTGTAAGGCATTTGACATTTTAAAAAAAAAAACTCCAAGCTCTTACCCGATAATGTAAGCCAGCACCCCCAACTGGAGGATCCTGCAGGCAATACCCACTTTCGCGTTTCTCACCAGCACCTGCCTAGGGGTCTCATACTCGAAGAAGAAGTCTGAAAGAGCTTCTTTGATGAGGTTCCTCATTTTTGCTGGATGTATGAAGGCAGAAGCATAAACTCTACTGTCATAAACTCTTCTCTCAGCTCTCAGAGAGAGAGTGAGAGTGAGTTTGAGTGAGAAGGTGCAGAGGCATTGTGATCTGACTTACCTCTCTCTCGCTCTCTCTCTCTCTCTCACTCTCACTCTCACACACACTCTCTCTCTCTCTCTGTCATCATGCATTACCATTCCCCTCCTCCTTTCTTATGAAGACTTCCTCTTGCTACTTTAAACACAATTTTATTCTGTAAACATACAACGTCCTACTGGGCAGAGGACGTTATCTGATAGATTATTTGATAACCATATAACTGAAAGACATCTATGTAGTTCCTAACCACATCTGTCACAACAGTCAAGGACACTACACCTCCTCAACAACAGATCTGCACTTGTGAAATCTGATTGACTAATTACTCCGTATTACAACGATTAACACACATTACACATTATACAGTTACACAGCTACGTTATAATGGTTAAAAAGAGCTGTTTAGTAGAGTTAAAAAAAAAAACATCAGCGGCCGTGGAAACCGAGCATTTTAACCGACTTTGGAACTCTATTTCTGCTACAGAGCTCATTGTGTTTCAATTGATCATTTACGCCGGGTCAGACACTTTTTAAGATATGGTGAACCTGTAGTACATTTTGCCTACAATATTAAACTTCTGTTTGTAGCAATTTTTGATTTATTTAGTTTTATACAGACAAAAAGGCACACCACATTTTGCATTGTTTATGATTTAGAAATAAAAAAGGAGTCTTTTCGGGTCATAATTTTTCTTTGTTAAAATTTTTATGAAAATATTCTGAGAATCAAACTTGTGAAGCCAGTATCGTGAATTAAATCGTGACCGGAGTGTATCATTACACCCCTAGTTTTGACCATGCTCTTATTAGAACTTTGGATTGTGAATTCTGAAAAAAAAAACATACAATAAGGTTCGGAAATATTTGGACAATGACAGAGGTTCCACAAAAATATGGCATTTACCATTTAGGAATTACAGTCATTTTCAACAAAGTACCTCCAGGTACTTGGACAAAGTGACAGTTGTAAATATAACCATAATTTTAATACTTGGATAAAAATCCTTTGCAGTCAGTGACTGCCTGAAGTCTGGAGCCCATGTTCTCAAAACTCATATTCTGAGTTTTCTCCCTGGAGATACGTTGCCAGGCCTTCACTGCAGCCACCTTCAGTTGCTGCTTGTTTGTGGGTCTTTCTGCCTTCAGTCTTGTCTTCAGTAAGTGAAAAGCATGCTCTATTGGGTTGAGATCAGGCGACTGACTTGGCCATTGAAGAATATTCCATTTCTTTGCCTTCAAAAAGTCTTGAGTTGCTTTCGCAGTATGTTTAGGGTCATTATCCACCTGCACTGTGAAGCGGCGTCCTATCAGTTTTGTAGCATTTGGCTGAATGTGAGCAGAGAGTATAGCCCTATACACCTCAGAATTCATCTTGCTACTTCTGTCAGCAGTCACATCATCAATAAACACCAGTGAGCCCGTTCCTTTGGCAGCCATACATGCCCATGCCATAACACTGCTTCCACCATGTTTGACACATGATGTGGTATACTTTGGATCATGAGCTGTTCCTTTCTTTTGCCATACTTTTCTCTTCCCATCATTCTTGTACAAGTTAATCTTGGTTTCATCAGTCCAAAGAATCTTATTCCAGAACATGGGAGGCTTTTTTAGATGTTTTCTGGCAAAGTCTAATCTGGCTTTCCTGTTCTTGAATGTTACCAGTGGTTTGCACCTCGTTGTAAACCGTCTGTATTTACATTCATGAAGGCGTCTCTTGATTGTAGATTTTGACAATGATACGCCTACCTTCTCCAGACTATTCTTGACTTCTGTTTGTTTTTCTTCACCAAGGAAAGGATTCTGCGATCATCCACTTTAGTTGTCTTCCGTGGTCTTCCAGGCTTTTCGATGTTGTTGAGCTCACCAGTGCTTTCTTCCTTTTTAAGAATGTACCCAACTGTTGATTTGGCCACACTTAAGGTTTTTGCTATCTCTCTTTTAGATTTATGTTGTTTTTTCAGCCTAATGATGGCCTCCTTCACTTGCACTGAGAGCTCCTTGGACTTCATATTGGTAGCTCCAGTCGAACAGCTGCCAAATGCCAACTCAATACCTCATTTGTCTTGAAGTAATGAGGAAATGGACCGCACCTGGTCAATTAACTTCTTGTCAGTCAATTGTCCAAATACCTTTGAGCCCCTGAAAATGGAAGCACTTTGCTTAAAATGGCTGTAATTCCTAAATGATAAATGCCATATTTTTGTGGAACCTCTTAAAATAAAGCTGAAAGTCTACACTTCGATCACATTTTGATTGTTTTATTTCAAATCCATTGTGGTGGTGTATAAAGGCAAAATCACAAAAACTCCATCATTGTCCAAATACTTCTGGACCTGGCTGTATTGCTCACATCACATTGGTCAGATGTGTCAGTACTATTATAATCAAAAATACACAACCATTTCCATTTCCATTCCAACCATTTCCAATGTAATAAGCTTACATTTATTTGCAAATAATTATTTCACTCCACACTGAATTTAAACATACATATGTATTGTTTGAAACAATCACAGTCCACTGTGTTAGCTTTACAGAGCCCGTTTAAATGCACATCCTCTGTCCATCACGTATACATTATGAACATAATTACCATAAGGCCACAAATGCAAAAGAGCATTTAAATGGTGGAACTCACTCAAGCATAGGTAAAAGACTACACATGACATTATCATACAAAAGCTTTTCACAATATCACCACACAAACAAAGTCCTCAGTCTTTATCCTTAGAAAAGCATGCAAAAGGAAGGAGTTTGATCATTATTTGTGTTAGCATCTGTCTTAACTTGTTGTGTCACAAAAGCCTGAGGACTTGGTATTTAGTCTAAGTAAGCATAAATTTTTTGGACAGTGAATGCAGCTGAAACATGAAATCTGAAACCTGGCATTTTATGTACTACCTCAACCTTGCTCCGGGTGTGTGTTCACGGTGTGTGTGTGTGTGTGCACTTGGATGGGTTAAATGCAGAGCACAAATTCCGAGTATGGGTCACCATACTTGGCCACAAGTCACTTCACTTCACTTCACTTCACCTTTCCTACTATTTCCATATAATCCATTATGACAGTCATGATTATTTCAATCTATCTTTGTAGGTTTTTGGTTATGTAAGTTAGATTAAATGTCTATAGTGCAGTTTCCTAGACAGGAGTAGAATCTGCTTCCTGACACACATCCTAACCCTTGTTGTGGATTGTGGGTTGTGACCTCATATTTGTGCAAATGTCATCGGTCATACTTACCCTGATTCCAGGCTGTTTCATTGTGTTGTTACACCATTATGTAAACATCACAAGCGTCAGGTTTATATGCAGTTAAATAACTGTTTTAAAGACACGTAAAATGTAACTGGTTGCTCTGAACACTTATACTTATAAAATA
The DNA here is from genome assembly GCF_027358585.1 of Pangasianodon hypophthalmus. NCBI lineage: Eukaryota > Metazoa > Chordata > Actinopteri > Siluriformes > Pangasiidae > Pangasianodon > Pangasianodon hypophthalmus. The sequence goes on along the minus strand of NC_069736.1, from coordinate 7,836,435 downwards.
AACAATAAAACAGCAGTTGAACGTTTTCACTGAGAATGAAAACATTCTTTTAAAGCAAAAGCAAGCAAATCATTTCAAGGGAATTAAAGGAAGACAAACAGCACAAATTAGCTTTAAAAACAAAGGAAAGGCAAGACTGGACATCAATTTGTAACTTAATGCCAATAAGCACACATTTAAAATACTACACAACAACTTTAGATAGGAACTTTCATCATTATTACCACATACTTCAATGGAAATACTGTACTGACATTTACTTTTATTATTCAAAGCCTGTGTTGTGCAAAAACCTGGTTTTTCAGGGTGAAAGCAACTTCTGCAGAACATATCAGAAGATAATCATCCTCTTGACCCATGGTTCTCAAGGGAACTCCTGGGGTCCGGGAAGGATAGCTGGGGGAGGTCTGAGATTTTATCATTTTATTAGAGTGGTGAAAATCACAGATAAAAAAGTTATTATACTTCTTATTGAGTTCTTATAGTTATTAGCCAGCTTTACTGGTGAACTGAATTTAATCTGTATAATCAAAATCTCAATAATAGAGTAAGGCTTAAAATAATGTCAATTTCAATCAAACATCAGGGTTTTTTTTTTTAATGTGTTCTGGGAGTAGAAAGTTGGGAATAAGACAAACATATGGCTCAAATAAACTGCCAACATATTATTGTACACATTTAAATAATAACTCTGCTATTTTTTTCTCCATCTTATTGCTGCAAATACAGAAAGAGGGATAGATTAAACATCTAAGATAATAAGATAATAAAAACAACAATAGTAATAAATATTTTTTTAGACAATAGCTACAATTCAAAGTTTACCTACAAATAGATAATATTCCAATAATCGGTTATTTTTTGTGTTATTGTTGAGATTTAAGTATATAATTCATTTCTACCACCAAATTTTAAATTTAGGAGCGAGTTTGCTAAGTTTATTGTAATGTGTGAAGTATTCAGTACTCTGAATAATAAATTAATCTGTACTTAGGGGTTCTTCTTTTTTAACATGTAAAGCAGTTCTGACTGCTAATATTTTGAAAACCTGAAAACCTGAAAAGAAGATGAGACATCAGGGACAGCTGTACTTGGTGTACTATGTGTTTTATCATGTTAAACTTTAATGTTTATTTGTATTTATTTAAATGTAAATTAAACTTCTTCTTTCAGGGAGAATGTAATTTAGGCTAATCATTAGAGCTGCAAAGCAGTGCAGGGAAAAAAGGCTTACAGACACTTCCACTTCTCAAAAGCAGACAAAACCCTCACTGTCGAAGGCTGGCTATTGAATTTAATGAGCAGAGGATAAGAGATCTTGCACTGGAATTTATTATTTTTTTTTAAAGGTTCTGCAAATATAGAACTGTACATAAAGATGGAGAGTGTGCTGGAACTTCGAGGGAACAATACATTAACTTGTAAGTTGAAATCTTTTTATTTAAAGTCATCTCTTTCTATTTAAAGTCAACTCTTTATTTAGACTCAAATCTTTTATTTAAAGTTCCTCTGTTTATTTAAAGTTGCCTTGTATTATTTATAGTCGAATTTTTTATTTGAAGTCGACTCTTTTCATTTAAAGTTGCCTCTGTTTATTTAAAGTTGACTTTTATTTAAAGTTGACCATTTTATTTAAAGTTGTCTCTGTTTATTTGTTTTATTTATTGTTGACTTTTTATTTAAAGTTGCCTCTTTTCGTTTAAATTCATTTCATCTTCTCTTTTTGTTTGTTTAAAGTTGTCTCTGTTTATTTAAAGTTTATTTGCTTTATTTAAATTTGCTTCCGTTTATTTAAAGCTGACTATTTCTATTTAATGTTGACATTTTATTTAAAATCAGCTCGTTTCGTTTACATTCAATTCGTCTTATCATTTTGTTTGTTTGAAGATGTCTCTGTTTATTTAAAGTTGTCTTGTTTTATTTAAAGATGACTCTTTTTTTTCAGTACTTGTTCTATTGTGCTGTAGGTTTATTTACAAAGTCCACAATCCAAAACGCAGTAACCAAGAACAGGCCAGGAACAAACACAGGGATATCAGCATATACGAAATAAAGGGCAAATCCAAAAGAGTGGTCAGTGAATCAGGCGACGGTCAACACACAATGTTAAAATTGCTGGGGTTGCCAGTAAATTACTGCAGAATTTACAGTAAACAACTGTAAAACATTTTTACAGTAAAGTACTGTAATATGTTAATGTTGTACAAAATAACATAGCACCCAGTACACTGGCTGATTCAGCATACAGCTGAGCTGAAGGGTCTTGCCCAACCATAACAGCTTGGTAGCACTGGGATTTGAACACACAACCTTCTGAGCTGTGACACAAAGCCTTAACTACAGATCCACCAACTCTACAACACCACAACTTGTTTGCATTGGTTTAACTACATCTCCCACAGAATTAACTCCACTGAAAGATTACATTGAATCAACACAAGCTAGTTATGGTGGCTTGGTGGTTAAGGTTTCAACTCGCAGCTCAGAAGGTCCCATGTTCATATCCCAGCACCACCAATGTGCCTTCATTGGGTCTTTGAGCAAGACCCTTCTGTTCAGTTGTATCCTGCATCGAGTAAATGTACTGGGTTATGTGTGATTTTATACTATGTATGAATTTACAGTACTTTATTGGTAACCCAGGTTTCCAGTGGCAATATCCAAGATCCAAAGGCGATTCCAAAAGAATAAGAGGCCAGGGAAGGGCCATACGCAAACTTACAAAAAGAATCAATGGCTCAGAAGTAAATGAGAAGAGTCACAGTGTCCATGTGCTTTACATGCTGTGGAAATGAGTGTGACAACAGAAGTCCTCTCCATTAGAATTTTGTGGATGGTGCCCTCTAGTGGTGGCAGCATGTCCCAGGTGGATGTGACAAAAGGTGACTTCTATTTAATGTTGACTCTTTGTATTTAGTTTTTAATTTTAAAATACAAAGAGTATTTAAAGTTGACTTTAAAGTTTTATTTACATTTGACTTTTTCTTCCATTTAAAGTTGCCTCTTTTTTTTTAGGTGCCTTGCCCTTGAGGGCCACCATAGGAGAGTATGTGATCACTTACAATAAACTTGGGAAGGTGCATTTCATCATGTTACACTACAAAATCGCTCATGTAAACACATACACTATATGGCCAAAAGTCTGTGTACACCTGACCATCACACCCATATGTGAGTCTTCCCAAACTGTTCCCACAATATTGTAAGCATATAATTGTATAGGATGTCTTTGTATGCTGCAGCATTACAATTTCTCTTAACTGGAATGAAGGAGTCTGGACATGTTTGATCATGACAATGCTGCTGTACACAAAGCAATGTCCATGATGACATGGTTTGCCAAGGTTGCCAAGAGCCTCAACCCCACTGAACACCTTTGGGATGAACTGGAACACTGACTGCACCCCAGGCCTCCTCACCTAACATCAGTGCCTGACATCATTAATGCCCTTGTGTCTGAGTGAACACAAATCCCCAAAGCCACGCTCCAAAATCTAGTGGAAAGCCTTCCCAGAAGAATGGAGGTTATCATAACAGCAAAGGGGGGACCAACTCTGTGTTGCCCATGGTTTTGGAATGGGAATGTATGAATGTGATGATCAGGTGTTCACATACTTTTTGGCCATATAGTGTATGATATCATGTGAATAATATGTGATCAGGTGTGGGAAAAAAGCCACATGCCCTACGTTGGAAAAACAAACATGTGAAAATAAATGAATAATATGAGAAAAACATGTGGGATATAACACATCTAAAAGTGTAAAAATCCCATGAGTTAAATTCATGTGTGAATCATGTGATTATTCAGATGTGAAATTGTGACTTTTCTGTAAGGGAAAAGAAAAAAAACTAGTTCATGCAATTCCAGTACTCCTCAGTATCTGGTGTAGAGATACAGGGAGGGGAAATAAGTATTCTGACATTTTTGTTTTTGTTATTCAATTTACTTCCGGTCAATATATCCACTTCAAAATTACACACAAAATGTTTTTTGACATCGTACTTATAAAGATGAACAAAAAAGTATCTATTTATAAGCAGAAAAAAGATTATTAAAAAACAATATTGATAGGGAAAAAGTATTCAGACACTATATTATATATATATATATATATATATATATATATATATATATATATATATATATATATACATACATATATATATGTGTAAAATGAAAATATTAAATTAAATCAGGTTCTAGATGCAAATAAAATAAATTCTTATGTAAATTGCACCTGGTGTCACTGTGAAAGGTGTTGCCATTGGTTGGGAAGATTTCACACAAGTAGCTATCATGGTATAGGTGAAGGACCTTCCTAGTTCTGAGGGACAAAATTATTAAACAACACTTGAGTAGAAAAAGCTACAGAGCCATAGCAAAGACCATAAACATCCCTGTCTGTACAACTGGTTCAATAATATGCAGGTGAAAAGTTCATAAGGAAGGTAAGACAGGAAATGGCAGTCACTCAAAACTACCTGAAAGCAGCAGAGAACAATAAGCAATGAACTAAACTGTCAAGCAAAACTCCTCTGTCAAAAAATGAAGCACAGAAATGTGCGTCTAAAAGCATTTAGCCAAATCAGAATTCCTTTGGAACAATATACTCTGGCCAGACGAAAGCAAAATATAATATAACAGCTTTGTAACAAAGTACTAATATATGGTGTCTGAATCCTTTTTTCCCTGATCGGTCTCATTTTTGAAACATATCTTTGTTTATGCTTATTAATACTTTTTTTAAGCACAAGGTCAAAAGACATTATGCCTGTAAATTTGAAGTAGATATATTCAGTGGAAGTATATTAAATAACATAAACAAATGTATCCGTAATGATGGAATATGGCATCTATCTATGGTCTATTAATTCTGGAAAGTTTCCATATTCATATAACTGTATCTCTAGGTAGCCTGGGCTGCAGCATGCCTCTCTTCATTTAAAAATGGCCTTGCAGACTCTGTGAGCAACTTTGCATACTGTTGTTGTCATTAATGACTAGTTTCATGGTAAATTATGCCACATGCTAAAAACCTTAAGGTTATGAGCACTTGGAGACAAGGTTGTATAGGCTCCCTCTCTGGGGCACTCCTGTCTATGAGTATTCGTCTGGCTGGTGGTGCCTGTTGGTCTTCACTGATGTAGTCTAAATAATCCATGTATCTCGTTTGACAAACACTGGTAAACTGACATTAAACTCAACTGTTCAAAGATGGTTGGCCAGTTTGACATTGATGGCCTCCTTTATTCATTTTCTCTGTACAGAATGTGTATTTTGTTGTCTGCAAAGTAAAGAATGACCCAAAAAGTTCACAGGAACCATGTAGGATTAAACCCTTAGATGGCAACTCAAGCCAACACTCTGTGCAAGAAAAGGCAAACAACAAAGTTGAATATTGTAGTAGTTCAGACTGCACAAAATATCTCAACAAGGTTAAACTGATATTTATAGTGACTTTGGAAAGTATTCAGACCCCTTCACATTTTTGAAAACTTTACTGTATAAAAGATTTACAGTGTTTTATTTCTATTAAGGTTTTTTTTTTTTTGTGCGTGGATTCTTCGACAATATAGACAAATTACCATATTATTGCTATCTTTAGTAATGATTAGGAAAGAATTGCCTGGTTTTGGAGGGTCTAGATTTAAGCTCATGGGTTTTTAGAACACATTTTAGCCCGTGTTGTAGTTTTTGGCGCATGTTGGACTAGCCACTGCATTATTCATCTTATAAAGCAAATTAGATGAATTAGAAAGTTGAACATGTTTTGGGTTAGTGATAATGAGCTATGAGCAATTCAGGATGAGCTATGAGCAATTCAGGACATGCCTTATATGGTGAAGTGTCAGGAAAAACCCAAGAGTAAACATTGTGTGAGGATCTTCAGTAAACATTATTTCAACCGCAGCAGCGCACAACCGCAGTCAAACACTCGTACTTCAGAAAGGGCACACAACAAAACACAAGTCCAGCATCATCACATATACAATTCACTGCAGTGAGGAATGTATTGACTTGTGCAGAGTATAGAGGAGAAATTCTTCACGTCAGGAAACATACACATTCTGGACAGACAAATGGTCTAAAGGAGGAGACAAATGTTTTAAAGGAGGACTACTGAGCTATGCAGAACTGCAACAAGCCATCTCTAAAGCACAGGGGAGGTCTGCAACACGATCCCACATTTGTTTATAATGACACCCTGATATACACTCACCATCCACTTTATTAGGAACACCTGTACACCTGCTCATTTATGCAGTTATCCAATGAGCCAATCATTGGCCATTGGCTCATGTGACAGCAGCACAGTGCATAAAATCATGCAGATGCAGGTCAAGAGCTTCAGTTAATGTTTACATCAAACATCAGAATGTAGAAAAATGTAATCTCTGTGACTTTAACAGTGGTATGGTTGTTGGTGCCAGATGGGCTGGTTTGAGTATTTCAGAACCTGCTGATCTCCTGGGATTTTCACACACAGAAGTCTCTAGAGTTTACACTGAATAGTGCAAACACAAAAAACACTGAGTGAGCGACAGTTCTGTGGGTGGAAATGCCTTGTTGATAAGAGAGATCAGAGGAAAATGGACTGATTGGTTCAAGTTGCCAGGAACAATATAGTAACTCAAATAATCAGAGTCTTCACAGTTGCAGACTGGAAAAAGACCAGGTGATTTTTTCTTTCTAATCTTCAACTGTCCAGTTTGGGTGAGTCTGTGCCCATGATAGCCTCTTGGCTGACAGGAGTGGAACCTGATGTGGCCTTCTGCTGTTGTAGACCATCCATGACAAGGTTCCATGATTTGTGCATGCTGAGATGCTTTTCTGCTCACCACGGTTGTAAAGAGTGATTTATTTGAGTTACTATATCCTTCCCGGCAGTTCGAACCAATCTGTCCAGTTCCTATTAAAGTGGACGTTGAGTGTATTTATCCCAGACCTTCAGGTCTATTGACACCTCCAGACCCTGGTATCAGTGATAATCTCATGATATCACAGATGTAAATTACACAGTGTTAGATTTGTCCACCAAGAACAGAACTGATAATGCCACATAATTAGTCCCTTTTTAAACTTGGTTTTTAGCAGGCTATTGTTAATAAGTGATTCTCAGTTGAAAAAATTAAGAATAAACAGGACTAAAACATTAGTATTAAGACAACATTAGGCACAACACAACGAGCTCCTCACCCAAATCTGCTTTGAGGTGGCAGGTTTAGTGTACTTCTAGTTATCGTCTCTCAGGGGTTGTGGGGATGGTTAAAGATTCTAGCTTCCTAAATACCTGCCATTCGGAATCTTTTATGAAAGGGAAACCATTTGTTGTAGGGTTGTATATAGACCTTTTAAAGCACAGGGAACAGCAAGAGCAACATTGGAAAACATTTGTGGTTTTGGGAGGTAAGCTCATGTGAAATAGGTGGATGTTTGCCACAAGATGGCACCAACGACTCATGATTTCACACTTTCTCAATGACTCACAACATTCAAAATATATCCTCTTCAAACCTAGTATGTATGTGGACACCTGACCAATCACACCCATGTGCTTGTCGAACATCCCATTCTAGATTTAGTCCCCCCCTTTGCTGTTATAATAATCTCCACTCTTCTGGGAAGGGTCTCCACTAGATTTTGGAACATGGCTGTGGGATTTGTACTCATTCAGTCACAAGAACATTAGTGAGGTCTGGTACTGTGTTGGGTGAGAAGGCCCAACATGTAGTCGCATTTCAATTCGGCCCAAAGGTGTTGGGTTGAGGTCAGGGCCCTGTGCAGGCCAGTTGAGCTCTTCCACTCCAACCTTGGCAAACCATGTTTTCATGGAGCTTGCTTTGTGCAAAGGGGCATTGTCATGCTGGAACAGATTTGAGCCCCTTAGTTCCAGGGAAAGGAAGTCAATGCTACAGCATACAAAGACACTCTAGACAATTCTTTGCTTACAACTTCATGGCAACTTTTTGGGGAACGCTCACATATGGGTGTGATGGTCAGATGTCCACATACTTTTGTATATGTTTTCCTCATAGAAAGTTTGAGTTTAATTCACTTCCGTTTCCCATTACTTTCAACTCAATTCAAAGTTAAAGGTTAAGGCTAAAGGTAGTCCCATTAAATCTTATACAACACCATACTGGACCTATAAAAAGCCAAACACACAATTTTTTTAAACAATTAATTATATTATTATCAAAGAATAAATTATGAGGAAACTGTTTTACTTAGCCATCATTAAGGTTGGGAGTCATTCCCAAAAAGAATGGATTCCAATTGGGATAATTTTATTTAAATTTAATTTATTTAGTTTTTAAATTATGAAAACTAAATTGGCAGTTTTTCATTCACGAATGTTGAAGATAATCAAGATTAAGACAATAGACAGATTGAGCTAGTGACCTTAAGTCCATCATCCACAACATCCTCAAAAATGAAATTACCTTACATTGTGTCCAATCTTATCTGTAAAGGGCCAGTGTCGGTGCAGGTTTTCATTCCAATAAAGCAGAAGCCACACCTAAGTCTATTGAAAGCCAAAGTCAACTGATTAAACAGATGGAATCGGGAGTGGCTCCTGCTTGATTGGAATGAAAACCTGCACCCACACTGGCCCTTCGTGAACATCCCTGTACTAGACTGTGTGGTTCACTGCTCATGGATAATTGTTTGTCAATGAGATTGTTAATGCTGCTGTATGTCTTAGTAAGGTGTTGGGCTACCACAAGCTGTCAGAACAGCTTCAGGTCTCTGGAACGGTATTGGAGGGATGAACATTCTTCCAAAAATATTCCCTCAGTTGGTGTTTTGATGATGGGGTTTGAGAGTCTGATGCTGTCTAACACCAAACACCAAAATTTTTCATAGGTGTTCACTTGGATTGAGCTCTGATGACTGTGAAGGCCATAGCATATGATTTACACCATTTTCATGGTCATCGAACCATTCAGTAAGCCCTTGAACCCTGTTTGAACAGAAATGTTTCATCCAGGTGATTCAGTCAGATTAACTTTATAATTATTTATGGTGACCTTTCCCTCTAAAGGGACATGTGGGCCAAAATCATGCCAGCAAAAACATGTCTCCCAAAACATAACAGAGTCACATGAGTTTCTTTCCATTTGTCACACATCTGTTCCTTACTAGAAAATATTGAGTGGAACCGATTCTTGGAACCGACTCTTGGAATCGACTCAGTCGATTCCCTACACTCGGAACTGGAGTCGGTTCCAAAAAATTCTGGAGTCGAATCCTGGCGGTTTAATTGTAGCTTTTCCATTAAGACAGTTCATTTAGGGAGCCAGTTTTGAAGCTCCTCATCCGCGTGCTGTGATTGGTCCAGAGGAACGTCTGTCTTCGAAAATTCCGTCGCGTGCAGTCTGTGATTGGCTGGCGGAGTGTTTGTAGTAGACGACTGCGAGAAGAACTGTCAGTAGTTGGAGTGGAACAGCAGAAACCGCGGTGTACGAGTTCTAAAGTAGAGACGTTCATTGTCCCGGGGGTGACCTGACCGGGGCTAGGCTTTCACCAACCGGATTTACTGTTACGACCTTTCACATGGGGAGCTAAAGTGTGCGCTGTATACAGAATGTTAGTTTTTCCGGTGTTTGAGTTACTCTTGCTCGCGTGCGCGGCTGGCTGGTCTCGTGCACTCCGCTCACACGGCAGAAGCGTCGCGAGGCACGCGCGTGCCGTGTCGGATAACCAGCTGGAGGTGTTTGGTACCACAACCATCCCAAACCATTTACCTGAGGAGAAGTTAGCACTGTTGACCTCAGCTCCATTTCTCACAACTCCAGAGGACAGTAGTAGGACCACCACGGTGACAACCACGGTCGCTTCTTTACCCAAAACAATGGCTCCAACGGTACAAAACTCGACAAAGCTAAACATTTCACTAACAACTACTTTCACATCTCCTACTTACCCACAAAACATAACTACAGTGGCTACGACGGATTTTACCACCACCACCACCACCAACAACAACAACAGTACACCCGAGCTTACCACCAAAAAAGGTAACTTATACCAAAACTAAAGCTTGTTTTCAGTGGACATTGTCTATTATTATACTTAAAAGTAGGTCTGAGTTAGGTTGTTTACTAATAAACGCCTGTGTATTAGTAAAGCTCACTGCAGCCACATAAGTAGCAGCTGCCACCCCTGAACTAATGCTTGGTTTTCCATCCTGACCTCAAGTCCCATCTCTGACAGGTCTATTACTCCTGTATCCTTCATGCAAACTACAGTCCTATTCAACTCATCATTGCAGAGTTATGTGTGTTAAGCAAAAGCCTTGAGTATTAGAAACTATACAGCAACCGTCAAGCCGATATACAGTAATATCCATATATGACTTAGAAATGTGATTCTTTTAAATGTCTGTGCGTTTATACATTTCTGTAAATGCACCCTTGTCCTACATTTTGGCTCCCCTGTGTCTGAAAACCTGGACATGCCACTGTCAAGGGCATGGAAATTGTATGTACTTCTGACCCAACAAAACACACAATACACAGTACGCAAGGCAAGGAGTGATTTCTCCATTTTCGATTCCTGTTCTTTATGTTCACCATTCAGATGTTTTTTTCCTGTCTGTAATGCGCTTAAATTGGTCTGTCGTGTACTAACATGTCATGGCGTCAAGATGCATTTCCGCTTTGAAAGTGGGAGAACTCAACATGTTTTGTTGTCATAGGAATAATTAATGGCTAAAAGCGAAAGAGCATACGAAGCTGAAAACTTCCATGGCCTTTGTTATGAGGCACACCTTTGTGTGCCCTCGTAGTGACCGAGGTGTATCGGACAGGAAACTCTAAGTACACCCGAGAGAATGTTTGTTATGAATGGCTATAAAGTTTGTCCAGTGCTGTAGATCAGGCAAACAGCTGGTAAACGCTCTTGTTTAACAGCTTCATGATTATAAAGATGAAAAGTTAAAAAGAGGAACTGTTCAAGCTCTTTTTACTCATTTATCATGAGTAGGGCTCTCAGAAGTCCAGCGGTTGCCTGAAGTTCATCTAGGATTACTTTTCCGCTGAAGACAAATGAAGATGGAAAAAAGCCAACTGTTGTAATTCCATATCTGAACTCCAAAGCTCCTGGTACATATGATTATGGGGCATGAACATCATTCACATTTACAGTTTAGTGTGAATCACCAATTTGGAAAGTCATCGCACGCCATCCTTTTGTAGAGATGGCAGGTTTTTCAGGCTCGAACTAATCATCTTATTTTGCTAGTGACTGTTGCTCATCATGTCTTTACATGTTTGCTATTGATATTAGGTGTCGCGCATATAGAGATTAAACCTGATTGGCAGTGGCTCTAGGAGTAATGATTGTTCCAGATATTAAAGCCAGAATAAACATGGCCTTGTTTAATAAAATTAGTTCATTAAACTTCTATTTTAAACTAATGAAATTTAAGCTTTGGTTTGCTCCACTTACTGGTTTGCCTTGCACAAGCATAAAGACTGATGCTAAAGCTCTCATTGAAAATCTCCCCAAGCTGAAGCCATGTTCAGAATTGCACTAAGGAATATATTTACATTGCATTTACATGTTTTTATTTGCCAGACGCTTTTATTCAAATCCAGAGCGACAAATGAGGCAGAATGCAATCCAAGCATAAAAGGAGCCGACAATAATATATGCGCTGTAAGGACCAAATGACCAAAAAATGTACAAGAATAAAATACTCAATAGCATATAAACTGTAAGGGTCAGAGTAAGTGCTAATACTCGTGAGTGCAACATTTGACATAAGCATTTAAGCTACACACGATACAGTTGCAAGGAGGCTTGGAAAAAGAGGAAATGACAATGACAAAAACAATAATACCTAACTGGCAGGAGCACAGATATACAGGTGCCCTTGAAAGAGCTGTCTCTCGAATTCACAAATCTTATTGGTCAGAACGTGTTGATTAATTTTTCGTAAAAGCATCTCCGCCAGTAGTTCAGCTGCAAGGCGAATCACAGGTTTATATTAATGCGCCCCAAAGTGTGTTGTTCCTAACATAATTAACCAGTATGCTCATCAGAGAAAGCGTACCCTCTCTGCCACCAGTTTCATTTACCAGTTCATTTAATGTGATGCTCTAAAATAGACTAATTAACAAAAGAAAAAGAACTGCAAATAAACGTTATGGGATGTTACCTGAGGTAGTGCTTATTTGCATCATCACTACCTTTAGGCTGTTTTATTTCTTTTTATGAAGATCTGTTACATTCATTTATAGATAAACTAACTGGTTGTCATAGCTTTCAGATTAATAACAGTTTGTGATTTCCCAAGAGCAAAGTGTCCATCAGCTGATCCCTTCTATAGTGATGCATATAGAAGGCCCTTTTGAGGTATATATGTTTTTACCTATTCGGTTTGGAACTATCCTACAAACGGCTCTTGTGGAAGTTCCTCCCTCAAAGAGCCCTGTGTAGACTTCATCATTTCAGAATGGACATTACCATCAGTTGGCTGTCATCACAGTTCATGCATTATTTGGGCTCTTTAGGTCATGATAGATGTCCTCTACAGAGCCTTAACAGCTGGTAGCCAAGCCATCAAACTGATTGGCAGCCGTTAGGGAGATGTTGTCCAGTTGTGAGTACCTGGTACCTTGTTGTATTGCTTAAGCCTTCCTGATCAGTCTTCAAAATCAAAAGCTGTAGTGGTCCGTGAAGGCTGCCTAGCTGGTCATCAGCCTTTACCTTGATTTTCATGGTTCAACCTCGATGATCATGATAATGAGCTGACCTTGATGTTCCAGTGTTTGCCAGGAACGTTGTCAATCAGCATGAATTTGTCCTCTCAGCCCAAAGTTACATTATGCGGAAATTTGTTGCAAGTTTCTATGAGTAATGTATTTTCTCTGATAGAGTTCTGTTTGACTTTTCTGTTCATGGGCCGAGCAAAACAGGAAACGTTACCTTCAGTGATCTGACTCACCTCCTGCACTTGCGAATGGGAAAAGCAAACATCATATCAAAATGCGTTTTACTGCAACACCCTTTAAGCAATTAATGGACTCAAATAGAACTGAATCAATGTACAGAGTTATTATTAGAATTGTTTATTTTCCCCTCTCACTAGGGGAATGGGAACATAAGCATCAGATTTCCTTTGCCCTACGTAGGATAAGACGATACAATCTCTGGCCTTAAGGCATATGTAATACTTACTGTCCCAATCTTTCAAGACGTGAACGTCTGTAGTGCGTGTATAGAATAATAATGAGATGTAACTCTGCCACAATCACATGGAGGTGCCTTTCAGTCTTAGACTTTCAGCAACGTGGCAAAAGGATTGCAAAATCAAGCCCCTCAAAATGAGCAGTATTTATTTCTGGTTTTTTTGGTAGCTTTTTTGTTTTTTTCAAAGAAAAATCTAATTTGAGCAATTTGCATCCGTTATACCTTTCGTCAAGTACTCTCTTATTGTGTCCTTTGGAAGCAAGGTCGGTGTTAATCTGTTTCTTCAGCAGGCAGTGTAGCAGAGTCCCTGTGACAAACTGGAAATTGTCCTCTCCTCAATCTTCCCCGCTGTCTACTTCCCTCTATCACACTTCCCTCTTCAGTCTCTTCATCCAGCCGCTCTTTCCCGCCTTGATTGCACCGATTTATAATGGATGAACCGTTTAGGGTGCTTGTGACAAATGGGTCAATAAAGACAAAAGAGGAAGTCAGCTAGTTTCTGCTATTTGGAAAGACATTGCAGAAAGGACTTCATGTGCAGGAATGGACAGATCGAGTTAAGCAACGGTCAGACCAAATCCAAGGAAATCGTGCCCGGTGGAAAAAAGTCAGTTTACTCGAACAGGAAAGGATGCAGGGCACTAAAGAGGAATTTGCTCATTTCACTTGAACACGAAAAACGCTGTTTTATTATTGTCACTTACATTTTAGTCAAAGTCTGCAAAAGAAAATCTCGCTAATCACTTTTATGTCCTGAAGATGAAATAAAAGTGATTAGTGGAAAAGACTGCAATAGCCAAAGTACACAACTGGTTTTGTCTGAGTATGAGAAGAAGACAGCAGCAAAACAGCAATGCAGTGGAAAGATGTTATTAGGTCCATCCATCCATCCATTCATTCATTCATTCATTCATTCATCTTTATGAAATGCTTTATTCCACCTAGGGTTGGTGATGTTTGAAGTTTTTCATTAATAAAATTTTTGCTTCTTTGTCTGTATGCACAGCACATGAGTGTCCTCTGTGGCCGTGTTTAGATATAGGTCTATAACTGTAGCTATAGCTAGATATAGTGTTGGAACATACGACTTGCATGTCATCGTTTATTCAAAAAAACCCATTTCCATCCATCCTTTTTTTTTTTTTTTTTTTTATTTATTTATTTTTTGCATCTTGTCTTTATTGATAATTGAACTTTTCCATCTCAGCTAAGCATAAAAATGGGTTTGCAATATGTGTTTTCCTGTTTTATGGCTTTTTTTAAAAGAAAATTTTCCAAAAAATCATTTTAGAACATTTGTATAAAGAGCTGGATAGAAACTGGATAAACCTATAGTGACAAAAAAATTTTTACCTGCTTATGGTACTCAATACACTGACTCCCAGCACAGTTAGATGTATCTAGATCTGCTGTCCTTGATAGATGATTATGGTGGGGTACATTCCAGTTAGTGTGGTGGCCTTGGTCTGGCCTGTCACTGAGATGCACAGTAAAGTCAGGCATCTCACCGACCATAGTGTCTTGTTCACTCTCTTGCTCTCTCTTTTACCCCCTCTTTCTTTCTGTCTCTTCTTGCTCTTCTATGTCTATTCCTTTCCCTCCCTCTGAGATCCTCTTTTCCAAAGGGAAATTTAAGTAAACAAGAAAAATGGGCTAGAACAAAAGAAAAGCTAATTTGGTACCATTATTGTACAACTGTTCTTTAGATTTGTTGTAAGTTTATAATTCTGTTGTTTCTTACAAATTATTATTTTTATATCCTGCACACAGATAATTAAACTTGCAGTTTAGAGGTTGTGATTTAAGTTCATCTTCTGTGTGAATAGAAAATGGCTGCATGCCACAAACTCGTTCAGAGAAAGTCAGCAATTCTAGACGTCTCTCAATTTATGTTGACCTTTTCAGCCCCACTAGCTACTCGTCTGCTAAAGACAGGCTGGAAGAACCTTCCCTCCTCCTGAGCATTTCAGTGCAGCATTGCCTTGGAAAAGGGCAGTGTTGCCCTGAGACAAGACAAGTGTGGTCAATAGTCTGTTAAATCATTTCACATTTCACATCTTTGATATCTGGACTATCCTGCAGACTTGCCAGAGAACTGCATACAGCTGACAAAGCCCTATTCTGACTGGATGGATTTTACATGGAGAGGAGGGGTAAGGTAATTATTACTGGAGTATCTGTGGGATTGTAGTCCCATCCAAATCTGTCATGGACTGTACGTGCAGACATCTGGAGAGATTATGGCATATTTTACCTTCTATAATAGGACATGTAGAAATAACCCAAGGTTAGAAATAAACCCGAACTGACACGTTGGTAAAGATTCCATTATATTCTGTGGAAAAAATGTTCTTTTAATGCAGTATAAAGCACTCCAGGAAGCACTCTTGTCTCCCATCAAAAGCAAAACCTAACCAAGTGTTGGCCAAATTTAAAATGCAGAGCAGTAAACTATAGACGACGTTAAAAAAAGATTTATCAGCGAATCGATGCTTCTAGGATTTCAGGTAAGTTATTGAGTTCTTAGCGCAGGTAAGCCTACAGTCATGTGACCTACTAATGATAAAATGCAACACAGCACTCAACGGTTACAATAAAGGTTTTAAAAGTATGCATGGTATTTTTAGTATGACAACCATGCGTACATTATGAAGACATTCCCATCTCTGTGATTTACACAGAAATGACTTATCCCATGTGAATCGATAATAAGTACAACAGACTTAACGTATGTCTGGAAATGTCATCTGAATATTAAGCACAATGTTCAGTAATGTGTATTTGTTCACATATATTTCTGCACACAATCTATCAATATAAAAACACGGTGATGTAAGATGATTTGTGGCTTCATTTATAACTACTGCACCAAATTTAGTCTGTACTGTAAATCTGCTGGGTATTTTGTGCATCATTCTCTCAAGGAGAAAGAAACTCTCAAATTCTGAACACAGCAGAAGCTACAGTGTGAAATAGTAGCTTAAATGCAGCAACACTGCTTTCTCTTGCTTCAGCACTTTAGGGATTTTGTTTTCAGGCAATCTGAGCTGCTTCCATATATAGAGCATAGGACACATTGCTGGGGAGAAAGCATGAAGTAAAAATGAGCCTAAATTGGAGAATGCTTTAACCATTAATCATATGTACATGTTTCAGGCTGCCAGAAGTATCTGACAGCAAGTCTGGTGGTATATTATTATTATTATTATCATTCATTGGGGAAAAAAATTTTCACCTCAAGATTTTCCATAATTCTTTTCCCTCATCCTACTTTTTAAACCATCATTCATATTTACTGTGGTCATCTACATCATTACCACATGAAAAGAATGAATGGACTCCTTCACTGTGCAATCAAGCAATAAGCTCAATGTTGGGGTTTATTTTATTGTAAATGATTATTTCTCTGATGGCGCTGTGGTGCAGCAAGTAGCACTGATGCCTCACAGCTCCAGTGTCCAATGCTGAACTCAGGTTACTATCAGTGTGGAGTTTCCTAGGGGGTTTTCTTTTGGGTTCTCTGGTTTCGTCCCACCTCCAGAGGATTAGTTATGCTAAAATTGCTCCTAGGTGAAACCCTGTGCATGCATGGTGTCTTGCAGTGTACTGGCATCCCATCCGGGGTGTATTCCTTTGTCACGCCCAGCATTCCTGGGATAAGCTCCGAATCCAACATGGCCCTGACCAGGATGAAGCAGTTACACAAGATGAATAATTGAACGACTGATCATTTCTAAACAAAAGAAAAAAATGTTAAAAATGGATATTTATTTACAGGACCTCAAAGTGTTTCCTGTAATTGAAGTAGATGGCATGATATTGCAGAATTAGTGCATCCTCTTGTGCATTATCCTGTCATATCCTTTCATTTGGTAACCCAATTTCTTTCTAACGCTTTTAATAAATGATAATACACAGTGGGACCGTTACAGACTTGCCAACACTGAACAACACAAAATGACATGATAAAAATAAATTTAAAAGACTTCACAGAGCATTTGGATGTGGATTAATACAACCGTGCTTGATTGTTTTCCTGGGCATCGTGCCTGTATGCTGTGGCTGTCTGAGTTTGAGTTGAACCCCACCCATTTTTTTGAGATTTTATTTTCTCTCACTCACAGTAGGTTATATTGTCAATACTGACTGACGCCTTGCTTTTTTTTGTAGTGCCTGAATATGAATCCAGCCTATTAGAGTCCAATTTAATAATGCCCAGGTGTTTGAGGTGCATGAATGCTCTTATCCTGCCTCCGTTTCCTCTGTGCTCATTACCCAGTTCTCAGGTGGAAATCTAGACTGCTGAGGTAAATGGGCAAGCAGAAATGAAATGAACTGATCAGGGAGACAAAAATAGACACTCAAGTATAATAACGGCTCCGACGCCAGACACAGCCGTCTATTTCAGTGCTAGTTTTAGGGCAATAAATATCTGATTTGGAATCCAGATATCTGATCAGGTGTGGAAAACAGAATTTCTATCCGCGTATTAAGCATATGAAGCTAGCATGCATCAGTGAGTATTCAGCCCATATGCTATGCAAACATCAGACAGGCGTTTGTGCCTGACAGGGTTTGGAGTATCATCTGCCATATGGAATTGTTTCTTTAGCTGGTTTAGTTTTTTTTTTCTGGAGAGCCAGTGGCAATGCAGGGTGACAGGATGCCACATAGCCTGAGGGAATCACACACTGCCACTGTATTATCAGCCTGTAACATTCTTATGTAACAGCGTCAAAGCCACTAAAGCTGACCCTGGGCTTTTGTCCTAGTATGAACACTATCCTGACATCAGAATCCATAAATCCTACAATACACATTATAGTTTTGTTCTGTAATGTAATAGATTGTGTAAAATGGTCTGCAGATTAATTAAAGGAAAACACCACCCTGAAAAACATGTTTATGTTGAAACGTTTGTGACGTGTGTAGTGATTAGGGTGCTAATTTTTTTGGTTGGTGCTGTATTTTCCTTATTCATGTTAGAAGTTAGACATTGTCTGTCACACTTGCATCATTGCTGGTGCAATTTTAAAAGGGAAAAAAATGTTTCAACAACCTCAAACATACAGTCAAATTTTGTTATTATCTCCTAAAAACAAAAGAGCAAGAGCTTCTCAGCATTTTCAATTTTCCAGCGATTTTCAATGTCACATTAATGAGAAATCCAACATAGAAGTAGTGGAGACACCAAACATTGGACTTCCAGAGTGCAAAGCAGGTATAAGACACATGTTGAGACATGTGAGTTGCATCAGAGACTTTATTGACCTAGTTAATGATCTACAAGATGATGAGTATGATGGCGTTGATGACAGTATTAGCATGAAAGTTGAAGGTTTGTGAGAATAGACCAAGTCGTCGATGAAATTTAACTCTGAATTTAATCACAACATAAATCTTTTTGCACAATTTAAGATCACACATTGAGTATAAATATTGATATGGAATGCACTCAGGGTGCATATTTCCTTTAAAGTAAATGTCTAATTTTTCTCAATTACAGATCTGCATCCTTGTTATTAGGGCAGCTTGTAAAAGTAAACATTCTAGGACATAATTCATTTCAAGTACAGGCATGTCTAGTAGAAGTGGGCCCTAGGCTTGTGCATATTGATTTATTTCACTTGCTTGCGATTTACCATTTTAAAATCTTGATAAACCATTTAATCACCCAGAAGTGAATAAATTGCTTAAAAACAATGGGAAAACAAGCATTTGTAATGGAATAATGGAGGGTGTAATAATATTATCAACTGTGCAGTCAGGAACTGCTTGCGGGCAGTGGCAATCACGAAAGCTCAGCGGGATGGTGGATTTAGGTGATTCTGCAGTATAGTGTAGTAAACAGTAGGAAAAAAATCAGTTGTCTAATATCCACATTGCTGACAATTTCACTGTTCATTTCAAGTGTTTGCTTCAGCTTTTATATTTAGTAGATGTGTTTATGTAAAATGTCACTGTTCTGAAGTCTTCACTGTCTGTCTCTCTTGACTTTGCAGGCAGTAGGGAAATGTGCAGATGTTGACTGCCGATGGCTTCATTCCACATTTGTAGGGCTCTGGCAGGGTTTTCATCAATCTGAGCAAGTTTCAAACTCCCTTCTGTGTGGTATCTGACAGCACTGAGCACTCCTGCAGTGAGACAGGTGACAAGTGTGAGACGAACAGAATCTCTAGCAGTGGATGTCTCCAACTGCTTTATTTGTCTGTCACTAATCTTGTGCTGTAAACGACCCTTGAAAGGTCCAATCAGTAGAGCTCTTCTGTGAAGTATTCACTTCAGCTGTTCATTTTCATTTTCAGAGCCATAATCATTTGGTAAACAGCAACAAACTATAGTCTCACAGGTATAGACCAACTAAAAATATGGACCATGATATTTACTCAGTGCCTCGTTTCTGCTCCTGTGCCAGATGCCCGGTTGGTTGGAGGCTCAGATGTCTTAATTTCCTCTGTTAACTGTGTGGATCAGTAACAGATACTCACCAAGGGACTTGCATTCAGGTGAATGCTGTACATCATTTCCTACTCTGTTCTTTGCAGAGTCCTTAGAGGCTGCAGTTTTCTCTGCAGCCTCTGTTAATTAGGTTTAACTGAAAAATGGCAGAAAACTGAAAAATGAGGATTAGATGATGTCCAACGCATTTAGATTGCACTGAAGGGGAACTACTGAGTTAAATTATAAGTCAAATCAGATTCGGAGCCTGAATTTATGGGGTTGAATGAAGATTTTATCATATTAAAAATTTCACTGCAAACCTTTGATATTTCTAAATGTTACCCCAGAGTTCACCCTTCACAATTCAAGTCCAAGATACAAATTCAATGAGTATACAGAACCTTACGTTTACATAGTTGTGAAACATTTTTAAAACCTTATTTTGTCCCAATTTATTTGCCAATTCTCACCCACAGCCAGCTCTCCCCTATCAGATGACAGCTACCAGTCAGGGAGGGTGAAAGCTAATGTGCTTCCTTTGAAACACATGAAGGCAGTCACCAGCAGTCATCTTTTCAAACTTCTGCTACATCACAGGGCAGTGTAACACACTCGGAGGAAAGCGCTATCTACCCTCTTCCACATACTTGAGCTCACAGACAACCATTATTGGCTAGTGTCGCTGTAATTGACAGATGAAAGAATAAGGTCACTCCTTCCACCATCAGGATTGAAACTTGGAATCTCCTGATTATAGGATGAATGCTTTTCTGTTGTGCCACTCACAAGCCCATAGTTGTGAAGCTTAAGGTTAAGCTCAAGTGGAAATTCCAGAAAACATCTCAACAAGAAAATCTTTAATCAGGCTTCCAGTCTTTTTTTTTTTTTTTTTTTTTTTTTTTTAATTTTGAATTTTTACAACATGTATTTTCATCACTTCAGAGTTTGCTACTAGTTGATTTTGTTTCTAAACTAAATTGTCATAACCTGAGTTAGGGGGAGTTGAATTTGGAATGACATTTAAAAATATGTGACAACTTATGGTCACAGAATTTTAAAAAAGGGCAGTTGGATATTATATTAATATTTCTGATGGAAAATTTTTAGTTATGATGAATTCAATCTCAGGCTGTGGCTAATCTGATTTTGAAAGCTGTGGCAATAACACAGCCATTGATGTGGATTTAGTGGATGGATTTAGTTATACATCAATTTATTGAGTTTCTTTTTCCTTAAATTCATTAAGCATGATGAACATCATGAAGGTGAGGTTCTGGTGAATCTGATTTTAAGGTCATTCTAATCAGTTCAAATGTGCTAAAAATCAGAATAAAAAAATGAATAAATAAATAAAAGCACACGTCCCTCCGGTTGAACCTGGTGGATGGTATTATTACGATGTGATGGTGCGCATCTCTCAGCTTTCCCATTGTGTAATCTTATCTTTAGCAAGGTCACCTCCATTCCACAAACATATTGGTCCCTCAGTCTTCCAGTGGGAACCGTACTTGCTGTGAGCTCTTTCTAAATATATCCCTGCTCTCCATTTCTCTCCCTGTATCAAAGATTCTGAGCATATAGTATAAATTATTTCAGTGACGGTTTACTGTAAAAGAGCGTCACAGTACAAAAGTGTCAGTCTCTGCGCATGCCGCTTGATTTGTGTGTTGGGCAATAAAACCGTGCTAGCAGGCATTCACAGTTTTATAATGATGAATTATGCGGCAAAATCAGCAGCAGGCTCTCGTCTCTGGAGGGCCATTTCACTCACGTGTTTTACTTTCTGACCTCCCAGCCAAGCACAACAATCCGGCGTAGGCAGTTTCCGAAAACCATTCCAACACAGATATGCCTGCCAGTGGCTTTCTTTCAGCATGTGTGCACTGAGTCCTTTGCTTCTCTCTATCTCACTCTCTCTCATTTCTTAGCCCATGTGGACTGCCCACGATAGTCTCCTCCAGGAGATACCACCTGCCTCATCTTTGGGGAAAAAGAAACGTGCTGCAGCATTTTTTCCCCCCTTATGATCACACAGTTCACAGCCAATATAGTGTAAAGCTAACTGTGTCTGAGAGGAAGATGAAAAAGAAGCAAAGTCAAACTAGCAAGTCACCATTCAGAGTATTTCTGTACAGCATTTATTATACTTTACTATATTGGGGGTATAACACAATGACACTGTCTACTATTTTTAGTGAATCTGACTGCCTATTTGTTCTCACCCTCCTGAAAGGAAAAGGTTCCTGCTTGCATGACTCTTTTGTCCTGCAGGATCCCAGTCCCAATGCACACATCTAATCTCAACCCTGTGAACCTGGCAAGCTTTAATCTGTTTAGAACACATTATCCGTTCATTCTGCATAATATTTTCTTATTCGGTTACATCCCTATACTATACAGTACATTATTACTGTACGAACATTATGATTAATCACACAGAGTGTTTCAGTAATGATGATTAAACATGCCATTTTAAATTTTGCGACCCCAGCAAAAAAGCTGCTGAGCAAATCGATTTTTTTTTTTTTTTTTTTTTTAAATTATTAAACTACAGCCAGTATAAGACCTCACCCAGTGACATTATAACACATGGAGCATAATGTGTTATTGATAAATCAGTGTGTTACCTGTTTGCTGGAAGCTGAATACATGCTAGGCCAGGCTTAAATAGTTAAATACACCCACGAGGTGTTTATCTCCTACTCCAAAAACTGAGGAGATTTGTGAAAGTCTATGCAGGTAAAAATTGTATACCACTGTGTGATCCACTGCTATGATTAGCCAAAAAAATAAACTACTTTATAGTTTAACGAGGCCTGTTTAATTTAGGCTTGTTCAGATTAGTAATGAGATAAGTGTGGCCTTCTGATTTATTACACTTCAAATAGAGAAGTAGAGAATAAAAACAGAATAAATGTAAAAATGCAGTAAACAGTTAAAAAAAAAAACAACAACAGATGTAACAGTGCATTTTCAAAGTTCTTCTTTCAGCTGCTCTGGTTAGGGGTCGTCACAGTGGATCATTGGTCTGCATATTTGATTTGGCACAGTTTTTACGCCAGATGCCCTTCCTGACGCAGCCCTTCCTGACGCAACCCTTCCCAATTTTATCCGGGTTTGGGAACGGCACTGGGAGTGCACTGTCTTTTGCAACCCCAGTGGCGAGTTCCCTGGCTGGGAGTCGAACTCGGGCCATGGCGGTGAGAGCACCGAGGACTAACCACTAGTCCTCCAGGGACCCGTAACAGTGCTTTTTCAATATATTTCTGATTTATTGATCACTGAAACCAGGACTGTGAAACGGTTACGCACGGCCAACATTTTTCACTGTGCTGGGAGGAAAGGGGCGGGGCTTGCAGGGTGTTAATGACAGAGAATTCCAAACACCTGCCAATCATTCCAGATTCACATGTTGATTGACTACCTTTTTTTTTTGTTTGTTTGTTCTTTATGTATTTTTGAGTGATAGCTTGTAGCTGATGTTAAAATGCCTATGAAAATGCATAAAGGTTAGCAGATCTGGATTTGACACTTCACTGTAGGCCTATTTAGCCTTGATTTCAGTCTGTGAAAAAGTCTGGGGCGGCTGAAACTTTGGTTCATCCTTAATAAATATAGTTATTTAGATATAGAGATTAACTACATACTTGTGTAATGTTAGCTAAGTCAAACATACATACATGGGTTTTATTTCAAAACATTCTTCATTTACCCTGTGTCAGTGCATCTTTCAAGCTGGAAAATCCTTCGAATATGAGAGTATCATCCAGCAGATTATTGTGAAATGGGGGAAAGGGGGTGGGCTTCCAGGGGGTGTCAGTTAATATTGGAGAGTTAAACCACAACTGTCAGTCATTCCAGATTCATATGTTGTTTGAGCCCATCTGCTCTTTTTATTGGGGGGCGAAATAGAATCATACCAGTGTATTGCAATGTTAAAATGTGGCGCGCCTACGCAAAATGTGTAAAGGGTGGCAAAGTGAAATTGTCAAATTTATAATTTGTAATTTAAATGACTTCTCAGAACAGGGAATAATCCTTAAATTAGTCAATTATAAAGAATATTCAGAAAGAGAGTACAGTTTGTCCAAAGTTTCAGGCCACTGATAACAATTCAGTATGCTTTAACTTAATTATTACAGTGCATGAGTTCAGAATTCTGAGCACACAGTTTGGAACAATATGTTACTCTTCATGTTTTTTAATGAGTACAATTCTGCTTTTCACTCCATGTCAATGTGCCTTTGGAGATATAGCCCCCTGGCCAGCAACAAAATGCCCCACCAACAGAGAATAGTCATTAACATTTCATGACATTCTTAGCTCTTCTCTTTGCTTGACAGAATATTTCTTTCCTACATTAGCGCAGAGTTTTTTTTTTTTTTTAAATAAATAGATGAGGTGTGGTGCCCCACTGCTTCTTCATCTAGCCACTGTGTACCTTGCGGATGAGACTACTGCGCTTTCTGCAGGAAGTCACATGAGATTGACAACTGAGTAAAAGGGCGAGAAATCCTCCCAATATTACTTGCATGTATTCGAGTTTCCACTACCATTTCATTAAATGCAGCAGACTGAAATGTTTCTGCAAGTTTTTTGGAAAGGAAAGGCACTTTGCAGTTCACATGTCCTTATGTTTCTGCAAGTATGTCTTCAAAATACAAAAAAGTCAGAAATTTATATTTTACCCTTTTCCAGTACATCTTCCTGTAATTAAAATATTTTTACACTTATTGGCCACTCTATTGTACACCTGCTCATTCATACAATTATCCAATCAGCCAATCATGTGGCAGCAGAATACATAAAATCATGCACATACAAGTCAAGGGCGTTAGTTAATATTCACATCAAACATCAGAATGTGGTAAAATGTGATATCAGAAACTGCTGATCGTCTTGAATTTTCATGCACAGCCATCTCTAGTTTACATGGAAGATTAGAAAACCACTTGGTCTTTTATCAGTCTGTTCACTTTGGGTGAGCCTGTGCCCACTATAGCCTCACCTTCCTGTTCTTGACTGACAGGAGTGGACCCTGATGTGGTCTTCTGCTGTTGTTGCCCATCTGCCTCAAGATTTGGCGTGTTGTGCATTCTGAGATGCTTTTCAGCTCACCGTGGTTGTAAAGAGTGGTTATTTGAGTTACCGTAGACTTTCTGTAAGCTCGAATTAGTCTGGCCTTCTCTTTGATCAGCAAGATGAAACTGCTGCTCACTGGATGTTTTTTGTTTTCCGCACCATTCTGTGTGAACTCTACAGGCTGTTGTGCATGAACAGTGTTTGAAACACTCAAACCAGCCCGTCTGGCACCATCAAAGTCACTGAGATCCTATTCTCTTGTTAGATAATGCAGTATTGTATCTCTTGGCCTCAATGCTTTGACAGAATTTATGATTCTGTATTATTGTCACACAGGTGTTTGTCAGTATTCAGTCCCTACAATACCCAGCATGAATCCTCACTGCTGTTACCTGTGGACTTGTGAGTCAGAATGACTAGCTAGTCACAGGGGGAAACCAACACCTAATGGAATGAGGCTATTTGTTTCCTTTATCAAGTATAAGATGAATAATCCCTGCCGAGTGCAGTGTAATAAATATGAATGGCAAAAACCAAAGGTGTTATTTAAAAGCTCTATATAGTGGTAATAGGAAAAGAGAAGGACTTTAGTGCTTCAAGCCTGAGGACTATGAGAGAGATTATTACGGAACTGAACGCAAAATATTCCTAACGAAGATTCTACAGAAGAAATTGTGATTTCATAAGCATTCAACACAAAAGAGATACCAGGGCTAGGTTTCTTCGAGAGTGGGCTTTGAGACATCGTGCAAGCTTTTGTTTTTAGTTTGTTACCCATACATGTCATGTAATATTATCATTTTTAAAAAAGTGTTCTTCTACAATGTGTTCTTTAGCTGCTCAGCTCAGATCAATGTGGGAAGACCTGAATATTTTTCTGCACTATTCTGAGTGTAGTGAGGTTTTGCATCCAGCTCTTTTATGCAAAGTCTGAAAAAGCGAATAAAAAAACCTGAATGGAAAAGCCTGAAATTTGAAAAAGTGCCTAAATATTGTAGAAAAGGATATTACGTTTTGACTGACGTGGAAAAGTTGGTCCATCAATAAAGACAGGGTGTGACGAAGAGTGATGGAAACAGGTTTTTCAAATAAATGATGACATAGAGGGACATAAGTCACATTTTAACATTATATGTAGATCTAAAGCTAAACATGTTTTTTCTTAATAATGAAAGCAATGTCAAATGTCCCTGTGACCCTGAGTGGGCTAAAGCAGATCCTGAAGATAAACAAATGCGTATATGAATGAACATCAAATGACAAATCTCTCTATTCACTGCTGTTTTGGTGCTCTTTTCTTTCTGTACTCAGGTCAGAAACAGTGGTGCACTTTAGCTGTTTGGTCTTAATCAACTTTTAGTCATTATCAGGATTTTCGCATGACTGTATATGATAAAATGAAATGAATCAGTTTTTCTCAGCTAGAGTCAGCTAGCAAAAACTTTTAATCGTTGGAGTCTTTCAGAATTGTCTTCCATGTCTAAGATGTGTCAATAAAAGGGTTTTTTGAGCGTTCTCGTTCTTCTGGAGGCTTCACTGTGACTGCCGAGAAAGGCAAGTCGGTATGTTTACAATAGATATATTGATAGTTACTCTTTTGATTCTGGCCCACATATCCTTTTAATCTTTCACTTCCTCTGTTTTGTGGTTTTTCCTTTGTAAAGATTTTTTTGCAGTAGGACAGAAAGGTAAAAAAAATTGTATATAATTTGTTTGGTTGATAATTTAAACAACTTATGATTTCGACAATTTATGCTTCTCTCTCTGTCTTTCTTTCTGTCCCTCCATGTCTCTCCTTCTCTCTATTTTCTTTGTCTCTCTCTCTCTCTCTGTCTCTGTCTCTGTCCTTCTCTGATTCTCTCTGTCCCTGTCTGTCTCTGACTACTTTCTTTGTCTCTGTATCGCTGTCTCTGTCTGTCTCTCCGTATCTCCTTCCACTGTCTTTCTGTCTGTCTGTGTCTCCATCCTTCTCTGATTCTCTGTGTCCCTTTTTTTGATTCTCTCTCTATCTCTCTCTCTCTCTCTCTCAGGTCCTCAGTGTAACTGCAGCGCAGACGGCTCAGTGGACCCAGACAGATGTGACCCACTCACCGGCAGCTGTAAATGTTTGCATGGCTATTCAGGACTCCATTGTGAGCAGTGTTACAGCGGCTATTTCAGAAACCATGCAGGTGGCTGCCAGCCGTGTGACTGTGACTCATCCGGAGCAGCGGGGCCGCAGTGTGATAGGTAAGTGAGAGAGGGACGTTTTTTTTCCACAGAACGTGCTTTGAGAATCCCTCAAGCAAATTGAAGCCCCTTACAAAGCACTTGCCAAAGCAGTTGTTCACAGTTACATATTTTGACGTCAAAGCGAAATGCTCATTTGCATGAATGATGTTTACCCTTGAAGGAGTCATAAGTGGAAAATGTACAAAAAGGTGAGGTGAGTCATTATCGTAGATCAAGAAAAATGCATTATGAGTTTGTCTGTAGTGTACATGCCTTTCATGGAAATCCTACTGTTACTTGTGACGTTGTATAATCGCTGCCATTTTGAGAATTGAATAGAGGAAAAATCGCGTTAATGTTATTGTGTCTGTGCTTCAGTAAGAAGATTCATTTTCATTTATACTGATAATCAGCTGTACTAATACACTCCAGTACGTACATCAGCAACCAGCATCGCAGCCGATCCTTCTGTCGTGCTGCCTCATAGCTATGTTAGATAGCTACGTTATGAGACAAACTAATTAACTAATTGCTAACATTAGTTAATTAGTTAGATAATATGGACATACCTTCTCTATAATGATGTTTTTTTTTTGTCCTGCTGATGAAACACCCTAGGATCTGAAGAGCCAGTGTACTTCTGTGCTCTTAAAAACTTTTAGGCACTTCAGAACAAGGAGAGGAGTTGTGTATGAGGATAAATATATCAGGAAAACACAAATTTGGTAAGTGTACTGCCAGTTTACGATGAATCAGCGGTTCTGGTGAAAAGACATAAATCTATTTTATTAGCTTTGTCGAAGCACTTTTTATTCCCTTCCGATGGAAGGTGAGTAATTTTAGCCATCTTTCACCTGTAGATACATTCCTGTAACATTCACATTCACAAGAAGCAAGAAATTCAGTCCCAGATATGGTGACCACAACAGAAAAGTCACATCAGGTGATTTAACACAGTGAGGTTTCTTCAAAAATGTTGAAACAGTTATATTTAATCATTCTTTTGCAATTGATGAGCTGCAACAGACTGCAGATGGAGTTCATGCATTGTCACACATCATGTAAGAGTCCTGCTATTTATTCTGCATTCATGTTCATACACATTGTGTCACTGTAGTCATAGCAGTCACATGTGAATCATCCTGTTCTGTTTCACCGGTCAAAAGGGTATACCAGTTGTCATCCTGTATCTTTGATGTCTTTGATGGTTCCAGCCAACAGAAACTACGGCACAGTGAAATGACTGAGTTGTTTGGTGCTCCTGAGTCATTCATCATCTTGTGAAGTATACTTAAGTAGACATGAATTTTTTGTTTTGCTTGATTTGCTTGAAATAATGACTTTCTTGAAGCTGTGCTACTGGTTGACAACAAATACTTGGTACCAGGGCTTCCTGTTGTACCTTTTGGTTCGGGTCTCATCAGTTATGGTGTATGATAAGGCATAATGTCATAGCTCTTCACACAGAGACAACCTAAATAAACTTGAGTGCTTCAGAACAGTGATGGATACACTCCCGGAATATATTCTGGCAGTGGTGGATGCGCTCCGGTCCTTTTCATGTCGCTTTTTTTTTTTTTTTAAGATTTGCTTCATTACATCTTAATTATTTTTATGGTACACATAAAATCAAGACCCTCATAGATAAAGGGCACAGCCATCACATTTAGTCACAGTCTGCATCCAAGACTTACATTGCTAGTGTTGCCACTAAAGAATAATTATTAAAACGCTGCTTAGCTTACAAACCATCAGAGCCAATGCATTATGCACATAATGGCAAAGGACCATAAAATATATTTAGCTATTAATTATGTTCACTGTGCCATAGACAGGTGATGATATTCAAACTACTCTTCCAGAACTCTTCTAGTCTTGGCAGCCATGACTCTGTTGCCTTCTGCATAATATCTGCTTTATATCCTCAGACCTGCCAACGTTTACGCATTATGTGCAGGAGCTTCGCATTTTGACGTCACAATTGTAGTGCGTTATTTTCATATGGCTGCACGGTCTGTTCTAGGTTATTCCTTTTGTGATGACGTTGCATGCGTTAACTTAGTACATCATGTCTGTATAATATGCAGTCATAAAATCACCAAAATGCTGACCGTTCAAAACAAAAGGTCAAATGCAACTGGCAGCTGAAGCCTATGCCTTTCCCATGTGTGACTGAAAGACTGAAAGTCAATTATTATAGAATCATAATTGACGCATGTCGTGATTATGTTAAGTAAGAAGTGTAATGTTTTGCTAAAAAAAAGTAATTAATTAATCCAAAATGTGCTTTTTATAAAGTTCTGGAATGCAAAATTATGCAAAATCAAATACTGTGTTGGGATTTGGTATTATCTAACTAGGTAACAGACTATCTATTTAAATGTCCTTCATGAATAATATTGCTAGAGTAAAACCCTTCCTTACAAGCATCACGCCTGCGCTCCACGCCCACAAGAGACAAACTACAAGCAACAGAAGGGACTTGTTGCTCACTAATGTGAAAGTAGGATTAAGCTGGAACTTGCTTACGAATCCAGGCTATGATAAAAGCCACTGACTTTTAATAAATGTCTTTGCTTTCATGTGGAAAATTAGTCAATTTAAAACTTTTCAGTGAAAACTTGTCTCTGCTTTGAATGAAATTAGGGATTCTAGTAGTTTCCTCCATTCATCTCTTTATGCATTTGCAGTGTGAGGTTGAAGTTAGCTTTGCTCTGCTGTGCCGGGACAGTGTGAGTAATTATAGCTTGGCAGCAGCAGACCGCCTGCAGTTGGAAACCACAGTCAAGCGAGCCTCAGCCTCTCAGCTCTGTTTGGATTGGAGACAGCACAAAGCACGTAGCCGCCTCAGTTTGAGTCCAGGCATCGGCTCAGCTCTCTTTCTCTCCCGCTGAGCATCAGAAGGAAGTTGCGTCCAAAAATTAAACTGTCATGATAAACTGTCATCCACTGACACCTCCCAAGAACTATTTAGACGCTACTCTATGGGGAATGCAGACTTTGGGTTGAATTTGGGCTCATGTGAGACAGGAAAAGTAGAAAGAATACATTTTGTCAGTTGTTGCTCCTAAGAGAGCATCGCAGTAATACTCCTGAACAGCTGCTGCTACTGACTGACCTTACATGCTAGGTTAGGACCTTAGACCTGCATGAGTATTTGGAGCTTGTCAGCAGTAGCTGTCAATTTTCAGAAGCAGAAGCTGTACAGAATGCACAGCCCCATACAGCATACGCATATATGTACTTGGCTATAGCACTTTACAGTCTCCAGGCAGAACCAACAGAAATCGTACAATAGCAGGAACTTTTGTCTGCCTTAGGGTTGTCACGATGTCACAGTTTGACAGTTAGTCACAGTGTATGACTATTGAGATGGTTACCTCACTGATGACTTTTTCAAAATACAGAGTAAAGTGCATTTCCATCTCTTACGTCAACCCGATCAAGTTTCTTACTCCAGCGTTTCTCATTCCTTTGGTGTCCGGCTGCAACTCCCCAAAAAGCCTCCTCCCTCTGGCTCCACGTAAATCATGCTACCGCAACATTCGTTTCTGCACTGAAAATGATTTGGATTTGATATCTGTCACTGTTGTAAACATATTAGATTGCTACCTCTGCCGCTGCTCCCGGCATATTCATAACGCACATCATGTCGTACACGATGGCCATAAAGTGCACAGAAGAACATCGCATTGCTGATCAGTACTAAACAAACATGCCAGTTTTGGCTTAGCAGCACTTCATACCTTTCCTCACAGCCACATTCTTTATTTTATTTTATTTATTTATTTAAAAAAAATTTTTTTAAAGCAACAACTTGATAAATACTGACAGTGAAAGAGATTTTATAGAAAAGTCATTCTCAAAATTATCTTTCCAAGAAAGAAGAACAGTTAATGGATTTGATCTTTTTGTGTATATATATATATAAACCTTGATATTTTTAGGCTATCATACTGTGGAAACTTCAAACCGTAACACCTCTCGTCGGCTTGAAGAATTTCTAATTTGAGGTCCTGACTCGAGATCAATAATGGTCAGTGGTGTCAGTGCATATTTAACTATGGAGTTGTTGTATTCGGTGATAGTCATATGAACAATTTTACACAGGTTGTATTCACAAGGGTCTAAAGAGCAAAGCTCTTCTCAGGACTGAAGGCTGACGGTTCATGCGTAATACATCATCCTGACTGATAGCCCCTTCTTCTCTATAACCCCTGTGTCACCTTCCTTCATGGTCAAATATACACACTGCGACCTGACAAAATCCCATTACCATTAACAGCCATTATATAGTTGTTCTTTTTTGATGTTGTTTAATAATCTTATTTTTGGCTTTAGTTAATAGTTTCAATTTGGTAATAGCTTTCTGTTGTGGCATGACTGTGAGGGTTCAATGTCATTCATGTAGGCATGCTTAGAAAGAACAAATAAAGACAAAGAAAAACAAGCTGCTGTACAGGAAAGATTGCGACCCGGTCACATTTAAACAGCAGCCGAAAACCTCCACACGTCCTGTGTCAGGGGATTGGTGTACTGGAAGTCATAGTGCAGTAGAGTGATTAAGCTGAGCTGTATGACTGTGTCAGAAACCTTCAGCTTGCCGTGGTTGTGTGTTTAGAGGAAGAAAAAGAAGAAAACTATTCATCATGAAACACTACAAAACTGTAGGTTACAGAAATATTATCATGTCTTGTATTATGCACCACATTTGTCTTGCCTGCTGTATTTTTGTGTTAGACATGGGGGCATTTATATTTGAATGAAGTTTGATTATAAGTATAAAATAATTTGTCCATCGAATATGATAGTCATACATCATGCATACATTGACCTTTCCTCTAGCTTTCTTTAAAGCTATGGTTTTGGTAGAAATAATGTGATGTTTCTGAGCTACTGTGATTCTCCCTGACAGTCCTGTAATAGTAATTCACAGTCAGCATCGTGTCATACTTCATCACACTTCAACTTTATGCACAAAAGAAGGCCAACTACATGGTGACAGGCAGGGGAGAGAGAGAAAGCATGTGAGAGTGTAAACCAAACAAGAGTTTGGGAGTGATACTATGAGAGGAAAAACAATTCACAAATGATGAAGCTTTAGATTTTTTTTCTCACTGAACAGGTAAGACATTCATTTCTTCACTAATTGCATGGGAAGCTAGTGATTGATAGGCAAGTGATTTATTCTTGTTGTGGAATTTGTATAATCGCCCAGTTGCAAAGTTTTTTTAGCCTAAGAGATAACAATAGCTGGTGAGTGGACGACTTATTGTGTTTGGTGTGTTTCCGAATTTTAGTATTTCAAACTTGGTTATTTTGCCTTGGGGAAAGATCCTGCGTTTAATCTGCTGTAGTGCCAAGCAACACGCTGTGAGATTACAGCGGAGCAACCCTTTCCCCTTCTGCAGGAATTTATGCTGCATTTGGCTTCCCTCGGAATTGGGAAGTTGGAACTCAGAATTATGTCATTTTTCAACATCCGATGCGATCTTTGTGCGTGGACGTCTCCATGTTCATGTATTGTTAGCAAAAGGCTAGCCAGGAAACTGTGACGAGCGATGCATATTTTCCTCCTCAAAACAGCAAACATTATACAGTCACTGTTATATAGCATAATAAGGTAGGAGGTGCTACTTTGTTTACTGTCCATGATGTGCAGCCTTGTTGATTTGACGTCACTTGCTGAACACTGGGTTGAGGAGAGAATCCCAAGTTCTAGAGTAGGAGTTCCGAGTTGAGTTGTTTTCTTTGTTTTTTCCTAGCCTGCAGACGGAAACTAAGGGTTAAGGTAAGCACATGATGAGTCACAGTAAGAGCTAACCAGCTGACAGTAACTAAATGGTTATGCTTATTCACATGGTACTCAGTAAATGTGACATTTATAACAACAGTAACAGATTATTTATGTTCCCAGAGTTGTAAACTTGGACTACGTACCAAACTACTACTATATAATGTGCAGTGTGCTGTTTCAAACTCAGCCTTGAATTCTGATTGACTATGTATTACTTGCTGCAGCAGTTTTGCTGGAAAACTGAAAGTCTCACTGAAAAATCTGAGTTAGGATTGACCATGATGCAGTCAAGTGTCACTATACCACGGAATATTAATGCCCAACAGATTCGACATTCAAATACAGATCAAGTGTGTTCCAGGAGAGTAAAACCTTTGTGACAGCTTAACTGAGCTGCCAACATGCCACCAGTGCAGTGTTCTGGTAGAAGTAGGTCATTTTATTTACTAAAATCACATAGTGGCTGCAAATCTATATTAGGTGAGAATCCGCAGTGCTCATTTAACTGACGGCAGACTTAGCAATTCCTGGCAGAAGATGATAAGCTTCAGTAAAATTCTGAATAATTCTTAAAGCACAGCATTAAGGCTAAGATTTCCCAGCTTTCCTAGCTGTTAGCATTCTGTAGGTCAGCTCTAGATGATTACTTGCGGCTAACCTCGGCTACTTATTCAGTTTTAGGCTCAAAAGGTTAACGTGAGTTATTTCTCAGAGAATGTAACCTGAATGTAAGCCAGAGTCCACTGTTTAATAAATACAGCGAGAGATCCTTATCGGCGCTCAGCATCAGTACAGTACAGTGTTTGCTTGTGTCGGTATGCTAGGTAGCTAGCTATGTCTCTAGCTTGTTTTTTGCACCATAAAAAACACCATATGTATTGCAGTACATTCTAAAAATGAGACATTTCCAGATGTTTTTTTTTTTTTTATATAATTTCGTAGGCACAGTAGTGGTGTTTTTAAAACTCGTTCAACCAGTGGAAGACTACTCGCTATTGACTTTCACACAAGAAATGTTTTTATTTGGTATGTACTGTATATTTAAACAAAAGGTGTGTCACAATGATTTAAGCACACTGACTTTTTGTCTAGGCTACAAACATGATGTGCTACCTCAGACATTATCTTAGAAAGGGAGTTTTTATACAATTTGTGTCTGTATTAATTCACTAGATAAATGTCTTACCATATTTCATTAAATTATGTTTGATACCACATTTTAGCTTAGTTAATTAAGTTTCTGGGCAGCCAAAACATAGGACTGGGTGACACATTAGCCTGATGGGCTAGCTAATGAATTAATTATTTATCACAGTGCAATATGAATGTACAATATTTTGCATCACAATTCATGGCATAGGGTTGAAGGCCTTGGCTTATGAAATGTATCGTACATGGAAATTCAGTCAGGCCAGTGCTATCAGATATCAAGTAGTGATATCTAGGTAGTTCTCCGAATAGGTATTGGCCAGGTAGTGAGTGATGTATGAAGCACTGAATTCAGTATAGACATTGTTGCACTGTGTGCACCCCATTAATGTGAAGCTCAGGCAAACAAGCCTGTAGGCAAAATGCCGTTTGTCTTCTAGTCTACTGGTTTTCAGGGGAAAGTGGCAGGTGCTTGTATATTCTGTGTTTATTCACGTGTATTCATGTTTCAGTAGCTGTGTGGTCTAATGACATGGTTTATTTTGAAATGCCATCTTGAGCAGTTTCCTTTTCAATACAGAAAACTAATTCTGGTCTCATTTATGGTTTAGGTGACTTTAAGGACTGATGCAGTCATGGTACAGGATGGATGTGTTTAGTTGCTTACATCATACTACACCACACACTGCGGAAACCCACATGCTAAAAACAGCTAGAGACGTTCCAGTGTCCATTAATCTCTGTACTTACACAGTTTACACACACACACAAGCACACACACGCCTATCAGCCTACAGTAGATTAGCATTCAAAACATGCTCTCTAAAGTAATAATTAGGTGCACAATTGAGTCCTGATTTGATTAGTCCTGATCTGTCTGTCAGACTTGGATATAAATGAATCAGAGAGCCGAGCCATGAGCTGGTCAGCCACTGTGGCCATAATGAGATTTTCACAATTGAGCCAAAAACACACACGCAGTCAGTCATCATGAGTATAGCAGCAAAGCTAGACACAACTTGGATGTGGTCAGACCACATGGGTCAGAAGAATGGCCACTGAAGAGCAACACACAGTGCAAGACGTGTTTGTGTGTGGGTGTGTGTGGGTGGGTGTGTGTGTGTGTGTGTGTGTGTGGTTGTTTTAGTCTGTGAGTGTTTGACTGTTTTTATAAGAGGAAGTTGAGTTTATTGGGGGTTCAAGAAGATTCCAGAGCAAAGGTTAAAACAATAGAGTTGCAGTAGAGTAGGGTTATGTTAGTGCACAAATTCTTATACAACAACACTGTTGAATTCTTAAATCTGTTTAGTCAAAATGTGTTGATTAATTTTCTGATAGTACCCACTGTATTTCAGATCACAGGTCTATTGATGTCCATGTTCTAATACATTATTGTTACTATACTAACAGCTCATATACAGGGATTATATGGCAGAGACTTTATAATCCAACTCTAATAATAAACAATTTCAAAAACATGTTGTTATTTAACAAAGAAAAAAAGTTGTTGATATGGCGAATCTTTTTGTAAGGAGATGTTTATTTAACATTTCTGGAAGGAATCTCAGGTCTCTGTGGTTTGACTTTTATGTTTTCCATTCTATATGGACAAAAGTTTGTGGATACCTGACCATCACACCCGTGCTTGTTGAGCATACCGTTCTAGATTTAGTGAAGTCAGGCGCCGATGTTGGGCGAGGAGGCCTGGATTGCAGTCGCTGTTCCAATTCATCCCAGAGGTGTTCAGTGGGGTTGAGGTCAGGGCTCTTTGCAGGCCATTCAAGTTCTTTCACTCCAACTTTGGCAAACCATATCTTCATGGAGCTCATGTTGTGCACAGGGGCATGGTCATTCTGGAGCAGGGAAATCTTAAACCTACAGCATACAAAGACATCCTATACAATTGTATGCTTCCAACTTTGTGGCAACAGTTTAGAGAAGAACCACATATGGATGTGACAGTCAGGTGTCCACAAATGTTTGTCCATAAATTTTTTTGGTCTTATCAACTGTAAGAAAGAGAAAAAAAGAGGCTGGTGAGGGAACAACTATTCATAGCTGTTATAACATAAACAATAGTAGGACCTATCTTGTTTCGTGGATGTTTGTTTATTTATTTTATTCATTTATTTTGAATATGAATATTATTTCTTACTCAGTTTCTTAGCAACTGTTAATGGGAGCACAGCAGTGAATAAGGATCTGTGTGAGAGAGGGGAAAGGGTACAATATGGAGGACCACCATCTGTGGAAGAAAAGCAAAGAGCATCCACACCCACCGCAGCTTTTGTGTGTTAGGGGTTTGATAGTATGTGGGGCTCCATAATGAGAACCTGCAACAAAATTAGTGAGAAACAGATGTAAAGGACCTTGTGATTCAGAAACATGGTCATGTTGCCTATATCACCCTCCTTATTGCTCAGACATCAAAATAGCTGAGATTTTGCCATGAATAGTTGAATTTTTCTGTAAGGATGGAATCGTTTAGTGCTCTATAGATCAAATCCAGTAATTCTGTGCTGCTGTCTGTGCTGGGCTATCTTACAGAGAGGAAGTGATAGTGTATGGCCTTCACATGTGAGCCTTATATGGTGACCCATCAGCGTTTGATTTAAACTCTGGCATGGAACTGCTTACAAAGCAGCATCCTCCTTCCCTGTCACTGATCTCGCTTACCATAAATAGCATATTGTTGGATCTTTACCACTAGGAGATGCGTATTTGTTTATTTGCATGAAATTTAAAATTGTTGAATGCACAATTACATATGCTTAGGCAGCTCGAAGGGCTTGAGTGTAAGTACTTCTGTAACAACTGTATGGTAATTAGCAGCTATTTAAAACATTCCTGAAACTAAAAAGGGCTTTTAGCATTTTGATAGTGCCATGTGGAAAGGCATAAAGAAAAGAAACTTAATGCTACCTAATCCTACTCCAAGGCTATTTTCATAAATCTGAAAGTGTTCAGATTCCAAATGAACTGTTTATATGCATTCTATGCAGGGTATATAAAGAAATCCTTCTTTACATATGCATTACATGTAATCAGAACAAAATATAAGCATATGTGAAAACCAGTGTTTAGTGTCTACTAGATGAGACAACAAGGCATTTGTGAATTTTGTCAAACTGAGATTCTGCCCAGGTATTTTTGTGTGCCCTTGAAAGGCCATAATATAAGGCTATTCTTTTTTTTTTTTTTTTTAAACTTACTATCTTTTGTAGTAGAATAGGAAGAAGCAGGCCTATATTTTTATATATAAGATATAAAATTATATAGATTATAAATAATCTGTTTTCCAAATATCAAAAATATATAACCTTAAGAAACTCCCACAGGTTTATCTCTGCTAAGAACATGCATTTCTCATTTGTATCTCATTTGAACATGTATTTCTCATCAGTCTATTCTTCACACTCCATCAACCTTTCTTTCTTCCACACATTTGTAGACCATTGGACAACACCCAATCTGAATCATTTTCGCACTCACTTCTAACTTGCATCAAGCGCAGCAGATAGGTTTCGAGTTTAACCAGCGTTATATGGTATGGTTTTGTGTGAGTTCTAGATAGCGTGAAAATGTGGAGTTGTAGTGTACTGTAGGTCATTTCAACATTATTTTTGCAAGTTAATGTGGGCAGAAAGAAACGAGGCAGCGGGCCATGTTTAAACCACAGGCCTTGAGTTTGACACCTGTGTGTTAGTAACAGTGTTAGCTAGTTATTCTACCTGACTTTTAATCTCCTTGCTTGTGTTTTTAACGAATGTTAAATTATATTGATCTCAGCATAATGTCATACAAATGTATTTGGCAATGAGGGGAAAAAATCTAAATGTATTCCATATTCTCCAGATATTCAGCAGCTTGCTCAGCTAATGCAGATACATTCCCTTTACTCATCTTTTAATGTTATCAGTATGAAGACATTGTCCAGAAATAACTGCACAGGAAACAGTTTATAAAAACAGGTTATAAGAAAGTGTGTTTTTTAGTGTATATATATTCTGTTTTTTGTTTGTTTGCTTACTGTTATTCTTATACAGTTTCATTCATATTGACCCAAATCCGTTTACTCTATCTTGATTGAGGTGAACACATTAAGTCTTTTATCTATCCCCAGTTTTGCTTGCAGATATGCCACTTGGAGTTTTGGTTACCTAAAAAAAAAAAAAGTCAGGTAACTGAATACACGCTCTCTCCATTAAGTCTTCCAATAAAGTGGAATACGCCGTCCTGTCAGCATCAACATGTTGGCTGTCTTAGACTTTTTACAAGGTTTGATGGTAACTACAAATGTGTTTCACATTATTGCCTTTTGTAGATTTCAGCTGATTAGCAGAATGTGGCTTATGACTGAAATTTGTAATTCTTATTCTGTATGTCATTTCTCAGTAAGCCAGATGTTTCTTTAGTGAAATTCACTTGACAGGAACACTCGATTAGAAATTTATTTAAATTTCATTTAGGTCTGGTCAAGATTCTGACTCCTAAACACTTAAAATGTCAAAATTCTGTAATGGTCATTGCAGCCATTTTGCCTGTTTGAGTTTAGGTCAGGGCTTCCGTAATGAACACATGGTTATCACAGTGCTTAAGTAAACGTACAGTTTAGTACTCATTTTGATAAAACCAAAATGGACAACAGGCTTCTTTTAGGCCTCTGTAGTAAGGTGCTGTATTGCTAATTGATTTAAATATGACTAGGTAAATATAACAGAGTAAATATACTCAACTCCACTATTCTATTTTTCCTCTCACTGGTGTTGCCTGGGAGTCACACACACATGCCAGTAAGATAATAAAAATACAAAGGAGGTCAAAAGGGTTCAAGGCCAGCGTATATATTCTGAATCAGTCATATATGATTCATGTGTGTGAGGGTGACCAGACACTAGTATCCCTGACCTTTGTCAGATAGACAAGCAGATGGTGAACACCGCTGACCCTCATTAAGCCTTTCCCTGCCTGCATGTTAACTCTGACTTGAACTATTGCATGTCTGAGTGTGTGGGTGTGTGTGGGTGTGTGATTGACTGGAACTGTTCCAATTTCCTCAACTGTGCGTTATCATTCAGGCCAGACGTATAGAGCATTGCTAATGGGCTTGCCCAGAAGACTACAGTCATGGAAAAGTACCTTTAATACCACTTTGGGGTTGTGAAACCAGATCGACAAATGTCTTTTGCTTTTGTAATTCATCAGTAGCAGCACAAGAAAAGTTCTACTATGAACAAATGGAAATATTTCATTGTTGCTGTTCAGGCTGGAAATAAATATAGAATCTGATCTAGGATCGTTCAAGTACGACTTGACGGTCACACATCTCAAATTTTCCTGAGCGCGTAGAAATGATATTGTCTCGGGGGGTATCCATAGATCTTTGACCTAGACCATGACTTTCAAACTTGATTACATTGCTGAATGATTTGCAGTGGCATGGCACTTTGTAAAACTCCTGACAGCCTGACTCACTGTCACTTACATGGTTTGTTCTACACGGGAACATTAAGTCAGTTTCATTTTGAATATTTCAAACATCCTTTTTTTATAATGTAGTTTGTTTTTGTTTATTTATTCATATGAATGCAGCAGCTTCTTGTCTTATTATAAGAGCTTATCCACAGCCTCAGAAACCTCAGTTGTTTGACGGGTTAATGATCATTTGGCTCATCTAGTTTTTCTTTTATATGTGCCACAAATGAGCATTTTTACTTGCATAAATGTGCTAAGGATGTTGACTTAACAATCTTCAACTTGGTCCTGAATTCTAAGTTGAAATGGTTAAATCCTGTAACTATGAATTTGTCAGTTCTTTAAACGGATTGCAGTTATCTCAGGCAGTCTTGGATTTTATAACTCTATTGTCAAAGGGAAAAGAAAGTAACAGATTAGTCAGTGAAATCTATTGTGTCTGTTTTCCGTTTGCTTCTTAAATATTTTTTAAACTTATCGTTTTTCATAAAATGGATACACTATTTTGTTAGCAGTCATTTAACAAAGCCTTAGCAAAATCAAATAATGTGGAACATTATCATGCATCATAAAAATGTTTTCAAGTATTGTGTTATGATATTCTTGCCACACCAAATTTTGGATTTTCAAAGCCATCATCAGTAAAACGTCAAAAGGATCAAAAGCCTGCAGCAGTTCTGTGGGAAGACAACAAGAGATTCTTATGTCATCTTAAAATAACTACCGCCATTTCTTATTAAAAAAAAACTACAACAGAAGGATAGAAAAATAGTATAGCAAAAATTGCAAATGGAATCAACATTTAAAGTTCCCTATTTATCTTGCCTATGCTGTACATTTCTGTATTTGTTGCTACAGGTTTAACCCTGGTGTTATAAACTTAGATTGGCAACCAATCTAGCTCAAATTAAAAACTTTTCTTCAGGTAGGGCCAAGAGGTATACTTCACTTTGAACATTGTAGCTAATAGCAAAAACACAAAGCTCCAGAAAGCAGGTGTGATTTTAAAAATGTTAAGGGTAGTACGAAGAATTTGCATATATCTTGGCAAAATCATGTTACATTGAAGATACAAGGCTTTAGAAGGTCATGATCAGAAATGAATACCCCTTTCTTGGTGTAAAGCATGACGAATGATGAGCTTCTCTGTCAGTAAGACATTAATTTAAAGGGTATGACATTTCTACATATGCTTTTTAAAAACTGTTGTCAAATTCGGGCTTAACTCCACTTAATCTGACATTTATGTGGTTTGGTTCAAAATGCAAGGTTTCAGGGGAATTGATCTGGATTTTGTCTTGGCCTTTGTATTTGGAACAGAAAATTTTAAATTTTCATCTATTTTTGTGTTGCATTATCAGCCTATGTCACAAATCCTGCTTTTTGGAGATGTGTCGTTTTTTTTGACAGAGAGAAGGCACTGTGCAGGTATATTTTTGTTTCCCAAGGTAAAATGTAAGCACATTTTTAAAGATCCATCCGGGGTGGGGGGGGGCCTAATATGCTGGTAGCATGGTTGAGTTGTGTTCTCTCGACATAGCATGCACTATTCATTGCTGAGTCTGCTAAATTAGCTGGGTTTCCGCTAATCCGCAGCTCTAAGGTTGGAGTCGCTTTTTTTTTTCTCTCTCTCCACACAATGCACCCCTTTTTCTTTTCACCTGGGCCGGATTTCCCCTATACATCATGCAATACCTTGTGGTAAAATAACCATGCTGCAAGTTGTGTACTCAGGCAGTTGGCTCTAGGAAGCTGGAGATGGACACCACGTATGTAGTCACTACCTCAGCTTTGACCTTCTAAAGGACACAGTGTCTGACTCTGACATTCCCTGCGCTGACTGTGTGGAAATGCCAGAGTCGAAACAACATGCTCAGCTGGCAGATTTAGACACTGGTTCAGTCAAATCTGGCCCACTGATTCACAAAGTTGGGCGATATGACCTTGGACAGAAAGCCCAGATTCAGCCACATGGTCACGTGAAAGTCATATGGCCATCAACACGTGCAAAGGAAGCTTATCACCAGAGCATGCAACTCCTCAACTCTTTTAGCCAAAGTGATTGCTAGCAAGTAGACACTTTTCAGAGACACCCACTTCAAGTCATCCTCACACATTTGGAGGAGGTCCCACATCAAGCTCCTAGGGGTCTATGGTGGGTTTGGACACCTCTTCCGGTTAAAAAATGCTGTAATGCCATCCACTGTGATGTGCACTGTGCTGCTTGTCATGTACACCATAAGGACAGGCAGGAACTTGATGCTGTTTAGCAGTGCCTGGAGGAACCCTAGTAAACAGCCAGTGCACCGGAATGAAATGAGCTCCATTCACAAAACAACTTGCACTTAAGGGCATACAAGGCCTGTGTGCTAGAGGCCCTTGCATCTGAATCTGAATCAAGGAACCAAAATCTTGCTGGGAATGCTATGGGACTGCTGGCAAGATCTTGAGGTCACAAGGCCAAAGGGCAAAAATTGGAATTCCTGCCCTTGGAAGACAAATTTTCAGAAATATCCGTGTTTCAGAGCAACATGACAATAAGTGTTGCACAGATCCACAGACACGAGCCAGTCCTATGTCTGCACAGCCTGATCTACATCTGTTTACAGCTACATCTTGTTGGAAGATCTGAGGGTCTGTTTGCATTGCAGGTTTTTCCCACAGCCCGTGGCAGTTCAGGTCGGAGAAACAGAACCTGTGCTGAGGTTGTTGAGACTGTACATGGGCACTCAATAGAACAGCACTATGTACAGAAATTGAATACATGTGTACACATGGCTTTTGTTAGCTGCCTGGGACACCATTCATGGACTCTGTAAATAGGTGTGTTCTGTATAGAACAGCAGTTACATTTACAATTTTAAGTCTGTATTTCTTTGTATGCTAAAGCTCTAATAGTTTTATTAGACTTATTTATGTTCAGCTTATTTACCACTTCTTAAATTGTTCTAGTGAAATTATTAGCACACTGTTACTTCACTATGTGTAACATGGAAACAGTTGACATGACTCTGTGTTGTGATGGTGGCCGTCATGCTTTTTTTTCTTTTCACTGTGACCTGCTGCTGTAGTTGGATGATGTCTGATGCCTTTGGCAATTTCCTGATTAGCTTCATAAAAGCCTTGCTCTCTGCCTAGCCTTGCAGCATGCCTTTTACACTGCACTGCCTTTTACAGAACAAAGATATGCCACCTATACACTGATTTTTGCCATTATGAAAGATGATGGACAAGTATTTTTATTTTTTTATTTTTTTTTTGCTGGGATACTGTAACAGAATGCTTGAAAAGAAAAAGACCTGTGTTCTTTCTGACAACGGAAAAAGGAAGTTGCAAAGTGCAGCTTATGGCTGCCATCTTCGGAAACTGTGGTATTATATATGAGTATATATGAAAGAATATTAGGCAGGTCATTGCAGGGAGGCTAGGTTCAGGCATTAGGCTCTCTGCAGGCTGTCACTGGCCTGTCTCTCTCTCTCTCTCTCTCTCTCTCTCTCTCTCTCACTTACTCACTCACTCACTCACTCTCTCACACTCACACACAAAACTGTGGGCATATTGCACTGACCTGGAATGACATCCAAGCTCTCCAAAGCTTGCAGACTCTACTATTTATGACAAATAACCTGCCTCTGTTAACAGATTCACAGCTGCTAAGAATGATCAAGATGTCAGTGTCACATTGATTTAACAGGTGGCTGCAGAAAGTAAAAAAAACTGGGCTGTAGGCAAGACAAAAATGCATTATGCAAGCAATAAAATTCACAAACTTTCACAAAATCCTGTCACATGCCATCAAATTTATTTTGATTTGTATGTATAATTGTATAATTCTAGTTTTTTTTTTTCCTGTCAAAAGTTATCAAGGACTCCTGAGTGGCACTACTGAAAGGCATGACCCAAGCATCCAGTGATCACGAGTTCAAATCCCAATGATGACACAGTCATCTGCGGCCGGGAGTCCAAGAGTGCAAAACTGACTGTACTCTCAGGGTGGAAGGGATGGCATTGCTCTCTCTCCTGTCAATCACAGCGACACTAGCCAATCATGTATGCGGAAGAGGCCGGATAGTCTTCCCGGCTACCTCAAAGCAAGCTCAGTAGTTAGCATACAGTCTGCATTTCACTCTGCTAGCAGTGATCTAGGACAGGGCTCTTCAGCCAGGAATCATCAAGCTGAATTCAGCCCAAGGCAATTTTTTAGCTTGTTTGTCTCTCTGATTATGTAGTGCACCATCCATCAGTATCTGGCCCTATGTTTATTTTAGAAAACCAAATTCCCATCAGATACAATCCAGCTAACAATCCACACAAACCACAGTCCAGTCATACAGTATTCTCAACCCAAGTATCCTGTTTCAGGTTTTAATGCATTAAGAGTTACCACTTCAGTGTTTTTAAGGCTCTTATAATGACAAGAACATATACAGTAGGCATTGCATCTGAACCACAATACAACATACATATCTCTCTACTTTTCTTTCTTAGCCCATTCAATCCATTCTTTTCTTCCTGGTTAGCTGTCAAGCATGAAAGGAGGACTGGGTTGATGTATATCACCTACCTGAGGCGCAGATTAGGAATTCATTATAAGCCTCTGGTGTATGAATCAGTAGACAGCCAGCCTGGAGATTTCCACTCTGTCTTCCACACACAGTGAGCCATCAGCAGATCTGCTACACTGGAGGTAATTAGCCTCTGCAGTGCTGCATCAAATACTCACTAGTGCATAATGTTGGTGTCTGGATACGGCGAGAGTAGAAGCC
This sequence comes from Pangasianodon hypophthalmus, assembly GCF_027358585.1. Lineage (NCBI taxonomy): Eukaryota > Metazoa > Chordata > Actinopteri > Siluriformes > Pangasiidae > Pangasianodon > Pangasianodon hypophthalmus. The sequence goes on along the minus strand of NC_069736.1, from coordinate 7,792,310 downwards.
TTTCTCCTTAGAGACGCCTTGTAGAGTGTTTTATTAGGTTCATTATAGAAGGTGTGATTTATGTTATCAGAGATGTAATACAGTCTGACCCTGTCAAGAGGAAGCATTTGGTCGACATCTCCATGTTGCTTGTCATGCTGTAATATCAAATCATCGAAGCATTATAGTGGTCATTGGATTCAAGCCTTCTGGCTTTGACTGTAAAACAACAAAATGGCTCTGATGTGATTGTAAGTGCATACTTTATTTGTTTGTTCTGGTTTGCCGAACTCGTATGTCTGAGTCTTGGCTGGCTGCATTGATTGCTGCATTGATCGAGTTTGGGGGTCAGAAATCAGAAAGAGATCTCTAATCAGCCGACATGGACTGGCTTATATCCAGAGGCATCAATAGAGCACCTCTAATGAGAGGGCTTTCCCCAGGGGGGCAAAGACTAATGCTTAACAGATGAATTAGTGAAGAAATCTTGTAGTGAGATATTAGTTTTCTGTACAGCCAGCACAAAACCAGATACCAATGCGGCTTTGTGTTACCAAATGCACACTCACATGCTTTACCTTGCTGTCTCACACACGCAATATGCTAATTGTGATAGCAGTGTGTTTTGACTATAAGGCTAGCAGATTCATATGAGTGGTTAGTGCATAGTTACTGAGCACCAAAGGCTCTTTCACAGAACTGATGAGCTCATTTCCTCCTTCTTCACTTGATGTACTTGAGAGAAGGCGGCATTAGAGGATCTTAAAGGAGAACTGCATAATTATTTCCTTCTGCTTATTTTTCAAGCAGTTGATCTTCTGCTAATATTACACATCAACTGCCATCATGTTTAGACATCAAGGACGTGACAGCAAATTGTGTAACAATGCAGGCCTAGTTCATCTTTTTGAAATCCAAACATAGCCTAAAAATCGATAGAACCTAAGGAGGAAAAGAAAAACTATTTTATGATTCTGAAACATTTTTTGTGAAAATGAAAAGACAAGGTAACATGGTTTTGTGGAGGAAGCACTTCCCGTGGCGCCAAACACCATAATGATGGATAAATTTCCACATAATCAGAGTCTCTTCCTGGAAATCGTCTTGCAGAGTATCAGAATGTCTATATTTGTAAATGCAAGGACAGACATGTGAGCATTGGAGATGCAGTGTGCTCGGTGTGTAACTTGATATTTAAACTTAAAAGAGGCTTCCTGTGCATGTCTTATATTTTTAACTGTAAAATGGTGATTTGTTATACATTCAGCAGAGAGTGCTGTGCATTCTTTATATATATATATATATATATATATATATATATATATATATATATATATATATATATATATGTATATATATATATATATATATATATGTGTGTGTATAATGTAAACATTAAAACCACTGAGAGGTGAAGTAAATAACACTGATTATCTCATTACAGTAGCACCTGTCAAGGGGTTTGATATATTAGGCAGCAAGTGAACAGTCAGTTCTCGAAGTTGATGTGTTGGTAGCAGGAAAAATGAGCAAATGTAAGGATCTGAGCAACTTTGACAAGGACCAGATTGTGATGACTAGACGACTGGGTCAGAGGATCTCCAAAACAGCAGGTCTTGCGGGGTGTTCCTGGAATGCAGTGGTTAGTACCTACTAAAAGTGGTCCTGGCTGATCTGTGTGTGTGTGTGTGTGTGTGTGAAAGAAATTGACATTTTTAACATGCAGGAAAAAAAAACAACTGCAATGAACAACAGGAACAGTAAAACACTTATGGTCATATAAAACTGATAGTTTATGTGTATAGGTTTATGCATAGAAGTCTGTTCCCATTTCCACCACTTGTGCCTGAAACGACCTGTTTATGACCAAACTTCTCTAGTTTGTTGTGGAGATTAAGTTTAAAACAAAGTGCCAGTGCTTTAGGTCTTAAAGGGTTAATGAAAAGTTCTTGGTTAAAGTTTAGTGTACTGTTGTGTTTTATCTAAACAGTGTAATGGGCTTTGAATGTTATTAGTCCACTTTGTAGTGTTTATTCTGTTTGAATTGAGCTATTTTGATAATGCCTTGTGTGGATTATGGGTTGTTGTGTGGTATAGCTGGACAGAACTTTTGTCGTCTCGGAAATGTCTCACAAAACTGTGCACAAGCAGACCTGTCTACTAACCAAACAGACATTTAACAGACATTCTGTTACTCTTGCCGTCCTTATGGCAGCCTTTTCAGTCATATAAACAAGAATTCTATAAAGAATGTGGTTCATTCATTCATCTTTAGTAAACGCTTTCTCCTGAATTCAGAGTGTATCCTGGACAATGGGAGGAAACTAGAGAACCCAGCGGAACCCACACAGACACAGGGAGAACATCTGAAACTTCACACAGATCATAACCCCAGCTCAGGATTGACCCAGGAACCCTGGAGATGTGAGGCGACAACGCTACCCACTGCACCACCATGCCACCATTCTTAGATTTAGGCTTTATTTCTGCTGGTCAATGCTTTCACTTACAGAGAAGTGAAATCCTGCTTCTGACTTCTGCATTCTGAGATTTTTTTTTTTTTTTTTTTTTCTCTCACCATGGTTGTAGAGAATCGTTATTTGAGTCACCATAGCTTTCCTGTCAGCTTGAACCAGTCTGACCCTTTTCCTCTCATCAGCAAGGCATTTGGTTAGAACTACCACTCACTGTTTGGTTTTTGTTTGTGTGTTTTTCTGTGATCACTCTAGAGACTGTTGAAAATCCCAGACAATCCCAGACGATCAGTGATCAGTTTCTGAAATACTCAAACCAGCTAATCTGGCGCCAACCACCAAACCACTGAGATCACATTTTTTGCACATTCTGATGTTTAATGTGAACATTAACTGAAGCTCTTGACCTGTATCTGCATGATTTTATGCTTCTGCCGCATGATTGTCTGATTGGATAATTGCATGAATGAGCAGGGGTGCAAGTATTCCTAATATATTGTTTGGTGTCATTTGTTTGCTAGCTATAATATGTAGAGCTGAAAATGTATCTGGTGCCATCTAGAGGGTGTATTCTTGCTCTGACACACCTCTGCCCATCCGTCAGCACACATAGAGGTGACGGAGCACTGTGACCTGAGCTCTTCAGCTAGACATAATGAAATGATTGAGATTCTCCAGAGACACACGCAGGGAGTTTAACTGCTCTCATTGACCTGAGAGAGCTTCATTTATGAGCTAATGATGCTTTTAGTGGTCTGTTTCTGGCATGTATTTCCGTCATGTATTTCAGGTACAATTTAGAATAGAACAGGATAGATAATGTAATGTTGGTCTAAAATCAAACCAGTAGTATTTCTTTTAATAAGCTTGAACATTCCTGTTACTGCGTCTGAGCTCTAACCTTTACCGAAGCTAATGGAATGGAAATTGGTGCTTATTATAAGCATGTTTGGGCTGATTGTCCATGATTTGTTTAATGCCTCAGCAACAGTGACTCTGTAAACCACACAAAGTGGTGTGAAGCAAATGCAAAAAAAAAGTCTTACTCATCACAACAGACATTATTAGATTGAATGAAATTTATCCAAAATCTAAAATGCATTGAACATCATGCAGATTGGAACAAACAAAGTTGTGAATGTCTTTTTTTTTTTTTCTTCTTCTTTTTTTTTTTTGTTTTGTTTTGTTAGTATTTTACTCAAACTGTTCCTTTAAGCTGAGGTATTATCAATCCTTGTGTCGTGGTTGTGTGTTGCACAGTCATACAGAGGTCACTGGGTTTTTCAGGTACAGCAGAGACCACTGCACTCCAGAACACTGAGTAATCATTTCAAGTACACACACACACACAGGTTTTATCACTGAAATGGCATTTACAGGGCTCAGGGAGAAGTGAAAAAATGAAGGGAAGGGAAAAAAGAAGCCCTTTCTGTTTGTGAGTGCACCTCACATGATGTGTTTAGATTTGGCTTACCAGTCTACTTTGTCTGGATCACATTTTATTGCCAGTTCAAGGTTTGGGTGAGGGGAATGATGGTCTGTTCTGTTCTCCTCTGTTGTGCTTCTGATGCAGTTTTATTCTAGCATTGCTGACGATTATGGTTCTTGAGCAATGGCAAGCTGCCAAGTGCAGAGTTATCACCCCATATTAAGCCCCCGAGCTGTGACGTTTGTTAATTTTCCAGCTCTCTTGAGAATACAATTGTTCCCTTTCCGTCTTTATGCCTGTATGCTTCTCTCTCTCTCTCTCTCTCTCTCTCACACACACACACACTCTCACACACACACACACACACACACACACAGACACTGTCCGTCGTGGAGATGAGTTTAGCAGGCCCATGTTTGCACAGGATGTGGTTCTTGCCCTGTGCTGCACACCCGGCTCTCGGTCCCATGCCAGCTGTTAGCTTCTGCTCCTGCGACTTGTGGAGTGTTGACATTTTTACACAAATGCAGATGCCACAACACTCATAGGATCTGATGTACTAAACCTATTAGCTCACATAAATTAATTCCCCACTGCAAAACTAATTCTGAAAGCCAGTAACGATTTTAAGTCTTCGAATAGGTGACAAATGTTTTTACCAGCCACTTCAAGCATTTGTTTTACTTAAACTTGCTCGATGATAGCTTGTTAAACAGTAGGCTTCAAATGTCTTAAAACTCTTCAGATGGCCAACCTTGAAATAATTTATTCAGTTTTGTTGGGGTATTTTTTTTTTTTTGACAGAAAAGTCAGTATTAGTGAGAAAAGGTAGATATAGAACAAACACCCAGTGAAGAACTGTAAATAATGTAGCAAGAATGAACACACTTCTCTGCAAGCAGCTCCAGTACAGCTTTGACACAAGCAGACATGACTGGAATAAATCAGAATTACGATCAATACCAAGACAAAAATAAGCGGAAAATAACTTTCCAAATACACTGGAAGAACACTTACAGTTGATTAAATACAGGGGATATTACACAAGCTTGTACAGCACCAGAGAGAAATGAGAAACTGTATTGTGTTGTCTGGAGGAACCATCCAGAAACTGCAGTAAATGTTATTCTCAACCAATTTTAGGATTAAAATGATTAGAAAACACAAAGAAAGATCCATGTCCCTGTTAGTCTCTCATGCATTTCTTGTGAACACATGAAACATGCAGTGCCCTGGGAGCAGAGGAAAGAATTCCCAAGCATGCTACTTTAGCAGCGTCTGCTAAACAGGTCAGCCTGCAGACTGTATCACTTCCTGCCTGTGTGTGAAAGGTTTTGTTGCTGTAGATATCTTTTATCTGATTGTATATCCAGAATTATATTATTAGGGATGCAACCAAATTATTTGGTCAAAAATGGTCAAAATCTGCACAAGCCAAAAAAGAATGTTTTCATCTAAAATATCAAATAGGTCTAATCTGTGTCAAATCTAAGACTTTACAAATAATGTTCATGGTGATGATGATTATAAAGTGATTAAATACACTGTTTTTGTTTCTTTTTCTTTTGTACTGGTCAGTGCTCAGACACAGTCAAACCCTTTGAGCAGCAGCAGATTAACAGTGAAAAAATGTGGCCATGTGGGCATTAGACAACTGATGTACTGTATAAAAGGGATTATATAAAAATTACAGTTATATTTATGGATCAGAATTATGCACTGTGGAATCTCCTAAAAATCCATCATTCAAATGAGTGTTTCACGTTTGCCACTGCCAGCAAGCAGTTCCCGACTACACAGCTGATAATATTCGTACCCCATACTCCCCTTGAACGTAAATTGGTGGAAATACTCACTTTCCTGTTTTTTAAGGCTATTTGTTCTGGACAATTAAATAATTTACAGTGATTTTAAAAATGGTAGATTGCAAGCTGGGAAACAATATCACACAAGCCTAGTAACGCTATCAGTCCATTTGGCTGAGGGGCAGACCAGATGTTTGTCGTCTTTCCCTTTAATCAGCTAATGCGGTCTACCACCAAAAGCCATAATGTGTGTCTCTTTGCATTTCTTTGTCTCTCCAATCCTTTCTCCCTCTTCCTCCCTCTGTCCCACCCTTGTCTTTGTATGATCCATTCTTCACTGAGCTCTAAAAGCTCTTTTCATTTGCCTAAATGTTGGCAATGGCGTCAACCCTGCCCATGCCTTCAACTGACCTACGTCTGTTACGGCTGCGTGCGAGCAAACAGACCTCATTTGATATCATCGAAAAAGGCCTTATTCACTTCAGATGGAAAAAAACAGAAGTCTGGTCAATATACGACCTCCTCGAAGTCGTCTTCCAACCAGGCCACCCTCCTTCCACACCCACAGGGATAATGTCATCAGCAAGCTGCTCCAATACTTGTCCATTGTGGTCCTGCACTGCTCAAGTTCCAGCAGGATGAATCATAAAACATGACATTTGTAGGCCTTTTTTTCTGTCTGACAAATCACTCCAGAAACACTTGAGCTCTTTTTCTCCAGCTCGGTGACGTTTAGTCAAGCTGGCAGCAGCAGTCCATGGGGGAAAGCATTGATTGCGTTCTGAGAGGAGCTTTGAAACTCATTTCCAAGTACCTTATATTGATGAAATAATACAACACACAATGTTTTATCTCTTCATTGAAGTGCTGCAATGCTTTGAAATTCTATATGTGAAGTATTTCGAATCCTGCTGTTGAGTCGATTTTAAAACAGAAAGAATTTTAAAGCGTTTTGAACAGCTTTGCTGAATCTTCATTTTATTCCATGTACAGAAAATCATTAAAAAAGATGATTCTTTGTGGATAATTTAACCAAATGTTCACTTCAGCCTCTTGCACACCTTTACAGGATTTTAATTGGTTAATAGGAGGCAGTTGGTTTCCGGATGATTAGAGAAAGAAGCTGAATTGCTGTGAAATGCAGACAAAGGGAAAAGTAAATGAAATCAGGAGAGTGAAATTAAGTTTGACTGGAGGCTTTCCTTTCCTCCAGTGTCTCATTACACAGCTGCATATTTGACATAACGGTTGTGTGAAATGGGATTTGATTATTCAGATATTCACACACATAGGCAGGTCTGTTGGAGTGAAAGCCTAGAGGGTCAGGATCACTTAACACGGCATGATTGAGAAGCTCTGCATGAAAAGTTGGCTTTAGAAAGGTTAGTATTGCTGATGTGAGATATATTCTTTAGCGCAAGGAGTTATTTCTGACCAGGGAGTGTTTTTCCAAATTAAACAGTTTGTCTTTATCGCTACTCATATTATTAATACCATAATTACTATCTGCAAATCATTCATTAATATCAGACTAACCAAGTAGCTTTATTGTTCAGATTTCAGAATCAGAATCTCTTTATTTTGCCAAGTATGTTACACATATAAGGAGTTTGTCATGGTGTGTGCGCATGTGTATGAAATGTAATGTACTAAACAGACCAGACAAGGAAAAATGTTTGGTTGAACATGCATTAAATTTTTGTGCCAATATTGCAACACATTAACTCATTGTATATATATTACTGGACACTAGTTTTGAGCTATCATGACTTTGATGTCAAAATTTCTTTAAAGCCATGATAGCAGCCTCTCTTAGCTTTAACGTCCACAAAAGTAAATATATATTTGTATTTAAATATGCTATTATTAATAGTAGAATAATATTTTTCTTTTTAACCATTGTTCTGTAAAAGGACATCTCTGGACATAGTCTGGACATAGTCTGGAAAAAAGAAAAAAATAAGCCTCATTGTCTCAACCTTAAGCCCATGATGATCATAGCAAGGAAAAATCTAACATGGAGCTAAGGAGGAAACCTTTGGAATGGGTGGATCCAGAAATTGTCGTATTATTCTTGATTTTATGGATATAAGTTCATGGTCAGTGATACCAGTGCACTAGTTATCACTACAGCCATTATAGTGAAGGTGTAGGTAAAGGAGACAGGTTAGCCTTAATCTGCAGTCAGTCAAGGAGCTCAGGATGGCAAGAGTACGATCCATTTGGGGAAAGAAGGGCTTGGAGCTCGCCGGATAGCGCAGGAGGTTGTGAGCCTCAGGATGTCATGAAGCAGCAGTCATTAATAGGCCTAAGTCACACTGGTTAGTCCTGGGAAGTTGCTCCTTTCTACTCCTGCCCCAGGTCCTGATGCAGTAAACACTCGGCCGTGGATAATGGGACAGATGGGACTGAGCGATATTTCCATGATTTCCCAAGTGTACTCAGTGCTGCTGTAACTCTTACTAACAAACTCCTTTTTTCTGATTAATTCACACTATTGTGTGACAAAGCATCAGCTGACCATTAATTTTCATCTCCGTGCTTGACATGGAGCTGTGATTTCAGGAACAGGCGACAAAGCAACAGCATCAGGTGACAAAGAATCATTTGAATTGAGGGTTTTTTTGTTGTTTTTTTCCCCTCCCATTTCTTTTTTGCCAATTCCCAACCACTAGTTAGCTCTTCTGTCATACAGCAGCTACCAAAGGTGGTAGGAAGGTGATGCCTAGCATATGCTTCCTCCCAGACACATGAAACCACCACATCTTTTTCAAACCACTACTTGAGATTTTTTTTTTTATTATTCTATGCCAATTGGGTATGACACAGAGAAGCAACAAATACAAACAATTTGCTCAGATGAATCCTCTGACAAATCCTATGGCATATGTGGTCTAACATTTTTAAAATTCAAACTTTCAACTTCACTTCCTAGCTGCAGTTAGTTTTCATTTACTGTTTGACATGCAAAAATGGAAGAGAAACTTGTATACAACTGACAGTAAATGTGTATAAAGACATTATGAATAAAAGTTAAGCTTGGAGGGAATTAACAGATTGCTTTGCTAATCTGCTGATGATGCTAATAGGAAGCTTAGCACATGACATGTAATTAGTGTGGTATTTAAGTTGTGTTTAATTAGGTAGCTTTAAAAGCTATATAGCTATTACCATTTCTCCTCTGAGCTTAAAAAAAAAAAAAGTACACCCACAAGAGACAAAATACAAGCAACACAAGCGACTTGTCACGCGCTATTATGAACGTAGGGTTAGATATGAAATCATTATCAGCCCTGGATTTTTATGTAGCCGTCTCCTTTGATGGCTTCACCATGTTTCTTTAGTGCCTCTGTTCAGC